>NC_085135.1:7474370-8125745 GCF_030269925.1 Bombyx mori
GTGCCAGACTTTGTCGAACGCTTTTGCGACGTCGAAGAAGAGAGCTCCCGTGTATAACGGCTTTGGTCGATTAAGCCCCACAAGAATGTGCTCCGTGAGGCGGTGCACCTGTTGAACGCATGAGTGATTTGTACGGAATCCGAATTGTTCATCGATGAGAATGCCCTTGGATGAGACGAAGTCTCTGAGGCGTTTGTAGAGCAGACGCTCATACAGTTTGCCTAGAGACATGAGGAGGCTAATCGGGCGGTAGCTCGTCGGATGATTTTTTGGTTTACCGGGTTTATGTATGCCGATAACGTCCGCTTCTTTCCACACCGCGGGAAAGATACAGTTCGTCATAGCGGCATTGAAAATAGATGCCAACATCACGATGAGTTGGACGGGTAGAAGTTTAATAACGCGGTTGGATATACCGTCGGAACCGGGAGCCTTGCGAGGACGTAGGTCTTTGATCAAGTCTTTAACTTCCATCGGGGTGACGGGTGGTAACGCGTCCGAGGGTGGCAAGGAGACTCTGCGTTCTACCTCACTGTCTACAAATTCTACATGAACAGGGTCCACGGATTGAGTGCTGGGCGTGCACTGGGTTTGCAATGTATCGGCCAGCAGCTCTGCTTTTTCATCATCATCGAACGCCGCGAGTCGGCCTGAGGGGCCTACGAGGGGGGCCATAGTTACTACCGTATCCGATTTGAGAGTACGAGCTAAGCGGTAGTAAGACCTTTGAGAGGGCGCGAGTCTTTCTAAGAAATCAGACCATCTGGCATCTCGGACTTCGGCGATGCGAGACTTTACGTCGCGTTGTAGGGCACGCATTCGAATACGATTTTCCGCGGTAGGATACCTGTCGTAGGCGCGTATCGAGGCGTTCTTAGCTCTAAGGAGTTCCCTAATATCGTCGGACAATTTGAAGCGGTGAAGGAAGTCCTCCGCTACAACTTGTTTCGATGACCTATCTAATGTCGAGGTGATGTGTGACGTTAAGATGTCTATGGCTTCAGCGGTATCCTGAGGAGACGGGGTAGAGTCTGGGTTAAACGGGAGCGATGGTGGATCAGATTCAGCCAGGCTGATGCCCAGCGTGTGCCAATCCACCACAGTCCTCGTGACGGGAACGGAATCGGGAGCGCGACCGAGCTTCATAACGACGGGACGGTGGTCTGAATCTAACTCTGAAACTACTTCGATCGAGTGCAAGCGCAGAGTTACGTTTTTTAATAACGCTATGTCGAGTATATCCGGGCGATGCGCGATATTTAGCGGGTAGTGAGTCGGGGTTAGCGGAGCGACGATATCGAAGGCGAGATCATCGACTAACGCGTCAAGCCGCCTGCCATTCGGGGTTGTAGTGTGTGAGTTCCACCTGATGTGTTTACAATTTAGGTCGCCCGCCAGAATGACAGAGCTCCCCATGCCGAGCAGCGCCTCGATATCACTGCTTAGAACGATCTTATCCGGTGGAAGATAAACGGACGCGATAACGATCGGCGCGTGTCCCGTCAGTGAGATTCGGCACACTGATGCTTCGATATTAGCGAGCGCGGGAGGATCGAGCGGGACGCAATGCAGGGCTCTTCTATAGTAAATGACGGTACCACCACCATGAGCAGAGAGCCTGTCGTTCCTGACCATGTTATAGTTCGCGATTTTAGGGTCACGGCGCGCGGGCTTAAGTAGGGTCTCCTGCACTAAAAAGATATCAATTTGATGGTCACGCAAAAAGTCAGAAACCTGATCACGTTGATTTGCGAGACCGTAAGCGTTAAAAAATCCTATCGTTACGGATAGGGGCTTTATTCTACTTATATACGCCATTGATTACCGGCGGAGTGAGGGGAGGACGTACGTATTTAATGACGCGTATACGTCGGCGTATTCTTGCACAACGGCGATAAAGTGTTGTGCAGTGGAGGCAGCGCGAATGGCGTCGCCCAAAGCGTTAACGCGCTCAAAGTTGATCGACTGAAAGAAGTCGATCGCTAAAGCGAGATTGTCGGACGCGGTCGGAGGGCAAGTCGCGGGAGAGGGACGAGTCGCGGGGGCGGGACGAATCACGGAGGAGGGAGTTGTAGCCGTGTTCGTGTACGGCAGCGGTTTCGCCCAGGCCGAGACACTGGGCACCGGCGCCGGAACGAACGCTGGCTTAGCCTGCGACACAGAGGGTGCCGAGGCTTTGATGTCTGGGCCGGAAGCTCGGAGGCGGTTTTGGCGGGCGACGCGTCGATTTATTTTAGGGGCTCGGGGGCATCCGCGGTAATTTGCGGGGTGACCCTGTGTTCGACACAGGACGCAGCTAGGCGGTTCCGTCGCGGTTTTTTGATCGCGAGTGCATAGGGCCGTGGCGTGATCGCCTAAGCACTTGACGCATCGGGGGCGCGCGTGACAGTTACGGGAAGAATGCCCGTATAATTGGCAGTTATGGCACTGGCTAGGTGTGCCTTTCTTGTGTGGGGTTTCGACTGCGATTCCGGAAAGGCTACAGACCGTTCGGATGTTGAATATTTGCTTACCCTCTGGGGTAGGCTGGAGGGCGACGAGAACCATATTATATGGCTCCCTTCCGCGGCCTGTATGCATGCGGTGTACGGAGTTAACCGGTAGGCCTTGTTCGAGAAGGTCGGCCTTAACGAGCTCGGCATCCAACTCTTTAGGGATGCCACGTATAACGGCACGGAGTTCGCGCTCCTCCTGGAGCGTATACGTGTGGAAACTTATACACTCCTTACGGAGGTAAGAAGAGAGGGCCCTATGGTCGTCGGGTGTTCGAACCTTAATTTGAATGCCGTTCGCGAGGTTACGGGCATTCGTGAAATTGATATTTTTGGCCTTAAGGGCCAGGGAAACTCGTTCCCAAGCTGCCTTCTCTTGAAGGATTACCGGGGGAGGGGTCTGGGTTTTATTTTGTGCCACCGGACGCGGCGACGGAGTGGCACGGGCTAGAGGCGCAACGGGAGTCTGAGGGCGGGGGCGCGACGCGTTCGCGGCTTTGCTAATTTTAGCGGCCGCGGGAGCTCGAGACTCCGCGGCACGCTTCTTACCCTTTTGCACCAGGGTGAATCCATCCGTCGATGAGGCGGGGGCGAGGTCGACCTCCATCTCCGAGTCAGAGTCGGAGGACGAGGAGGCGGGCGCAGGTGACCTACGAGTAGGTGTTTTGGAGGGTGCGACGGAGGCCGCGGATGATCGCGCTGCTGGAACGGTGACCCCGGCGAACGACGCAGCAGTTTTACTCGCCAGTATAGGCGACGCGGGAACGGCAGGCACGACGGAGGCTGCGGTGCTCGATGCAGAAGCTTTGCACGCAGGTACAGGCGACGCAGGAGCAGCGAGCTCGGCGGAGTCCACGAGAGGGCTCGCGGTGTGATCGGCCTTGAAGGCCTGAAACTCGGAAGTGAGCTTTGGGTAGCGAAGCCGGAGAAATTCCGCAAATACAGCGTCCATGATGGCTACGTGCCCAGGTGGGGCTACCCTGGGTCTTAGAAAACACTCGCCTTGCGGCGAGGCCCCAACTTCTCGGACCTGAGCGGTTCTATTGAACACAGGTGGCGATGCGGCACGATTACTACAGGACAAAGAAAAAAACACAACAAAACGGAAATAACAAAAAGAAACAAAACAATTAAACACTTCCAGGAAGACAGTTTGTCGGCAGATGTACCACGAACACAGAAATAACAAAAGGAAACAAAACAATTAAAAACTTCCAGAAAAAAAACACTTGGTCGGCAGATGTACCACGAACACAGGCCGCGCGAACAATGGCCGGGCTAACAAAAGCCGGGTGAACAAAGGCCGGGCAATCGAGTGGTCGATGAGCACGTCCGCACGTGACGGGTGCCTCTATCGAAATGGCCCAGTGCAATTGAAGCGGTATCCATGATATGAGATGATAAAGCTCCCCAGTCAGCATCAGCATCACCTGTCTCATTAACTGGCAACAGCTTCTTAGACAAAACTTCAGCATAGTTCTTCCTCACCTCAGGATCTCTTAGCTTGTCTATGTCCAAAGACGCAAGCTTTTTCATAGGAGATCTACGCGGGCGGCGGAGGCGGAGTCGTAGCTTAGTGACAATAAGTCGGTGGTCAGACCAGCAGTGTGCACCACGCATAACACGGGTGATCTGCACTTGGCTGAAATCTCTTTGCCTTACGATAGCATAGTCGATCAAATGCCAGTGCTTGGATCTTGGGTGCATCCATGTTGTCTTGTACTTAGCGGCAAGTCTAAACATAGTGTTCGTAATTGCTAGACCGTATTGAGCACAAAGACTGAGCAGCAACTGACCATTGCTGTTAATGTTGCCGACTCCGTGTCTACCCAGAACTCCAGGCCAAGCCTCATAGTCCCGACCGACCCTGGCATTGAAGTCGCCCAGCAATAGTACCTGCTCTCTGGCGTTTATGCTGTCAAGGCAAAGAGTCACTTCCCCATAGAATTTGTCCTTAATGTCATCAGACTTGTCAAGCGTTGGAGCATATACACTGATGACATTAAGGTAATTGTCTTTATCCAGGTGAACTCGCAGTGTGGTAATGCGGTCCGAGATATGTACAGGGTACTCCTCTAATCGCTTTACTAAGTGATTCTTGATGGCAAATCCTACACCTGAATGTCGCGTTTCAGAGGCAGCGGTACCTTTCCAGAAGAAAATATAACCAGCACCTACTTCCACCAGCTCTCCTTCATCGGCAAGATGTGTTTCGCTGAGAGCAGCCACATCTACGTGGTAGCGATGAAGTTCCCGAGCTACTATGGCGGTCTTGCGTTCAGGGCAGGCGTTGCCATCTCGATCAAGAAGCGTTCTCACGTTCCACGCCCCAAATGTCATGATAGATGTTTTTTTTTTTTTTTTTTATAATTACTATTTCTCTAGCAAACAACAAAGCCAGAGATTCATATTTACATTTTTTGTTTTGTTTTAATTTTAATTATAGTTTATACTCCTGCCCATAAGGGGCTTAAAAACTAGGTCACGCATTCATTCCGAGCCTCTTAATCATACCAGTTCTCGCATTTATTCCTCTCGTACTTTCATTCATTCCATTCATACTTTGCATTCCTAGCTGCGGTTACTAAAAGGAGGGGAGGGGGAGTAGGGCTGTTGGGACTCTTTATTTCTATAATTATTTACATTCCCTTATTCTACCTTAAACCTAGTACATGTACACTTAATCCTATTTACTTAAACTAGGTTCTTTACAACAGTAATAATATGTTAAAATATTATATGTTATAAAATTTTCTTATGTTCTATTTCTTTTATTAACCTCCTTTATAATTTTTATAGCATATTTTAGGAACAAGTTCCTCGCACAGGTTTTTTTCATTAAATTGGGGAGTTCTCGCGCATCGAGTCCTTGGCCCAGTTCGACCTCCAAGTCGAATCGTGCTGAGCCAAAGACTGGACACTCCAGAAGCACGTGGGCCACTGACTCGTCGACGTAAGGGTCACAGATGCATGCTGGGCTCTCCTTGCACTTGAACCTGGCCAAGTACTCGGAGAACCCACCATGCCCTGTGAAGGCCTGTGCTACCTCCTTGGTCATTTCGATCTTTCTGATTATCCTGTATGTCTCGGACGCGATTGGGAAGTACAGCTTGGTGACTGAGGCCGTTTGTTCGGCGCTGTACCTCCGATCCCATTCGGCGAGCGTGTCCATGCGGATTACACGCTTCGCGAATGAGACCGGACACCGGTCATAGTTGGGTTTCTTCTTCAACCTCAGGGCGGCCGCTTTAGCCAGGGCATCGGCCCTCTCATTCCCCTCAAGTCCCGCGTGAGCCTTAATCCAAAACAAGGAGACGCTCTTGCCCTGCGTTTTGCAGTGACTAAGAGCGCCCCTCATCCGGACCGCAAGGACGTGAAGGGAATCCGGGTCAGCCACTGTCTGAAGGGCCGCCATGGAGTCGCTGAAGATGGCGAAAACGTGCTCTTTTCGCCGGCTGATCTCATTTGCAGCTTCACAAAGGGCCAAGAGCTCTGCCTGGTAGACGGTACAGTGGGGCGAGAGAGCAAGTTTGAGGGTTTTGGCTTCGGCCTCGCCAGTCCAGATGGATAGCGCGGCCCCGACCTTGCCCTCAATCTTGCTCCCGTCCGTAAATATACGCACCTCATATCCTCGATGTTCGAGGTATTGCTCCTCGTCTACCAGGCTTCGTAGCTCCATCCCAACTTGTTCCGCTGGATGAGGCCTCTCCAGTGCCAATGCCACCCGCTCGATATCCCTGTCTCCCAGCACCGGCAGATGCGCCCCCCTCTTGGCCACGTATAGCGAGGCCATCTCGCGTACGCGTAGGTCAAGGGGGAGCACCCCTGCCAGCACCAGTGCTGAGTTCAGGGATACCGTTCGGTAGGCTCGACAGAGCTTCTGTGCGAAGCTACGCTGGACCGCGTTGAGGCGCTTCCGCACTCCCAGTTTGTTTGCGGCCGGCGCCCACGCGCTCGAGGCATACAGGATCACGGGTTCAACCACTGCGATGTATATGGTCTTGATAACTTCGGGGTGCAGACCCCAGCCAACTTTGGCTGCCCTGGTTAGCCTTTTGTATAGGTTTGCGGCTTTAGCGCAAACATTGGCAACATGGGTGTTAAATGTAAGTTTATGGTCGATGGTGAGCCCCAACAACAGTACCTCCTTAGACATGCCAATGTCTACCCCGCCCATGCTCAGGCGCGGGGTGTCATGCTTCAGCTTCCGCGTGATTACCATCGCACAGGTTTTGTGCGGAGCGAATTTCAGCTTGTTCATGACACCCCACGCCCGAACATACTCGAGGGCGGCATTGGCACGTCTCTGAACGTCCATCGCTGTATCCCCGTCGAAGAGGAGGACAACGTCGTCAGCAAACGCCTGGACGTAGTCCCCTCTGGTACTAAGTCCCTTAAACAGAGGATCGAGCAAGAGGTTCCATAGGATAGGGCCTCCTATGGAGCCCTGGACGCATCCTTTTCCCGTGGCTCTCAGATGCTCGGCGCCCATGTAGCGGACTCCAACCGTCCTGTCGCTCATATAACTATTCATTACTCCCCGTATACCAACCGGGCACGACTCCTCGACGAGCCTCACCTTTATGGCCGGCCACCAGGCGCTGTCGAAGGCCCCCTCTATATCCAGCGAGACCATTAGGATCAGTTTCTTGTCAAGAAGCTTTTCTCTAATGCGTTCCAACAGGGTATATAGGGCGTCTTCGGTGCTCCTCTGTGGCATAAAGCCATATTGGTGAGCGCTCATGCTCGGCAAAATATGGTACTTTAGACGTGCCACTATCATCTTCTCATATACCTTCCCCAGCACAGGCAAAAGGCCAATCGGTCTATGCGCTTTGGGGGTGGCGTAGTTGTTCTTGCCAGGTTTTCTGAGTATGATGACCGTGGCCGCCTTCCACACCTTCGGGAAGCAACGGAGCTCGAGGCACTTGTTTACGAGCGCCAGGAACAGCTCGGGATCACTGTTGACCGCTTCCTTACAAATGTCGGCGGTCAATCCATCGGCGCCTGGAGCCTTCTTGGGGTTGAAGGACCTCACCGATCTGTCGAGCTCGTGCATGGTGAACGGGGGGTCTCGAGCGCCGCCACTGTCGCTATCTAGTTCAGCGGCTCGCCTCCTCGTCTCGCCATGCCCGGGATCGTCCAAATCGGTAAGGTCCTCCGGATAAAACGTTTCAGCCAAGTACTTGGCTGAACTATCCGCGTCCAGCACTATCCCTTCCCGCTCCATGGGTATGTCTTCCTCCCGTCTCGAAACCCTGCCTATCACCCGATAAATCCCCTCCCACATGCCTTCGCGGTCCTGCCTCTCGCAGAACCCCTTCCAGCTTGCGATCTGGGCCTCTTTTATCGCAGCCCGGTATTTTTCCCGTTCCTCCAGGTACTCTTGCACCACCCTCGGCCTCCGGACCAGTGCGGCACATCGGATCCTCCTCTTTCTGGTGACAACACGCCGTTTCAACCCGGCGAGCTCCTCCGACCACCATGGCACAGAAAATTTCTCCAAATTTTTCTTTTGTGGTATTGTGTGTGTACAGGCGTTTGTAATAGTGTTAGTGTATGTTACTGTGATTTGTTCAATTTCCTGTATAGTGTTAATATTATTTATTGCGTCCCTGTTCAGTGTAGTGCTCAGCAGTAATTCGCCCAGTTTCACACGAAACTGGGCCCAATTTGCCTTTTTCGTGTTGTATATGCGTGTGGTTCTGTGTACTTACTGTATGTCCTTTGGACTTGTGTAAATTAATTTTGAATTCTATACCATTATGGTCGGAACTCGTCAGGTCTTCCAGCACTCGCCAATCGTCCACCAGGCCGAGTACATCCGGTGAGCATGCCGTGATATCGACATAGCTCGTCAGGTGTCGCTCCCCTCGGATTACGTCGAATGTGGGAATTTCGCCTTGGTTGAGGACATGGAGACCGAGCTCGTCGAGGGCCCCCAGCAACGCTTCGCCCCTGCTGTTGGTCAATGGTCCTCCCCACCAGACACTCCTGGCATTGACATCGCCACCGATGATGATGTTGGTGGCTTTTCCTACCTTCCTTAGGTGGTCGAGAAAGGGTTCTATAGGCTTGTCCGGCTCGAAGTAGAGCGATGCCAGCGTGATTTCCCAGGTACCAGTACGAATCCCCACCACCACGATGTTATTGGTGGTGAGTTCTGGGTACTGTATAACGCTAATATTAGCGTCAAAGACGGCTATTGCCGCTTTTACAGTGCCCTCCTCGATCCTGGTATTCTGGAAGACCCTTACGCCCCGGACACCACTCATACTTTTATTGCCACCCACATACGGCTCTTGCAGAAGAGCAGCGATTGCTTGTCGTTTAGTAGCCTCCAACATCAGCTCGGTAGTTGCCAATTTCTGCCTTTGCAGATTTGCCTGGAGTATCCTGTGGGGAGTCCTTTCCGTTGGCATGACCTTAGCAATACGCTACCGAGGCTCTCGCTATCTCGTCCATGCGTTTTCTAATCGGGCAATCACCGCTGAAGGCGCTGTGTACGCAGTGTGCCATCTTGGCCAACACGCAGTTCCTACACTGCGGTTCTTCCGCCGCCAGCCAGTGCGGACACTCTGCCCTGAGATGTGGGCCGCCACAGTGGCAGCAGATATCAACTGCTTCCTTACAGAAGCGCCTGCCGTGCCCGTATCCCAGGCAGCGAGTGCATTGCACTAGCGGCGACTGGTCCTCCACTGGTACCGCCTGCATGTCGACCCAGAGGCGAGATTTCTCCAGCGCTCTCCTCCAAACTACTGGAGACGCTGTCAAGACGATGTGATTTGTGTGCGGGTTTCGGGCACGACGCCTAAACTTTACCCCAACCCTAGCCTCTCCGTCGCTGAGGCCGCGAAAAACATCCCCATTTTGGTTCCTCAGGGCCTCCAAAATGTCCTCGTCCGTGTGGACGCTTAGGACTCCCCTCAGTACCAGCATGGGGTCCTTGTTTTTTACTTCCTCAACGACGAGGTGCTTTCCTGCTTTATTTATTTTCTCTTTAATTTTTTCCCGTTGCTCCACCGTTCTACACCCCATTATTATCTTTCTGTCTCTCCCCTTCCTAACCCTCTCTATTTCTATTCCCCCCCCCCTTTGCGTCGATTGCCCTGCGCACCTTGTCCATGACCTCGTCTCCGGTGTCCGAGGCCTCCTTCGAGGTAATGACGACGGAGTGCAGTGCTGCCCTCCCTGGGAGGCGCCCACTTGGGGGTCCTACCGCTACACTCGCGTACGTCATTTTTGAGACGCTCCCCGTCTGCGTTTCCACCACGCTCCTCAGCAGCTCCAGACTGCGTGCGTTCTCTTTTAAGAGGACGGAGTGCTCCTCCAGCTTCCCCAAGAGCTTATCGCTCATGTCCCTATCGACGCAGCCGGCGTTGGTCGGGGCAGGAGAAAGCTCTAGCCTTGCTGTTTCTGGCTGTGTATTTAGACCACCTAGTCCTCTTAGCTCTGCGTCCAAGGCCTTTATAATTGTGTATAGCTCATCAATCGCATTCGTTACATCCTCCCTGATGTCAATCCTCAGGTTCCGCGATTGACCGATTTTTGTTTTTGCCCTGGTAACGCTAGCTCTTGCTTGTTTTAATCGCGAGGCTTTTATCGTTGTGGAAGGGGAGGGCGGTCCCGGCTCACTTATAGCCACCGGGTGGCTGGACACGGGGGGCGTACGCGCCAGTGCCGTCCTAGGTTTGAGCGGCACTCGCGCGGGCGCACTGGAAGTGCCCGGAGTCAGTTGAGTGTCGCCTTTTGGCGATACAGTCCCTGTCCTAGTGGTTATCGTGGTCGTTTGCGCCCCAGATTGTTCAGGGGGGGAGCCAGTTACCGGACTGGGTCTCCCCTCCTCCCACTCCTTACTCTGGCCCAGGACTACCCGGTCAGTACCACTGTTTGATCTATCACCTGCGCTGCTGCGCTTTGTTGGTGGCGTTCTATGGCCGAACATTCTGAGGTACACGTCAGTTAATTAAAATAAAATTTGAATAATAATAATAAAAGTAATTTAAGTAAAACAATAAGTTGTCATAAATCGTTAAAATTCAAAAAAAAAAGGACGTCAAAGTAGTCTCTGATTATAATTAACTTACTGTAAATAGTTCAAAAGTTTTATATAAGTTATATAAGTTGTTGTAAATTTTTGACAGTAAGCAATGATCAGAAACCTTGTACAAATTAAAATTAAAGGTAAATTAAATTGACAATATACGTCAGTTCAGTTCTGATGTACGCTTTTTAAGGAATACAATAATGTATTCCCAGTTTGAATAAACACTAATATTAATATATTCCAAATTTATCCTAAATATTAATTAAGTCCGCTATATTTTACCGTGACGGCAAGCCACCAAACCGCGTGTCATTATCGTTCGTTATATTTCCACTTGTCGCACACACAATAATTCCACAAGCTAGCAATATTATATTCAATGTTAATTTAGTTCAAATACAAGTGCAATAAAAAGTGCAGGAAGCAAAAGAGAGAACAAGATGGTGCGGCGCGTGAGTAACTCAGTCGCTCGCTTGTAATATGTCAACAAACGATCACGCCACTGTGTCGTGCAGTTCTGATGATCGCTAGGTTGTTCAATTTTAATGGATAAATTTCTTTACGCACTAGGAGTATTAAGTTCTATCTACAGCCGGCCATTCCCTATCTCGCTCCCGACACGTACCACAAATGGATCTGGTCAATAAGTATCCACAGATTCGGTAGAATCTGGCGCCAAGTTCCGTTCAAAAATCCCGTTGTAAACGGAGCGCCAGACTACCGACTGTGTTTACTGTGAGCAGAACAGTTACTGTTGTTTGAGGTTGCGAAATTTTATTTAATTCTACGGTACTTCTGGTTCCTAAATTGTATATTATATCAATCACTCACAACTTTATTTTACTCATATTAACTAGTTATATCAATTACAACAATTAATCTACTTGAAATTATTAATTTTATCACCACAAACTATGGCTCGCTCAAAAATTTCGATCCTGACTTTTTTCGATGTAAAAAGTGACATGCCACAGACTATAAATATTCGAGAATGGTAATCTACGGCCGCCAGGGTGCGCTGGAATTATTCCTATTTGTAATGGATTTTATGACCTGGTAACTGAGACCTTTAAGTCATGTCTTATTTTAATTTATATTCATATTTTTATGAAAAATGATATTATGGAGTGAAATGAAATGTGATATTATGGAGTGAAATGAAATGAAGATGATTAATTTGAGACATTAATCAAATGGGATGAAATGAAATGAGATGAGATGATATGGAATGAAATATAATCTTAGTAAAATGGTGGTGGTCATTTACTAAGATCTCAGTGGACTTTTTGGAGGAAACCGAGAAGCTACGTACAGCGACTTTGTTTAATTTTCCCACATTTGTGCACTTTCACAGATATTAAACAGTTAATAAACCACTATTATTACACATTTAAACCCGAAGAAACACTAAATAGACAAATTAAAACAAATCACACAACTTCACACCTCACGTTCCCGCCAAAAAGTCATTATTCCTACATAAACTGTAGCTTCAAGGGGATAGTTTGCAGTTCTTATTGAACGGTTTATACATTAAATAACGTTAATGTTGTTACTGTTAGTATTTTAGTTTAAGTATTGCCGAAGCAAGTACTGTTGTTACTGTTGGAGAAACAATTTTGTTTTGTAATGTAATACCGAAATACTTTACGAGATGGCGTTACAAAAAATCCCTTCCCAAAACTATAAAACCGTTGTGATTGTCTACGAATAATAAATAATATAATAACTAATATTTATTCGTAGGTGATTGTTTAAGATGCTATGAATATTTCGGTTTTGATTTCATCAAAATAACTTGAACTTTACTATTGAATTCCGAAGAAAATTCTAGTTAAGGCTGAGTTAAGTTCAGCTTTTTATTTAAGCCTCTTACTGTAGTTTTTAAATTACATTTATGTGGATTGATGTTTCAAGGCTTTCAGATTTTAATTTTAAATTCTGAAATAATTAAGAACAGCGTCATCTACCCTTCACATTTGAAACAAAATTTAATTCGGTTTAAATTTGTAAAAGTTGATGTTGATTATTATTACATTGTAACGCAGCGTTCCGTTTCGCGGGGCAACAGCAGCCAAAGGGAATGTGACTCAGGTCCGTGCCGCGACGACCCACCCCGCGCTACCCGCGCCCGCGCATCTGTTGCATCATTCGTACCCCCAATTAGTGCGCGCCAGACTTTGAAGCGGAATACACGCGTCCCCGGTCGATACCGGAACTGACAACCAGAGAGTCTCATGCCAGTCGGGCACCTAACATTAAACTGGCAGCCCAAGCGCGGGCCCTTTAACTAGTATTTCGGAGTGAATCTACGTAATTACGACACGTACTCGTCGTCAGTCACGGCGTCAATCCGATTTTCAAGACGTTGAAGAAGAAATTGGTTCAACCGCGGGACCGACGCCAACATTTACCGCAAACAACATGGCGTCATTACAAGAAAGTCAAATGGCAGCATTCGAACGCCTACTCGACCGAGTTTTTGAGCATAAAACTCAACTCGAATCATCAGCAACACCGACGTCGGAGCCGACATCGCCGCCTTCCTCGACGCCCGCTCACCATTCTGGGAACTTCGCGTCATGCACGGCGCGGTTCAGCGGAGCGCCCGGCGACTCACTCGACGGTTTCCTTGACGCGGTCGAATCATACAAAGATTGTGCTGACGTAGGACACGCCATCGCGTTACGAGGACTCTCGATGTTACTAACCGGAAATGCAGCCGTGTGGTGGCAAGGCGTTAAAGCTAGCATCACTTCCTGGGACGACGCTTTATCATCGTTACGAAGCGCTTTCGGTGATTGCAGACCGCCCCATCGAGTCTACTTAGAGCTCTTCAAAATGTCGCAAGGACAAAGAGAGAAGACGGAGATCTTCGTTGCCAGAGCACGAGCCCTACTAGCTCGACTCCCACCTGGTGACCTTAGTGAGAAAGTTCAAATTGATATGCTTTACGGCCTTCTACACCGTCGTGTTCGTAAAAGATTAAGAAGAGACGAAATAACTTCATACGACACGTTATTAAAGAAAACGCGCCATATCGAGGACTCCATCTACGAGACCAGTCCGCCTGAATTTATTCATCATCCTCAGCGAGCGACGCCACGTTCATCGGGTAGTACCGTAGGCGAAGTTCCCACCGGTGCTTCGACTTCGCAGCATACATACGCGCGGATGACGCCGCGGAAAATATTCAACTCGGGCGCCGCTGGCGGCCCGCCACGCGACGACAGCGCTGCGCCGAGCACCGTTCGAGTCCCCGCGCCTCGCTACACGAACACTGATAATGTATCATCTACGTCGATTGTTAAAAGACTGTTCTGTGTTTATTGCAAAAAGTACGGACATATTCGTGATGAGTGTTTAAAATTAGCGTCAAAAACTAAATTCGACAACGAAAATACGCAAGCTGTATCCTCGTGTTACGGGTGTGGTACCAAAGGTGTTACTCGGTCTCAGTGTACAAAGTGTAACGCAAGTTATTACGCCGTCGACGCTGCAAGGACCCGATCAGTCACATCCGATTTACCTATTGGTAAAGTAAATACACAGCTGTCAAGTTCAGTGAACTCTATTCATCGCGACAGCTCGTTGCATACAGCTTGCACTTCAAACACCGTAAAGTCGTCCATTTATATTAATAATCGTAAACAATGTTTTGTTGATAATGAAAATAATTATTATCCTACCGATTTTAAGGCGATTCTTCCTCCGCGCTTTTTCGGTACTGATAACAAGGTTAGACTTCAAAATTAGATTCCGATAGAGGCACCCGTCACGTGCGGACGTGCCCATCGACCACTCGATCGCCCGGCCTTTGTTCGCCCGGCTTTTGTTAGCCCGGCCATTGTTCGCGCGGCCTGTGTTCGTGGTACATCTGCCGACCAAGTGTTTTTCCTGGAAGTTTTTATTTGTTTTGTTTCCTTTCGTTATTTCTGTGTTCGTGGTACATCTGCCGACAAACTGCTTTCCTGGAAGTGTTTAATTGTTTTGTTTCTTTTTTTTATTTCGGTTTTGTTGTGTTTTTTTCTTTGTCCTGTAGTAATCGCGCCGCATCGCCACCTGTGTTCAATAGAACCGCTCAGGTCCGAGAAGTTGGGGCCTCGCCGCAAGGCGAGTGTTGTCAAGACCCAGGGCCGCCCCACCTGGGCACTCAGCGATCATGGACGCTGTATTCGCGGAGTTCCTCCGACTTCGTCATCCACAGCTCGCCTCAGAGTTTCTGGCTTTCAAGGCCAATCACACTGCGAGCTCTCTCGAAGACTCCGCCGTGCTCGCTGCTCCTGCGTCGCCTGTACCTGCGTGCAAAGCTTCTACATCGAGCACCGCAGCCTCCGTCGTGCCTGCCGTTCCCGCGTCGCCTATACTGGCGAGTAAAACTGCTGCGTCGTTCGCCGTGGCCACCGTTCCAGCTGTGCGATCATCCGCGGCCTCCGTCGCGCCCTCCAAAACACCTGCTCGTAGGTCACCTGCGCCCGCCTCCTCGTCCTCCGACTCTGACTCGGAGATGGAGGTCGACCTCGCCCCCGCCTCAACGACGGATGGATTTACCCTGGTACAAAAGAGTAAGAAGCGTGCCGCGGAGTCTCGAGCTCCCGCGGCCGCTAAAATTAGCAAAGCCGCGAACGCGTCGCGCCCCCGCTCCCAGACTCCCGTTGCGCCTCCAGCCCGTGCCAGTCCGTCGCCGCGTCCGGTGGCACAAAATAAAACCCAGTCCCCTCCTCCGGTAATCCTTCAAGAGAAGGCAGCTTGGGATCGAGTTTCCCTGGCCCTTAAGGCCAAAAATATCAATTTCACGAATGCCCGTAACCTCGCGAACGGCATCCAAATAAAGGTGCATTCATCTGATGACCATAGGGCCCTCACCTCTTACCTCCGTAAGGAGCGTATAAGCTTCCACACTTATACGCTTCAGGAGGAGCGCGAACTCCGCGTTGTAATACGCGGAATCCCTAAAGAGTTAGATGTAGAGCTCGTAAAAGTCGACCTGTTAGAACAAGGCCTACCAGTGAATTCTGTGCACCGTATGCACACCGGTCGCGGTAGGGAGCCATATAATATGGTTCTAGTCGCTCTCCAGCCTACCCCCGAGGGTAAGAAAATCTTTAACACACAGACCGTCTGTAGGCTCTCTGGTATCGCTGTCGACGCCCCCCATAAAAAAGGCACTCCTAGCCAGTGCCATAACTGTCAATTGTATGGGCACTCTTCCCGTAAATACGTACGTCCTCCCCTCACTCCGCCGGTAATCAATGGCGTATATAAGTAGAATAAAGCCCCTATCCGTGACGATAGGATTTTTTAACGCTTACGGTCTCGCAAATCAACGTGATCAGGTTTCTGACTTTTTGCGTGACCATCAAATTGATATCTTTTTAGTGCAGGAGACCCTACTTAAGCCCGCGCGCCGTGACCCTAAAATCGCGAACTATAACATGGTCAGGAACGACAGGCTCTCTGCCCGTGGTGGTGGTACCGTCATTTACTATAGAAGAGCCCTGCATTGCGTCCCGCTCGATCCTCCCGCGCTCGCTAATATCGAAGCATCAGTGTGCCGAATCTCACTGACGGGACACGCGCCGATCGTTATCGCGTCCGTTTATCTTCCACCGGATAAGATCGTTCTAAGCAGTGATATCGAGGCGCTGCTCGGTATGGGGAGCTCTGTTATTCTGGCGGGCGACGTAAATTGTAAACACATCAGGTGGAACTCACACACCACAACCCCGAATGGCAGGCGGCTTGACGCGTTAGTCGATGATCTCGCCTTCGATATCGTCGCTCCGTTAACCCCGACTCGCTACCCGCTAAATATCGCGCATCGCCCGGATATACTCGACATAGCGTTATTAAAAAACGTAACTCTGCGCTTACACTCGATCGAAGTAGTTTCAGAGTTAGATTCAGACCACCGTCCCGTCGTTATGAAGCTCGGTCGCGCTCCCGATTCCGTTCCCGTCACGAGGACTGTGGTGGATTGGCACACGCTGGGCATCAGCCTGGCTGAATCTGATCCACCATCGCTCCCGTTCAACCCGGACTCTACCCCGTCTCCTCAGGATACCGCTGAAGCCATAGACATCTTAACATCACACATCACCTCGACATTAGATAGGTCATCGAAACAAGTTGTAGCGGAGGACTTCCTTCACCGCTTCAAATTGTCCGACGATATTAGGGAACTCCTTAGAGCTAAGAACGCCTCGATACGCGCCTACGACAGGTATCCTACCGCGGAAAATCGTATTCGAATGCGTGCCCTACAACGCGACGTAAAGTCTCGCATCGCCGAAGTCCGAGATGCCAGATGGTCTGATTTCTTAGAAGGACTCGCGCCCTCCCAAAGGTCTTACTACCGCTTAGCTCGTACTCTCAAATCGGATACGGTAGTAACTATGCCCCCCCTCGTAGGCCCCTCAGGCCGACTCGCGGCCTTTGATGATGACGAAAAAGCAGAGCTGCTGGCCGATACATTGCAAACCCAGTGCACGCCCAGCACTCAATCCGTGGACCCTGTTCATGTAGAATTAGTAGACAGTGAGGTAGAACGCAGAGCCTCCTTGCCACCCTCGGATGCGTTACCACCCGTCACCCCGATGGAAGTTAAAGACTTGATCAAAGACCTACGTCCTCGCAAGGCTCCCGGTTCCGACGGTATATCTAACCGCGTTATTAAACTTCTACCCGTCCAACTCATCGTGATGTTGGCATCTATTTTCAATGCCGCTATGGCGAACTGTATCTTTCCCGCGGTGTGGAAAGAAGCGGACGTTATCGGCATACATAAACCCGGTAAACCAAAAAATCATCCGACGAGCTACCGCCCGATTAGCCTCCTCATGTCTCTAGGCAAGCTGTATGAGCGTCTGCTCTACAAGCGCCTCAGAGATTTCGTCTCATCCAAGGGCATTCTCATCGATGAACAATTCGGATTCCGTACAAATCATTCATGCGTTCAACAGGTGCACCGCCTCACGGAGCACATTCTTGTGGGGCTTAATCGACCAAAACCGTTATACACGGGAGCTCTCTTCTTCGACGTCGCAAAAGCGTTCGACAAAGTCTGGCACAATGGTTTGATTTTCAAACTATTCAACATGGGCGTGCCGGATAGTCTCGTGCTCATCATACGGGACTTCTTGTCGAACCGCTCTTTTCGATATCGAGTCGAGGGAACCCGCTCCTCCCCACGACCTCTCACAGCTGGAGTCCCGCAAGGCTCTGTCCTCTCACCCCTCCTATTTAGCTTATTCGTCAACGATATTCCCCGGTCGCCGCCGACCCATTTAGCTTTATTCGCCGACGACACGACTGTTTACTATTCTAGTAGAAATAAGTCCCTAATCGCGAAGAAGCTTCAGAGCGTAGCCCTAGCCCTAGGACAGTGGTTCCGAAAATGGCGCATAGACATCAACCCAGCGAAAAGTACTGCGGTGCTATTTCAGAGGGGAAGCTCCACACGGATTTCCTCCCGGATTAGGAGGAGGAATCTCACACCCCCGATTACTCTCTTTAGACAACCCATACCCTGGGCCAGGAAGGTCAAGTACCTGGGCGTTACCCTGGATGCATCGATGACATTCCGCCCGCATATAAAATCAGTCCGTGACCGTGCCGCGTTTATTCTCGGTAGACTCTACCCCATGATATGTAAGCGGAGTAAAATGTCCCTTCGGAACAAGGTGACACTTTACAAAACTTGCATAAGGCCCGTCATGACTTACGCGAGTGTGGTGTTCGCTCACGCGGCCCGCACACACATAGACACCCTCCAATCCCTACAATCCCTCTTTTGCAGGTTAGCTGTCGGGGCTCCGTGGTTCGTGAGGAACGTTGACCTACACGACGACCTGGGCCTCGAATCAATTCGGAAATACATGAAGTCAGCGTCGGAACGATACTTCGATAAGGCTATGCGTCATGATAATCGCCTTATCGTTGCCGCCGCTGACTACTCCCCGAATCCTGATCATGCAGGAGCCAGTCACCGTCGACGCCCTAGACACGTCCTTACGGATCCATCAGATCCAATAACCTTTGCATTAGATGCCTTCAGCTCTAATACTAGGGGCAGGCTTAGGGACCCCGGTAACCGTACTCGTCGAACTCGACAAAGAGGTCGACGTGCAACCTAACCCATGCATCAGCCCGCTGAGTTTCTCGCCGGATCTTCTCAGCGGGTCGCGATTCCGATCCGGTAGTAGATTCATTCGCGAAACAATTGCTCTTGAGTTGTTAGGTCTCCTTCGGAGGCGCTCGGGCAGTTGTTAGCAAATCCCACCCCTCTTGGCTGAGCCTTTGCTCGCCCACCTGTCCTGGTGAAACTGGAAAGGCCTTCGGGCCACCAGTAAACCTTCAATCATAAAAAAAAAAAAAAAAACTTCAAAATTATTCTAGAAATTCATAATAATTTAATATTATAAATATAAAATTCATAATATAAACAATAATATTAGTTCTAGGAATAGGCCCCTGATGCGTTACTCGAGTGGTACCGAACCAAAACATAGTTATTCCGAGGTACCAAGTGGCCGCGATAGGGTGGGTGACCATGATGAACGAAAATAGGGTGACCATGGAAAACGTCGGACATTTTTCGACGATTAATTCTAATGTGAAAAGTGTTGCCCAGAGTAACTCTACTGAGCACCAGGTTAGGTTAAGACCAATTTTAAGTGTTCAAATTTTAGGTATACGAGGTAATGCTTTGTTGGATACGGGAGCTAAGAGTAGCGTTGCCGGTGCGTTGCTTTATGAATTGCTGTTAAAGCATAACCATCCGTGTGAGGAAACCAGGCGTCGGGTGAGGCTTGCAGACGGTTCCGCGCGCACCCGCCGAGTTTTGCTCACTACTCTAGAAGTAAGGATAAGTCCCGAAAGGTCAGTAACCCTTGAATTTACTGTTTTTCCAGATGCTCAAAATAATGAAACTTTGCTTGGCATGGATTTTTTGGTGGCGGCAGGTATTGTGCTTGACTTTGCTTCATCCACTTGGCATTTTTCGGGAAAACGGGTTACCTATCCAATTGAATATGAGTGCCCTAAGCCATGCATGTTTGCTTCTACTGCTGACTTCCTGCGTGATGATAAGGGTTCTATGCTTGGCTCCGATGAACGGCAGCAGCTATCACATTTATTGCAGCAGAATGGAGACATCTTTAGGGTGGGGGAGCCCCAACTCTTTACGCCGAGCACCACATTGATACCGGTGATCATCCGCCTATATCGGTACCGCCGTATAGGCTCACTCCTGTGCTTCAACAGCGAGGAGAGGTTCTCGCAATCGATTTGTTCGGGCCACTGCCAGAAGGAGAGCAGGGGGAGCGATGGGTACTCCTGGTAGAGGATGTAGCTACAAGATGGGTAGAACTCTACGCACTTGTTGATGCCACCGCCGTGGCTTGCTCCCGAGTCCTACTGGAAGAGTATTTCCTTCGTTATGGCTTGCTTATGCGTCTACGGGTGTAATACGTAAGTTCATGCCACGACGGGATGGCCCGTATCGCGTAGTAAAGATAGTTAGTCCTACAACGTACTTCATAGCAGACTTGTCAAACAATGTCATCGGCAAGTATCACACCGCGGATTTAACCCACTCTCCGTCAAATTCAAGTACGGATCCAATTATGCCAAAGAGGCAGAGAGGAAGGCCGCGTCTTCAGACTAACAGTCCCAAGTTGGACTCGGGACGCGTTCCCAACTTGGAGGGGGAGTATGTAACGCAGCGTTCCGTTTCGCGGGGCAACAGCAGCCAAAGACAATGTGACTCAGGTCCGTGCCGCGACGACCCACCCCGCGCTACCCGCGCCCGCGCATCTGTTGCATCATTCGCACCCCCAATTAGTGCGCGCCAGACTTTGAAGCGGAATACACGCGTCCCCGGTCGATACCGGAACTGACAACCCGAGAGTCTCATGCCAGACGGGCACCTAACATTAAAACACTAATTAATTGAGCGTTTCATTAGCTTTTAAGCTGAGTGACTATTTATAATTTATTTTTATTAAGTAATAAATGAGCAAAAAATAATACTTAACAAAAAGATATGAAATCCGAACAAAAACAGTTTCACTGTAAAAAATTGCGCCAAGTCCACGTTTATAAAACTCATCTCAATAACATTTGCACTTTACAAAAAAAAGAAGACTTCAATAGCTTTCATTCTCTACAAAAATATGTGAAATACAAAAAAATACCAAGAAACCGTCATAAAGATGAAAAAATAAATAAAAAATTGTTGAAAATTTAAAAATAAAAAAATTAAAATTTTATCGTACTTGGCGCGCGTCATTGAGTACCCCAAAATTTTTCGGAAGAATTTCAACCCGAGAAAAAAACCGTTTTGCTTTAATATACAGTGAAAGTTGAAAAAGTTACCCAGGTTGTCTTTTTCGCTCTTGTTAGCGTTTTATGAGAAATTGAGACAGAACTACGGTAATTTTCAACAGCTCTCACTATATACCTATGGGCTATTATATGCCAAATCGACCACTTTTGCGTTCGACCCCTTTAGATTCAGCTGAAACTTTATTATTCTTTTCTACCCTTTGAAAAACATCTTTGAGAATTTTTTCAAATGTTTTGAAGCCAACGTATACATACGTATCGACTCGTAAGTAGTTTGTATTTGTATAAGCGAACACGAGAGGGTGTTTAGTTCAAATCATAAAAGATGAGTGGGAAATGAAAAAAATTCAAATAACATACGTATGAGATGTCGATTTTACTTAACTTTTGTAAAACTTATTATGAAATAATAATTCATTAATTACATTTATGCATTTCATAGGTTGACCTACTTATAAATTTCTAAACATTGAAAGGATGTTCATTTATCCTGAAAAATTTGGGGTACTCAATGACGCGCGCCAAGTACGATAAAATTTTTATTTTTTTATTTTTAAATTTTCAACAATTTATTTTTTATTTTTTCATCTTTATGACGGTTTCTTGGTATTTTTTTGTATTTCACATATTTTTGTAGAGAATGAAAGCTATTGAAGTCTTCTTTTTTTTGTAAAGTGCAAATGTTATTGAGATGAGTTTTATAAACGTGGACTTGGCGCAATTTTTTACAGTGAAACTGTTTTTGTTCGGATATGCATATACCGCAGCTTTGTTAAACACACAATACACTTCTCCGCTAAGTAAATATTATTAATGTTTATTAAACTTCCAACAAGCGGTCGACAAGCGGCAGCAAGAAGTGGTCACTTGTCGGCACGCGGTCCTCCACACAATGTCTGCTCGTGACGACCGGCGGCTGCGCTACGTCGTCTGCTACGCGGTTACGACGTGCTCTACGCCGGTGTTATTGTGCTCGCTTGGCGTAGCACTGGTCGCGTCTTCGCCTTATCGACGAAAACAAAGATCACGCCACTTCTTGAGACGGGAGATAAACGTGTCGCTCGCTCGCACTCGTGGTAGCCGCCTGTTTTACTCACCGCCTATCTAGCGGCTTAAGTCCTTCGCTAAATTCGCTAGGATCCTCACTCACCACCTAATTATAATGTTTGCACTGTTTCAGATGTGTTTTTTACAGGGTTTTTGTACAATTTTTAACACTATTTTCGTCACTTTATTCGCATCGGCTACGGAGCGCAAACAGACAGCGTGTGGTCTCGACAACGGAACGGAGCGGAATCCATGATAGATGTTTTTATAATATTTCTTTTGCAACGTCGACCACGATTTGACTGATGCAGTGGCAGCCGCGGTTACTACCACTTATCAAATGGGACGAGCAATTTTTAGGGCACCTTTTCTAGCCCCCTCCCCGGCTGAGCGGGGGAAAGCAGTGCCTCCCTAAACAGGGCTGCTTTGTCATCGGTGCAGGTATCGGACAAAGTCTAGCTTACATCAGGATAGACCTCTCTACTGCTACCCCCCCCCCCCCCCCTTAAGGGTTATAAAATTAATGGAGGGTAATTACAAGTTCTGCGATGAAACAATATATTACAAATTTATACGTCACTTTTTGTGTAGAATACGGAGATTCGGAAGATAGGATCCTGGATTGATGTTATACCAATTCCCTCGCGTCAGTCAGTATAGTACTCAGATCTTGAGACAATTCCGGGACGTTACGTACCACGGAGCGTATTCCAACATATAAAGTCACGAATTACGGGACTATTAGAACCCTATAAAGCATGAATTATACAAAAGAAGTTCATGACACATTACAGAACAAACATATTATCTATAATCAAACACTTACCGATAAATTACATCGGGCACAATTTAAAGACTTGAATGTGTTGTTTCGTTTTTGGCTGTGGAAAACTGTTTTCTAGTCTGACTCACTTAAATTCGATCTCACTTTCTCATGCCACCGAACTTTTCTAATACACACGTTTTTGAGATAACCAGTCGATATGCATCGATTTTCAATAACTTGATCATAGAAATGCACGGTCGATCTTATCTCACCTATTTGCAACTTCTACTTCGTTTATAATTCTCGGATCGCACGAAATCACTAGATCGATTGTATAGACTAAATGATGCTGATACAAAGATGCATTGTTGCTAAACTTTATTAGTTCGCGGTCATACAGACAAGGAAATCAATTGATAAACATGTTATTAAACTATTTTACTGCGTGCAGGGTAGTAGATACTTACATACATTGTCATTCTTACAATAAGCATTAAAAAAAAACGTATTTTCGTTTTTGGAGACTCGCCCCAGAGAGTTCTCCACTTCAGACACAAGTTTTGATCGTCTCTTCTGCACCACGCTCCGAGAGAGACTCTGATGGCCGATATATCGCGCATCCCCCGTGCTGTCATCCGCATAGCAATGCATGCAATCAATAGACAGCATGTCATTGATATACAGGATGAAAAGCGTGGGGGAGAGCACCGAACCTTGTGGAACGCCAGCGTTAATGGTCATGGTATCAGAGCAATCGCCGTCTACAACGACCGTGATGCTCCGTCCATCCAAAAAGCTAGCGATCCACTTGCAGAGACCCTCGGGGATTCCGTAAGATGGTAGCTTCGACAGAAGTGCCCTATGCCAGACCCTGTCGAAGGCCTTCGCGATATCAAGGCTCACAGCAAGAGCCTCGCCCTTGCTCTCCAAGGCTTCAGCCCACCTGTGAGTAAGGTATACGAGAAGATCGCCAGCTGAGCGACCATGACGGAAACCGTACTGTCGGTCACTGATCAGCTGGCGATCTTCAAGATACTTCAGGAGTTGTATATTAATTATTCGCTCCATCACCTTGGAAAGCAAGGAAGTTATCGCGATAGGCCTATAGCTCGATGGGTCCGACCGGTCACCCTTCTTGGGGATAGGGTGGACGTGGGCGGTCTTCCATGAAGACGGAACCCTGTTAGCGCAATAAGAGAGGCGATACAGACGCGTTAGCGCAGGCGTCAGCTCAGGGGCGCACGTTTTCAGAACCACTGCGGGGATGCCGTCTGGCCCACTCGACTTATGGACGTCCAGGAGTTGGAGTTCCCGCCTGACTGCACACTGTGTAAAGCAGATCTCCGGCAGGGAACTATCACACCGGGGGATGTTCGGTGGTGTGGCACCCCCGTCGTCCACGGTCGAGTTCGAGGCGAAGAGTTTGACCAGAAGGTCAGCCTTCTCTTTCGCACTATGGGCCAGACTGTCATCGGACTTTCGCAGTGGTGGGAGACTAGACCTGCAAAAGTTTCCTTCTGCGGCTTTGGCGAGCGACCAAAAAGCACGGCTCCCAGAGGGATAGCTCTTTAGCCGCTCGCCAACTCTAGCAACGTGCTCCGACTTCGCCTTGGCAATAACCTTCTTGTAGGACCTGGAAGCGGCGTTATATTTCCGCCTTTCCTCTGAGATGTTAGGGTCCTGACGTCTCCTGGCATTATCCCATGCCACGTATGCGGACCGCTTGAGGTGTGCAGCATCCCTGCTGGCATTGTTATACCAGGGTCTGCTGCGACCCCCAACGGGCACTTCAGAGGAGGGAATAAACAATTCCATCCCCTGGAGCACCACGTCTTTAAGACGGTCCGCACAGACGTCAGGATCAGCAGAGGAAAAGCAGAACCGCCCCCATGGGTAGGATGCGTAAAATTCACGCAATCCATCCCAATCTGCTGACAAATACTGCCAAACTCTTCGATACCTGGTCGTCGTTCCACGACTAGGACGAGAGAGTGGTGTGGCAGCACGGATAAGGCAGTGATCAGACGATCCAAGCGGAGCGTCGACCACTACACTGTATCCGGCTGGATCGGTAGTCAGCAGAAGGTCCAACAGAGAAGGCTCGTGCCCCTCAATATCTGGGACACGGGTGGGCTGTGTCACCAGCTGGGAGAGGCCGTAGGCCAGGGCGAAATCGTAGGCAGCCCGACCCGGGAGGTCAGTGGTTCTGGACCCCAGCCACTCTTGGTGGTGAGCGTTAAAGTCTCCAAGAACCACCACCTCCGCAGATGGGTACTGCTCAAGCACGCGGTTAGTCCCCTCTTGCACATGCTCTATCAGAGCTGAACCTGCATCACTGCTCTGGGACCTGTACAGGCACGCGTAGACTCGGGTAAAACCCCCATGGTCTACGCGCAGCCACAAGAGGGACAGGTCCCGTTAAAATATATAATATGATATATATATAATATATGATATGATATATAATATAATAAGATACTTACATACGTTGTCATTCTTACAATAAGCATTAAAAAAAACGTATTTTCGTTTTGTGCTGATTTTCTTTCATTGTTACCTCTTTTTGTCAATTCATAAAGTCATTCAGTGTAGTCGAATTCTTGCGATAACTTGAATGTTGCGTTTGCTTATTTGATGTGCAATTTAGGGAACTTCAAACCAATATTCTTCTAGACTACGTCTACAAGTCATAAATGTGTCTCTCATATTTTTGATTGAAGACTGAACAACTAAGAAAGTACGCTTATCGTTAATTCATCAATCATGAATAACATGAATTTACGAGGCTTACTGATGTTTGGAATTTTATCCATCATCAGAATTTAGACAGTTTCACATTTTTATCGGCTTCGACGTTGTTTCGTTTTTGGCTGTGGAAAACTGTTTTCTAATCTGACTCACTTAAATTCGATCTCACTTTCTGATGCCACCGAACTTTTCTAATACACACGTTTTTGAGATAACCAGTCGATATGCATCGATTTTCAATAACTTGATCATAGAAATGCACGGTCGATCTTATCTCACCTATTTGCAACTTCTACTTCGTTTATAATTCTCGGATCGCACGAAATCACTAGATCGATTGTATAAACCAAATGATGCTGATACAAAGATGTATTGTTGCTAAACTTTATTAGTTCGCGGTCATAGAGACAAGGAAATCAATTGATAAACATGTTATTAAACTATTTTACTGCGTGCAGGGTAGTAGATACTTACATACGTTGTCATTCTTACAATAAGCATTAAAAAAAACGTATTTTCGTTTTGTGCTGATTTTCTTTCATTGTTACCTCTTTTTGTCAATTCATAAAGTCATTCAGTGTAGTCGAATTCTTGCAATAACTTGAATGTTGCGTTTGCTTATTTGATGTGCAATTTAGGGAACTTCAAACCAATATTCTTCTAGACTACGTCTACAAGTCATAAATGTGTCTCACATATTTTTGATTGAAGACTGAACAACTAAGAAAGTACGCTTATCGTTAATTCATCAATCATGAATAACATGAATTTACGAGGCTTACTGATGTTTGGAATTTTATCCATCATCAGAATTTAGACAGTTTTACATTTTTTCTAATGCGCAATTTTGTTTATTATCGGCTTCGACGTTGTTTCGTTTTTGGCTGTGGAAAACTGTTTCCTAGTCTGACTCACTTAAATTCGATCTCACTTTCTCATGCCACCGAACTTTTCTAATACACACGTTTTTGAGATAACCAGTCGATATGCATCGATTTTCAATAACTTGATCATAGAAATGCACGGGCGATCTTATCTCACCTGTTTGCAACTTCTACTTCGTTTATAATTCTCGGATCGCACGAAATCACTAGATCGATTGTATAAACCAAATTATGCTGTTACAAAGATGTATTGTTGCTAAACTTTATTAGTTCGCGGTCATAGAGACAAGGAAATCAATTGATAAACATGTTATTAAACTATTCTACTGCGTGCAGGGTAGTAGATACTTACATACGTTGTCATTCTTACAATAAGCATTAAAAAAAACGTATTTTCGTTTTGTGCTGATTTTCTTTCATTGTTACCTCTTTTTGTCAATTCATAAAGTCATTCAGTGTAGTCAAATTCTTGCAATAGCTTTAATGTTACGTTTGCTAATTTGATGTGCAATTTAGGGAACTTCAAACCAATATTCTTCTAGACTACGCCTACAAGTCATAAATGTGTCTCTCATATTTTTGATTGAAGACTGAACAACTAAGAAAGTACGCTTATCGTTAATTCATCAATCACGAATAACATGAATTTACGAGGCTTACTGATGTTTGGAATTTTATCCATCATCAGAATTTAGACAGTTTCACATTTTTTCTAATGCGCAATTTTGTTTATTATCGGCTTCGACGTTGTTTCGTTTTTGGCTGTGGAAAACTGTTTCCTAGTCTGACTCACTTAAATTCGATCTCACTTTCTGATGCCACCGAACTTTTCTAATACACACGTTTTTGAGATAACCAGTCGATATGCATCGATTTTCAATAACTTGATCATAGAAATGCACGGTCGATCTTATCTCACCTATTTGCAACTTCTACTTCGTTTATAATTCTCTGATCGCACGAAATCACTGGACCGATTGTATAAACCAAATGATGCTGATACAAAGATGTATTGTTGCTAAACTTTATTAGTTCGCGGTCAAAGAGACAAGAAAATCAATTGATAAACATGTTATTAAACTATTCTACTGCGTGCAGGGTAGTAGATACTTACATACGTTGTCATTCTTACAATAAGCATTAAAAAAAACGTATTTTCGTTTTGTGCTGATTTTCTTTCATTGTTACCTCTTTTTGTCAATTCATAAAGTCATTCAGTGTAGTCAAATTCTTGCAATAGCTTTAATGTTACGTTTGATAATTTGATGTGCAATTTAGGGAACTTCAAACCAATATTCTTCTAGACTACGTCTACAAGTCATAAATGTGTCTCTCATATTTTTGATTGAAGACTGAACAACTAAAAAAGTACGCTTATCGTTAATTCATCAATCATGAATAATATGAATTTACGAGGCTTACTGATGTTTGGAATTTTATCCATCATTAGAATTTAGACAGTTTCACATTTTTTCTAATGCGCAATTTTGTTTATTATCGGCTTCGACGTTGTTTCGTTTTTGGCTGTGGAAAACTGTTTCCTAGTCTGACTCACTTAAATTCGATCTCACTTTCTGATGCCACCGAACTTTTCTAATACACACGTTTTTGAGATAACCAGTCGATATGCATCGATTTTCAATAACTTGATCATAGAAATGCACGGTCGATCTTATCTCACCTATTTGCAACTTCTACTTCGTTTATAATTCTCGGATCGCACGAAATCACTAGATCGATTGTATAGACTAAATGATGCTGATACAAAGATGCATTGTTGCTAAACTTTATTAGTTCGCGGTCATAGAGACAAGGAAATCAATTGATAAACATGTTATTAAACTATTTTACTGCGTACAGGGTAGTAGATACTTACATACATTGTCATTCTTACAATAAGCATTAAAAAAAAACGTATTTTCGTTTTGTGCTGATTTTCTTTCATTGTTACCTCTTTTTGTCAATTCATAAAGTCATTCAGTGTAGTCAAATTCTTGCAATAGCTTTAATGTTGCGTTTGCTAATTTGATGTGCAATTTAGGGAACTTCAAACCAATATTCTTCTAGACTACGTCTACAAGTCATAAATGTGTCTCTCATATTTTTGATTGAAGACTGAACAACTAAGAAAGTACGCTTATCGTTAATTCATCAATCATGAATAACATGAATTTACGAGGCTTACTGATGTTTGGAATTTTATCCATCATCAGAATTTAGATAGTTTCACATTTTTTCTAATGCGCAATTTTGTTTATTATCGGCTTCGACGTTGTTTCGTTTTTGGCTGTGGAAAACTGTTTCCTAGTCTGACTCACTTAAATTCGATCTCACTTTCTGATGCCACCGAACTTTTCTAATACACACGTTTTTGAGATAACCAGTCGATATGCATCGATTTTCAATAACTTGATCATAGAAATGCACGGGCGATCTTATCTCACCTGTTTGCAACTTCTACTTCGTTTATAATTCTCGGATCGCACGAAATCACTAGATCGATTGTATAAACCAAATTATGCTGTTACAAAGATGTATTGTTGCTAAACTTTATTAGTTCGCGGTCATAGAGACAAGGAAATCAATTGATAAACATGTTATTAAACTATTCTACTGCGTGCAGGGTAGTAGATACTTACATACGTTGTCATTCTTACAATAAGCATTAAAAAAAACGTATTTTCGTTTTGTGCTGATTTTCTTTCATTGTTACCTCTTTTTGTCAATTCATAAAGTCATTCAGTGTAGTCAAATTCTTGCAATAGCTTTAATGTTACGTTTGCTAATTTGATGTGCAATTTAGGGAACTTCAAACCAATATTCTTCTAGACTACGTCTACAAGTCATAAATGTGTCTCTCATATTTTTGATTGAAGACTGAACAACTAAAAAAGTACGCTTATCGTTAATTCATCAATCATGAATAACATGAATTTACGAGGCTTACTGATGTTTGGAATTTTATCCATCATTAGAATTTAGACAGTTTCACATTTTTTCTAATGCGCAATTTTGTTTATTATCGGCTTCGACGTTGTTTCGTTTTTGGCTGTGGAAAACTGTTTCCTAGTCTGACTCACTTAAATTCGATCTCACTTTCTGATGCCACCGAACTTTTCTAATACACACGTTTTTGAGATAACCAGTCGATATGCATCGATTTTCAATAACTTGATCATAGAAATGCACGGTCGATCTTATCTCACCTATTTGCAACTTCTACTTCGTTTATAATTCTCTGATCGCACGAAATCACTGGACCGATTGTATAAACCAAATGATGCTGATACAAAGATGTATTGTTGCTAAACTTTATTAGTTCGCGGTCAAAGAGACAAGGAAATCAATTGATAAACATGTTATTAAACTATTTTACTGCGTGCAGGGTAGTAGATACTTACATACGTTGTCATTCTTACAATAAGCATTAAAAAAAAGGTATTTTCGTTTTGTGCTGATTTTCTTTCATTGTTACCTCTTTTTGTCAATTCATAAAGTCATTCAGTGTAGTCAAATTCTTGCAATAGCTTTAATGTTGCGTTTGCTAATTTGATGTGCAATTTAGGGAACTTCAAACCAATATTCTTCTAGACTACGTCTACTAGTCATAAATGTGTCTCTCATATTTTTGATTGAAGACTGAACAACTAAGAAAGTACGCTTATCGTTAATTCATCAATCATGAATAACATGAATTTACGAGGCTTACTGATGTTTGGAATTTTATCCATCATCAGAATTTAGACAGTTTCACATTTTTTCTAATGCGCAATTTTGTTTATCATCGGCTTCGACGTTGTTTCGTTTTTGGCTGTGGAAAACTGTTTCTTAGTCTGACTCACTTAAATTCGATCTCACTTTCTGATCCAAGCGATAAATGCCACAGAACTTTCCTGATACATACGTTTTTGAGATAACCAGTCGATATGCATCGATTTCTAATAACTTCATCATAGAAATGCACGGTCGATCTTATCTCACCTATTTGCAATTTCTACTTCGTTTATAATTCTCGGATCTTACGTAATCACTGGATCGATTGTATAAACCAAATGATGGTGATACAAAGATGCACTGTTGCTAAACTTTATTAGTTCTTGGTCATAGAGACAAGGAAATCAATTGATAAACATGTTATTAAACTATTTTACTGCGTGCAGGGTAGTAGATACTTACATACGTTGTCACTCTTACAATAAGCATTAAAAAAAACGTATTTTCGTTTTGTGCTGATTTTCTTTCATTGTTACCTCTTTTTGTCAATTCATAAAGTCATTCAATGTAGTCGAATTCTTGCAATAACTTGAATGTTGCGTTTGCTTATTTGATGTGCAATTTAGGAAACTTCAAACCAATAATCTTCTAGACTACGTCTACAAGTCATAAATGTGTCTCTGATATTTTATATTGAAGACTGAACAACTAAGAAAGTACGCTTATCGTTAATTCAGCAATCATGAATAATATGAATTTACGAGGCTCACTGATGTTTGGAATTTTATCCATCATCAGAATTTAGACAGTTTCACATTTTTTCTAATGCGCAATTGTAGCTCCTAAGCAGTTAAAGAATTTTTCAAATCGGTTCAGTAGTTTGGAAGCCTATTCGAAACAAACAAACAAACAAATTTTTCCTCTTTATAATATTATAAGTATAGATTACTTTATTCTATCATTAACAGTTTTCGCAGAGCACGCGATATAAAGAATATTTTAGGTGATTTATTTACACCTTGGGTTACATTATTGAAGTTTTAGTAAGGATCCCTAACTTTTTTCAAAAAATATTATACCCTATGTTACTCGGAAATACTGTAGCTTCTATACAGTGAAATAATTTTTCAAATCGGTTCAGTAGTTTAGAAGCCTATTCGAAACAAACAAACAAACAAATTTTTCCTCTTTATAATATTATAAGTATAGATTACTTTATTCTATCATCAATAGTTTTCGCAGGGCACGTGATGTAAAGAATATATTAGGTGAATTTTTTACACCTTGGGTTACATTATTGGAGTTTTAGTAAGGATCCCTAACTTTTTTCAAAAAATATTATACCCTATGTTACTCGGAAATACTGTAGCTTCTATACAGTGAAAGAATTTTTCAAATCGGTTCAGTAGTTTAGAAGCCTATTCGAAACAAACAAACAAACAAATCTTTCCTCTTTATAATATTAGTATAGAAGTATAGATTACTTTATTCTATCGTAAATAGTTTTTGCAAGGCATGCGATGTAAAGAATATTTTATTTATTTATTTATTTATTTATACATTGTGCACAAAACAAAACTTGTACACAGGCGGACTTAATGCCATGGGCATTCTCTTCCAGTCGACCATAGGGTGGTGCAGAGATAATGCATGGTAGGTGCATTGACAAAAGAATAACAAACACAACAACAAAACAAAAAAAAAAAAAAAAAAAGAACAAACTCAAAACAAAAATCTTCCTTAAAATAACATCTCAGTATTATAGAATACACATACTACAATTCAATATACCTATAAATAAAATAGTAAAATACATACATACACATAATTACACACAATAATATACATGTAAAGTAATAATATATAAATACACATGAAAATACACAATTTAGTATTATAGTTAAGAATGGCTAAAAGTAAATATATATAATATAATAATAATAATTGAAAAATGAAATAAACTAGTTTGGAGATGATTCTTCCAGTTTTTTGTGGATGTGTTCGCGAACTTTGAGTTTAAAAGTAAAGCGATTGCTGATCATCCTGATTTCTTTGGGAAGCGAATTCCATAATATTATGGACTGTACAAAGAAAGAAGAATGTCAAAAATCTGAGCGATGGATAGGACATTGTAAGAGACGATTATGTGAAGAACGTAGAATTTTCTCATGGCTTGCGTTCAAGTATCTAAAATGCGATTTTAAGTAAGAGGGTGAGGAGGCAGAGTCCAAAAGAGAAAACAAGGTAGTAAGCGCTCTCTCCTCTCTACGCTGACGGATCGGTAACCATTTCAGACGAGTTCGGTGCGCGGACACATGGTCATATTTTCTAAGATTGAAAACGAATCGAATGCAATTATTGAGAAGGCGGTCTAGTTTGTTGAGGAGATCTGCATTCAGGTCATAGTAGCACACATCACCGTAGTCTACCATAGGGAAAATTAAAGTCTGCACAAGCATGGCCTTTACATTCGATGGTAGCATATTTTTTAGCCGATAGAGAGATCGCAAGGTCCTGATGACTTTTTGACTAATGGATGTTATTTGCGCTCTCCAACCAAGTGTAGTGTCAATGTGTAATCCAAGATTTTTCACGTTTCGGCTAAAGGGGATGATTATGTCATTGAAAACAACAGGCGGCAGCTTAAAATTACTGATCTTACTCATATTTCGATGGCTACCAACAATTATCGCCTGGCATTTGGTAGGATTCACCGCCAGACCAAACCTATCGGACCAATTTTTGATTGATTTTAAATCATTGTTTAGTTTGGTAATAGCGTCCGATATGTGATCAACATCGGTTTGTGCGTACAGTTGTAGATCATCGGCGTAAAGATGAAATGCACACCGTAGCTCAGGGGTGAGAAAATTTATAAAAATTGAAAACAAGAGAGGAGAGAGGACACCGCCTTGTGGGACGCCAGATTCAAGATTACACCAGTTTGATGAGAGTTCGTCATTAAGAACAGATTGCTGACGTCCCTGAAGATAGGAAGAGAACCAATCCAACGCCCCTTTTGAGACGTTGAGATGAGATAGGATGGAAAGAAGGATATCGTGACAAACGGTGTTAAACGCGTTTGAGAAATCAACCAAAACTAGTATAGTGATTTTGGATTCTTCCAAGCCCACCCTGATATCACCTGTCACTTTCAGAAGCGCGGAAATGGTACTGTGGCCTGGTCTAAACCCAGATTGAAAAGGGCTAATTAGGGAATTATTAAATATAAATCGAGAAAGCTGCTTATGGACACAGATCTCGAGCACTTTGGATAGGAAGGGTAAGATTGAAATTGGGCGAAAGTGATTAGGAACAGAAGGGTCAGGAATTTTAGGTAGGGCACGAACATAAGCTCTGCGCCATAGGAAAGGAAACTCTCCGGAGTCAAGAGAGAAGTTAATAATATGATAGATTGCAGGTAGGAGACAGTCTAGGATAGTTAGAATCATGCGGCGAGATATGTTGTCATATCCCACCGCATTAGATTTAATGGAAAGTATCACTTTTCTTATCTCAGAGGGGGCAACTGGAAAGAGCTGAAAGGGGACAACATCTGGACGCTTTAGGCCAGACAAATAAGCTAACGTTTGATTTTTAGTTAAGGGATCTATCACGGAGGATGTGGAGAAGTGTCGGTTGAGATCATCTAGTTGAATAATATTTGGAATGTCCAAACGTCGCGATCTGCCGATACCCAAAGTTCCGAGAAATTTCCAAACATCGGCAGGAGAAGAAGAAGCGATATTATCCAGAATGTGACGGCGCTTGGCATTGCGTATCATTTGATTACACCTATTCCTAGCAGACTTAAAAAGGACCCAATTATCTTCGATGTGATTCTTTTTGTATTTTCGAAAAGCGCGATCTCTGCGACGCATGGCCATCTTAACTCCTTCAGTCATCCATGGTGCAGGCGTTCGTTTCAGTTTTACTTTTCTAATTGGGGCATGAATATCGTATAATTTGATTACGATATTATTGAAAATTTCGACTTTGTGATCAACTGATGCAGCATCTACTAGGGGATCCCAGTTTATCTCCGCTGCATCATTTCTGAGTTTTTCAAGATCCATACGAGCAAAGCAGCGCCTGTGCAGGGTCTTGGGAATAGGTTTTGGGGATTTAAGGATATAGGTAAGAAATATTAGGTCATGAAGAGAGAACCCTGGAGCAGAATGTTGACCATGAGAGGAAACTAAGGAAGGATTCGAGGTAAGGATTAAATCGAGCCAGGTGTCTTCACCGACGGTATTCAGGTGCGTAGCTTGTAGTTGCATTAGATGAAGAGTAGCTGATTCAATGATTTGAAGAAGCTTCTGGGATCTAGGGGAATTACCAGAAAGGATATTTGTGTTGAAGTCACCCATGATGATAAGATGTGCGTACTCAGAGCCCAAAGATTCTAATACTGTTTCGAACTCAGTAAAGTAATCAATATTAGGGGGACAATAGGTGACACCAATTACAGTTTTTACTCTCCTAACACAAACCTCAAGAAAAAGAAACTCCGCACTAGAGTTGGTAGAAGAAGAAGACAATATTTTATATGGAAACGTGCTGCGGAGATAAATGGCCACATCACCTCCTCTACCGACCGTTCTATCATTACGGATAAGAATAAAACCTGGGAGAGAGAAAGAGGTCGACAGAAGAGTAGGCTTGAGCCACGTTTCAGATATCAGGATGACGTCGACGTTTGTATTGTAAAATGTATGATACAGTTCGCTATAATGACTGGCTACACTCTGTGCATTGATGTGGCATACGTTGAACTGGCAGCCAGATTTGTGGTCAAAAGTATGTCGTAAGAAGTCACCCAAGGTGTCGGTGGCTGAACCAAAACTTTCCTCTCCAGAAGACGTACTGGATTCATTGGCAGAAAAAAAAGAATCATCATCAGTATCTGATACACCTGATAAAAAAGACATAAATAATAAATTTAGAAGAAAAACAAAAAAAAAAAAAAAAAACTAATCTAATTATAAAATATTATAAATAAACTAATCTATATTAATTATAAATAAACTAATCTATATTAATATATACTAATCTATATAAAACTAATCTATAAAATAAAAATAAAAAACTATCTAAAAATATTTTAAATAACAATTTGGTAAGATACAATCTATATGCATTAAAAACCAAATAGAGAAAAAAAAAATTTATTAATAACAAACAAAAAGAATAAAGCTTATATCTCAACACCACCTGCCAGCTAACACCAATATAAAATATAGAAGATGTAAATTAAATTCAGTGAACATCAAGAAACATTTAGAAAGCATTAATAAATATAATCAAAATTCAAAAGACAAAACAACAGAACAACTACACTACGTCTGGTACGTTTAAGTAGTCTGTAACTGATTTTATACCAAAATACGAATGTTTTAAACTGTGTCATGAACCACCAACTTCATTGGACTGAATGAAAACAAAACAAATAATAAAATTATTGGAATAGAACTTAATTTATACAAACTTAAAACTACTTACCTAAAAGAAATATACAGATACTACAGAAAAAAAAAAGAAAAACAAAAAAAAAGATGAAATAAATGACATAATAAAAATACATACACACTTTTACTACATCGGTATGGTAATTTTCGAGTTGCCTATCTAAAGAACATTAAAGCACCATTACTTCCGAATTTTATGTTTTAGATTTCCTGCCTCATCACTCTTTCCACTCACATGAGGTGCCACTGAAGCTTTTGGAAACTTCAACAGCAAAGGGCTCAGCTCTTCCATAGCTGTTACCTTATGACGTGTTCCATTAGTTGTCTTGATAACTATGATTCCATCCTGGGTCCAGCAGGATCGCATTCCGAAGTGAGCTCTTGCCTTGATAAATATGGACTGCCTGGGCTTTGTCAAAAACTCCTTCAATGAAATTGAACAACCCTTTAGGTTAGACTTTGCTCTCCAAACATTGGATTTAATGTTTTCATTAGTGAACCTCACAAGAATGGGCCTGTTATGCTCCCGACTTCGCGCACCAAGTCTGTGGCATACTTTTATGGATGAAGAAGACACATTTTTCAAGGCCAGCTTATTATTTAGCACATTTAAGATGACCGAAGTGCAATCCTCTCCGTCAACCTCAGTACATCCCTGGAAAAGCAAAGTCTTGCGTCGCTGCCGAGTCTCCAGACTATCAATCTGCTTCATGCACTCTCCGATTTGTGTCCGGAGCAGCCCAAGTATGCTAAAGACCAACTCTCTGAACGTACGGAACTCTTCAGCAACTTTATTTACAGTTTCCTTTGCAGGTCCTGCAGACTGAATCTGTATTTCAAGCTCACCCATCTTCCGTGTGAAGTTTTCTTCTAAGTTCTTTTGAATAGTTAATATTTCAGCAAGTTGAGACATGATGGGCTTGAGTGTGAGGAACAAGATGTCACTTAAATGGTTGAAGGTGTGCTGGCTGGCGCTTTGCAGCTTTATTTATGACACATAAGCTGCTGCAAACGTTAGTACCAAATCACAAATACTTGTGTACAAACTGGATGTTAAAAAATATTGATAAAAGATTATGTTTCTAATTTTCAATAAAATTTTATGTTTAAAACACGTTTACACTTTTTTCACACCTACCCACTATTTTCAAAGAATATTTTAGGTGATTTTCTTACACCTTGGGTTACATTATTGGAGTTTTAGTAAGGATCCCTAACTTTTTTCAAAAAAATGTTAGAGCCTATGTCACTCGGAAATACTGTGGCTCCTAAACAGTGAAAGAATTTTTCAAATCGGTTCAGGAGTTTGGAAGCTTATTCGAAACAAACAAACAAACAAATATTTCCTCTTTATAATATTAGTATAGATTACTTTATTCTATCATCAACAGTTTTCGCAGCGCACGCGATATAAAGAATATTTTAGGTGATTTATTTACACCTTGGGTTACATTATTGAAGTTTTAGTAAGGATCCCTAACTTTTTTCAAAAAATATTATACCCTATGTTACTCGGAAATACTGTAGCTTCTAAACAGTGAAAGAATTTTTCAAATCGGTTCAGTAGTTTGGAAGCCTATTCAAAACAAACAAACCAACAAATATTTCCTCTTTATAGTATTAAGTATAGATTACTTTATTCTATCATCAATAGTTTTCGCAGGGCACGTGATGTAAAGAATATATTAGGTGAATTTTTTACACCTTGGGTTACATTATTGGAGTTTTAGTAAGGATCCCTAATTTAAAAACAAATAATATAGCCTATGTCACTCGGAAATACTGTAGCTCCTAAAGAGTGAAAGAATTTTTCAAATCGGTTCAGTAGTTTGGAAGCCTATTCAAAACAAACAAACAAACAAACAAACAAATCTTTCCTCTTTATAATATTAGTACAGAAGTATAGATTACTTTATTCTTTCATCAATAGTTTTCGCAGGGCACGCGATGTAAAGAATATTTTAGGTGATTTTTTTACACTTTGGGTTACATTATTGGAGTTTTAGTAAGGATCCCTAACTTTTTTTAAAAAATATTATACCCTATGTTACTCGGAAATACTGTAGCTCCTAAAGAGTGAAAGAATTTTTCAAATCGGTTCAGTAGTTTGGAAGCCTATTCAAAACCAACAAACAAACAAACAAATCTTTCCTCTTTATAATATTAGTATAGAAGTATAGATTACTTTATTCTATCATCAATAGTTTTCGCAGGGCACGCGATTTAAAGAATCCGAACAAAAACAGTTTCACTGTAAAAAATTGCGCCAAGTCCACGTTTATAAAACTCATCTCAATAACATTTGCACTTTACAAAAAAAAGAAGACTTCAATAGCTTTCATTCTCTACAAAAATATGTGAAATACAAAAAAATACCAAGAAACCGTCATAAAGATGAAAAAATAAAAAATAAATTGTTGAAAATTTAAAAATAAAAAAATAAAAATTTTATCGTACTTGGCGCGCGTCATTGAGTACCCCAAATTTTTCAGGATAAATGAACATCCTTTCAATGTTTAGAAATTTATAAGTAGGTCAACCTATGAAATGCATAAATGTAATTAATGAATTATTATTTCATAATAAGTTTTACAAAAGTTAAGTAAAATCGACATCTCATACGTATGTTATTTGAATTTTTTTCATTTCCCACTCATCTTTTATGATTTGAACTAAACACCCTCTCGTGTTCGCTTATACAAATACAAACTACTTACGAGTCGATACGTATGTATACGTTGGCTTCAAAACATTTGAAAAAATTCTCAAAGATGTTTTTCAAAGGGTAGAAAAGAATAATAAAGTTTCAGCTGAATCTAAAGGGGTCGAACGCAAAAGTGGTCGATTTGGCATATAATAGCCCATAGGTATTTTTTTTTTTTTTTTTTTTTTTTTATTGCTTAGATCGGTGGACGAGCTCACAGCCCACCTGGTGTTAAGTGGTTACTGGAGCCCATAGACATCTACAACGTAAATGCGCCACCCACCTTGAGATATAAGTTCTAAGGTCTCAGTATAGTTACAACGGCTACCCCACCCTTCAAACCGAAACGCATTACTGCTTCACGGCAGAAATAGGCAGGGCGGTGGTACCTACCCGTGCGGACTCACAATAGGTCCTACCACCAGTAAATATATAGTACCTACCACCAGTATATAGTGAGAGCTGTTGAAAATTACCGTAGTTCTGTCTCAATTTCTCATAAAACGCTAACAAGAGCGAAAAAGACAACCTGGGTAACTTTTTCAACTTTCACTGTATATTAAAGCAAAACGGTTTTTTTCTCGGGTTGAAATTCTTCCGAAAAATTTTGGGGTACTCAATGACGCGCGCCAAGTACGATAAAATTTTAATTTTTTTATTTTTAAATTTTCAACAATTTTTTTTTTATTTTTTCATCTTTATGACGGTTTCTTGGTATTTTTTTGTATTTCACATATTTTTGTAGAGAATGAAAGCTATTGAAGTCTTCTTTTTTTTGTAAAGTGCAAATGTTATTGAGATGAGTTTTATAAACGTGGACTTGGCGCAATTTTTTACAGTGAAACTGTTTTTGTTCGGATTTCATATCTTTTTGTTAAGTATTATTTTTTGCTCATTTATTACTTAATAAAAATAAATTATAAATAGTCACTCAGCTTAAAAGCTAATGAAACGCTCAATTAATTAGTGTTTTAATGTTAGGTGCCCGACTGGCATGAGACTCTCGGGTTGTCAGTTCCGGTATCGACCGGGGACGCGTGTATTCCGCTTCAAAGTCTGGCGCGCACTAATTGGGGGTGCGAATGATGCAACAGATGCGCGGGCGCGGGTAGCGCGGGGTGGGTCGTCGCGGCACGGACCTGAGTCACATTGTCTTTGGCTGCTGTTGCCCCGCGAAACGGAACGCTGCGTTACATACTCCCCCTCCAAGTTGGGAACGCGTCCCGAGTCCAACTTGGGACTGTTAGTCTGAAGACGCGGCCTTCCTCTCTGCCTCTTTGGCATAATTGGATGCGTACTTGAATTTGACGGAGAGTGGGTTAAATCCGCGGTGTGATACTTGCCGATGACATTGTTTGACAAGTCTGCTATGAAGTACGTTGTAGGACTAACTATCTTTACTACGCGATACGGGCCATCCCGTCGTGGCATGAACTTACGTATTACACCCGTAGACGCATAAGCAAGCCATAACGAAGGAAATACTCTTCCAGTAGGACTCGGGAGCAAGCCACGGCGGTGGCATCAACAAGTGCGTAGAGTTCTACCCATCTTGTAGCTACATCCTCTACCAGGAGTACCCATCGCTCCCCCTGCTCTCCTTCTGGCAGTGGCCCGAACAAATCGATTGCGAGAACCTCTCCTCGCTGTTGAAGCACAGGAGTGAGCCTATACGGCGGTACCGATATAGGCGGATGATCACCGGTATCAATGTGGTGCTCGGCGTAAAGAGTTGGGGCTCCCCCACCCTAAAGATGTCTCCATTCTGCTGCAATAAATGTGATAGCTGCTGCCGTTCATCGGAGCCAAGCATAGAACCCTTATCATCACGCAGGAAGTCAGCAGTAGAAGCAAACATGCATGGCTTAGGGCACTCATATTCAATTGGATAGGTAACCCGTTTTCCCGAAAAATGCCAAGTGGATGAAGCAAAGTCAAGCACAATACCTGCCGCCACCAAAAAATCCATGCCAAGCAAAGTTTCATTATTTTGAGCATCTGGAAAAACAGTAAATTCAAGGGTTACTGACCTTTCGGGACTTATCCTTACTTCTAGAGTAGTGAGCAAAACTCGGCGGGTGCGCGCGGAACCGTCTGCAAGCCTCACCCGACGCCTGGTTTCCTCACACGGATGGTTATGCTTTAACAGCAATTCATAAAGCAACGCACCGGCAACGCTACTCTTAGCTCCCGTATCCAACAAAGCATTACCTCGTATACCTAAAATTTGAACACTTAAAATTGGTCTTAACCTAACCTGGTGCTCAGTAGAGTTACTCTGGGCAACACTTTTCACATTAGAATTAATCGTCGAAAAATGTCCGACGTTTTCCATGGTCACCCTATTTTCGTTCATCATGGTCACCCACCCTATCGCGGCCACTTGGTACCTCGGAATAACTATGTTTTGGTTCGGTACCACTCGAGTAACGCATCAGGGGCCTATTCCTAGAACTAATATTATTGTTTATATTATGAATTTTATATTTATAATATTAAATTATTATGAATTTCTAGAATAATTTTGAAGTTTTTTTTTTTTTTTTTATGATTGAAGGTTTACTGGTGGCCCGAAGGCCTTTCCAGTTTCACCAGGACAGGTGGGCGAGCAAAGGCTCAGCCAAGAGGGGTGGGATTTGCTAACAACTGCCCGAGCGCCTCCGAAGGAGACCTAACAACTCAAGAGCAATTGTTTCGCGAATGAATCTACTACCGGATCGGAATCGCGACCCGCTGAGAAGATCCGGCGAGAAACTCAGCGGGCTGATGCATGGGTTAGGTTGCACGTCGACCTCTTTGTCGAGTTCGACGAGTACGGTTACCGGGGTCCCTAAGCCTGCCCCTAGTATTAGAGCTGAAGGCATCTAATGCAAAGGTTATTGGATCTGATGGATCCGTAAGGACGTGTCTAGGGCGTCGACGGTGACTGGCTCCTGCATGATCAGGATTCGGGGAGTAGTCAGCGGCGGCAACGATAAGGCGATTATCATGACGCATAGCCTTATCGAAGTATCGTTCCGACGCTGACTTCATGTATTTCCGAATTGATTCGAGGCCCAGGTCGTCGTGTAGGTCAACGTTCCTCACGAACCACGGAGCCCCGACAGCTAACCTGCAAAAGCGGGATTGTAGGGATTGGAGGGTGTCTATGTGTGTGCGGGCCGCGTGAGCGAACACCACACTCGCGTAAGTCATGACGGGCCTTATGCAAGTTTTGTAAAGTGTCACCTTGTTCCGAAGGGACATTTTACTCCGCTTACATATCATGGGGTAGAGTCTACCGAGAATAAACGCGGCACGGTCACGGACTGATTTTATATGCGGGCGGAATGTCATCGATGCATCCAGGGTAACGCCCAGGTACTTGACCTTCCTGGCCCAGGGTATGGGTTGTCTAAAGAGAGTAATCGGGGGTGTGAGATTCCTCCTCCTAATCCGGGAGGAAATCCGTGTGGAGCTTCCCCTCTGAAATAGCACCGCAGTACTTTTCGCTGGGTTGATGTCTATGCGCCATTTTCGGAACCACTGTCCTAGGGCTAGGGCTACGCTCTGAAGCTTCTTCGCGATTAGGGACTTATTTCTACTAGAATAGTAAACAGTCGTGTCGTCGGCGAATAAAGCTAAATGGGTCGGCGGCGACCGGGGAATATCGTTGACGAATAAGCTAAATAGGAGGGGTGAGAGGACAGAGCCTTGCGGGACTCCAGCTGTGAGAGGTCGTGGGGAGGAGCGGGTTCCCTCGACTCGATATCGAAAAGAGCGGTTCGACAAGAAGTCCCGTATGATGAGCACGAGACTATCCGGCACGCCCATGTTGAATAGTTTGAAAATCAAACCATTGTGCCAGACTTTGTCGAACGCTTTTGCGACGTCGAAGAAGAGAGCTCCCGTGTATAACGGTTTTGGTCGATTAAGCCCCACAAGAATGTGCTCCGTGAGGCGGTGCACCTGTTGAACGCATGAATGATTTGTACGGAATCCGAATTGTTCATCGATGAGAATGCCCTTGGATGAGACGAAATCTCTGAGGCGCTTGTAGAGCAGACGCTCATACAGCTTGCCTAGAGACATGAGGAGGCTAATCGGGCGGTAGCTCGTCGGATGATTTTTTGGTTTACCGGGTTTATGTATGCCGATAACGTCCGCTTCTTTCCACACCGCGGGAAAGATACAGTTCGCCATAGCGGCATTGAAAATAGATGCCAACATCACGATGAGTTGGACGGGTAGAAGTTTAATAACGCGGTTAGATATACCGTCGGAACCGGGAGCCTTGCGAGGACGTAGGTCTTTGATCAAGTCTTTAACTTCCATCGGGGTGACGGGTGGTAACGCATCCGAGGGTGGCAAGGAGGCTCTGCGTTCTACCTCACTGTCTACTAATTCTACATGAACAGGGTCCACGGATTGAGTGCTGGGCGTGCACTGGGTTTGCAATGTATCGGCCAGCAGCTCTGCTTTTTCGTCATCATCAAAGGCCGCGAGTCGGCCTGAGGGGCCTACGAGGGGGGGCATAGTTACTACCGTATCCGATTTGAGAGTACGAGCTAAGCGGTAGTAAGACCTTTGGGAGGGCGCGAGTCCTTCTAAGAAATCAGACCATCTGGCATCTCGGACTTCGGCGATGCGAGACTTTACGTCGCGTTGTAGGGCACGCATTCGAATACGATTTTCCGCGGTAGGATACCTGTCGTAGGCGCGTATCGAGGCGTTCTTAGCTCTAAGGAGTTCCCTAATATCGTCGGACAATTTGAAGCGGTGAAGGAAGTCCTCCGCTACAACTTGTTTCGATGACCTATCTAATGTCGAGGTGATGTGTGATGTTAAGATGTCTATGGCTTCAGCGGTATCCTGAGGAGACGGGGTAGAGTCCGGGTTGAACGGGAGCGATGGTGGATCAGATTCAGCCAGGCTGATGCCCAGCGTGTGCCAATCCACCACAGTCCTCGTGACGGGAACGGAATCGGGAGCGCGACCGAGCTTCATAACGACGGGACGGTGGTCTGAATCTAACTCTGAAACTACTTCGATCGAGTGTAAGCGCAGAGTTACGTTTTTTAATAACGCTATGTCGAGTATATCCGGGCGATGCGCGATATTTAGCGGGTAGCGAGTCGGGGTTAACGGAGCGACGATATCGAAGGCGAGATCATCGACTAACGCGTCAAGCCGCCTGCCATTCGGGGTTGTGGTGTGTGAGTTCCACCTGATGTGTTTACAATTTACGTCGCCCGCCAGAATAACAGAGCTCCCCATACCGAGCAGCGCCTCGATATCACTGCTTAGAACGATCTTATCCGGTGGAAGATAAACGGACGCGATAACGATCGGCGCGTGTCCCGTCAGTGAGATTCGGCACACTGATGCTTCGATATTAGCGAGCGCGGGAGGATCGAGCGGGACGCAATGCAGGGCTCTTCTATAGTAAATGACGGTACCACCACCACGGGCAGAGAGCCTGTCGTTCCTGACCATGTTATAGTTCGCGATTTTAGGGTCACGGCGCGCGGGCTTAAGTAGGGTCTCCTGCACTAAAAAGATATCAATTTGATGGTCACGCAAAAAGTCAGAAACCTGATCACGTTGATTTGCGAGACCGTAAGCGTTAAAAAATCCTATCGTCACGGATAGGGGCTTTATTCTACTTATATACGCCATTGATTACCGGCGGAGTGAGGGGAGGACGTACGTATTTAATGACGCGTATACGTCGGCGTATTCTTGCACAACGGCGATAAAGTGTTGTGCAGTGGAGGCAGCGCGAATGGCGTCGCCCAAAGCGTTAACGCGCTGAAAGTTGATCGACTGAAAGAAGTCGATCGCTAAAGCGAGATTTTCGGACGCGGTCGGAGGGCAAGTCGCGGGAGAGGGACGAGTCGCGGGGGCGGGACGAATCGCGGAGGAGGGAGTTGTAGCCGTGTTCGTGTACGGCAGCGGTTTCGCCCAGGCCGAGACACTGGGCACCGCCGCCGGAACGAACGCTGGCTTAGCCTGCGACGCAGAGGGTGCCGAGGCTTTGATGTCTGGGCCGGAAGCTCGGAGGCGGTTTCGGCGGGCGACGCGGCGATTTATTTTCGGGGCTCGGGGGCATCCGCGGTAATTTGCGGGGTGACCCTGTGTTCGACACAGGACGCAGCTAGGCGGTTCCGTCGCGGTTTTTTGATCGCGAGTGCATAGGGCCGTGGCGTGATCGCCTAAACATTTGACGCATCGGGGGCGCGCGTGACAGTTACGGGAAGAGTGCCCATACAATTGACAGTTATGGCACTGGCTAGGAGTGCCTTTTTTATGGGGGGCGTCGACAGCGATACCAGAGAGCCTACAGACGGTCTGTGTGTTAAAGATTTTCTTACCCTCGGGGGTAGGCTGGAGAGCGACTAGAACCATATTATATGGCTCCCTACCGCGACCGGTGTGCATACGGTGCACAGAATTCACTGGTAGGCCTTGTTCTAACAGGTCGACTTTTACGAGCTCTACATCTAACTCTTTAGGGATTCCGCGTATTACAACGCGGAGTTCGCGCTCCTCCTGAAGCGTATAAGTGTGGAAGCTTATACGCTCCTTACGGAGGTAAGAGGTGAGGGCCCTATGGTCATCAGATGAATGCACCTTTATTTGGATGCCGTTCGCGAGGTTACGGGCATTCGTGAAATTGATATTTTTGGCCTTAAGGGCCAGGGAAACTCGATCCCAAGCTGCCTTCTCTTGAAGGATTACCGGAGGAGGGGACTGGGTTTTATTTTGTGCCACCGGACGCGGCGACGGACTGGCACGGGCTGGAGGCGCAACGGGAGTCTGGGAGCGGGGGCGCGACGCGTTCGCGGCTTTGCTAATTTTAGCGGCCGCGGGAGCTCGAGACTCCGCGGCACGCTTCTTACTCTTTTGTACCAGGGTAAATCCATCCGTCGTTGAGGCGGGGGCGAGGTCGACCTCCATCTCCGAGTCAGAGTCGGAGGACGAGGAGGCGGGCGCAGGTGACCTACGAGCAGGTGTTTTGGAGGGCGCGACGGAGGCCGCGGATGATCGCACAGCTGGAACGGTGGCCACGGCGAACGACGCAGCAGTTTTACTCGCCAGTATAGGCGACGCGGGAACGGCAGGCACGACGGAGGCTGCGGTGCTCGATGTAGAAGCTTTGCACGCAGGTACAGGCGACGCAGGAGCAGCGAGCACGGCGGAGTCTTCGAGAGAGCTCGCAGTGTGATTGGCCTTGAAAGCCAGAAACTCTGAGGCGAGCTGTGGATGACGAAGTCGGAGGAACTCCGCGAATACAGCGTCCATGATCGCTGAGTGCCCAGGTGGGGCGGCCCTGGGTCTTGACAACACTCGCCTTGCGGCGAGGCCCCAACTTCTCGGACCTGAGCGGTTCTATTGAACACAGGTGGCGATGCGGCGCGATTACTACAGGACAAAGAAAAAAACACAACAAAACCGAAATAACAAAAAGAAACAAAACAATTAAACACTTCCAGGAAAGCAGTTTGTCGGCAGATGTACCACGAACACAGAAATAACGAAAGGAAACAAAACAAATAAAAACTTCCAGGAAAAACACTTGGTCGGCAGATGTACCACGAACACAGGCCGCGCGAACAATGGCCGGGCTAACAAAAGCCGGGCGAACAAAGGCCGGGCGATCGAGTGGTCGATGGGCACGTCCGCACGTGACGGGTGCCTCTATCGGAATCTAATTTTGAAGTCTAACCTTGTTATCAGTACCGAAAAAGCGCGGAGGAAGAATCGCCTTAAAATCGGTAGGATAATAATTATTTTCATTATCAACAAAACATTGTTTACGATTATTAATATAAATGGACGACTTTACGGTGTTTGAAGTGCAAGCTGTATGCAACGAGCTGTCGCGATGAATAGAGTTCACTGAACTTGACAGCTGTGTATTTACTTTACCAATAGGTAAATCGGATGTGACTGATCGGGTCCTTGCAGCGTCGACGGCGTAATAACTTGCGTTACACTTTGTACACTGAGACCGAGTAACACATTTGGTACCACACCCGTAACACGAGGATACAGCTTGCGTATTTTCGTTGTCGAATTTAGTTTTTGACGCTAATTTTAAACACTCATCACGAATATGTCCGTACTTTTTGCAATAAACACAGAACAGTCTTTTAACAATCGACGTAGATGATACATTATCAGTGTTCGTGTAGCGAGGCGCGGGGACTCGAACGGTGCTCGGCGCAGCGCTGTCGTCGCGTGGCGGGCCGCCAGCGGGGCCCGAGTTGAATATTTTCCGCGGCGTCATCCGCGCGTATGTATGCTGCGAAGTCGAAGCACCGGTGGGAACTTCGCCTACGGTACTACCCGATGAACGTGGCGTCGCTCGCTGAGGATGATGAATAAATTCAGGCGGACTGGTCTCGTAGATGGAGTCCTCGATATGGCGCGTTTTCTTTAATAACGTGTCGTATGAAGTTATTTCGTCTCTTCTTAATCTTTTACGAACACGACGGTGTAGAAGGCCGTAAAGCATATCAATTTGAACTTTCTCACTAAGGTCACCAGGTGGGAGTCGAGCTAGTAGGGCTCGTGCTCTGGCAACGAAGATCTCCGTCTTCTCTCTTTGTCCTTGCGACATTTTGAAGAGCTCTAAGTAGACTCGATGGGGCGGTCTGCAATCACCGAAAGCGCTTCGTAACGATGATAAAGCGTCGTCCCAGGAAGTGATGCTAGCTTTAACGCCTTGCCACCACACGGCTGCATTTCCGGTTAGTAACATCGAGAGTCCTCGTAACGCGATGGCGTGTCCTACGTCAGCACAATCTTTGTATGATTCGACCGCGTCAAGGAAACCGTCGAGTGAGTCGCCGGGCGCTCCGCTGAACCGCGCCGTGCATGACGCGAAGTTCCCAGAATGGTGAGCGGGCGTCGAGGAAGGCGGCGATGTCGGCTCCGACGTCGGTGTTGCTGATGATTCGAGTTGAGTTTTATGCTCAAAAACTCGGTCGAGTAGGCGTTCGAATGCTGCCATTTGACTTTCTTGTAATGACGCCATGTTGTTTGCGGTAAATGTTGGCGTCGGTCCCGCGGTTGAACCAATTTCTTCTTCAACGTCTTGAAAATCGGATTGACGCCGTGACTGACGACGAGTACGTGTCGTAATTACGTAGATTCACTCCGAAATACTAGTTAAAGGGCCCGCGCTTGGGCTGCCAGTTTAATGTTAGGTGCCCGACTGGCATGAGACTCTCTGGTTGTCAGTTCCGGTATCGACCGGGGACGCGTGTATTCCGCTTCAAAGTCTGGCGCGCACTAATTGGGGGTACGAATGATGCAACAGATGCGCGGGCGCGGGTAGCGCGGGGTGGGTCGTCGCGGCACGGACCTGAGTCACATTCCCTTTGGCTGCTGTTGCCCCGCGAAACGGAACGCTGCGTTACAATGTAATAATAATCAACATCAACTTTTACAAATTTAAACCGAATTAAATTTTGTTTCAAATGTGAAGGGTAGATGACGCTGTTCTTAATTATTTCAGAATTTAAAATTAAAATCTGAAAGCCTTGAAACATCAATCCACATAAATGTAATTTAAAAACTACAGTAAGAGGCTTAAATAAAAAGCTGAACTTAACTCAGCCTTAACTAGAATTTTCTTCGGAATTCAATAGTAAAGTTCAAGTTATTTTGATGAAATCAAAACCGAAATATTCATAGCATCTTAAACAATCACCTACGAATAAATATTAGTTATTATATTATTTATTATTCGTAGACAATCACAACGGTTTTATAGTTTTGGGAAGGGATTTTTTGTAACGCCATCTCGTAAAGTATTTCGGTATTACATTACAAAACAAAATTGTTTCTCCAACAGTAACAACAGTACTTGCTTCGGCAGTACTTAAACTAAAATACTAACAGTAACAACATTAACGTTATTTAATGTATAAACCGTTCAATAAGAACTGCAAACTATCCCCTTGAAGCTACAGTTTATGTAGGAATAATGACTTTTTGGCGGGAACGCGAGGTGTGAAGTTGTGTGATTTGTTTTAATTTGTCTATTTAGTGTTTCTTCGGGTTTAAATGTGTAATAATAGTGGTTTATTAACTGTTTAATATCTGTGAAAGTGCACAAATGTGGGAAAATTAAACAAAGACGCTGTACGTAACTTCTCGGTTTCCTCCAAAAAGTCCACTGAGATCTTAGTAAACGACCACCACCATTTTACTGAGATTATATTTCATTCCATATCATCTCATCTCATTTCATTTCATCCCATTTGATTAATGTCTCAAATTAATCATCTTCATTTCATTTCACTCCATAATATCACATTTCATTTCACTCCATAATATCATTTTTCATAAAAATATGAATATAAATTAAAATAAGACATGACTTAAAGGTCTCAGTTACCAGGTCATAAAATCCATTACAAATAGGAATAATTCCAGCGCACCCTGGCGGCCGTAGATTACCATTCTCGAATATTTATAGTCTGTGGCATGTCACTTTTTACATCGAAAAAAGTCAGGATCGAAATTTTTGAGCGAGCCATAGTTTGTGGTGATAAAATTAATAATTTCAAGTAGATTAATTGTTGTAATTGATATAACTAGTTAATATGAGTAAAATAAAGTTGTGAGTGATTGATATAATATACAATTTAGGAACCAGAAGTACCGTAGAATTAAATAAAATTTCGCAACCTCAAACAACTGTTCTGCTCACAGTAAACACAGTCGGTAGTCTGGCGCTCCGTTTACAACGGGATTTTTGAACGGAACTTGGCGCCAGATTCTACCGAATCTGTGGATAAAATTTCGCAACCTCAAACAACTGTTCTGCTCACAGTAAACACAGTCGGTAGTCTGGCGCTCCGTTTACAACGGGATTTTTGAACGGAACTTGGCGCCAGATTCTACCGAATCTGTGGATATATTAGGTGAATTTTTTACACCTTGGGTTACATTATTGGAATTTTAGTAAGGATCCCTAATTTAAAAAAAAATTATATAGCCTATGTCACTCGGAAATACTGTAGCTCCTAAACAGTGAAAGAATTTTTCAAATCGGTTCAGGAGTTTGGAAGCTTATTCGTAACAAACAAACAAACAAATATTTCCTCTTTATAATATTAGTATATATTACTTTATTCTATCATCAACAGTTTTCGCAGCGCACGCGATATAAAGAATATTTTAGGTGATTTATTTACACCTTTGGTTACATTATTGAAGTTTTAGTAAGGATCCCTAACTTTTTTCAAAAAATATTATACCCTATGTTACTCGGAAATACTGTAGCTTCTAAACAGTGAAAGAATTTTACAAATCGGTTCAGTAGTTTAGAAGCCTATTCGAAACAAACAAACAAACAAATTTTTCCTCTTTATAATATTATTATATATATAAGTATAGATTACTTTATTCTATCATTAACAGTTTTCGCAGCGCACGCGATATAAAGAATATATTAGGTGAATTTTTTACACCTTGGGTTACATTATTGGAGTTTTAGTAAGGATCCCTAACTTTTTTCAAAAAATATTATACCCTATGTTACTCGGAAATACTGTAGCTTCTAAACTGTGAAAGAATTTTTCAAATCGGTTCAGTAGTTTGGAAGCCTTTTCGAAACAAACAAACAAACAAACAAATCTTTCCTCTTTATAATATTATTATAGTATCGAAGTATCGATTACTTTATTCTATCGTAAATAGTTTTCGCAAGGCATGCGATGTAAAGAATATTTTAGGTGATTGTTTTACACCTTGGGTTACATTATTGAAGCTTTAGTAAGGATCCCTAATTTAAAAAAAAAAAAAATAGCCTATGTCACTCGGAAATACTGTAGCTTCTAAAGAGTGAAAGAATTTTTCAAATCGGTTCAGTAGTTTGGAAGGCTATTCAAAACAAACAAACCAACAAATATTTCCTCTTTATAATATTAAGTATAGATTACTTTATTCTATCATCAATTGTTTTCGCAGGGCACGGGATGTAAAGAATATTTTAGGTGATTGTTTTACACCTTGGGTTACATTATTGGAGTTTTAGTAAGGATCCCTAACTTTTTTCAAAAAATAAGATAGCCTATGTCACTCGGAAATACTGTAGGTCTTAACAGTGAAAGAATTTTTCAAATCGGTTCAGTAGTTTGGAAGCCTATTCAAAACAAACAAACAAACAAATCTTTCCTCTTTATAATATTAGTATAGAAGTATAGATTACTTTATTCTATCGTAAATAGTTTTCGGCAAGGCATGCGATGTTTTTTGTTTTTTTTTTTTTTTTCGGAGGAAATCGCCGGACTCCCACCCTCCACTGGGGATGGAGGGTGGGGCATGTCGGAGTCGAACCGACTAAAACCTCCTGTCGCTCAACAACCAACGTCCAACCCTCGCATGAGACGAAACTCATGAAAAGGCAAGGGGAGGAGAGTGAAGCGTTTAGTGCGGAGCACATCTCTCCCATCACCCTCCCCCTCGGGACGCCGGGCCAGCGATCGTCGGCGCCACGACCACCAGCCCTCTCGGTCGGCAGGCTGTCCGAAGCCCGCCTAGATGGCGCCGGTTTGAATAGGTTATCCTACGAAATACCCCGCTGGGTCAGAACCAGCGTGGGTCGAGGATAGCCGGCCTTCCATCACCCGGATGATCTTGCGTAAAACGCGTGCAGAGCAGCTTGCACGTCGTCTTCTTAGGCCCCCTTCGCCGGGCCCCAGACCGACATATGAGGGGGACCCGAAACACTTAGAGGGCCAGGGCTAGGGCGAGATCCGCCTCCCTGGCCCCCGCTCGACGGCGGCGGGCTTGTGCGTCTCTCACGCGCCCCGCCGCCTCCTTCTGCGAGATGGTGCACTCGCAGAAGTCGAGCGTCGCCTTCCACGACTCGTCGTTGCCGAGCATCGATGCCACAACACTCGGCAACGACAAGTCGTTTCCTATTTTTGCGACAAGGACACGGCGCCCATGCGGGGCAGGCAACGAGCGTGTGCTCCGCCGTGTCCAAGTCGCAACCACAATGGTAACACTCTGCCGTCGGCTCGGCTCCGATCCGGTGCAGGAACTCACCGAAGCAACCATGCCCAGTGACCACCTGCGTGAGCCGGAAAGTGAGGCGTCCTCTGTCACGATTCACCCAATCCACAAGAATCGGGCGAATCGCCTCGACGGTCTTACGACCAGCCGAAGGATCGGCCAGCCGCCTGGACCATGACTCCAGCACGGACCGCCGAGATTGGGCCCTCCGCGCTCTGACCACACTGGGGCTGGGACGCGCCACGCCCCGGGCACGAAGGTTAGCCCGCCACTGATAGTCAGCGGCGAGTGCCTCCGCCTCCAGGACCCAAGGCGGCGTCCCAGCCAGTACACACGCCGCCTCAAAAGAGATGGTGCGATAACCACGGATGACCCTGACCGCGATGGTGCGTTGCGGCCGTTGCAGCAACTTCGCTACCCCCACGGCCCGGGACTGGCCCCACACGGGTGCCCCGTATAAGGCCATTGACCGCACCACCCCCGTATAGAGACGGCGCGTCACCTGGTCAGGCCCCCCCGATGTTGGGAAGAAGCCGGCTTAACGCGCCGGCCACCCCCAACAAACGAGGGACCAGGTGCTGAAAGTGAGCACGGAAGGTCCAACGACTGTCCAGAATGAGGCCGAGGTACTTTAACTGCACCCCGAACCCGATCCGGACGCCTCCAACCACGATATGGGCATCGACAGGTGGCACTCTCCGGGGCCTGTGGAACCACATGGCCTCGGATTTACTGAGCGCCACGTCGAGGCCCAATCTCCTGATTTTGCCGACGACATGCGCTACCCCAGCGGTGGCAAGACGAGCAGACTCAGCAAAGCTCCCTCCCCGGGCCACGACCAGCGTGTCGTCTGCGTAACATATTACGGTTAGGCCCGGGAGGAGGGCACCCCTCAGCACCCAGTCATACCCGATATTCCACAAAAGAGGGCCGAGTACCGACCCCTGTGGAACACCGCGCACGACCGGGAACCGATGTACGACCCCACCGTGTCCGGTACACGTGACCGATCTGTCCTCCAAGTAGGAGCCGACCAGCCGGCGAAGGTAGAGGGGCACTCCGTGTCTTTCCAGCGCCCCCCCTATCACGGACCAGGGCAGGGTGTGAAACGCATTGGCGATGTCGAGCGACACCGCCAAGGCCACCCCACCCCCACAGACGGCTTCCTCCGAGAGGGCCCGCACGCGAAGGATCGCGTCCACCGTTGAGCGGCCCTCTCGGAAGCCATACTGCTCCACCGACAGATCGGGTCCCACCCCGATCAGATGCTGGATGATGCGGGCTGCCAGAATGCGTTCCAGCAGTTTGCCCACCTCATCCAACAACACGATGGGACGGTACCCGGCGGCAGTATCCGCCGGGCGCCCCTCCTTTCTCAACAGCACAAGTCTGCTCGTCCTCCACGATGAAGGAAACCGTCCCGACTCGAGGCAGGAGTTATAAAGCCTCAAGAGTCGGTCCCCTAGGGCACCAAGAGCCAAAGCCCAAACCCGGCCATGGACGCCGTCCGGGCCAGGTGCAGTGTCCTTTGCGCACATTTTGCGTACTGCCACACGGAGCTCCGCCCCTGTTATATGGGGCACCTCAGCAGGGGCTTCGCCGTCGTATTCCGGCGGCGCGCCCATAGCGGGAGCGAGAAATCCCCCCTGCTCCTGCGGGAACAGCGCCGAGACGATGTCCCGCAGCTGCTGAGGCTGGAGACGCTCCGTGATTGGGGGGGCCCATGGGCGCATTTTATTGCGCACCATGTGATAGGGTCGCCCCCACGGATCCTCATCCAGCGTCTCCAGGAGACTCTCCATGTGTTGGTCCTTGGCTCTTCTGATGGCCAGCTGCAACGCCCTCTGTGCGACGCGAAATGCGCCGTACAGCTGTGTTCGAAACATAGCAACCCTATTTTCCTCACCGCGGCGGCAGCGGGGGAGAGGCGTGATGTGACAGAATAAAACGACGTGCATCGACGAAAAACACAATCATTGTCGGTCCCGTAAAACTGTATTAACTTTGATCCGATTAATAAACCAGCTTTAAATACAGTCCACTTTTATTCGTATAAGCCTTGCACCCAACATCTCATCGCAACGGCGCCAACATATGGTCCTTCGAACCTCAACATAATCGGAAGAAGATAGTACATCGGGTCTTTCAAAGAAGTCTTTTGGAGCCTAGGACGCCTATCAACCTTCGTGGGTCTACATTCCGCTGGAAATTCGTCGCCACTGCTTGAAAAAGAAGATCTTCAGTTTTTTCAACGCCTACCTACACTTCAAATTCAAGCAGCGCCTCAGGTGGATTACCTTCGTGGAACGCCCATAATTATCTACAGAAGAAGTCCGAATCCAGCTCACCGACAACATTTAAAAAACAACAATCCAACAAACGTACAACATTGCCGCATCAGCTGAGTACAACATAACCAACACCATTATTCAAGGTCTCATAGGATCAAGTCACAGGAGGTTTACAAAGAAAAGATACGTAAGATCGTTCCTTATATTTTATTCTTTCCATTCCTCATTAACATTAACATTAACATTCATAACCATAACAATTAATTGCTACCGTCAACATTTTCACTATTAACAAAAGGTCCAAAGGTCATTCTTCTCATTTTTGTCAATCACTTTTTATGCTTCTCATTAAGTTTTTATTAAACACAACATAAAATAACACAAGAGCTTTGCTTTTCACGCTTGTTCATTTCATCGCTAATATATAATTTACATTTACACATTTCGTTAGGTATAGCTTTAAACTATTATTGTAGTGTATCATTTACTTGACACTAGATTTAGATTTAAATTCACAATTTCATTTTAATACTAAACTTTTCAAATAGCTCATTCGCCGTCTAATAAAACATTGTAGAAACTTTTATTTAAAAAAAATATATATCGCGGGTAGTTTGAAATATAACACTCCTTAAGTACAGCTGTTAATAATTTTTGCTATTATACTTTATTCAGGGACTTAGATTTTGCTTCGCAGTCTATTGCTATAATTTTTTTGGCAGGGTCAACTTTTGCTTTTAGTTGCTTCATTGCCTTTGGGAAGTAGATAGTTGGTACTCATAATAAAGATGCCTGAAGGCAAAGTAAAAGACTTAATTAAAAGGAGGGCCTCAATAAAGGCCAAAATAACACAATTCTCTTCGTATTTGGATGTCCTACGGGGTTGTGATTATCTCAATGATGTGCAATTCTCGGAACTCCAAGTACGTCTTGAGAAATTCGAAACCTTATACGGGGACTTCGACACTTTTCAGAGTGAGATCGAGATGCTGTCAGACGCGCCGGAAGACCATTATAAGGATCGTGAGTCCATTGAGTCGCAGTACTACAAGCTTGTGGCTTCTGCGCGTACGCTGTTGGATCAACGCAAAAATAATGACGGTAGGTCCGAGGTAAGCTCTGAAAATGGCATGAAGAATACCACCGTGTTAAGTCAAAAGCCAAACTATATTAAGTTGCCAAAGATTGATATACCCCGCTTTGACGGTTGTTACCAGCACTGGCTTGAATTTCGAGACACTTATATTTCTTTGGTTCATGAAAACGATACCCTTGATAGTATTAATAAGTATCACTATTTAAGAGCTTCTCTTCATGGAAGCGCTGCTTTAGTAATCAAAAGCTTAGATTTTAAAGCAGATAACTACTCTTCTGCGTGGACTCTTCTCTGTGAGCGCTATGACAATAAGCGCTTACTTGTCAATAATCACGTCCAAACTCTTTTTAATGTTGACGTCATACAAAAAGAATGCAGTAAGAGTTTACGACACATTGTAGATGTAACCAACAAAAATCTTAGAGCCTTAGCCACATTGGATCAACCTGTCGAACATTGGGACACTTTGGTGATTCATATGATGGCCTCTAAATTGGACAGCATCACTAGTAGGGGCTGGGAAGAGCATCGTAATACTCTCAGCGACCCTCCAACTCTAAAAATATTTACTAAATTCATTTCAAATAAAGTCGATTTATTGGAAACGTTAGAGGACGCGCGTCGAATCAAATCTAAAAATGAACATTTTAAGCTTAAAGCACTAACTACCATTAACAAAAATAAAACAGTTGCGTGTCCGTTATGTAATCAGGAACACTTCCTGTACGCGTGCGAGTCTTTTAGAAGTTTATCGATTGAAACACGTATTAGGAAAGCAAAAGAGCTTAGAGTGTGCCTTAACTGTCTGAGGCCTGGACACACTGATTCTCAATGTAAGCTTAGCCATTGCAAGTACTGCAAGTTAAAACACAACACGCTTCTTCATTATAAGAAGCAAACAGCCGCAGTTGAAACCGTTGTCGTGTCAGCCACGGCAACTGATACTTCATCACACGTTTTACTCTCTACGGCGGTAGTTCAGGTTTTCGACTCTAATGGGCAAACGCACACTGCACGTCTTCTTTTAGACAACGGGAGTACTGCTAACTTTATTACGGAGGATCTCTGTCATAGGCTTAATTTGAGAACGAAGCGTGTGGATCACATAGCATGTGGTATCAGCAATAAAACCTCCGCGTGTAATGAATCGTGTTTGATAAGCATACGATCATTAGATGGCAACCACAACTTTAACATCAATTGCTATCTCTTGAATACAATTACGAACTCTTTACCCTTAGCATATTTAGAAAATAAAAACATAAATATACCATCGGGAGTATCTTTAGCTGATCCAACTTACCATATTCCATCCTCCATTGACATATTGGTCGGAGCAGATGTTTTCTGGAATGTCATAGGTACAAACCGTATTCAACTAGGCAAAAATAAACCTGTTCTTTTTGAAACCAAACTTGGCTGGGTAATTTCTGGTTCCTTCTTAAACAAGACTAACTCTAAAGATTTACATTGCTTATTAAGTTGCGATTCTTCAAAGATCAGCACAGATCTTACTAAATTTTGGGAGCTAGACTCTATACCATCTTCAACAATCAACGATTTAAATAGTCATTCGTGTGAAAAGGTGTTCACTGAAACTACAACGCGCGCTGAAGACGGACGCTTTAACGTGACCTTACCTTTCCACGAATCACCAAAATGTTTAGGAGACTCGTACTATATGGCCAAGCACCGGTTCCTTTCACTCGAAAGGAGACTAAAATCAAACAATACACTTAAATTGCTATACGGTAGCTTCATGCGCGAGTATCTCGATCTTGGTCACATGAGTGAAAATATCCACAATACTAACAATAACGTGGTTCAGTATTTCCTTCCTCATCATGGTATTTTAAAGGAATCGAGTACAACTACAAAATTGCGAGCAGTCTTCGATGCATCTGCTCGTACATCGACAGGTAAATCACTAAATGATATTCAGATAGTAGGCCCCACGATACAAGATGATTTATTTTCAATTTTAATACGATTTCGACAACATCTGTATTTGGTCACGGCCGATATAGAAAAAATGTATCGACAAATTTCATTAGACAATTCTCAACGCCCTTTACAACAAATTTTATGGAGATTTAATCCTTCACAACCCATAAAGACGTACACACTAAACACATTAACTTATGGCATGGCCTCAGCTTCTTTTATAGCAACCCGATGTCTTATACAGCTAGGCAATGAAGCTCACGATGACGATGTTAAGCGCGCTATATGTCATGACTTTTATGTTGATGACTACTTAGGTGGAAGTCACACCATTCACAGCACCATAGAATTGTGCAGAAAGATTAAGGTTGCCCTCCAGTCTGGACAATTTAATCTTCGTAAATGGCATTCCAATAGTTCTGAAATTCTCAGAGCTCTTAGCGATACTTCGAATGATAACGCAGATTGTGTAGATCTGAGTTCCAACGAACACTCGAAGACTTTAGGTCTTAATTGGAAATGTCGCGCTGACAATTTATACTTTTCGATAAATTTGTCACCTTCACTCATTATAACAAAGCGGTATATCTTGGCTACCGTAGCCCAAATATTTGACCCGCTTGGCTTAGTTTCGCCTTGCATTGTAGAAGCTAAGCTTTTGCTGCAAGATCTCTGGAAACATAAATGCTCATGGGACGACGAGATCATGGAACCTTTAAAGAAGACATGGCTTAACTTTGTTAAAACCTTACCTCATCTCAATGATATTCTAATTCCGCGCTGCGTTATTTCTCAGCCGATTGGAATACAGCTTCATGTTTTCACGGACGCATCGGAGAGAGCCTACGGTGCATGTGTTTATGTTCGAAGTGAGACGTCAGAAGGATCCATAAAAACCATTCTTTTAGCATCAAAAAGCAAAGTAGCTCCTATAAAAGCTACTACGATTCCAAGACTGGAACTTTGTGCCGCCATGCTTGGTTCCAAATTATGTGAAAAGATCACCATGACTTTAACATTAAAAGTAGAAAGGTGTTCATTTTGGTCGGACTCAACCATAGTTCTCGGTTGGATTGCCTCTTCTGCAATTCATTTGAAAAAATTCGTAGCTCATCGTGTGTCTGAGATACAGAAAATCTGCGCTGGACACGAATGGCGGTATGTCCCTTCAAAGGAAAATCCAGCAGACTTGGTATCTAGAGGATTGAACGCTAGTCTTTTACGTAATTCCGCTTTATGGTGGTCGGGACCTTCATTTTTAGCTCAGGACCCATCACACTGGCCAACTAACCCAAATTATACTGATCATCTTCCAGAAACTGCTCATGCTTTACACATAAATCAAGGCTCTTCAAAAAATTGTATATTGTCAAATCTAATTCAGAACACATCTAGATTTTCTAGGTTAATTCGCGTGACATCTTATATCTATCGTTTTATATCTAATTGTAATCATAAACATTTACAAAAAGGGAGGCTAACTGACTTAGAATTAAGAAATGCAACAAACCATTTATTATTTGTAGCTCAGGAAGAATCGTTTTCTGCAGAGCGTTCTCTTTTAATCGCTGGTAGGCCTTTACCGATTAAAAATAAACTTATTTCTTTGTCACCTTTCCTCGATAGCGATGGGTTGATGAGAGTTGGCGGTAGACTCAATAATTCAGATTACGAATTTAATATTAAGCACCCAATTCTTCTCCACGCTAACCATCGTTTAACTAATCTTATATTTGAAATGTTACATCTTAAACATTTACATTGTGGTCCTAAACTCTTATTAGCAATCACTAGGCACAACTATTGGCCCATTGGTGGCAATAATTTAGCTAAAAAGGTTGTGCGAAACTGTGTGACGTGTTGCAGATTTAAGGCTACTACTGTTCAGCCACCCATGGGGGATTTACCACGTCAACGTGTGCACCTGGAATATCCCTTTCTTCAAACTGGCGTTGATTACGCTGGCCCAGTGTTGGTAGCAAACCGGAAAGGTAGAGGTTCTAAACTAATAAAATCATACATCTGCGTGCTCGTATGTTTGGCAACAAAGGCCGTACATTTGGAGCTTGTCTCAGACCTGTCCAAGGATGCATTCATTGCTGCTTTGAATAGATTTACTGCGCGACGCGGGAAGCCACAATCAATTCTGTCTGATAATGGTACCACCTTTGTTGGAACGTTCAATGAATTATCCAAACTTCTTAGTCGTACCCTTCCTTCCGATTTGGCAGAGCAAGAGATTAAATTTTCTTTTATACCGGCATACACACCACATTTTGGCGGACTTTGGGAGTCAGCCGTTAGGTCTACGAAATATCACTTGCGTAGAATTTTAGGGCTAACACATCTCACATTCGAAGAAATGACGACTTTGTTAACTCAAATTGAAGCCATTTTAAATTCAAGGCCTCTCATTCCTCTGTCAGATGATCCTTCGGACTATTATCCTCTCACTCCAGCTCATTTCCTAATAGGACGATCTTTACTCTTTGTACCTCAGCCTGATTTAACAAATCATTCAACTTTAACCTCTCTTAAGAGATTCCAGCGTATCGAGTACCTTAAGCAGCATTTTTGGCAGCGATTCTCCAATGAGTACGTCGTGTGGCTACAACAAAAAATGAAATGGCCGATTCAAAAGGGAGACTTAAAAGAAGGTATGATGGTTGTCATCAAGGAGAAGGGACTACCACCTCTTATGTGGCTGCTCGGACGCATTATTCGCCTTTGTCCTGGACGAGATGGAATTACACGTGTGGCAGATATCTTAACCAAGAAAGGTGTTATACGACGCGCTTACAACAACATATGCCCGCTACCAGTCAATATTTGAAGTTCTTCAACCCGGGGAGCATGTTCGAAACATAGCAACCCTATTTTCCTCACCGCGGCGGAAGCGGGGGAGAGGCGTGGAGTGACAAAATAAAACGACGTGCATCGACGAAACGCAATCATTGTCGGTCCCGTAAAACTGTATTAACTTTGATCCGATTAATAAACCAGCTTTAAATACAGTCCACTTTTATTCGTATAAGCCTTGCACCCAACATCTCATCGCAACGGCGCCACCATATGGTCCTTCAAACCTCAACATTATCGGAAGAAGATAGTACATCGGGTCTTTCAAAGAAGTCTTTTGGAGCCTAGGACGCCTATCAACCTTCGTGGGTCTACATTCCGCTGGAAATTCGTCGCCACTGCTTGAAAAAGAAGATCTTCAGTTTTTTCAACGCCTACCTACACTTCAAATTCAAGCAGCGCCTCAGGTGGATTACCTTCGTGGAACGCCCATAATTATCTACAGAAGAAGTCCGAATCCAGCTCACCGACAACATTTAAAAAACAACAATCCAACAAACGTACAACATTGCCGCATCAGCTGAGTACAACACAACCATCACCATTATTCAAGGTCTCATAGGATCAAGTCACAGGAGGTTTACAAAGAAAAGATACGTAAGATCGTTCCTTATATTTTATTCTTTCCATTCCTCATTAACATTAACATTAACATTCATAACCATAACAATTAATTGCTACCGTCAACATTTTCACTATTAACAAAAGGTCCAAAGGTCATTCTTCTCATTTTTGTCAATCACTTTTTATACTTCTCATTAAGTTTTTATTAAACACAACATAAAATAACACAAGAGCTTTGCTTTTCACGCTTGTTCATTTCATCGCTAATATATAATTTACATTTACACATTTCGTTAGGTATAGCTTTAAACTATTATTGTAGTGTATCATTTGCTTGACACTAGATTTAGATTTAAATTCACAATTTTATTTTAATACTAAACTTTTAAAATAACTTATTCGCCTTCTAACTTATTCGCCTTCTTCGGTCTTCAGCGCGCGATATATCATATGTTGATATGATCATATGTTGGCGCCGTTGCGATGAGATGTTGGGTGCAAGGCTTATACGAATAAAAGTGGACTGTATTTAAAGCTGGTTTATTAATCGGATCAAAGTTAATACAGTTTTACGGGACCGACAATGATTGTGTTTTTCGTCGATGCACGTCGTTTTATTCTGTCACATCACGCCTCTCCCCCGCTGCCGCCGCGGTGAGGAAAATAGGGTTGCTATGTTTCGAACAGCTGGGCCTCTACCACCGCGAACGCCACCGGATCGTTGCCACGTCACAGATGCGACGCATCGTGTCCCGGAACCACCCCGCTTCGTCCTCGACCTCAACTGGGTGTGGACGCATGGGCGCCCACGCCGCCACCGTAGAGGCTTCCATCAGGAGCTCCTTATTCAGGCGCTTCAGTGCCCACTTGGGGAATGACCGGGACGCACCACGGGGGTGGTCCCCGTGGACGTCCGCGACTGCGGAGCGGGCGGAGAGATCAAACCGAATATATCGGTGATCTGACAGTGTCTCCGCCCCCTCCATAACTCTCCAGTCGCGGATACGGCGTGCGATGGCCGGGCTTGCGAACGTAACGTCCACAATAGACTCGCCCTGCCACCGCACGCACGTCGCAACCGACCCTCTCTCTATTCAACAAATAGAGGCCGGTCACGTTCGCCCACCTCTCCAACAGCCTACCACGAGCGTCCGAGCGGGGGGAGCCCCATGCGACAGACTTCGCGTTGAGGTCCCCCGCTAGAATCACTGGACGAGGACCGAGGCGGCGAGCAATCGCCCCGATCCCGCCCAGGAAATGCCCGAACTCGACAGTAGGCCTATTCGGAGAGAAGTACGCCCCGATCACGACGGTCCCTTCCAGCTGCACCGCGACGAACCCTTGGCCCTTGGTCACCATCGCCAAGGGGGGGATCGTCGCGTCTCTTCTTATGACTATGGCCGCCAGGCCGCCATCGTCCCCGAACCAGCAATCATTTGCCGGGGGAACGAAGTACGGCTCGGCGACCACAGCCACGTCTATGGACCACTCCGCCATGCTCTGAGACAGCATGTCCTGAGCTCTGGCGGAGTGGTTCAGGTTTCCTTGGAGGAAGCGATAGGTGCGGTCCATTACTGTTGAACCACATCCATCGCCCCCTCCTCTTCACTGCTGCCCCCACCCTCCGGCACCGGCGCCGCAGTGGGGATTGCATTGGCCAGTGCTCCTCTGACCAACCTTCTCTTCTGCCGGCGCCTTGATTTTCGGCGCCGGTTGCGTTCAGTATTAACACTGGACGGGAAGCAAGCCTTGCCTCCCGCCCGGTGGTTTGCCCTACGCCCGGCCGCAGCGCACAGAGCGCAGTGCGGGGCGGCCGTGCAGGACGCCGCTTTATGACCCGGTTGGCCGCAGCGGAAACATAGACCGCTGCAGTCAACTAAGCTGGTGCACCTAGCGAGGCCGTGCCCGCTGCTAAAGCACCGGAAGCATCGCCAGGCACGTGGTTCTTGGAGACGCACGTGGGCCGCTATCCAGCCCACGCGCTGTCTCCTCGGATCCCCCATCCACAGATTCGGTAGAATCTGGCGCCAAGTTCCGTTCAAAAATCCCGTTGTAAACGGAGCGCCAGACTACCGACTGTGTTTACTGTGAGCAGAACAGTTGTTTGAGGTTGCGAAATTTTATTTAATTCTACGGTACTTCTGGTTCCTAAATTGTATATTATATCAATCACTCACAACTTTATTTTACTCATATTAACTAGTTATATCAATTACAACAATTAATCTACTTGAAATTATTAATTTTATCACCACAAACTATGGCTCGCTCAAAAATTTCGATCCTAACTTTTTTCGATGTAAAAAGTGACATGCCACAGACTATAAATATTCGAGAATGGTAATCTACGGCCGCCAGGGTGCGCTGGAATTATTCCTATTTGTAATGGATTTTATGACCTGGTAACTGAGACCTTTAAGTCATGTCTTATTTTAATTTATATTCATATTTTTATGAAAAATGATATTATGGAGTGAAATGAAATGTGATATTATGGAGTGAAATGAAATGAAGATGATTAATTTGAGACATTAATCAAATGGGATGAAATGAAATGAGATGAGATGATATGGAATGAAATATAATCTCAGTAAAATGGTGGTGGTCGTTTACTAAGATCTCAGTGGACTTTTTGGAGGAAACCGAGAAGTTACGTACAGCGTCTTTGTTTAATTTTCCCACATTTGTGCACTTTCACAGATATTAAACAGTTAATAAACCACTATTATTACACATTTAAACCCGAAGAAACACTAAATAGACAAATTAAAACAAATCACACAACTTCACACCTCGCGTTCCCGCCAAAAAGTCATTATTCCTACATAAACTGTAGCTTCAAGGGGATAGTTTGCAGTTCTTATTGAACGGTTTATACATTAAATAACGTTAATGTTGTTACTGTTAGTATTTTAGTTTAAGTACTGCCGAAGCAAGTACTGTTGTTACTGTTGGAGAAACAATTTTGTTTTGTAATGTAATACCGAAATACTTTACGAGATGGCGTTACAAAAAATCCCTTCCCAAAACTATAAAACCGTTGTGATTGTCTACGAATAATAAATAATATAATAACTAATATTTATTCGTAGGTGATTGTTTAAGATGCTATGAATATTTCGGTTTTGATTTCATCAAAATAACTTGAACTTTACTATTGAATTCCGAAGAAAATTCTAGTTAAGGCTGAGTTAAGTTCAGCTTTTTATTTAAGCCTCTTACTGTAGTTTTTAAATTACATTTATGTGGATTGATGTTTCAAGGCTTTCAGATTTTAATTTTAAATTCTGAAATAATTAAGAACAGCGTCATCTACCCTTCACATTTGAAACAAAATTTAATTCGGTTTAAATTTGTAAAAGTTGATGTTGATTATTATTACATTGTAACGCAGCGTTCCGTTTCGCGGGGCAACAGCAGCCAAAGGGAATGTGACTCAGGTCCGTGCCGCGACGACCCACCCCGCGCTACCCGCGCCCGCGCATCTGTTGCATCATTCGTACCCCCAATTAGTGCGCGCCAGACTTTGAAGCGGAATACACGCGTCCCCGGTCGATACCGGAACTGACAACCAGAGAGTCTCATGCCAGTCGGGCACCTAACATTAAACTGGCAGCCCAAGCGCGGGCCCTTTAACTAGTATTTCGGAGTGAATCTACGTAATTACGACACGTACTCGTCGTCAGTCACGGCGTCAATCCGATTTTCAAGACGTTGAAGAAGAAATTGGTTCAACCGCGGGACCGACGCCAACATTTACCGCAAACAACATGGCGTCATTACAAGAAAGTCAAATGGCAGCATTCGAACGCCTACTCGACCGAGTTTTTGAGCATAAAACTCAACTCGAATCATCAGCAACACCGACGTCGGAGCCGACATCGCCGCCTTCCTCGACGCCCGCTCACCATTCTGGGAACTTCGCGTCATGCACGGCGCGGTTCAGCGGAGCGCCCGGCGACTCACTCGACGGTTTCCTTGACGCGGTCGAATCATACAAAGATTGTGCTGACGTAGGACACGCCATCGCGTTACGAGGACTCTCGATGTTACTAACCGGAAATGCAGCCGTGTGGTGGCAAGGCGTTAAAGCTAGCATCACTTCCTGGGACGACGCTTTATCATCGTTACGAAGCGCTTTCGGTGATTGCAGACCGCCCCATCGAGTCTACTTAGAGCTCTTCAAAATGTCGCAAGGACAAAGAGAGAAGACGGAGATCTTCGTTGCCAGAGCACGAGCCCTACTAGCTCGACTCCCACCTGGTGACCTTAGTGAGAAAGTTCAAATTGATATGCTTTACGGCCTTCTACACCGTCGTGTTCGTAAAAGATTAAGAAGAGACGAAATAACTTCATACGACACGTTATTAAAGAAAACGCGCCATATCGAGGACTCCATCTACGAGACCAGTCCGCCTGAATTTATTCATCATCCTCAGCGAGCGACGCCACGTTCATCGGGTAGTACCGTAGGCGAAGTTCCCACCGGTGCTTCGACTTCGCAGCATACATACGCGCGGATGACGCCGCGGAAAATATTCAACTCGGGCCCCGCTGGCGGCCCGCCACGCGACGACAGCGCTGCGCCGAGCACCGTTCGAGTCCCCGCGCCTCGCTACACGAACACTGATAATGTATCATCTACGTCGATTGTTAAAAGACTGTTCTGTGTTTATTGCAAAAAGTACGGACATATTCGTGATGAGTGTTTAAAATTAGCGTCAAAAACTAAATTCGACAACGAAAATACGCAAGCTGTATCCTCGTGTTACGGGTGTGGTACCAAAGGTGTTACTCGGTCTCAGTGTACAAAGTGTAACGCAAGTTATTACGCCGTCGACGCTGCAAGGACCCGATCAGTCACATCCGATTTACCTATTGGTAAAGTAAATACACAGCTGTCAAGTTCAGTGAACTCTATTCATCGCGACAGCTCGTTGCATACAGCTTGCACTTCAAACACCGTAAAGTCGTCCATTTATATTAATAATCGTAAACAATGTTTTGTTGATAATGAAAATAATTATTATCCTACCGATTTTAAGGCGATTCTTCCTCCGCGCTTTTTCGGTACTGATAACAAGGTTAGACTTCAAAATTAGATTCCGATAGAGGCACCCGTCACGTGCGGACGTGCCCATCGACCACTCGATCGCCCGGCCTTTGTTCGCCCGGCTTTTGTTAGCCCGGCCATTGTTCGCGCGGCCTGTGTTCGTGGTACATCTGCCGACCAAGTGTTTTTCCTGGAAGTTTTTATTTGTTTTGTTTCCTTTCGTTATTTCTGTGTTCGTGGTACATCTGCCGACAAACTGCTTTCCTGGAAGTGTTTAATTGTTTTGTTTCTTTTTGTTATTTCGGTTTTGTTGTGTTTTTTTCTTTGTCCTGTAGTAATCGCGCCGCATCGCCACCTGTGTTCAATAGAACCGCTCAGGTCCGAGAAGTTGGGGCCTCGCCGCAAGGCGAGTGTTGTCAAGACCCAGGGCCGCCCCACCTGGGCATTCAGCGATCATGGACGCTGTATTCGCGGAGTTCCTCCGACTTCGTCATCCACAGCTCGCCTCAGAGTTTCTGGCTTTCAAGGCCAATCACACTGCGAGCTCTCTCGAAGACTCCGCCGTGCTCGCTGCTCCTGCGTCGCCTGTACCTGCGTGCAAAGCTTCTACATCGAGCACCGCAGCCTCCGTCGTGCCTGCCGTTCCCGCGTCGCCTATACTGGCGAGTAAAACTGCTGCGTCGTTCGCCGTGGCCACCGTTCCAGCTGTGCGATCATCCGCGGCCTCCGTCGCGCCCTCCAAAACACCTGCTCGTAGGTCACCTGCGCCCGCCTCCTCGTCCTCCGACTCTGACTCGGAGATGGAGGTCGACCTCGCCCCCGCCTCAACGACGGATGGATTTACCCTGGTACAAAAGAGTAAGAAGCGTGCCGCGGAGTCTCGAGCTCCCGCGGCCGCTAAAATTAGCAAAGCCGCGAACGCGTCGCGCCCCCGCTCCCAGACTCCCGTTGCGCCTCCAGCCCGTGCCAGTCCGTCGCCGCGTCCGGTGGCACAAAATAAAACCCAGTCCCCTCCTCCGGTAATCCTTCAAGAGAAGGCAGCTTGGGATCGAGTTTCCCTGGCCCTTAAGGCCAAAAATATAAATTTCACGAATGCCCGTAACCTCGCGAACGGCATCCAAATAAAGGTGCATTCATCTGATGACCATAGGGCCCTCACCTCTTACCTCCGTAAGGAGCGTATAAGCTTCCACACTTATACGCTTCAGGAGGAGCGCGAACTCCGCGTTGTAATACGCGGAATCCCTAAAGAGTTAGATGTAGAGCTCGTAAAAGTCGACCTGTTAGAACAAGGCCTACCAGTGAATTCTGTGCACCGTATGCACACCGGTCGCGGTAGGGAGCCATATAATATGGTTCTAGTCGCTCTCCAGCCTACCCCCGAGGGTAAGAAAATCTTTAACACACAGACCGTCTGTAGGCTCTCTGGTATCGCTGTCGACGCCCCCCATAAAAAAGGCACTCCTAGCCAGTGCCATAACTGTCAATTGTATGGGCACTCTTCCCGTAACTGTCACGCGCGCCCCCGATGCGTCAAATGTTTAGGCGATCACGCCACGGCCCTATGCACTCGCGATCAAAAAACCGCGACGGAACCGCCTAGCTGCGTCCTGTGTCGAACACAGGGTCACCCCGCAAATTACCGCGGATGCCCCCGAGCCCCGAAAATAAATCGCCGCGTCGCCCGCCGAAACCGCCTCCGAGCTTCCGGCCCAGACATCAAAGCCTCGGCACCCTCTGCGTCGCAGGCTAAGCCAGCGTTCGTTCCGGCGGCGGTGCCCAGTGTCTCGGCCTGGGCGAAACCGCTGCCGTACACGAACACGGCTACAACTCCCTCCTCCGCGATTCGTCCCGCCCCCGCGACTCGTCCCTCTCCCGCGACTTGCCCTCCGACCGCGTCCGAAAATCTCGCTTTAGCGATCGACTTCTTTCAGTCGATCAACTTTCAGCGCGTTAACGCTTTGGGCGACGCCATTCGCGCTGCCTCCACTGCACAACACTTTATCGCCGTTGTGCAAGAATACGCCGACGTATACGCGTCATTAAATACGTACGTCCTCCCCTCACTCCGCCGGTAATCAATGGCGTATATAAGTAGAATAAAGCCCCTATCCGTGACGATAGGATTTTTTAACGCTTACGGTCTCGCAAATCAACGTGATCAGGTTTCTGACTTTTTGCGTGACCATCAAATTGATATCTTTTTAGTGCAGGAGACCCTACTTAAGCCCGCGCGCCGTGACCCTAAAATCGCGAACTATAACATGGTCAGGAACGACAGGCTCTCTGCCCGTGGTGGTGGTACCGTCATTTACTATAGAAGAGCCCTGCATTGCGTCCCGCTCGATCCTCCCGCGCTCGCTAATATCGAAGCATCAGTGTGCCGAATCTCACTGACGGGACACGCGCCGATCGTTATCGCGTCCGTTTATCTTCCACCGGATAAGATCGTTCTAAGCAGTGATATCGAGGCGCTGCTCGGTATGGGGAGCTCTGTTATTCTGGCGGGCGACGTAAATTGTAAACACATCAGGTGGAACTCACACACCACAACCCCGAATGGCAGGCGGCTTGACGCGTTAGTCGATGATCTCGCCTTCGATATCGTCGCTCCGTTAACCCCGACTCGCTACCCGCTAAATATCGCGCATCGCCCGGATATACTCGACATAGCGTTATTAAAAAACGTAACTCTGCGCTTACACTCGATCGAAGTAGTTTCAGAGTTAGATTCAGACCACCGTCCCGTCGTTATGAAGCTCGGTCGCGCTCCCGATTCCGTTCCCGTCACGAGGACTGTGGTGGATTGGCACACGCTGGGCATCAGCCTGGCTGAATCTGATCCACCATCGCTCCCGTTCAACCCGGACTCTACCCCGTCTCCTCAGGATACCGCTGAAGCCATAGACATCTTAACATCACACATCACCTCGACATTAGATAGGTCATCGAAACAAGTTGTAGCGGAGGACTTCCTTCACCGCTTCAAATTGTCCGACGATATTAGGGAACTCCTTAGAGCTAAGAACGCCTCGATACGCGCCTACGACAGGTATCCTACCGCGGAAAATCGTATTCGAATGCGTGCCCTACAACGCGACGTAAAGTCTCGCATCGCCGAAGTCCGAGATGCCAGATGGTCTGATTTCTTAGAAGGACTCGCGCCCTCCCAAAGGTCTTACTACCGCTTAGCTCGTACTCTCAAATCGGATACGGTAGTAACTATGCCCCCCCTCGTAGGCCCCTCAGGCCGACTCGCGGCCTTTGATGATGACGAAAAAGCAGAGCTGCTGGCCGATACATTGCAAACCCAGTGCACGCCCAGCACTCAATCCGTGGACCCTGTTCATGTAGAATTAGTAGACAGTGAGGTAGAACGCAGAGCCTCCTTGCCACCCTCGGATGCGTTACCACCCGTCACCCCGATGGAAGTTAAAGACTTGATCAAAGACCTACGTCCTCGCAAGGCTCCCGGTTCCGACGGTATATCTAACCGCGTTATTAAACTTCTACCCGTCCAACTCATCGTGATGTTGGCATCTATTTTCAATGCCGCTATGGCGAACTGTATCTTTCCCGCGGTGTGGAAAGAAGCGGACGTTATCGGCATACATAAACCCGGTAAACCAAAAAATCATCCGACGAGCTACCGCCCGATTAGCCTCCTCATGTCTCTAGGCAAGCTGTATGAGCGTCTGCTCTACAAGCGCCTCAGAGATTTCGTCTCATCCAAGGGCATTCTCATCGATGAACAATTCGGATTCCGTACAAATCATTCATGCGTTCAACAGGTGCACCGCCTCACGGAGCACATTCTTGTGGGGCTTAATCGACCAAAACCGTTATACACGGGAGCTCTCTTCTTCGACGTCGCAAAAGCGTTCGACAAAGTCTGGCACAATGGTTTGATTTTCAAACTATTCAACATGGGCGTGCCGGATAGTCTCGTGCTCATCATACGGGACTTCTTGTCGAACCGCTCTTTTCGATATCGAGTCGAGGGAACCCGCTCCTCCCCACGACCTCTCACAGCTGGAGTCCCGCAAGGCTCTGTCCTCTCACCCCTCCTATTTAGCTTATTCGTCAACGATATTCCCCGGTCGCCGCCGACCCATTTAGCTTTATTCGCCGACGACACGACTGTTTACTATTCTAGTAGAAATAAGTCCCTAATCGCGAAGAAGCTTCAGAGCGTAGCCCTAGCCCTAGGACAGTGGTTCCGAAAATGGCGCATAGACATCAACCCAGCGAAAAGTACTGCGGTGCTATTTCAGAGGGGAAGCTCCACACGGATTTCCTCCCGGATTAGGAGGAGGAATCTCACACCCCCGATTACTCTCTTTAGACAACCCATACCCTGGGCCAGGAAGGTCAAGTACCTGGGCGTTACCCTGGATGCATCGATGACATTCCGCCCGCATATAAAATCAGTCCGTGACCGTGCCGCGTTTATTCTCGGTAGACTCTACCCCATGATATGTAAGCGGAGTAAAATGTCCCTTCGGAACAAGGTGACACTTTACAAAACTTGCATAAGGCCCGTCATGACTTACGCGAGTGTGGTGTTCGCTCACGCGGCCCGCACACACATAGACACCCTCCAATCCCTACAATCCCGCTTTTGCAGGTTAGCTGTCGGGGCTCCGTGGTTCGTGAGGAACGTTGACCTACACGACGACCTGGGCCTCGAATCAATTCGGAAATACATGAAGTCAGCGTCGGAACGATACTTCGATAAGGCTATGCGTCATGATAATCGCCTTATCGTTGCCGCCGCTGACTACTCCCCGAATCCTGATCATGCAGGAGCCAGTCACCGTCGACGCCCTAGACACGTCCTTACGGATCCATCAGATCCAATAACCTTTGCATTAGATGCCTTCAGCTCTAATACTAGGGGCAGGCTTAGGGACCCCGGTAACCGTACTCGTCGAACTCGACAAAGAGGTCGACGTGCAACCTAACCCATGCATCAGCCCGCTGAGTTTCTCGCCGGATCTTCTCAGCGGGTCGCGATTCCGATCCGGTAGTAGATTCATTCGCGAAACAATTGCTCTTGAGTTGTTAGGTCTCCTTCGGAGGCGCTCGGGCAGTTGTTAGCAAATCCCACCCCTCTTGGCTGAGCCTTTGCTCGCCCACCTGTCCTGGTGAAACTGGAAAGGCCTTCGGGCCACCAGTAAACCTTCAATCATAAAAAAAAAAAAAAAACTTCAAAATTATTCTAGAAATTCATAATAATTTAATATTATAAATATAAAATTCATAATATAAACAATAATATTAGTTCTAGGAATAGGCCCCTGATGCGTTACTCGAGTGGTACCGAACCAAAACATAGTTATTCCGAGGTACCAAGTGGCCGCGATAGGGTGGGTGACCATGATGAACGAAAATAGGGTGACCATGGAAAACGTCGGACATTTTTCGACGATTAATTCTAATGTGAAAAGTGTTGCCCAGAGTAACTCTACTGAGCACCAGGTTAGGTTAAGACCAATTTTAAGTGTTCAAATTTTAGGTATACGAGGTAATGCTTTGTTGGATACGGGAGCTAAGAGTAGCGTTGCCGGTGCGTTGCTTTATGAATTGCTGTTAAAGCATAACCATCCGTGTGAGGAAACCAGGCGTCGGGTGAGGCTTGCAGACGGTTCCGCGCGCACCCGCCGAGTTTTGCTCACTACTCTAGAAGTAAGGATAAGTCCCGAAAGGTCAGTAACCCTTGAATTTACTGTTTTTCCAGATGCTCAAAATAATGAAACTTTGCTTGGCATGGATTTTTTGGTGGCGGCAGGTATTGTGCTTGACTTTGCTTCATCCACTTGGCATTTTTCGGGAAAACGGGTTACCTATCCAATTGAATATGAGTGCCCTAAGCCATGCATGTTTGCTTCTACTGCTGACTTCCTGCGTGATGATAAGGGTTCTATGCTTGGCTCCGATGAACGGCAGCAGCTATCACATTTATTGCAGCAGAATGGAGACATCTTTAGGGTGGGGGAGCCCCAACTCTTTACGCCGAGCACCACATTGATACCGGTGATCATCCGCCTATATCGGTACCGCCGTATAGGCTCACTCCTGTGCTTCAACAGCGAGGAGAGGTTCTCGCAATCGATTTGTTCGGGCCACTGCCAGAAGGAGAGCAGGGGGAGCGATGGGTACTCCTGGTAGAGGATGTAGCTACAAGATGGGTAGAACTCTACGCACTTGTTGATGCCACCGCCGTGGCTTGCTCCCGAGTCCTACTGGAAGAGTATTTCCTTCGTTATGGCTTGCTTATGCGTCTACGGGTGTAATACGTAAGTTCATGCCACGACGGGATGGCCCGTATCGCGTAGTAAAGATAGTTAGTCCTACAACGTACTTCATAGCAGACTTGTCAAACAATGTCATCGGCAAGTATCACACCGCGGATTTAACCCACTCTCCGTCAAATTCAAGTACGGATCCAATTATGCCAAAGAGGCAGAGAGGAAGGCCGCGTCTTCAGACTAACAGTCCCAAGTTGGACTCGGGACGCGTTCCCAACTTGGAGGGGGAGTATGTAACGCAGCGTTCCGTTTCGCGGGGCAACAGCAGCCAAAGACAATGTGACTCAGGTCCGTGCCGCGACGACCCACCCCGTGCTACCCGCGCCCGCGCATCTGTTGCATCATTCGCACCCCCAATTAGTGCGCGCCAGACTTTGAAGCGGAATACACGCGTCCCCGGTCGATACCGGAACTGACAACCCGAGAGTCTCATGCCAGTCGGGCACCTAACATTAAAACACTAATTAATTGAGCGTTTCATTAGCTTTTAAGCTGAGTGACTATTTATAATTTATTTTTATTAAGTAATAAATGAGCAAAAAATAATACTTAACAAAAAGATATGAAATCCGAACAAAAACAGTTTCACTGTAAAAAATTGCGCCAAGTCCACGTTTATAAAACTCATCTCAATAACATTTGCACTTTACAAAAAAAAGAAGACTTCAATAGCTTTCATTCTCTACAAAAATATGTGAAATACAAAAAAATACCAAGAAACCGTCATAAAGATGAAAAAATAAAAAAAAAATTGTTGAAAATTTAAAAATAAAAAAATTAAAATTTTATCGTACTTGGCGCGCGTCATTGAGTACCCCAAAATTTTTCGGAAGAATTTCAACCCGAGAAAAAAACCGTTTTGCTTTAATATACAGTGAAAGTTGAAAAAGTTACCCAGGTTGTCTTTTTCGCTCTTGTTAGCGTTTTATGAGAAATTGAGACAGAACTACGGTAATTTTCAACAGCTCTCACTATATACCTATGGGCTATTATATGCCAAATCGACCACTTTTGCGTTCGACCCCTTTAGATTCAGCTGAAACTTTATTATTCTTTTCTACCCTTTGAAAAACATCTTTGAGAATTTTTTCAAATGTTTTGAAGCCAACGTATACATACGTATCGACTCGTAAGTAGTTTGTATTTGTATAAGCGAACACGAGAGGGTGTTTAGTTCAAATCATAAAAGATGAGTGGGAAATGAAAAAAATTCAAATAACATACGTATGAGATGTCGATTTTACTTAACTTTTGTAAAACTTATTATGAAATAATAATTCATTAATTACATTTATGCATTTCATAGGTTGACCTACTTATAAATTTCTAAACATTGAAAGGATGTTCATTTATCCTGAAAAATTTGGGGTACTCAATGACGCGCGCCAAGTACGATAAAATTTTTATTTTTTTATTTTTAAATTTTCAACAATTTATTTTTTATTTTTTCATCTTTATGACGGTTTCTTGGTATTTTTTTGTATTTCACATATTTTTGTAGAGAATGAAAGCTATTGAAGTCTTCTTTTTTTTGTAAAGTGCAAATGTTATTGAGATGAGTTTTATAAACGTGGACTTGGCGCAATTTTTTACAGTGAAACTGTTTTTGTTCGGATTGACCTTCCCGGCGGAGGAGTGGCCAAGGAAGTGGCTGCCTCCACAGGGCAGCGCGCCCACGCTGACCTAGCTCCGGAGTACCCTAAGCGAAGTTCGCCCACGGTCACGCTCTCCAAGGCACATCCACCTTGGGCGGCTATCGCAGCTGCCACCTCCTCCTTGGTGGCACAGTCGTCCAGGCCGGTGATCCTGATCTCGGCCATCCTCACCGGCCTGTGCACGCGCACCTCATTCTCCGGCAGCGCCACGCGGAGCGTCGCCACTAGTCTGTCTGCGACACCAGAACTATCCGCACCGGGACACTCCAGCAGCTTCGCTCCATTGGCGGTATGCCAGAAGCAGAGGCCTTCCTCTGCCCCGATTTCCGCTAAGTTGACGGCCGCGCGCGCCTAGGCCATCACCTCATTATAGGTGATGCCCTTTTCGGCGGCGGCTGGCAGCAACGTCACTACGACGGCAGCCGACCGCGCTGCGCGCGTCTTCTTCTTCTTGGCGTTCTGCTTCTTGTTGGTGGCCGGTGCTCGACCCTCGCGAGGAGCAGCCACGGCCACCAGCGCTTTGGACTTCGGGCTGCAGCGGTCAGCGCTCGAGCCCCTCTGGGAGCTGTCAGAGCCTCTGTCTTTTGCCTACCTTTCTTGCCCCGCTTCATCACTTCCGTCCAGCCCTCGTCCATGCTTGACGGGGGAGGAGGAAGGGGACTGGGCTGGGATTTCAGGGCAGGATTCTGGGCACCCGTACCCCTGTTATTTTGATTGCGGCCTCCACGTCGTGCCAACCTTGTGGATGAGGTGGGGGTGGAGGTCGGCCGGGCGGCCTGGCCCCGCGGGACGGCGGCGTTTGTTGGCGCCGGGACACAGTCCCCGGAGCCAATGGAGGAGCGGAGTATCTTCTCGAGGCTGGCAAAGTGCTTGCTAACCTCAACCGCCACCGCCCGCGAAATGCAGGCCACCATTCCTCTCTGCTTGGGAGGGAGTTGTCTACTTCTTCCGTCCCAGCAGCCATGTTGTATGGCCTCTGTGACCCCGCAGCACGCGAGGGCGAAAGAGGCGGCTCTGCAGGCCTGGGCCGCGGTAGCGCTGGCCTCTCATCCACCATCCTCGCCAGTGGCGAACGGATGTCCTCAGCCCGCGCTGGCGTAGGGTTTATCTTTCCTCTACGTGCAGATGCAGGGGCGGCCGATATCCGCGGAGGTGGCGCAGGCCTTAGCTCAACCCTTCGTGGAGGGCGAGGGATCGCAGGAGTAGGCGCCAGCGGAACAGGGGCCTCGGAGGTGGGCTCTGGCATGGGTGCCACCACACTCATCGCGGACCGCAAGTGCACAGTAGTATCCATCGCCCCCGCGGGGGGCCCAGCGCGTGCCAGCGCGGGCCTCGGCAACAGGGGAGTCGCTCCCCGCAAGGCCAGGGTGTCTCCCGGGATGCGACTCTCTCTGGAGTCAAACTGAGAGACGTGACCTTTGCTCTCCACCTCTCGGCTCGCTACCAAGTCATGGAGCTTGGACATGGTGGGGATCAGCCTCGTTTTAACCATAGCGGCTGCCTCCCGGAGCCTTTTCTAATAACTGCTGCCTGGCTCGGCGCCCTTAGCAGCCACAGTCGACAGCAGCTTACCCAAATTAACAAGCGCAAGGTCGAGGTCCCGGAACGTCTCGTCCCCACTAGCCAGGGACGCAGCCGACGTCGACATCGACTCCACCGACGTCGCCGCTGACACCGCGCCCCTCCTCCTTACTGGTGCCCACTGGGGAGCAGGCATCGCGTCTTCCGACGCAGCAGCAGACCCCGAAACCACCGGAGTCACCTCCTCGATGGCCATCGTCTTTTCCGGCACCTCAGTACCGGAAGATGACGCGCTGCCGTCATTGGAAGTTGGCAATGGGGTTTTTCTTCGCCCCCTCTTTTTCCCCACCGATGGTCTGGTGGGGTTGATTGCACCCGAGTCGCTGGCGAGCGCAGAGCGCATCGAGCCGGCGATCGGAGAGCACCTCGGTTCGACGGGAATTCCGCTGCCCGTCGCACAGCCTCCTTCATCCTGACAATTGTTGCCCCCCCCAGAATACGTGGGGCAGCGTGCTTCCACTGAGGTGGAAGCACGGAAGGATTCTCCGCCCGACTCGCGGGCGGTACCCTCCTGGGGTACTAACTTTGCACAATTGTCCATCATGTCTATGAATTCCTTTTTTATTAACCAGGGGTTTGGTCCCCTGGTATCTACGACACCCTCGGAACTGGAAACCCTCCAGCCATACATCCCATCGCCGGGTGTCGAGCTTGGGATTGGGGCATTTTTGAAGAGGTTTGCATCCTCGCGGCTTCGACCAGTAAAGGCAGAAGCCCCCGTTCCCCATGACTGGGGTTTACGGTTTGGCCGACGGTGGCCGAAGCCTGTCCATCGCCCACAACGCGGTGCGGAGCCACGCCGGCGAACCGGTACCTCCCATATCTGGAAGGCTTTCCCCTGTAGCCGAAGCCGGGGACATGGCAACCCGCAGCCGGAAGACACAAAAGTGCCGCTGGCTCATCAGGCTCCCGAGAGCCAATCCCTCATCCCCAGAATGGCACCCTTTGCCAGTGCAAAGGGCGTGGAGAGGGTCCCTCGCTCTCTCTTAAGGTAGCCCCCGCAGAATGCAGAGGCGGCCGAGGAGAGCTGGGTGCAGTTCTCTTTGTCGCGGCGTCCCACACAGATTCCTCTGCACGCGATTTTAGGGACGCACGCTTAAGCCCCACCGCCACGACAAGGCGGAACTGCATTCGGTGGGGAAGGCATGCGATGTCTATACTAATATTATAAAGAGGAAAGATTTGTTTGTTTGTTTGTTTCGAATAGGCTTCTAAACTACTGAACCGATTTGAAAAATTCTTTCACTGTTTAGAAGCTACAGTATTTCCGAGTAACATAGGGTATAATATTTTTTGAAAAAAGTTAGGGATCCTTACTAAAACTTCAATAATGTAACCCAAGGTGTAAATAAATCACCTAAAATATTCTTTACTAGCGACCCGCCCTCGCTTCGCTTCGGAAACATTAAAACACACATGAAACAAAAAAAAAAAAATTAAAAAAGTAGCCTATGTTCATCAGGGACAATGTCGGCTTCTAATGGAAAAAAAATTTTTCAAATCGGTCCAGTAGTTTCGGAGCCTATTCGAAACAAACAAACAAACAAATCTTTCCTCTTTATAATATTAGTATAGATATCGCGTGCGCTGCGAAAACTGTTGATGATAGAATAAAGTAATCTATACTAATATTATAAAGAGGAAAGATTTGTTTGTTTGTTTGTTTGTTTGTTTCGAAAAGGCTTCCAAACTACTGAACCGATTTGAAAAATTCTTTCACAGTTTAGAAGCTACAGTATTTCCGAGTAACATAGGGTATAATATTTTTTGAAAAAAGTTAGGGATCCTTACTAAAACTCCAATAATGTAACCCAAGGTGTAAAAAATTCACCTAATATATTCTTTATATCGCGTGCGCTGCGAAAACTGTTAATGATAGAATAAAGTAATCTATACTTATATATATAATAATATTATAAAGAGGAAAAATTTGTTTGTTTGTTTGTTTCGAATAGGCTTCTAAACTACTGAACCGATTTGAAAAATTCTTTCACTGTTTAGAAGCTACAGTATTTCCGAGTAACATAGGGTATAATATTTTTTGAAAAAAGTTTGGGATCCTTACTAAAACTTCAATAATGTAACCAAAGGTGTAAATAAATCACCTAAAATATTCTTTATATCGCGTGCGCTGCGAAAACTGTTGATGATAGAATAAAGTAATCTATACTAATATTATAAAGAGGAAATATTTGTTTGTTTGTTTGTTTCGAATAAGCTTCCAAACTCCTGAACCGATTTGAAAAATTCTTTCACTGTTTAGGAGCTACAGTATTTCCGAGTGACATAGGCTATATTTTTTTTTTTTTAATTAGGGATCCTTACTAAAATTCCAATAATGTAACCCAAGGTGTAAAAAATTCACCTAATATATTCTTTAAATCGCGTGCCCTGCGAAAACTATTGATGATAGAATAAAGTAATCTATACTTCTATACTAATATTATAAAGAGGAAAGATTTGTTTGTTTCGAATAGGCTCCGAAACTACTGGACCGATTTGAAAAATTCTTTTTCCATTAGAAGCCGACATTGTCCCTGATGAACATGGGCTACTTTTTTTTTATTTTTGTTGCAGGACGTCGTGGACCGCACCACAAACGCCGAGACGGCGGGCTTGCGGCAGGAAGTGGCCCTACTGCACGCCCGCCTTGAACAAGTGTCGACGGAGAATGCGCATCTTCAGTCGGAGAATGGGCAACTTAAAGTGGACATGGCCGAGTTGCGAACGATGGTTGCCGACCTCATCGAGCGGCAACGCAGCTCGGCCCCTGTCCCTCCTCCGCCCGAAGTGGAAGGCCTCAGCGAGGTCGAAGAGTTGAGGCGGCAGCTCTTTATACAGGAGGCGCGCAGCTCGAAGGTGGAGCGTGCGCGGCCGCCCCTCGCCCATGAGGCGAAAGACAGTGCGCCTGTGCCGGCGCCCCACAGGAGGGTGCAGCCCGCTGTAAAGACATACAGCGGAAAGAAAGCGACACCCGCGCGAACTCCCACTGCGGCTGCACCTATACCCGCGGCTGCGGGGGTGCCGGCACCCACGGCCCCTGCAAGAAAACCGACGTCCGCTCCTGCTCCGCCCCAGCCTGTGAAGGCAGGGCCCGGCAGGAGCCGGACAAAGAAGAAGGGAGGCGTCAACGCCGCCAAACCGGCACTGACCCCCCAGCCCCGCCCACTGCCCCCCGCCCCGGCCAACATGGATGAGGCCTGGACGACGGTGGTGCGGCGAGGGCCCAAAAAGGTAGCGGTGCCTGCCGCGCCGCGCCCCAAGCCCGCCCCTGCGGCCAACGCTCCCCGCCAACAGGGTCGAGCGGAGCCGAGGGGTCGAACTGGACGAAGAAGGCCGCGCGCCCCGCGGTCGGCTGCAGTGGTCGTAGAGCTGCTGCCGGCCGCAAAAGAAAAGGGCATCACCTATCACGAGGTGATGACCCGGGCGCGCGGTGGCGTGAATGTGGACGCCCTCGGCGTGGAGGGTGGCCTGAAGGTCCGGCAGACGGCCAACGGGGCCCGCCTGGTAGAGTGCCCCGGCCCGAACACCAACGCCGCGGCCGAAAAATTGGCGGCCCGGCTGAGGGAGATCCTGCCGGAGCCCGAGGTGGTGCGCATCGCGCGGCCCGTAAAAATGGTGGAGGTGAAGATTACGGGCCTCGACGAGTGCGCCACGAAGGAGGAGGTCGCCGCGGCCATCGCGTCGCAGGGCAACTGCGCCCTCGCCGACGTCAAAGTCGGGGAGCTCCGGGCAACCTACTCCGGTACCCGGACGGCGTGGGCGCGTTGCCCCATCGGACGGCGAACCTCCTGGCCACCCCTCCACAGGGTCGGCCTTCAGATAGCCCAGGATGGCTGCGCGTGGGCTGGGCTGTGGCCCACGTGCAACTGCAGGAGAGCAGGCCGTGGCGCTGTCTTCGGTGCTTCGGCACCGGCCACGGCCTCGCCAAGTGCCCCTCGACAGTGGACCGCAGCAACCTGTGCTTCCGCTGCGGCCAACCGGGGCACAAGGCAGCCTCCTGCACCGCAGCCGCGCCGCACTGCGTCTTGTGCGATGCGGCTAAAAGGAAGGCCGACCACCGGGCCGGGGGCCCGGCGTGCAAGTCCGCCCCCTCCTCTACAAAAACGAGGAGGGGCGGAAAGAAAAAGAAGCCGGCTGCAACAAGGGCTGCCGGCGAGTCAGTTCCCGCCGCGGCTGTTGTCGAGCCGCAGGGCGGGACAGACGAGGGAGCGATGGACGTAGCCCCGTAATGGGTTGTGTCCATCGCTTCCTTCAAAGTAATTTGAACCACTCCGCCAGGGCACAGGATCTCCTCGTCCACACCATGGCGGAGTGGTCAATCGACGTCGCTGTCGCTGCGGAGCCGTACTTCGTCCCCACCGACCAGGACTGCTGGATGGGGGACGTCGACGGCTCCGTGGCCATTGTGTTGAGACAGTCCGCGGCGTTACCCCCCTTGGAAATGGTGGCCAGGGGACCCGGGTACGTCGCGGCTAGGATCGACGGGACCGTCGTGATCGGGGCGTACTTTTCTCCGAACAGGAGCCTCGCCGAGTTCGAGCGGTTTCTGGGCGGGCTCGAGGCGCTTTTACACCGCCTCGGGTCCCGCCCTGTCATCGTCGCGGGGGACTTCAATGCCAAGTGCACGGCTTGGGGTTCCCCCCGCACGGATGCACGAGGCGAGGCCCTTTCGGAGTGGGCGATCGCGACCGGCCTCTGTCTCCTAAACAGAGGCACGGTCGCGACTTGCGTGCGGTGGAACGGGGAATCTCACGTGGACGTGACGTTCGCGTCCCCGTCCGCCGTGCGGCGCACCCGCGGCTGGCGCGTACTCGTGGGGGCGGAGACGCTCTCGGACCACAGATACGTCCGATTCGAGCTCTCCGCCTCCTCCTTGTCGTCGTCGTCAGCCGCGGGCGCCCGCGGCGAGGAGGAGCTCCCGCAAGGTGCGCCCCGTTCGTTCCCCAGGTGGGCCTTGAAACGGATGAACAAGGAGTTGCTGATGGAGGCGGCCGCTGTTGCTGCGTGGGCGCCAAAACCCGCGCGGCTCGCGGACGTGGATGCGGAGGTCGACTGGTTCCGGGGCACCATGGCAAACATTTGCGATGCCGCCATGCCCCGGGTCGGCCCCCGAGCACCACGTGGGGGTGCGTTCTGGTGGTCGCCCGAGATCGCAAGACTCCGTGAGGAGTGCGTGAGGGCACGCCGCCGGAGCGCACGCCACCGCCGCCGCCGTCGTCGCGACGCTGCGTTCGCGGAGACGGCGGCCCAGCTGCACGCTGACTGTCGTCAAAAGCAGACGGCGCTGCAGCTGGCCATCGGCGAGGCCAAGAAGCAGAGCATGAAGACTCTCCTGGAGTCGCTCGACGAAGATCCCTGGGGGCGCCCATACAAGATGGTTCGCAGGAAACTGCAACCGTAGGCGCTCCCGGTGACCGAGCGGCTCCAGCCTCGGCAGCTGCGGGAAATTGTTGCGGCACTGTTCCCGCCAGCAGCGGGGGGGGACTTTGAGCCCCCCCAGATGGACGCCACGTGGGGCACGCCTCCGCGTCGCCCCAGCGTTCCCGCTGCCGAGGAGCCCCCTCCCCCAATCACGGGGGCGGAGATCCATGCGGCCGTGTCCAGAATGAGAGCGAAGGACGCGGCCCCCGGCCCTGACGGTGTTCACGGCCGGGTCTGGAGCTTGGCCTTCGAGGCCCTAGGGGACCGGCTCGGGGGGCTTTTCGAAGCGTGCCTCGAGTCGGGACGGTTCCCGTCGAAATGGAAGACGGGCAGACTGGTCCTTCTGCGGAAGGACGGGCGCCCCGCGGACTCACCCGCGGGCTATCGCCCCATCGTGTTGCTGGACGAAGCGGGCAAGATGCTCGAGAGGATCGTCGCGGCCCGCATCGTCCGGCACCTGACCGAGACGGGTCCCGATCTTTCGGCGGAGCAATACGGCTTCAGAGAGGGCCGCTCGACGATCGACGCGATACTGCGCGTGCGTGCCCTCTCCGACGAAGCCGTATCCCGGGGCGGGGTGGCGATGGCGTTATCCTTAGACGTAAGGAACGCCTTCAACACCCTGCCCTGGTCGGTGATCGCGGGGGCGCTGGAGTATCACGGCGTCCCCGCATACCTCCGCCGACTGATCGGCTCCTACCTCGAGGGCAGGTCGATCCAGTGCATCGGACACGGTGGGGCGATATACCGCTTCCCCGTCGAGCGCGGTGTTCCGCAGGGGTCCGTCCTGGGCCCCCTGCTGTGGAACATCGGCTACGACTGGGTCCTGCGGGGCGTCGTTCGGGGACCCCTCCCCGGGCTCAGCGTAATTTGTTACGCTGACGACACGTTGGTCGTAGCTCCGGGGAGGGACTACCGGGAGTCTGCCCGTCTGGCGTGCGCAGGCGTGGCACACGTCGTCACCAGGATCCGACGGTTGGGGCTCGAGGTGGCGCTCGACAAAACCCAGGCCCTGCTCTTTCACGGGCCGGGACGAGCGCCGCCTCTGGGTGCCCACCTCGTGATCGGAGGCGTCCGCGTCGGGGTCGGGGTGACCGGTCTTCGGTACCTCGGCCTCGAACTGGACGGTCGGTGGAGCTTCCGCGCTCACTTCGAAAAATTGGGCCCTCGGCTGATGGCGACGGCCGGCTCTCTGAGCCGGCTTCTTCCAAACGTCGGGGGTCCCGATCAGGTGGCGCGCCGCCTCTACATGGGGGTGGTGCGGTCGATGGCACTATACGGCGCTCCCGTATGGTGCCACGCCCTGACCCGCGAGAACGTCGCGGCGCTGCGACGTCCGCAGCGCGCGATCGCGGTCAGGGCGATCCGAGGATACCGCACCGTCTCCTTCGAGGCGGCGTGCTTGCTCGCCGGGGCGCCACCCTGGGACCTGGAGTCTCAGGCACTCGCTGCCGATTACAGGTGGCGTAGCGACCTCCGCTCTAGGGGGGAAGGGCGTCCCGGCGAAGGAGTAGTTCGAGCGCGGAGGCTCCAATCTCGGCGGTCCGTGCTGGAGGCGTGGTCTCGCCGCTTGGCGGACCCGTCGGCCGGCCTCCGTACCGTCGAGGCGGTCCGCCCGGTTCTCGCGGACTGGGTGGGCCGCGACCGCGGATGCCTCACTTTCCGGCTGACGCAAATGCTTACCGGCCACGGATGTTTCGGCCGGTACTTGCATAAGATAGCCGGAAGGGAACCGACGGCGCAGTGCCACCACTGCGCGGACCGCGACGAGGAAGACACAGCGGAACACACGCTGGCGCGTTGCTCTGGATTTGACGAGCAACGCGCCGCCCTCGTCGCGGTCATTGGAGAGGACCTCTCGCTGCCGCGCGTCGTGGCTACGATGCTCGGCAGCGACGCGTCCTGGAAGGCGATGCTCGACTTCTGCGAGTCCACCATCTCGCAGAAGGAGGCGGCGGAGCGAGAGAGGGAGAGCTCTTCCCTTTCCGCACCGATCCGTCGCCGTCGAGCCGGGGGCCGGAGGCGGGAATACGCCCGTACGTCCCGGCCCCTGTAGGTGGCGGCCTCCCCCCGGTGAAGGTCAAGGGGCGACCTGAGGGGGTGAGGCCGCGCGGCGCGCTACCAGCACTCTAGCGCGCTGCCGTGGAGTGATTAGAGCGACCGGTCGACGGTGTATCGCGTCCCGACCCGGCAGGCTGGTTCTGGTCCAGCGGGGTATTCCGGGACACCAGCGGCACCGTCTGGGCGGCCCGACGGGCTGCCGTACCGAGACGGCCGACGTTTCAGAGCCTTCGATTCGCCTCGAAGGCTCCGTCGGCTGGGCGTCCTTGGGGTGAGCCGCGCCGTCTGGTTGTAGTGTTGACCGCGGTAGCCCCCCTACCTCATCCGGGTTCTGACCTCGGAGGGGATCGGACGTCGGGTGTAAGAGTGCAGGGGAGTCGTTTAGTGGGTGGGCTCTAAAATCCTTGGGCCCGCGGTCTGCTCACAACACCATGCAGATCGTTGAGTCTCACATACCCCGCGCGCCCCTTTTGCGCGGGGACCTCGTAGGAGGTTCGGCCCTCTACCCGAAAAAAAAAAAAAAAAAGGTAGTGTTACGTGAGGAAGACACAGCGGAACATACATTGGCGCGTTGCTCTGGATTCGACGAGCAACGCGCCGCCCTCGTCGCGGTCATAGGTGAGGACCTCTCGCTGCCGTGCGTCGTGGCTACGATGCTCGGCAGCGACGCGTCCTGGAAGGCGATGCTCGACTTCTGCGAGTCCACCATCTCGCAGAAGGAGGCGGCGGAGCGAGAGAGGGAGAGCTCTTCCCTTTCCGCACCGATCCGTCGCCGTCGAGCCGGGGGCCGGAGGCGGGAATACGCCCGCACGTCCCGGCCCCTGTAGGTAGCGGCCTCCCCCCGGTCAAGGTCAAGGGGCGACCTGAGGGGGTGAGGCCGCGCGGCGCGCTACCAGCACTCTAGCGCGCTGCCGTGGAGTGAATAGAGCGACCGGTCGACGGTGTATGGCGTCCCGACCCGGCAGGCTGGTTCTGGTCCAGCGGGGTATTCCGGGACACCAGCGGCACCGTCTGGGCAGCCCGACGGGCTGCCGTACCGAGACGGCCGACGTTTCAGAGCCTTCGATTCGCCTCGAAGGCTCCGTCGGCTGGGCGTCCTTGGGGTGAGCCGCGCCGTCTGGTTGTAGTGTTGACCGCGGTAGCCCCCCTACCTCATCCGGGTTCTGACCTCGGAGGGGATCGGACGTCGGGTGTAAGAGTGCAGGGGAGTCGTTTAGTGGGTGGGTCCTAAAATCCTTGGGCCCGCGGTCTGCTCACAACACCATGCAGATCGTTGAGTCTCACATACCCCGCGCGCCCCTTTTGCGCGGGGACCTCGTAGGAGGTTCGGCCCTCTACCCGAAAAAAAAAAAAAAAAAAGGTAGTGTTACGTGTGCTACGAGTACAAGCGCTACGCGCAAGCAATATTCGTTAATATACACGAGTATTAAGCGTAAGGTGCATTATACGATGCACTTAATCGAAACTGTGACGTCTTTGGCAAAGATTAGTAACGCAGAACAGTCTTGAGAGAAATCATACCGTGTTTGTCTCTGTGAGGGAAACGGATCAATTGCTTGACTATACACACTTTCAGTCGAATTAAATTAAAAATGAAGTGCGCCGGTTGTCTAAAGGTAACGAAAGAATTTGATTCTATTCGTTGTACCAGCTCATCTTGTACGAAAATTTTCTGTCCTCTCTGTATAGACATCTCTCTGGTTCCTGTAGATCGAAAAAAGATTTGGAAGTGTCCTGATTGTTGTGCTGCACACAAAAAAGGAGGTGATAACAGTCTTACTCCTATAAGAGGTACATATGACGGCCAAAATATAACGACTCGTAAGAAGGAGCCCACTGCAGAGAACAGTAAAGATGACATAAAAAGACTGACAGAGGAACTTTGTAAAATAAGTATGAGACTAGAAGAGGTAACTCAATCCTTAAATTACTCCCATCACCGTATGGAAGAACTTATGGCCAAAATTGAGGCCAACGATACCCGTATGAAGTACCTAGAGAAACGGGATCTTGAGTTCAAGAATCTTAAATCGGCGGTATCTCAAATACAAAGTGATATAAACATACAGGCTCAAAATATTCTGTTAAATGAAATTGAGTTGATTGGAATCCCGGAGTCTCCAGCAGAGAATTTGCAACATACTTTTCAGCTTGCAACTAAGAAGCTGGGTGTCGAACTGGATGAGAAAGATGTAGACTGGATCACTAGGGTGGGGCCTCGCCGTTCTGCAGTTCCTCCTAGCTTAACTGAACTTCAAAATAGGATGCCGCGACCAATTGTTGTTCGTTTGCTGCGTAGATCTAAGCGTGACCAAATACTAAAAGCATCTAAATCACGTAGGAATATAAAAAGTAATGACTTGGATGCCCCTGGACCACCACAAAATATATATTTCAATGAGAGGCTTACTAAAGAAAATAGAATCTTATTTCGAGATGCTAGAAATAGAGCGAAGAACGAAGGGTACGCTTATTGTTGGTGTAACCGTGGCGCTATATATGTCAGGCGGCGTGAGGGGAATGCAGCAGTGCAACTGCGAAGCCAAAGTGATCTGGATCGGTTATTTGCTAACACGAAAACTACTGTCGGATGTAACAATATCGAGGTATAACAGTCTGTGTGATAATCCAGTAGTGCAAACTAAGGAGCATATTCTTTTTTACTACCTTCCCTATTTCTTCTCGTTATGTATAAACAGTATAATTAGTGTGTGTACAGCTCATTTTACTGATTGCCTTGCTAGAGCTTTGAATACATATGTGTTTAATTTGGATTACGTATGTTTACTATATATTTGTACTCTGTATAACTTAGAAAAATTGTATATGGATCACGGTTCTTTATGGTCTTTGCTTGTGGGATTTGTTTTACTTCCAGTGATTTTACTTACTATATTTGAGAATAATATTTTCCGTACATATGATCATTTAAATGATTCCGATGTAAATATAAAATTAATGCTATTAATGGCGCTGCATTGTATGCTAATGGTGAACATTTCTTTGCGTATTTGGAATGTTTTTTATTACACATGGATATAAATGATGACATTGGCGGAGACTTGGATTCGATCCAAATCGATTGTCAGGTCATAGATGAACCGGAGCATTGTAAAAGTCTATTTTTGAAAAATCGTAACTTTAGGGTGTTAACTTTTAATATTAGAAGCATTAGGAGAAACTTTGATCAATTTCTTGTACATTTGTCTAGACTAAATATCCATTACGATATTATAATACTTACAGAGTGTTGGTTAAATGAAACTACAATTGTTCCACAGTTGCCGGGATATAATGCTTACCATACCACTAAATGCAGTAATCAAAATGGTGGCGTAGTCACTTATGTCAAATGTTCATGGAATGTTACTGTGTCGGAACCTCTAATCGAGGAAGCAGATTGCTTACAGATTCAACTATCTGAGTCCATAGTAGTTCTGGGCATCTATCGTTCACCCTCTTATAGAAACTTGGATAATTTTCTTACCACATTAGATAATTGCGTACAAGGCTTAGGTAACCAACTTATAATCATAGCTTACCTTAATATCAATATACTAGATACCTTACCGAATGCGCAGTCTCTTGAATACGTATCCTTCATGGCAGAAAATGGGTTTCTATCAGCTATAACTAAGCCCACTCGAGAGTCTGCATGCCTTGACCACATATATGTGAAAGACCTAAATCATACTTGTATTACTGGTGTTGTGTGTAAAAGTTCGATTACTGACCATTACATGGCAATGATTGGAATAAACCTAGGCAGGGATAAAGTGAAAAAACCTGATCGATTTATACTAAAAAGAAATATCGTAGCTATTAAAGAAGAGCTTAAATCTGTAGATTGGTCAGAGTTGTGTTCCTTTAAAGATATTAACAAAGCAAATGATGTATTCACCAAGGTTTTATCGGATATTCTCGAAAAGCATTCACGCACTCTAAAAGTGTCTCGTTCTAAATATAATTTGAAACCCTGGAATTCTCCAGGAATTATGCGGTGCATGCGCCATCGTGACAAACTTCATATGCAAGCTCGAAATAATCCAAATAATGAGAATCTACAGCTTATTTTTACTCGATATCGAAATTTTTTCATATCTTTGTTGCGTAAGCTAAAGGCAGAGTATGAAACAGCCGAGTTGGAAAAATCTAACAAGAATCCGAAAAAACTTTGGACAACTATTAAAACAATATGCAATATGAAGACAACTAAAACTGAAAACACTGAACTGTTGTCATTGGAAGGTAGTCATGATATATCGGAATCCATTGAAATGTGTAATACCCACTTCTCAACCGTTGGACAAACACTGGCAGATAAAATACTACAGGATTTGTCAAAGTCTGAATGCGAATTGGCGAGTTCTGTAAAAATCTCCCGTACGGCAGCTGACTCCTTTTTCATGCACCCTACAGATCACCGAGAAGTCGAAGCTCTCTTTTTTTTTTTTTTTTATGATTGAAGAATTACTGGTGGCCCGGAGGCCTTTCCAGTTTCACCAGGACAGGTGGGCGAGCAAAGGCTCAGCCAGGAGGGGTGGGATTTGCTAACAGCTACCCGAGCGCCTCTGAAGGAGACCTAACAGCTCAAGAGCAGCTGCTTCGCGAATGAATCTACTACCGGATCGGAATCGCGACCCGCTGAGAAGATCCGGCGAGAAACTCAGCGAGCTGATTCATGGGTTAGGTTGCACGGCGAACTCTTTGTCGAGTTCGACGAGTACGGTTACCGGGGTCCCTAAGCCTGCTCCTAGTGTTAGAGCTGAAGGCGTCTAATGCAAAGGTTATTGGATCTGATGGATCCGTAAGGACGTGTCTAGGGCGTCGACGGTGACTGGCTCCGGCGTGATCAGGATTCGGGGAGTAGTCAGCGGCGGCAACGATAAGGCGATTATCATGACGCATAGCCTTATCGAAGTACCGTTCCGACGCTGACTCCATGTATTTCTGGATAGATTCGAGGCCCAGGTCGTCGTGTAGGTCAACGTTCCTCACGAACCACGGAGCTCCGACGGCTAACCTGCAAAATTGTAGAGATTGGAGGGTGTCTATGTGTGTGCGGGCCGCGTGAGCGAACACCACACTCGCGTAAGTCATGACGGGCCTTATGCAAGTTTTGTAAAGTGTCACCTTGTTCCGAAGGGACATTTTACTACGCTTACAGATCATGGGGTAGAGTCTACCGAGAATAAACGCGGCACGGTCACGGACTGATTTTATATGCGGGCGGAATGTCATCGATGCATCCAGGGTAACGCCCAGGTACTTGACCTTCCTGGCCCAGGGTATGGATTGACTAAAGAGAGTAATCGGGGGTGTGAGATTCCTCCTCCTAATACGGGAGGAAATCCGTGTGGAGCTTCCCCTCTGAAATAGCACCGCAGTACTTTTCGCTGGGTTGATGTCTATGCGCCATTTTCGGAACCACTGTCCTAGGGCTAGGGCTGCGCTCTGAAGCTTCTTCGCGATTAGGGACTTATTTCTACTGGAATAGTAAACAGTCGTGTCGTCGGCGAATAAAGCTAAATGGGTCGGCGGTGACCGGGGAATATCGTTAACGAATAAGCTAAATAGGAGGGGTGAGAGGACAGAGCCTTGCGGGACTCCAGCTGTGAGAGATCGTGGGGAGGAGCGGGTTCCCTCGACTCGATATCGAAAAGAGCGGTTCGACAAGAAGTCCCGTATGATGAGCACGAGACTATCCGGCACGCCCATGTTGAATAGTTTGAAAATCAAACCGTTGTGCCAAACTTTGTCGAACGCTTTTGCGAGTCCTTCTAAGAAATCAGACCATCTGGCATCTCGGACTTCGGCGATGCGAGACTTTACGTCGCGTTGTAGGGCACGCATTCGAATACGATTTTCCGCGGTAGGATACCTGTCGTAGGCGCGTATCGAGGCGTTCTTAGCTCTAAGGAGTTCCCTAATATCGTCGGACAATTTGAAGCGGTGAAGGAAGTCCTCCGCTACAACTTGTTTCGATGACCTATCTAATGTCGAGGTGATGTGTGATGTTAAGATGTCTATGGCTTCAGCGGTATCCTGAGGAGACGGGGTAGAGTCCGGGTTAAACGGGAGCGATGGTGGATCAGATTCAGCCAGGCTGATGCCCAGCGTGTGCCAATCCACCACAGTCCTCGTGACGGGAACGGAATCGGGAGCGCGACCGAGCTTCATAACGACGGGACGGTGGTCTGAATCTAACTCTGAAACTACTTCGATCGAGTGTAAGCGCAGAGTTACGTTTTTTAATAACGCTATGTCGAGTATATCCGGGCGATGCGCGATATTTAGCGGGTAGTGAGTCGGGGTTAACGGAGCGACGATATCGAAGGCGAGATCATCGACTAACGCGTCAAGCCGCCTGCCATTCGGGGTTGTGGTGTGTGAGTTCCACCTGATGTGTTTACAATTTAGGTCGCCCGCCAGAATGACAGAGCTCCCCATACCGAGCAGCGCCTTGATATCACTGCTTAGAACGATCTTATCCGGTGGAAGATAAACGGACGCGATAACGATCGGCGCGTGTCCCGTCAGTGAGATTCGGCACACTGATGCTTCGATATTAGCGAGCGCGGGAGGATCGAGCGGGACGCAATGCAGGGCTCTTCTATAGTAAATGACGGTACCACCACCACGGGCAGAGAGCCTGTCGTTCCTGACAATGTTATAGTTCGCGATTTTAGGGTCACGGCGCGCGGGCTTAAGTAGGGTCTCCTGCACTAAAAAGATATCAATTTGATGGTCACGCAAAAAGTCAGACACCTGATCACGTTGATTTGCGAGACCGTAAGCGTTAAAAAAATCCTATCGTCACGAATAGGGGCTTTATTCTACTTATATACGCCATTGATTACCGGCGGAGTGAGGGGAGGACGTACGTATTTAATGACGCGTATACGTCGGCGTATTCCTGCACAACGGCGATAAAGTGTTGTGCAGTGGAGGCAGCGCGAATGGCGTCGCCCAAAGCGTTAACGCGCTCAAAGTTGATCGACTGAAAGAAGTCGATCGCTAAAGCGAGATTTTCGGACGAGGTCGGAGGGCAAGTCGCGGGAGAGGGACGAGTCGCGGGGGCGGGACGAATCGCGGAGGAGGGAGTTGTACGTGTACGGCAGCGGTTTCGCCCAGGCCGAGACACTGGGCACCGGCGCCGGAACGAACGCTGGCTTAGCCTGCGACACAGAGGGTGCCGAGGCTTTGATGTCTGGGACGGAAGCTCGGAGGCGGTTTTGGCGGGCGACGCGGCGATTTATTTTAGGGGCTCGGGGGCAACCACGGTAATTCGCGGGGTGACCCTGTGTTCGACACAGGACGCAGCTAGGCGGTTCCGTCGCGGTTTTTTGGTCGCGAGCGCAGAGGGCCGTGGCGTGATCGCCCAAACACTTAACACATCGGGGGCGCGCGTGACAGTTACGGGAAGAGTGCCCGTACAATTGACAGTTATGGCACTGGCTAGGAGTGCCTTTTTTATGGGGGGCTTCGACGGCGATACCGGAGAGCCTACAGACGGTCTGTGTGTTGAAGATTTTCTTACCCTCGGGGGTAGGCTGGAGGGTGACTAGAACCATATTATATGGCTCCCTACCGCGACCGGTGTGCATACGGTGCACAGAATTCACTGGAAAGCCCTGCTCTAACAGATCGGCCTTGACGAGCTCTACATCTAACTCTTTAGGGATTCCGCGTATTACAACGCGGAGTTCGCGCTCCTCCTGGAGCGTATAAGTATGGAAACTTATACGTTCCTTACGGAGGTAAGAAGAGAGGTCCCTATGGTCGTCGGGTGTTTGAACCTTAATTTGAATGCCGTTCGCGAGGTTACGGGCATTCGTGAAATTTATATTTTTGGCCTTAAGGGCCAGGCTAACTCGATCCCAAGCTGCCTTCTCCTGAAGGATAACCGGGGGAGGGGTCTGGGTTTTATTTTGTGCCACCGGACGCGGCGACGGAGTGGCACGGACTGGGGGCGCAACGGGAGTCTGAGAGCGGGGGCGCGACGCGGTCGCGGCTTTGCTAATTTTATACTGGGTGGGCCGCGACCGCGGATGCCTCACCTTCCGGCTGACGCAAATGTTGACCGGCCATGGTTGTTTTGGCCGGTACCTTTTCAAAATAGCCGGAAGGGAACCGACGGCGCAGTGCCACCACTGCGCGGACCGCGACGAGGAAGACACAGCGGAACATACATTGGCGCGTTGCTCTGGATTTGACGAGCAGCGCGCCGCCCTCGTCGCGATCATTGGAGAGGACCTCTCGCTGCCGCGCGTCGTGGCTACGATGCTCGGCAGCGACGCGTCCTGGAAGGCAATGCTCCGTCGCCGTCGAGCCGGGGGCTGGAGACGGGAATACGCCCGTACGTCGATTCCGATAGAGGCACCCGTCACGTGCGGACGTGCCCATCGACCACTCGATCGCCCGGCCTTTGTTCGCCCGGCTTTTGTTAGCCCGGCCATTGTTCGCGCGGCCTGTGTTCGTGGTACATCTGCCGACCAAGTGTTTTTCCTGGAAGTTTTTTTTGTTTTGTTTCCTTTCGTTATTTCTGTGTTCGTGGTACATCTGCCGACAAACTGCTTTCCTGGAAGTGTTTAATTGTTTTGTTTCTTTTTGTTATTTCCGTTTTGTTGTGTTTTTTCTTTGTCCTGTAGTAATCGCGCCGCATCGCCACCTGTGTTCAATAGAACCGCTCAGGTCCGAGAAGTTGGGGCCTCGCCGCAAGGCGAGTGTTTTCAAGACCCGGGGCCGCCCCACCTGGGTACTCAGCGATCATGGACGCTGTATTCGCGGAATTCCTCCGACTTCGTCATCCACAGCTCGCCTCAGAGTTTCTGGCTTTCAAGGCCAATCACACTGCGAGCTCTCTCGAAGACTCCGCCGTGCTCGCTGCTCCTGCGTCGCCTGTACCTGCGTGCAAAGCTTCTACATCGAGCACCGCAGCCTCCGTCGTGCCTGCCGTTCCCGCGTCGCCTATACTGGCGAGTAAAACTGCTGGGTCGTCCGCCGTGGCCACCGTTCCAGCTGTGCGATCATCCGCGGCCTCCGTCGCGCCCTCCAAAACACCTGCTCGTAGGTCACCTGCGCCCGCCTCCTCGTCCTCCGACTCTGACTCGGAGATGGAGGTCGACCTCGCCCCCGCCTCATCGACGGATGGATTTACCCTGGTACAAAAGGGTAAGAAGCGTGCCGCGGAGTCTCGAGCTCCCGCGGCCGCTAAAATTAGCAAAGCCGCGAACGCGTCGCGCCCCCGCCCCCAGACTCCCGTTGCGCCTCCAGCCCGTGCCAGTCCGTCGCCGCGTCCGGTGGCACAAAATAAAACCCAGTCCCCTCCTCCGATAATCCTTCAAGAGAAGGCAGCTTGGGATCGAGTTTCCCTGGCCCTTAAGGCCAAAAATATCAATTTCACGAATGCACGTAACCTCGCGAACGGCATCCAAATAAAGGTGCATTCATCTGATGACCATAGGGCCCTCACCTCTTACCTCCGTAAGGAGCGTATAAGCTTCCACACTTTTACGCTTCAGGAGGAGCGCGAACTCCGCGTTGTAATACGCGGAATCCCTAAAGAGTTAGATATAGAGCTCGTAAAAGTCGACCTGTTAGAACAAGGCCTACCAGTGAATTCTGTGCACCGTATGCACACCGGTCGCGGTAGGGAGCCATATAATATGGTTCTAGTCGCTCTCCAGCCTACCCCCGAGGGTAAGAAAATCTTTAACACACAGACCGTCTGTAGGCTCTCTGGTATCGCTGTCGAAGCCCCCCATAAAAAAGGCACTCCTAGCCAGTGCCATAACTGTCAATTGTATGGGCACTCTTCCCGTAACTGTCACGCGCGCCCCCGATGCGTCAAATGTTTAGGCGATCACGCCACGGCCCTATGCACTCGCGATCAAAAAACCGCGACGGAACCGCCTAGCTGCGTCCTGTGTCGAACACAGGGTCACCCCGCAAATTACCGCGGATGCCCCCGAGCCCCGAAAATAAATCACCGCGTCGCCCGCCAAAACCGCCTCCGAGGTTCCGGCCCAGACATCAAAGCCTCGGCACCCTCTGCGTCGCAGGCTAAGCCAGCGTTCGTTCCGGCGGCGGTGCCCAGTGTCTCGGCCTGGGCGAAACCGCTGCCGTACACGTACAACTCCCTCCTCCGCGATTCGTCCCGCCCCCGCGACTCGTCCCTCTCCCGCGACTTGCCCTCCGACCTCGTCCGAAAATCTCGCTTTAGCGATCGACTTCTTTCAGTCGATCAACTTTGAGCGCGTTAACGCTTTGGGCGACGCCATTCGCGCTGCCTCCACTGCACAACACTTTATCGCCGTTGTGCAGGAATACGCCGACGTATACGCGTCATTAAATACGTACGTCCTCCCCTCACTCCGCCGGTAATCAATGGCGTATATAAGTAGAATAAAGCCCCTATTCGTGACGATAGGATTTTTTTAACGCTTACGGTCTCGCAAATCAACGTGATCAGGTGTCTGACTTTTTGCGTGACCATCAAATTGATATCTTTTTAGTGCAGGAGACCCTACTTAAGCCCGCGCGCCGTGACCCTAAAATCGCGAACTATAACATTGTCAGGAACGACAGGCTCTCTGCCCGTGGTGGTGGTACCGTCATTTACTATAGAAGAGCCCTGCATTGCGTCCCGCTCGATCCTCCCGCGCTCGCTAATATCGAAGCATCAGTGTGCCGAATCTCACTGACGGGACACGCGCCGATAGTTATCGCGTCCGTTTATCTTCCACCGGATAAGATCGTTCTAAGCAGTGATATCAAGGCGCTGCTCGGTATGGGGAGCTCTGTCATTCTGGCGGGCGACCTAAATTGTAAACACATCAGGTGGAACTCACACACCACAACCCCGAATGGCAGGCGGCTTGACGCGTTAGTCGATGATCTCGCCTTCGATATCGTCGCTCCGTTAACCCCGACTCACTACCCGCTAAATATCGCGCATCGCCCGGATATACTCGACATAGCGTTATTAAAAAACGTAACTCTGCGCTTACACTCGATCGAAGTAGTTTCAGAGTTAGATTCAGACCACCGTCCCGTCGTTATGAAGCTCGGTCGCGCTCCCGATTCCGTTCCCGTCACGAGGACTGTGGTGGATTGGCACACGCTGGGCATCAGCCTGGCTGAATCTGATCCACCATCGCTCCCGTTTAACCCGGACTCTACCCCGTCTCCTCAGGATACCGCTGAAGCCATAGACATCTTAACATCACACATCACCTCGACATTAGATAGGTCATCGAAACAAGTTGTAGCGGAGGACTTCCTTCACCGCTTCAAATTGTCCGACGATATTAGGGAACTCCTTAGAGCTAAGAACGCCTCGATACGCGCCTACGACAGGTATCCTACCGCGGAAAATCGTATTCGAATGCGTGCCACCAACGCGACGTAAAGTCTCACATCGCCGAAGTCCGAGATGCCAGATGGTCTGATTTCTTAGAAGGACTCGCGCCCTCCCAAAGGTCTTACTACCGCTTAGCTCGTACTCTCAAATCGGATACGGTAGCAACTATGCCCCCCCTCGTAGGCCCCTCAGGCCGACTCGCGGCCTTTGATGATGACGAAAAAGCAGAGCTGCTGGCCGATACATTGCAAGCCCAGTGCACGCCCAGCACTCAATCCGTGGACCCTGTTCATGTAGAATTAGTAGACAGTGAGGTAGAACGCAGAGCCTCCTTGCCACCCTCGGATGCGTTACCACCCGTCACCCCGATAGAAGTTAAAGACTTGATCAAAGACCTACGTCCTCGCAAGGCTCCCGGTTCCGACGGTATATCTAACCGCGTTATTAAACTTCTACCCGTCCAACTCATCGTGACGTTGGCATCTATTTTCAATGCCGCTATGGCGAACTGTATCTTTCCCGCGGTGTGGAAAGAAGCGGACGTTATCGGCATATATAAACCCGGTAAACCAAAAAATCATCCGACGAGCTACCGCCCGATTAGCCTCCTCATGTCTCTAGGCAAGCTGTATGAGCGTCTGCTCTACAAGCGCCTCAGAGATTTCGTCTCATCCAAGGGCATTCTCATCGATGAACAATTCGGATTCCGTACAAATCACTCATGCGTTCAACAGGTGCACCGCCTCACGGAGCACATTCTTGTGGGGCTTAATCGACCAAAACCGTTATACACGGGAGCTCTCTTCTTCGACGTCGCAAAAGCGTTCGACAAAGTCTGGCACAATGGTTTGATTTTCAAACTATTCAACATGGGCGTGCCGGATAGTCTCGTGCTCATCATACGGGACTTCTTGTCGAACCGCTCTTTTCGATATCGAGTCGAGGGAACCCGCTCCTCCCCACGAACTCTCACAGCTGGAGTCCCGCAAGGCTCTGTCCTCTCACCCCTCCTATTTCGCTTATTCGTCAACGATATTCCCCGGTCGCCGCCGACCCATTTAGCTTTATTCGCCGACGACACGACTGTTTACTATTCCAGTAGAAACAAGTCCCTAATCGCGAAGAAGCTTCAGAGCGCAGCCCTAGCCCTAGGACAGTGGTTCCGAAAATGGCGCATAGACATCAACCCCGCGAAAAGTACTGCGGTGCTATTTCAGAGGGGAAGCTCCACACGGATTTCCTCCCGGATTAGGAGGAGGATTCTCACACCCCCGATTACTCTCTTTAGACAACCCATACCCTGGGCCAGGAAGGTCAAGTACCTGGGCGTTACCCTGGATGCATCGATGACATTCCGCCCGCATATAAAATCAGTCCGTGACCGTGCCGCGTTTATTCTCGGTAGACTCTACCCCATGATCTGTAAGCGGAGTAAAATGTCCCTTCGGAACAAGGTGACACTTTACAAAACTTGCATAAGGCCCGTCATGACTTACGCGAGTGTGGTGTTCGCTCACGCGGCCCGCACACACATAGACACCCTCCAATCCCTACAATCCCGCTTTTGCAGGTTAGCTGTCGGGGCTCCGTAGTTCGTGAGGAACGTTGACCTACACGACGACCTGGGCCTCGAATCAATTCGGAAATACATGAAGTCAGCGTCGGAACGATACTTCGATAAGGCTATGCGTCATGATAATCGCCTTATCGTTGCCGCCGCTGACTGCTCCCCGAATCCTGATCATGCAGGAGCCAGTCACCGTCGACGCCCTAGACACGTCCTTACGGATCCATCAGATCCAATAACCTTTGCATTAGATGCTTTCAGCTCTAATACTAGGGGCAGGCTTAGGGACCCCGGTAACCGTACTCGTCGAACTCGACAAAGAGGTCGACGTGCAACCTAACCCATGCATCAGCCCGCTGAGTTTCTCGCCGGATCTTCTCAGCGGGTCGCGATTCCGATCCGGTAGTAGATTCATTCGCGAAACAATTGCTCTTGAGTTGTTTGTTAGGTCTCCTTCGGAGGCGCTCGGGCAGTTGTTAGCAAATCCCTTCGGGCCACCAGTAAACTTTCAATCACAAAAAAAAAAAAAAAAAAACGCCCGTACGTCCCGGCCTCTGTAGGTGGCGGCCTCCCCCCGGTGAAGGTCAAGGGGCGACCTGAGGGGGTGAGGCCGCGCGGCGCGCTACCAGCACTCTAGCGCGCTGCCGTGGAGTGAATAGAGCGACCGGTCGACGGTGTATCGCGTCCCGACCCGGCAGGCTGGTTCTGGTCCAGCGGGGTATTCCGGGACACCAGCGGCACCGTCTGGGCGGCCCGACGGGCTGCCGTACCGAGACGGCCGACGTTTCAGAGCCTTCGATTCGCCTCAAAGGCTCCGTCGGCTGGGCGTCCTTGGGGTGAGCCGCACCGTCTGGTTGTAGTGTTGACCGCGGTAGCCCCCCCCTACCTCATCCGGGTTCTGACCTCGGAGGGGATCGGACGTCGGGTGTAAGAGTGCAGGGGAGTCGTTTAGTGGGTGGGTCCTAAAATCCTTGGGCCCGCGGTCTGCTCACAACACCATGCAGATCGTTGAGTCTCACATACCCCGCGCGCCCCATTTGCGCGGGGACCTCGTAGGAGGTTCGGCCCTCTACCCGAAAAAAAAAAAAAAAAAGGTATAATTACCCATTACCCGACTAATTATAAATATCGTTAGAAAGCTTGGCATTTCAATTAAACGCCTTAAAAAAAACCTTGCGTGCTACCAATATAAAAGAAAAAAATATCGCTTCTCAAGATGAATAAACGTCCTGCTAATCGATTAACTCGCACTCAGAGCTCCGCACGTTTCACCGTGAACAGCGTACACTCGATGCGAGTCATTCGATTCCATTTTTGAAACTCGCACTAAGCCTACTGGTGACGGCTCGATGCCCGCAGCGGTGACACCCCGGCGCCGGCTGCTGTCCTCTGTTTCCTAATGCGTTTTTTTTTTCCCTTACTGACTAACTACAGGCTAACTAAAACTAAACTACACTACTATTTCTAACAACAACAACAACAGGACAACAGTCAGCGGATACGAGGGGCCCGCCACCGGCCCCATGCCGCGGCCCCGCCTCTACAAATCAGAGGGGGAGCCGCGGCACTAGTAAGGCGCTCACCCGCTCCGGGCTCCCCAGAAGGGGAAGTCCGTCACGGGGAGGAGCCGACTTAAAACACTCCCCAAACGGGGGAGTGGTCCACCCTCGGGGGTGGAAAATGGGTCCCCATAAGGGGGCACCCCAACAATGTGGGGGGAAGTGACGAGTGTGGACAGCTCAGTCTCATTATGAGCACTCCCATATCACTCCGGTTAAGCCGACTATCTTACCATAGCCGGGGGTTCCAGTAGCTCCCTTGGTAGCGCCCGACCATCAGGTGGTCTGGCGTGCAAGGCAGCTAAATTGTGGAGATGCTCGTGGGGTCCACCGTCAGCCCGCTTGTAAAGATTACGAGCTAGCCTCCGGATGAACTCCTCGAGCGATTCCACATCTAGATCCCGGGCGATTACGTCATTTCTGACGTAATGCCCTGCTCCGACTATCGTGCGAAGAAATATAATTATGAAGAATATTATGAAGAATAGAAGTTTGTAAAACGAGAAGAGGAAAGAAGATTTTCAAATAACCGAAAATGAAAAAAAAGAAGAAAAAAAAAAACCCTCACAGAAGATTGATTTGGATGAAGCGATGAGAACAATAGAAGAAGACAGAAAAGGGTGTTGCTGCCGGGAGCCGGGAGAATGCTAAAGCCTTATGATGAGAGGATATGCAGGGCGCCGGGAGATAAATTGTACGGGTCCGAGATGGAGCAGCTAGGAGTCAGCTCGAGTCCAATGCTGAGGAGTTCATTCACCCATGCTACGTAAGACGTCATGACCTACATATACGTTGACAGTAAATACGTGCTTACTGCAATGTAAGTTTTTGCTTTGATATTGTATTTTTTTTTTTTCATTATTTTAATGTTCTCTATTACGAGTATATGTTGTTATTATTTAGTTCATGCGGAATTTCTTTATGTTTAGTTTACGGAAATGATGTCACGATAATTGCGAGATTTTCATGCTAATTTAAAATATTTAAGAGAATATGTAGTAAAACTTGGTCCAAATAGGCGTACAGAAGATTTAGGTTTTAAGAAACTAGAGAAAGCTCAAAAAGAATATAGTAAATTGGAGTGTATTTTGACTCAACCGAATCAAGAAATTCAAGATCAGAAATTAGATTATAATCGTAACTATAATTGTTATGAAAATAGTAAAGGTCAAAGAACTTCACATATCGTAAATCGAGGTAAACACTCAGGCGATCAACGCCAGCGTCAGCATTTTCGCGGACGGCCGATGAATAATCAGCGTGTACAGCATAATACGCAAGAGTCCAATGTCCAAGACAACTTGCGCAACGATAACGCAAATAATTATGACAACTTAGAGTTTTTTCGTACCTAAACAGTGCACTCATTCGATTTTTAGTTATAGTAATTTTTGTGTAATTAAGTGTCAACTTAAAAATAGTAATATCGATCTTAATTTATTAATCGATAGTGCAGCTAGTTTAGTAGAATTTATTGAATTTAGTACAACATGATAAGATAATTATAGAAGAAATTAGTTCTAATTTAGAGTCTATGGGGTATATTTATTTAAATATTATAAATAATCATGTGAATTTTGCACAACGCAGCTGCAGATGCATTGAGCCGGATACCTTTTACATCCAACAGCTTAAAGGAAATGCAACAGCATGTAGTATCGTTCATGACAAGAGTACAAGCTCGTAGGTTATGTATTGACTGTGACAATAACAACATGACTACGGAGGTATCCTCTACTCCAAGGCCTGATCAACCTAAAGTAGTGGAAATCCTCAAACGACCAATTGACGGCGTTGAATTGATGCTATTTTGTAATAAAAATACATTAAAAGAGATAGAAAAAATCAAGCTTTTTACTAGTGATAATGGTAATTGCAAATTCGTGCCTGAAAAATCAGCAATTTTTATAATTTCTCAATCGTTGTCTACCGTAAGTGTGTTAATCCGAACAAAAACAGTTTCACTGTAAAAAATTGCGCCAAGTCCACGTTTATAAAACTCATCTCAATAACATTTGCACTTTACAAAAAAAAGAAGACTTCAATAGCTTTCATTCTCTACAAAAATATGTGAAATACAAAAAAATACCAAGAAACCGTCATAAAGATGAAAAAATAAAAAATAAATTGTTGAAAATTTAAAAATAAAAAAATAAAAATTTTATCGTACTTGGCGCGCGTCATTGAGTACCCCAAATTTTTCAGGATAAATGAACATCCTTTCAATGTTTAGAAATTTATAAGTAGGTCAACCTATGAAATGCATAAATGTAATTAATGAATTATTATTTCATAATAAGTTTTACAAAAGTTAAGTAAAATCGACATCTCATACGTATGTTATTTGAATTTTTTTCATTTCCCACTCATCTTTTATGATTTGAACTAAACACCCTCTCGTGTTCGCTTATACAAATACAAACTACTTACGAGTCGATACGTATGTATACGTTGGCTTCAAAACATTTGAAAAAATTCTCAAAGATGTTTTTCAAAGGGTAGAAAAGAATAATAAAGTTTCAGCTGAATCTAAAGGGGTCGAACGCAAAAGTGGTCGATTTGGCATATAATAGCCCATAGGTATATAGTGAGAGCTGTTGAAAATTACCGTAGTTCTGTCTCAATTTCTCATAAAACGCTAACAAGAGCGAAAAAGACAACCTGGGTAACTTTTTCAACTTTCACTGTATATTAAAGCAAAACGGTTTTTTTCTCGGGTTGAAATTCTTCCGAAAAATTTTGGGGTACTCAATGACGCGCGCCAAGTACGATAAAATTTTAATTTTTTTATTTTTAAATTTTCAACAATTTTTTTTTTATTTTTTCATCTTTATGACGGTTTCTTGGTATTTTTTTGTATTTCACATATTTTTGTAGAGAATGAAAGCTATTGAAGTCTTCTTTTTTTTGTAAAGTGCAAATGTTATTGAGATGAGTTTTATAAACGTGGACTTGGCGCAATTTTTTACAGTGAAACTGTTTTTGTTCGGATTTCATATCTTTTTGTTAAGTATTATTTTTTGCTCATTTATTACTTAATAAAAATAAATTATAAATAGTCACTCAGCTTAAAAGCTAATGAAACGCTCAATTAATTAGTGTTTTAATGTTAGGTGCCCGACTGGCATGAGACTCTCGGGTTGTCAGTTCCGGTATCGACCGGGGACGCGTGTATTCCGCTTCAAAGTCTGGCGCGCACTAATTGGGGGTGCGAATGATGCAACAGATGCGCGGGCGCGGGTAGCGCGGGGTGGGTCGTCGCGGCACGGACCTGAGTCACATTCTCTTTGGCTGCTGTTGCCCCGCGAAACGGAACGCTGCGTTACATACTCCCCCTCCAAGTTGGGAACGCGTCCCGAGTCCAACTTGGGACTGTTAGTCTGAAGACGCGGCCTTCCTCTCTGCCTCTTTGGCATAATTGGATCCGTACTTGAATTTGACGGAGAGTGGGTTAAATCCGCGGTGTGATACTTGCCGATGACATTGTTTGACAAGTCTGCTATGAAGTACGTTGTAGGACTAACTATCTTTACTACGCGATACGGGCCATCCCGTCGTGGCATGAACTTACGTATTACACCCGTAGACGCATAAGCAAGCCATAACGAAGGAAATACTCTTCCAGTAGGACTCGGGAGCAAGCCACGGCGGTGGCATCAACAAGTGCGTAGAGTTCTACCCATCTTGTAGCTACATCCTCTACCAGGAGTACCCATCGCTCCCCCTGCTCTCCTTCTGGCAGTGGCCCGAACAAATCGATTGCGAGAACCTCTCCTCGCTGTTGAAGCACAGGAGTGAGCCTATACGGCGGTACCGATATAGGCGGATGATCACCGGTATCAATGTGGTGCTCGGCGTAAAGAGTTGGGGCTCCCCCACCCTAAAGATGTCTCCATTCTGCTGCAATAAATGTGATAGCTGCTGCCGTTCATCGGAGCCAAGCATAGAACCCTTATCATCACGCAGGAAGTCAGCAGTAGAAGCAAACATGCATGGCTTAGGGCACTCATATTCAATTGGATAGGTAACCCGTTTTCCCGAAAAATGCCAAGTGGATGAAGCAAAGTCAAGCACAATACCTGCCGCCACCAAAAAATCCATGCCAAGCAAAGTTTCATTATTTTGAGCATCTGGAAAAACAGTAAATTCAAGGGTTACTGACCTTTCGGGACTTATCCTTACTTCTAGAGTAGTGAGCAAAACTCGGCGGGTGCGCGCGGAACCGTCTGCAAGCCTCACCCGACGCCTGGTTTCCTCACACGGATGGTTATGCTTTAACAGCAATTCATAAAGCAACGCACCGGCAACGCTACTCTTAGCTCCCGTATCCAACAAAGCATTACCTCGTATACCTAAAATTTGAACACTTAAAATTGGTCTTAACCTAACCTGGTGCTCAGTAGAGTTACTCTGGGCAACACTTTTCACATTAGAATTAATCGTCGAAAAATGTCCGACGTTTTCCATGGTCACCCTATTTTCGTTCATCATGGTCACCCACCCTATCGCGGCCACTTGGTACCTCGGAATAACTATGTTTTGGTTCGGTACCACTCGAGTAACGCATCAGGGGCCTATTCCTAGAACTAATATTATTGTTTATATTATGAATTTTATATTTATAATATTAAATTATTATGAATTTCTAGAATAATTTTGAAGTTTTTTTTTTTTTTTTTATGATTGAAGGTTTACTGGTGGCCCGAAGGCCTTTCCAGTTTCACCAGGACAGGTGGGCGAGCAAAGGCTCAGCCAAGAGGGGTGGGATTTGCTAACAACTGCCCGAGCGCCTCCGAAGGAGACCTAACAACTCAAGAGCAATTGTTTCGCGAATGAATCTACTACCGGATCGGAATCGCGACCCGCTGAGAAGATCCGGCGAGAAACTCAGCGGGCTGATGCATGGGTTAGGTTGCACGTCGACCTCTTTGTCGAGTTCGACGAGTACGGTTACCGGGGTCCCTAAGCCTGCCCCTAGTATTAGAGCTGAAGGCATCTAATGCAAAGGTTATTGGATCTGATGGATCCGTAAGGACGTGTCTAGGGCGTCGACGGTGACTGGCTCCTGCATGATCAGGATTCGGGGAGTAGTCAGCGGCGGCAACGATAAGGCGATTATCATGACGCATAGCCTTATCGAAGTATCGTTCCGACGCTGACTTCATGTATTTCCGAATTGATTCGAGGCCCAGGTCGTCGTGTAGGTCAACGTTCCTCACGAACCACGGAGCCCCGACAGCTAACCTGCAAAAGCGGGATTGTAGGGATTGGAGGGTGTCTATGTGTGTGCGGGCCGCGTGAGCGAACACCACACTCGCGTAAGTCATGACGGGCCTTATGCAAGTTTTGTAAAGTGTCACCTTGTTCCGAAGGGACATTTTACTCCGCTTACATATCATGGGGTAGAGTCTACCGAGAATAAACGCGGCACGGTCACGGACTGATTTTATATGCGGGCGGAATGTCATCGATGCATCCAGGGTAACGCCCAGGTACTTGACCTTCCTGGCCCAGGGTATGGGTTGTCTAAAGAGAGTAATCGGGGGTGTGAGATTCCTCCTCCTAATCCGGGAGGAAATCCGTGTGGAGCTTCCCCTCTGAAATAGCACCGCAGTACTTTTCGCTGGGTTGATGTCTATGCGCCATTTTCGGAACCACTGTCCTAGGGCTAGGGCTACGCTCTGAAGCTTCTTCGCGATTAGGGACTTATTTCTACTAGAATAGTAAACAGTCGTGTCGTCGGCGAATAAAGCTAAATGGGTCGGCGGCGACCGGGGAATATCGTTGACGAATAAGCTAAATAGGAGGGGTGAGAGGACAGAGCCTTGCGGGACTCCAGCTGTGAGAGGTCGTGGGGAGGAGCGGGTTCCCTCGACTCGATATCGAAAAGAGCGGTTCGACAAGAAGTCCCGTATGATGAGCACGAGACTATCCGGCACGCCCATGTTGAATAGTTTGAAAATCAAACCATTGTGCCAGACTTTGTCGAACGCTTTTGCGACGTCGAAGAAGAGAGCTCCCGTGTATAACGGTTTTGGTCGATTAAGCCCCACAAGAATGTGCTCCGTGAGGCGGTGCACCTGTTGAACGCATGAATGATTTGTACGGAATCCGAATTGTTCATCGATGAGAATGCCCTTGGATGAGACGAAATCTCTGAGGCGCTTGTAGAGCAGACGCTCATACAGCTTGCCTAGAGACATGAGGAGGCTAATCGGGCGGTAGCTCGTCGGATGATTTTTTGGTTTACCGGGTTTATGTATGCCGATAACGTCCGCTTCTTTCCACACCGCGGGAAAGATACAGTTCGCCATAGCGGCATTGAAAATAGATGCCAACATCACGATGAGTTGGACGGGTAGAAGTTTAATAACGCGGTTAGATATACCGTCGGAACCGGGAGCCTTGCGAGGACGTAGGTCTTTGATCAAGTCTTTAACTTCCATCGGGGTGACGGGTGGTAACGCATCCGAGGGTGGCAAGGAGGCTTTGCGTTCTACCTCACTGTCTACTAATTCTACATGAACAGGGTCCACGGATTGAGTGCTGGGCGTGCACTGGGTTTGCAATGTATCGGCCAGCAGCTCTGCTTTTTCGTCATCATCAAAGGCCGCGAGTCGGCCTGAGGGGCCTACGAGGGGGGGCATAGTTACTACCGTATCCGATTTGAGAGTACGAGCTAAGCGGTAGTAAGACCTTTGGGAGGGCGCGAGTCCTTCTAAGAAATCAGACCATCTGGCATCTCGGACTTCGGCGATGCGAGACTTTACGTCGCGTTGTAGGGCACGCATTCGAATACGATTTTCCGCGGTAGGATACCTGTCGTAGGCGCGTATCGAGGCGTTCTTAGCTCTAAGGAGTTCCCTAATATCGTCGGACAATTTGAAGCGGTGAAGGAAGTCCTCCGCTACAACTTGTTTCGATGACCTATCTAATGTCGAGGTGATGTGTGATGTTAAGATGTCTATGGCTTCAGCGGTATCCTGAGGAGACGGGGTAGAGTCCGGGTTGAACGGGAGCGATGGTGGATCAGATTCAGCCAGGCTGATGCCCAGCGTGTGCCAATCCACCACAGTCCTCGTGACGGGAACGGAATCGGGAGCGCGACCGAGCTTCATAACGACGGGACGGTGGTCTGAATCTAACTCTGAAACTACTTCGATCGAGTGTAAGCGCAGAGTTACGTTTTTTAATAACGCTATGTCGAGTATATCCGGGCGATGCGCGATATTTAGCGGGTAGCGAGTCGGGGTTAACGGAGCGACGATATCGAAGGCGAGATCATCGACTAACGCGTCAAGCCGCCTGCCATTCGGGGTTGTGGTGTGTGAGTTCCACCTGATGTGTTTACAATTTACGTCGCCCGCCAGAATAACAGAGCTCCCCATACCGAGCAGCGCCTCGATATCACTGCTTAGAACGATCTTATCCGGTGGAAGATAAACGGACGCGATAACGATCGGCGCGTGTCCCGTCAGTGAGATTCGGCACACTGATGCTTCGATATTAGCGAGCGCGGGAGGATCGAGCGGGACGCAATGCAGGGCTCTTCTATAGTAAATGACGGTACCACCACCACGGGCAGAGAGCCTGTCGTTCCTGACCATGTTATAGTTCGCGATTTTAGGGTCACGGCGCGCGGGCTTAAGTAGGGTCTCCTGCACTAAAAAGATATCAATTTGATGGTCACGCAAAAAGTCAGAAACCTGATCACGTTGATTTGCGAGACCGTAAGCGTTAAAAAATCCTATCGTCACGGATAGGGGCTTTATTCTACTTATATACGCCATTGATTACCGGCGGAGTGAGGGGAGGACGTACGTATTTAATGACGCGTATACGTCGGCGTATTCTTGCACAACGGCGATAAAGTGTTGTGCAGTGGAGGCAGCGCGAATGGCGTCGCCCAAAGCGTTAACGCGCTGAAAGTTGATCGACTGAAAGAAGTCGATCGCTAAAGCGAGATTTTCGGACGCGGTCGGAGGGCAAGTCGCGGGAGAGGGACGAGTCGCGGGGGCGGGACGAATCGCGGAGGAGGGAGTTGTAGCCGTGTTCGTGTACGGCAGCGGTTTCGCCCAGGCCGAGACACTGGGCACCGCCGCCGGAACGAACGCTGGCTTAGCCTGCGACGCAGAGGGTGCCGAGGCTTTGATGTCTGGGCCGGAAGCTCGGAGGCGGTTTCGGCGGGCGACGCGGCGATTTATTTTCGGGGCTCGGGGGCATCCGCGGTAATTTGCGGGGTGACCCTGTGTTCGACACAGGACGCAGCTAGGCGGTTCCGTCGCGGTTTTTTGATCGCGAGTGCATAGGGCCGTGGCGTGATCGCCTAAACATTTGACGCATCGGGGGCGCGCGTGACAGTTACGGGAAGAGTGCCCATACAATTGACAGTTATGGCACTGGCTAGGAGTGCCTTTTTTATGGGGGGCGTCGACAGCGATACCAGAGAGCCTACAGACGGTCTGTGTGTTAAAGATTTTCTTACCCTCGGGGGTAGGCTGGAGAGCGACTAGAACCATATTATATGGCTCCCTACCGCGACCGGTGTGCATACGGTGCACAGAATTCACTGGTAGGCCTTGTTCTAACAGGTCGACTTTTACGAGCTCTACATCTAACTCTTTAGGGATTCCGCGTATTACAACGCGGAGTTCGCGCTCCTCCTGAAGCGTATAAGTGTGGAAGCTTATACGCTCCTTACGGAGGTAAGAGGTGAGGGCCCTATGGTCATCAGATGAATGCACCTTTATTTGGATGCCGTTCGCGAGGTTACGGGCATTCGTGAAATTTATATTTTTGGCCTTAAGGGCCAGGGAAACTCGATCCCAAGCTGCCTTCTCTTGAAGGATTACCGGAGGAGGGGACTGGGTTTTATTTTGTGCCACCGGACGCGGCGACGGACTGGCACGGGCTGGAGGCGCAACGGGAGTCTGGGAGCGGGGGCGCGACGCGTTCGCGGCTTTGCTAATTTTAGCGGCCGCGGGAGCTCGAGACTCCGCGGCACGCTTCTTACTCTTTTGTACCAGGGTAAATCCATCCGTCGTTGAGGCGGGGGCGAGGTCGACCTCCATCTCCGAGTCAGAGTCGGAGGACGAGGAGGCGGGCGCAGGTGACCTACGAGCAGGTGTTTTGGAGGGCGCGACGGAGGCCGCGGATGATCGCACAGCTGGAACGGTGGCCACGGCGAACGACGCAGCAGTTTTACTCGCCAGTATAGGCGACGCGGGAACGGCAGGCACGACGGAGGCTGCGGTGCTCGATGTAGAAGCTTTGCACGCAGGTACAGGCGACGCAGGAGCAGCGAGCACGGCGGAGTCTTCGAGAGAGCTCGCAGTGTGATTGGCCTTGAAAGCCAGAAACTCTGAGGCGAGCTGTGGATGACGAAGTCGGAGGAACTCCGCGAATACAGCGTCCATGATCGCTGAGTGCCCAGGTGGGGCGGCCCTGGGTCTTGACAACACTCGCCTTGCGGCGAGGCCCCAACTTCTCGGACCTGAGCGGTTCTATTGAACACAGGTGGCGATGCGGCGCGATTACTACAGGACAAAGAAAAAAACACAACAAAACCGAAATAACAAAAAGAAACAAAACAATTAAACACTTCCAGGAAAGCAGTTTGTCGGCAGATGTACCACGAACACAGAAATAACGAAAGGAAACAAAACAAATAAAAACTTCCAGGAAAAACACTTGGTCGGCAGATGTACCACGAACACAGGCCGCGCGAACAATGGCCGGGCTAACAAAAGCCGGGCGAACAAAGGCCGGGCGATCGAGTGGTCGATGGGCACGTCCGCACGTGACGGGTGCCTCTATCGGAATCTAATTTTGAAGTCTAACCTTGTTATCAGTACCGAAAAAGCGCGGAGGAAGAATCGCCTTAAAATCGGTAGGATAATAATTATTTTCATTATCAACAAAACATTGTTTACGATTATTAATATAAATGGACGACTTTACGGTGTTTGAAGTGCAAGCTGTATGCAACGAGCTGTCGCGATGAATAGAGTTCACTGAACTTGACAGCTGTGTATTTACTTTACCAATAGGTAAATCGGATGTGACTGATCGGGTCCTTGCAGCGTCGACGGCGTAATAACTTGCGTTACACTTTGTACACTGAGACCGAGTAACACCTTTGGTACCACACCCGTAACACGAGGATACAGCTTGCGTATTTTCGTTGTCGAATTTAGTTTTTGACGCTAATTTTAAACACTCATCACGAATATGTCCGTACTTTTTGCAATAAACACAGAACAGTCTTTTAACAATCGACGTAGATGATACATTATCAGTGTTCGTGTAGCGAGGCGCGGGGACTCGAACGGTGCTCGGCGCAGCGCTGTCGTCGCGTGGCGGGCCGCCAGCGGGGCCCGAGTTGAATATTTTCCGCGGCGTCATCCGCGCGTATGTATGCTGCGAAGTCGAAGCACCGGTGGGAACTTCGCCTACGGTACTACCCGATGAACGTGGCGTCGCTCGCTGAGGATGATGAATAAATTCAGGCGGACTGGTCTCGTAGATGGAGTCCTCGATATGGCGCGTTTTCTTTAATAACGTGTCGTATGAAGTTATTTCGTCTCTTCTTAATCTTTTACGAACACGACGGTGTAGAAGGCCGTAAAGCATATCAATTTGAACTTTCTCACTAAGGTCACCAGGTGGGAGTCGAGCTAGTAGGGCTCGTGCTCTGGCAACGAAGATCTCCGTCTTCTCTCTTTGTCCTTGCGACATTTTGAAGAGCTCTAAGTAGACTCGATGGGGCGGTCTGCAATCACCGAAAGCGCTTCGTAACGATGATAAAGCGTCGTCCCAGGAAGTGATGCTAGCTTTAACGCCTTGCCACCACACGGCTGCATTTCCGGTTAGTAACATCGAGAGTCCTCGTAACGCGATGGCGTGTCCTACGTCAGCACAATCTTTGTATGATTCGACCGCGTCAAGGAAACCGTCGAGTGAGTCGCCGGGCGCTCCGCTGAACCGCGCCGTGCATGACGCGAAGTTCCCAGAATGGTGAGCGGGCGTCGAGGAAGGCGGCGATGTCGGCTCCGACGTCGGTGTTGCTGATGATTCGAGTTGAGATTTATGCTCAAAAACTCGGTCGAGTAGGCGTTCGAATGCTGCCATTTGACTTTCTTGTAATGACGCCATGTTGTTTGCGGTAAATGTTGGCGTCGGTCCCGCGGTTGAACCAATTTCTTCTTCAACGTCTTGAAAATCGGATTGACGCCGTGACTGACGACGAGTACGTGTCGTAATTACGTAGATTCACTCCGAAATACTAGTTAAAGGGCCCGCGCTTGGGCTGCCAGTTTAATGTTAGGTGCCCGACTGGCATGAGACTCTCTGGTTGTCAGTTCCGGTATCGACCGGGGACGCGTGTATTCCGCTTCAAAGTCTGGCGCGCACTAATTGGGGGTACGAATGATGCAACAGATGCGCGGGCGCGGGTAGCGCGGGGTGGGTCGTCGCGGCACGGACCTGAGTCACATTCCCTTTGGCTGCTGTTGCCCCGCGAAACGGAACGCTGCGTTACAATGTAATAATAATCAACATCAACTTTTACAAATTTAAACCGAATTAAATTTTGTTTCAAATGTGAAGGGTAGATGACGCTGTTCTTAATTATTTCAGAATTTAAAATTAAAATCTGAAAGCCTTGAAACATCAATCCACATAAATGTAATTTAAAAACTACAGTAAGAGGCTTAAATAAAAAGCTGAACTTAACTCAGCCTTAACTAGAATTTTCTTCGGAATTCAATAGTAAAGTTCAAGTTATTTTGATGAAATCAAAACCGAAATATTCATAGCATCTTAAACAATCACCTACGAATAAATATTAGTTATTATATTATTTATTATTCGTAGACAATCACAACGGTTTTATAGTTTTGGGAAGGGATTTTTTGTAACGCCATCTCGTAAAGTATTTCGGTATTACATTACAAAACAAAATTGTTTCTCCAACAGTAACAACAGTACTTGCTTCGGCAGTACTTAAACTAAAATACTAACAGTAACAACATTAACGTTATTTAATGTATAAACCGTTCAATAAGAACTGCAAACTATCCCCTTGAAGCTACAGTTTATGTAGGAATAATGACTTTTTGGCGGGAACGCGAGGTGTGAAGTTGTGTGATTTGTTTTAATTTGTCTATTTAGTGTTTCTTCGGGTTTAAATGTGTAATAATAGTGGTTTATTAACTGTTTAATATCTGTGAAAGTGCACAAATGTGGGAAAATTAAACAAAGACGCTGTACGTAACTTCTCGGTTTCCTCCAAAAAGTCCACTGAGATCTTAGTAAACGACCACCACCATTTTACTGAGATTATATTTCATTCCATATCATCTCATCTCATTTCATTTCATCCCATTTGATTAATGTCTCAAATTAATCATCTTCATTTCATTTCACTCCATAATATCACATTTCATTTCACTCCATAATATCATTTTTCATAAAAATATGAATATAAATTAAAATAAGACATGACTTAAAGGTCTCAGTTACCAGGTCATAAAATCCATTACAAATAGGAATAATTCCAGCGCACCCTGGCGGCCGTAGATTACCATTCTCGAATATTTATAGTCTGTGGCATGTCACTTTTTACATCGAAAAAAGTCAGGATCGAAATTTTTGAGCGAGCCATAGTTTGTGGTGATAAAATTAATAATTTCAAGTAGATTAATTGTTGTAATTGATATAACTAGTTAATATGAGTAAAATAAAGTTGTGAGTGATTGATATAATATACAATTTAGGAACCAGAAGTACCGTAGAATTAAATAAAATTTCGCAACCTCAAACAACTGTTCTGCTCACAGTAAACACAGTCGGTAGTCTGGCGCTCCGTTTACAACGGGATTTTTGAACGGAACTTGGCGCCAGATTCTACCGAATCTGTGGATGAGAGAATTATAACGTTTTTGCAAGCAAATCAAAATAAACGTGCTCGTAATAATTAAAAGCAAGCGCTATGAACGATTTGTAAACAATTTTATAAAGGAAATGAGCCATTTGAAAGATTTTCCCAAGTTACTTGTTATTAAAGATGTGACAAGTATTAATGACAAAGAAGTTTAATATTTTGTGTAATTTAGTTTAAGTAAAAAAAAAAAAAAAGTAGTTATGTAATAATATCATATTTTTTTTTAAAAAGGGGGGAGGTGTAGTGTGCAGCTCGCCTAACCTTATATTTGTAACTGCACACACTAAATTATAACAGTATTACACGAATTGTCGACTTGAACAGTTCTCTTTTATTTCACCTACAACACTCCAATACACTGGCGCGCGTTGAACCGATCCGCCAAATGATGCATAACGCGGACCAATTGCAGCGTTGTCGCGTGACCGCTGCGGAACCCGAATTGCTCGGGTCTGGGAAGGATGTACGGCGACATCCTTCTCAGCAGCAGCCGCTCGAACAACTTGCCCACATGCGACAGCAAAGTGATCGGGCGGTAACTGGAGGGATTTCTCCTATCCTTGCCGGGTTTGGGCAAGGCGATAACCTTGCCCAATTTCCAAATTCCCGGGAAGTGTCCTGTGGACAGAATGGAATTGAACAGCCGTGTCATGTATGACACGACCGTTTCAGGGAAGTGGAAGAATGCGAGGGAGGGAATACCGTCCTCACCCGGCGCCTTGCGCCTCTTCATCCGCTTGATGATGAGGCGCAATTCGCTGGGAGTGATGAAATCATCATCTCCCAACTGTCACCGTTGGGAGGGGAGTAGGCTTGCTACGCTCTCTTCCACCGATTGGTGCAATGCGGCCTCTGAGGGTGCAGAGACATTAGGAGCGAACTGCCGCTCCAGCATTACGGCCAGGACATCGGCGCGGGCCTGAGCCGAGAAGCATCGGTTGCCCCTCTCGTCCACAAGTGGACAAGTCGGGGCAGGCCGATTTGAGAGCTGGCGACAAAGCCGGTGGAGGGATACTGAGGAGGGATCCTCGCGGGCCTCCTCGATCCTCTCCTGCCAGGCATAGCCCCGGAAGGAGCTAATCTTTGTCGCCAGCTCCGCTTCCAGATCATTAAGCTCGCGCTTTATCCTGGGACAACGAGTTGTCGCCCAGAGCCTCCTCGGGCCCCTCTTCCGGCGAATAATCGCCTTCAGATGGGCCGGGAGTCTACCTCTGGGCCCGCCGCTGGGCACAAGAGTCGTCGCCTGATCGATCGCTCCCCTGATGGAGTCAACGAGGCGGACTGCCGCATCGTCGACCCCATCAGGGGTGTTGGGGTCCTGAATCACGGGAAGGTCGACTAGACGTCTCTTAAAGAGCTCCCAGTCGACCTTCGGTCGTAGGGGCGAGGTCGCAACCCGAGTGAGCCCCATTCCCAGAGTGACCAGGATAGGGAGATGGGGGGTACCCAGGTCGTACAGTGCCTCGATCGTTACGGGGCACCGTAGCCCCTTGTGCACACACACATCCAGCACATCGGGCTGATAGCGCGCGGCGGTCGGAATGTGTGTGGGTTCGTCGGGGCCGACCACAGAGTAGTCACCCCTATCGGCATCTTCTAACAGCCGCCTGCCCACTGCTGAGTTAAGTCGGGAGCCCCACGCGACGTGCTTCGCGTTGAGGTCCCTGACCAGCAGAGCTGGGCGGCTGTCGTGATTCAGGGCCCGTCTTATGTCCTCAGGGTGAAATTCAGGCCCCGGGGGTCTATACGCGGCATAAATCCACATCCCCCCCCCCGAGGTGTGTACCCTCACACCGACCGATCGTGTCGATGTGAAGGACAGCAAATCCAACTGATCATGCACCACGTCCCGCCTGACGAGCGCCGCAGTGCCCCTGAACGGCCGCCCGGTAGGGGTAAGCTCATCACGTCGGTACATGAAGTAGTTGGGAATCCTGGACGCATCCTGAGGACGTAGCTTGGTCTCGCCCAGGAGCAGAACCTCAGGGTTGTACGCCTGGGCGAGAACAAGCAGCTCGTTTTTCCGGGACTTTATCCCGTCGGGGTTCCAATAGATGATGCAAAGCTCTTGGCTAGCCATTGAGCCTCGCCATCAACTGGTAGAACCCCGACAGGATAGCCCCGAAGGGGCTGGTACCCGAGGCGATCTCCCGGATTACTCCGGAGATCACCTCGGTCAAGTTCTCCCACAATCTGAGAAACCAAGCCGCGAATCCAGCAGGCTGAGGTGCCTGTCGGTCGCTGCGCCGCTCGCGCTGTGGGCGGGGGGGAGAGGAGGCTGAGATATGCCCGAGATGGCTGGTTGGGACTGCCCGTCTGGGTCGTTCCCGATTGTGAAATCGGTTGAGAAGTTGGGTCGATGGGTGGGTTTACGTCCACCTCCATTGTTGTAGGAACCGCGGGAGCCGGTGCAGTAGGAGCACTCACCACTGCATCCCGTTGGGCTCTCTTCCTTAATTTTTTTTTAAATTTTTTTAGTCGTTTTTTTTTTGTTTGGGACCTGATATTTGCGGGGCTTGTGTTCCAGCACGAGCTGGAACGCTGCTATTTGGATGGGGCGGTCTAACAGCGTGGAGTTCAGGTTACCCGCCGTGCCGCTTAGGGCACCTTGGGTAGAGTCCACCGGTGTAGTGTGCAACAACACGTTACTTTAGTTGTAGTATAGGTATATAGGTATAGAAAAGTTACAGCATTTACTACTAACACCGGCCAATATCAAATGAAGAGATTACCTATGGGACTTAAAATAAGCCCAAGTGCTTTCTCTAGAATATTGTCAGTAGCACTTTCAGGACTAACATACGAAAAATGCTTTGTGTATTGCGATGACGTCATCGTCTTTGGAAGGAACTTAGAGACGCATAATAAGAATTTAATTTCAGTTTTTGAGCGATTCCGAAAAGTTAATTTAAAACTTAACCCAACAAAGTGTGACTTTTTAAAGAAAAACATTCTCTATCTTGGACACGTAGTATCAGCTGAAGGAGTTTTGCCAGACACAGAAAAAACTAGACCTTTGCAAAATTATCCAGTTCCGAAAAACGCTGATGAGGTTAGAAGATTCGTTGCATTTTGCAATTACTACCGGAAGTTTATTCCATCATTCGCAGAGATAACCATACCCTTAAATAACTTATGTAGGAAACATCAACCGTTTGTTTGGTCCAAAGAATGCGATATAGCGCTTAATGAATTGAAAAATAAATTAATTACACCACCTATTTTACAGTATCCAAACTTTGACAAGGACAATGAATTTATCTTACAAACAGACGCTTCAAAGAAAGCAATAGGTTCAGTATTATGTAATAGAGATATGAAACCAGTAGCGTATACAAGCAGGCCATTAAATAAAGCTGAACTAAACTACCCAACCATACAGAAGTTATTAGCGATAGTGTGGAGTGTTAAGTACTTCAGACCATACTTATATGGCAGAAAATTTACGATCAAAACTGATCATTTTATTTTTTTATTTAATTTATTTATTTGGGATGAAAGACCCATCTAGTAGACTTTTAAAATTTCGTTTAACATTAGAAGAATACGATTTCAATATTATTTACGTAAAAGGAAAAGAAAATGTTGTGGCAGATGCTTTGTCCAGAATTACTTTAACATCAGATGAATTGAAAGATATGAGTAATCAAAGTATTAATGTAATGATTAGAGCACAGAAAAAAAGATTGGAAAATGTAGACCATGGTATACGAAGTGACTCTAATATATCCGCAGACAAAAGGATTGATCACCCTCGAGTCGCAGAAATATTACGGAAACCGAACGATACCATAGACTTAGTTTTCAAAAGCGATAAAGAATTAGACAAACTACGAAAGAATGATAAAATAACATGCGAAGAAAAATGTTTTGCGTTTGCACCGAGTGAACAAACGTTATATATTAATCTTAGGTTTAAATTACATTTCACGCGAGACGTATTTGTAAATGAACTAAGATATTTTTGTGAAAATATTAAAATAAAAGAACTATGCATAGTAAAAGAAGATAGCAATGTATTATTTATAAAAGAATTAATAAGCGAAATATATAGTAGAAACAAATGGTCCGGACCACGTGTTCTAATAATTGAAGGCGTAAAGAAAGTTGTTGACAAAGATGAAAAAACGTTTATATTACAAGACTATCATTTGCTACCAACTAGCGGACACGCGGGAGTTCGAAGGATGGTAAACAATATTAAAAGAAAGTATTTTTGGCCAAAACTTGAATATGATGTTAGGGAATTCGTAAAAAAATGTTCTAAATGTCAGATAATGAAACATACACCTAGCGCGAAGGAACCGATGATTATCACTTCAACAGCTGAGTCAGCATTCGATAAGATTTATTTAGATCTTATAGGTCCAATAGACAAGGACGACTCAGGTAATATTTACATCCTGACTATCCAATGTGAATTGAGCAAATACGTGGAAGCATACCCAATACCCTCAAAGGATACGATAACAGTCACAAAAGCATTTGTAAGTAATTTTGTATTGAGATATGGAATTCCTTTTTTTTTTTTTTTATTGCTTAGATGGGTGGACGAGCTCACAGCCCACCTGATGTTAAGTGGTTACTGGAGCCCATAGACATCTACAACGTAGACGCGCCACCCACCTTGTGAGATACAAGTTCTAAAGTCTCAGTATAGTTACAACGGCTACCCCACCCTTCAAACCGAAACGCATTACTGCTTCACGGCAGAAATAAGCAGGGCGGTGGTACCTATCCGCGCGGATTCACAAGAGGTCCTACCACCAGTAATTACGCAAATTATAATTTTGCGGGTTTGATTTTTATTACACGATGTTATTCCTTCACCGTGGAAGTCAATCGTGAACATTTGTTGAGTACATATTTCATTAGAAAAATTGGTACCCGCCTGCGGGATTCGAACACCGGTGCATCGCTTCAACACGAATGCACCGGACGTCTTATCCTTTAGGCCACGACGACTTAAATTCCTAAGGCGATTGTAACCGATCGAGGAACCGAGTTCGTGTCATCCACCATGAATGAGGTATGTAAACTTCTGAACATAGATAAACAAATGTCCACGGCTTATCACCATCAGTCGTTAGGCGCATTGGAAAATTCACAGAAAAGACTACGTAACTTTTTACGTATACAATGCGATGAAAACATGGGATCTTGGGGATATTGGTTACCGTTTTGGACTTTTGCATATAATAATACCGTGCATACTGCGACAACTGCTTAGTCTTTCCCTTAGGAAAAAAAACAAAACACTAGTGTCTCAGTAAAAAAATATATATTACACACACAAAAAAAAAACACAGGCAGTTGAGCACACAAATTTGTAGGGCGTGGTTGTACGGCCGATCTGACTCTCCCTCTGTAGGTTACCCTCCTGAATTCCGGCAGCCAACGGACGTGGGTTGACCCGCTGAAGCACCACGTCTGGACTCCTGGAGGTTTCCTGGGCTGGCTAGATCACCAGGGTACGGGTTACTGGGCGGAGATGACCTTTTCAGCACACGCAGTTATCGGGTGAAGCAATAAGCAAGAAGCGTGAAAAATCAGCTAGGCATGAACCCTGGAAGCGATAAGACCAATTTCACAAACTGGTTTATCTACCTTCCGATCTGGTTGACCAACGAGAACTCGAGCAAGGTACCCACATCTTGTGGCGAGATTATCGTGGTAGTGGTCAACCAGAACGGAGTAAATGTACAATAAAAAATGAAAGCAAAAAATAACAAGTGAAGTATAGCTGTGCATGATTAGCAAAATATAAAAAAAAAGTAATGCGTTAAAAATATATAATATGCCATTTCCAACTCACCCTAAAAGCGGGGTCGAATCCGTTTATTTTAATCGTGTTAATATTAAACAGCACACGATATTGCTGTACTAAATATATTTTTTAAATAAATTATTTGTAGGTAAGTCGTCTGGTTTGAAAACGAACTTTAACTGAACTCGAATACAAACGTAAGACTAACAAGGAAGTCTAGTGACGACTGCCGGCGGCTGCGCAGTGTCTGCGCCAGCCGAACCTACGTTTCGGGGGGAGGTGGGAACTATTGTTCTCACCTCAGCGGTACAATCGATAAAATAACTGCTTTGAACATAAATACTTTTGTTTTAAGGTTTTTTTTTATCTTTTTATTTTGCAGACGATTTCAGTTGTAACATTACGTTACATTACCCCCCGTCGCGCATAAGGATTTTAATTTTAAAATTAAAATCCGCAATTTTCAAGCGTGTTTCAATTTCTTACAATCACCTTTCACACAACCTTTCATACTTCACCAACAGTCAAAATAAATAATATAATATGCAAAATTATAAGACTCCATAGCATAACGAAAGTCATAAGTCATAAGAATCGGCTTACGACTTTTTGCAAGAAATGTAAAAAAAGATTTTAATGGACATGGGCAACAAAAACGAAACGTAACAACTATGAGTGTTGACCTAATATTTTCAAGTCTTTAATATGCCAAGTACCTATGTTTTTACCCGACATGTCTTCTAGAACGTAGACAAGTGGCGAGAGTTTTTCGACAACTTTGCACTTGATATATTTCGGTGCTAACTTCTTACTAAAATACTTATCTTTGTCACTCAGGACGTAAGCGCGTTTATAAACAGTATCTCCTACATTAAATTCAAAAGGCTTTCTGCGTAAATTATAGTTAGCAGTGTTTTTTACGTGTGCGTGATATAGAGATTTCTGAACTTGATCGAAGATGGAGCTCAAACACCATAGGTTTTCGGCATACACATCTCGAGGTAGAAACAAAACTTGATCACCCAAATCAATATCAGTATAATGAGAGCCACATACTACTAGTTCTCTGCCAAAGACAAGAAATGACGGAGTGAAACCAGTAGCCTCGTTAACCGAATTATTAATGGCAAACTGGACACTAGGAATAAAAGTATCCCATGATCGATGATCGCTATCAACAAACGTAGAAATACAAGTAATAATTGTTTTATTATACCGCTCTACGGTATTCACTGTTGGGACTTCCTTTTCCTTATTCCTTCCTCAATCCCCTATCCACGCCATCTGTTGACACTACAAGAAAAACTATGCGCGTATGAAAATGGCGCGAAGTGTGTAAAAAAAAAAACTAAAACACGGTGCCGGTGCAAAAACAATAAAATTGTGATTTGTTGATCAATCAGCACATATAACTCTCGCCAGTGAGAAAATATAATAGTGCATCAACGAAATACAGAGTGAGTCCTAAAACTTATCCTTTTTCCAGTCCCAAACATCTAAATTCAAAACATATTTAGTGGTCCGTTTCGAGCGCGAATAACCTATGGTAACTAGGGGCATATTCGTTAGAAAACTCTAGTTCTACATTTCATTTCGCTTTAATCTTATCCTAATAACAATATAACTATAATTTATAATATTATTTTACTATTTAAAGCATAAAATAACAATATATTTTTTATAAATCTCGAGTGACGTAGGTAGTTCAAAAAATTTATCGGTTGTAAAAATAGCATTCATTTGAAAAATAATTTTTGTATTCAGATTCAAATTATATTAAAATTTGTATTGTTACTATAATTTACGTATTCTATAATGTCAGAACTCAAATTAAAACTCCTAATAAGTCAGCGTGAATATGTTTTTAAGGACATACAAATACTTTATAACTTATCACAACAAATTGCATCAGATTCGTCAAAATTATCTCAATTCAATGTTCGATACAAACGTCTAGATGTTTTACGGCAAGAATATTTAGATCTAACTAATCAAATAAATGCGTTAAAACTTGAAATTAATCCTAAAGACAAAATCGATATGCAAGTTGTTAAGGCATTTGACGACATGTATTACGCGATATCGGAAGCGTCTAACGCCGACCCCGGCAACGCCGGCGCACCCGCGTCGCATTACGTCTCACCCAAGCCGTTTGGTCAGCAAGTACGTTTACCAAAAATTAATTTAATCAAGTTTGATGGTAGAATTGAGCAATGGCGGACTTTTTATGATACATTTACGTCGCTTGTACACGAGAATGAAAATATTACAGCAATTGAGAAATTTCATTATTTAATATCGTGTCTATCGGGTGCTGCTTTATCGATTGCCAAAGGGGTACCTGTTACATCTGATAATTATCAAATAGTTTTCGACGCACTAGTGGGTCGATTTGAAAATAAAAGGTTATTAGCTACATCTTATTTAGACAAAATTATACAATTTCAGCAATTGAAAAGTTCTAACATTAATGATTTATTGACATTAAATAATTTATTATATGAAAGTGTCAATGCCCTCAAGGCAATAAACATTCCCAATCTTGGTGAATTTATATTATTCTATTTGGCATCCCGTACTTTAGACAGTGACACTCGTAAAAGATTTGAATCACAGTTACAGGAAAATTCAAATAACCTACCTACTATAAACGACTTACTAACTTTTTTACAAAACTATGTTAAAATACTAGAGGTTAGTGAACCAAGCTCGTCATCTGTTGTACGTATACAACAAACTAATAAACAACTCACAAATTATAAGAGTGCACCTCGCAATGAATGTTTTTCTAAAAAACCTTATTTGAAATCAACATCATTGCCCGTTAATTCAAATATATCTTCAAGTGTCAACACCGGCGCACCGTGTAGCTGTTGTGAACAACAACATAATCTATATAAGTGTCCTAAATTTCAAGCTTTAGGCATACAAGACCGGCTTAATTTAGTGACATCAAAATCTTTATGTAAAAACTGTTTACGCCAAAATCATAACATTAACAAATGTTATTCAAAATTAAATTGTTCTATTTGCGGACAACGACATCATACGCTTCTCCATGAGGTCAATACAGCTGTGAGTGGCATGGTCACAGTTGACGTACGCCCGGACGAGATCACGCGTAATCCCACCTTCGAGTCTAGCACTGCAGCCTCCACTAATGCGTATGTGGGCTACAGTCGCTCGGTGGTTCTTTTGGGTACTTGTGTAGTTCGCGTTCGTCATCTTCGCAGTACTAATCAATCATTTCTTGTACGTGCGTTGATTGATAGTGGTGCTCAAGATTGTTTCATTACCAAGTCATGTTGTCAACGTTTGGGCTTACCATTACGTCGCTGTCCATTAACCGTAGTTGGTCTAGGTCAAAATGCTGTACATCACGTGACTGGAGTTACTTCTTGCACTGTACTTTCTCGTACTTCAGAAAATCCTCATTTCAACATTAATCCTATCGTAGTAAATACTATAACGAGTAAAATGCCTGCTACAAACTTACCTAGTAATCTTCGTGAATCTTTTAAACATCTGGTCCTCGCTGATGAGAATTTTGATAAACCATCAAATGTAGATTTACTACTCGGCGCAGAACTGTTCCATAGTATTTATGACGGTCAACGCGTTCAGCCCAGTCATGATCTACCGGTAGCTTTACACAGCGTATTTGGTTGGGTCATTACCGGTAAAATTGATACAAACCATTTACCTCCGCCAACAATATCTTCTCTCTTAGCATCCACACGTTCTCTGGACGAGGGACTCAAGCGATTCTGGGAGATCGAAGAACCTCCAAATCAGGTTATTTTAAACCCTGAAGATATTAAATGTGAACAAATGTACTCAAATCTAACGTATCGTAATCCCGACGGCAGATATGTTGTACCTATGCTTCTCAAAGAACCTATCAGTCAACTAGGCGATTCTTTCAACCAATCTTTCTCTCGGCTCGTTAACCTAGAACGACGCCTTGATCGAAACTTAGAGTTGAAAAAAGAGTACACCGCCTTTATGCGCGAATACAAGTTGTTAGGGCATATGGAGCTTAGCGGTGACTCGAAAAAAATCGGACAGTATATAATTCCTCATCATTGTGTCATTCGCCCGGAAAGTACAACGACTAAACTTAGGGTTGTATTCGATGCTAGCGCCAAAACTACCAATGGCAAATCTCTTAACGATCTTGTATATACTGGTCCAAAACTTCAAAACGATATAGGAGATATACTTACAAAATTTCGGTTGCATGCTGTTGTTTTTACTGCCGACATCAGTAAGATGTATCGAAACATCGAACTCAGGCCAGAAGACCGAAGATGGCAGCATATACTTTGGCGCGATTCTCCTTCTGATCCTGTAACTGAGTATGAGCTGAAAACGGTAACCTACGGGGTTACGAGTTCCCCTTATCTGGCAATACGTACTCTGCATCAATTAGCCTCTGACTACGAAAAAGAGTGGCCCTTAGCTGCTGCTAGTCTTCGTCATGATACTTTCATGGATGACATCACCGTTGGTGCTACATGTATTGAAACTGCACTGAAACATAGAGAAGAGTTAATACAAATGTTAGCGCGTGCTAAGTTCGAATTACGTAAATGGAGTAGCAACTCACCCGAATTCCTCACCCAGATACCAACGGAACATTGTCAAGTTCCAAAAACATTTTGTGATGAAAAACAAAAACAAAGTATCAAGATTCTTGGAGTCCAATGGGATCCAGCTGATGATAACTTCACTTATGCTTTATCAGAACTCGCTCCAGGGAATACAAAACGTGCTATTCTATCAAACGTCGCCAGAATTTATGATCCACTCGGATGGTTGGCCCCAATGGTTCTAATAGCTAAGCTTACCTTACAAGAACTATGGCGCCTTCAGCTTGACTGGGATGAAACTGTACCGTCAGATATGTTGTCTCAGTGGCATCTATTTACATCTGAGTTTCACTATCTGAAGGATATTAAAATTCCTCGACTAATTGTACCTCCTCATTCAAAATCATACGAACTTGTAGGTTTTTGTGATGGATCTACCAAGGCTTATGGTTGTTCTGTGTACTTACGTATCACTACCGACACTGAAATTACATCTCACTTGCTTATTGCAAAATCTAAAGTAGCTCCATTAAAAGTTATTACTGTCAACCGATTGGAGCTATGTAGTGCTGTATTACTAGCAAAAATATTGAAGCATATTAGTAATTTACTAAATGAAACTCAAACCTCAAACATAACAATTTCAAAGATATGGGCATTCACTGATAGCTCGACTGTACTATCATGGCTGCAAACAGCACCTCATCGTCTTAAAACTTTCGTTGCACACCGTGTCGTGAAGCTGTTAGATAATTTGTCTGTCGAAAATTGGTATCATGTGCCAACGTATGATAATCCAGCAGATTACTGCAGTCGTGGTCTTACCTGCTCTCAGCTTGTGGCTTGTTCCACTTGGTGGACAGGACCCAAATGGATAATCTCGAATTCTTCTACATGGCCGGTGTCTGAAAAATTACCTTATTTAAAGGAATTAGCCGAAGTAAAATCCAGCTTCTTGTGCCATGTTCTTTTGGAATCTTCTAACAATAGTATTCTAACTCAGTTAATTGAGAAGTACTCTTCATTGTTGAGGCTACAACGCATCTTTGCCTGGTGTCGACGTTTTATTGCAAACGCAACTCGTCCGCCAGAAAAACGTATCAAATCTTTTTTAACTTTTACAGAACTAGAAGACTCTCTCTTTACCATTGTAAAACATGTTCAATCTCTTACATTCGCTAGCGAAATTAGTGCCATTAAAAGTGGAAAATCTTGTTCTCGCACTATAATAAAGTTAGCGCCAATTCTAGATCAACGGGGTCTGTTACGAGTGGGGGGACGATTAAAAAATGCAAACTTGCCACAATCAGCTATAAATCCGTTATTGTTGCCAAAAACCTCCCATTTTTCTCTGATTATTATTGATTATTACCATCGTTTATTTCTACACTGTGGACCTCGTGCGTTACAATCTTTAATTCAAAGAAAATTTTGGATCCTAGGTATTCGTAATCTTATTAGATCGCGGCTTTCAAAATGCGTCACCTGTTTCAAAGTAAATCCTATACCCCTTCAACCTGTAATGGGTGATCTTCCCTCTATCCGAGTTCAAGCAGCTCGTTGCTTTCAAAATATAGGTGTCGACTTTGCAGGACCTTTTATCGTGAAAGAAAGTCGCAGACGAAATGCCAAAACATATAAAACTTATGCCTGTATATTTGTCTGTCTAGCGGTTAAGGCAATTCACATTGAATTGGTAACTGAGCTCTCCACCTCGGCCTTTATTGCTGCTCTAGATAGGTTTGTATCCCGTCGTGGTTTATGTAGTACTATTATTTCGGACTGTGGTTCGAATTTCGTGGGTGCTAAACGCTATCTTAGCGAGATGCATCAATTAATGCTAAGTAAGAATCTTGAAGTTGAGTCTATTTTGATAAACCGAGGAATCCAATGGAAACTAAACCCTCCAACCGGAAGTCATTTTGGAGGTATATTTGAAAGTGGGGTAAAATCGATGAAGTATCACCTGAAACGGGTAATCGGAAGTCAAATATTAACCTTTGAAGAGCTAACAACAATTCTTACCAAAATCGAAGCTATTCTCAATTCACGACCATTAATTTCGGTATCTTCTGACCCTAACGAGGTAGACGTATTGACACCTGGGCATTTCTTGACAGGGAGCCCTCTAGTGAGCTTACCCGAGCCTCTCCTTGCTGATATACAAATGTCAGTTCGTTCTAGATGGCAGATGTTACAAAAGCTAACTCAACGTTTTTGGCGTGTCTGGCATTTGGATTATCTTCATACATTACAGCAACGCGCTAAATGGTTTAAACAACACGGTAACGTTAAGCTGGGAGATATAGTTATGATCGTGGATCAAAACCTTCCACCGTTGGAATGGCGTATCGGCAGAATTAGCATAATTCATCCCGGTTCTGATGGCGTAGTACGGGTTGTCACTGTCCAAACAGCTCACGGTCTGCTGCGCCGACCAGTTACAAAGTTGTGTCCTTTGCCAATTCACGAAAACTTGTAACCTTTATAATTTACTTTATACTATTATCTAATTTAATATAATAGTTTATTTATTCACATAATTATTATTTTTATCTTAATTATTACTTTATTCTTACCATATTATTATCTCTAATTCACTAGGTACCTTAGTTACCACAGCTTATTATCTTATTAAAATCTTTTGAAATCCTCCAATGATTTCAAGTGGGGGGAAATGTTGGGACTTCCTTTTCCTTATTCCTTCCTCAATCCCCTATCCACGCCATCTGTTGACACTACAAGAAAAACTATGCGCGTATGAAAATGGCGCGAAGTGTGTAAAAAAAAAACTAAAACACGGTGCCGGTGCAAAAACAATAAAATTGTGATTTGTTGATCAATCAGCACATATAACTCTCGCCAGTGAGAAAATATAATAGTGCATCAACGAAATACAGAGTGAGTCCTAAAACTTATCCTTTTTCCAGTCCCAAACATCTAAATTCAAAACACCTAGGCAAGGAGAGGCTCGGGTAAGCTCACTAGAGGGCTCCCTGTCAAGAAATGCCCAGGTGTCAATACGTCTACCTCGTTAGGGTCAGAAGATACCGAAATTAATGGTCGTGAATTGAGAATAGCTTCGATTTTGGTAAGAATTGTTGTTAGCTCTTCAAAGGTTAATATTTGACTTCCGATTACCCGTTTCAGGTGATACTTCATCGATTTTACCCCACTTTCAAATATACCTCCAAAATGACTTCCGGTTGGAGGGTTTAGTTTCCATTGGATTCCTCGGTTTATCAAAATAGACTCAACTTCAAGATTCTTACTTAGCATTAATTGATGCATCTCGCTAAGATAGCGTTTAGCACCCACGAAATTCGAACCACAGTCCGAAATAATAGTACTACATAATTCCGATAGAGGCACCCGTCACATGCGGACGTGCTCATCGTCCACTCGATCGCCCGGTCTTTGTTCGCCCGGCTTTTGTTAGCCCGGCCATTGTTCGCGCGGCCTGTGTTCGTGATACATCTGCCGACCAAGTGTGTTTCCTGGAAGCTTTTATTTGTTTTGTTTTAGTTATTTTTGTGTTCGTGGAACATTTGCCGACAAAGTGTTTTCCTGCAAGTATTTATTTGTTTTGCTTCTTTTTGTAATTTCTGTTTTGTTGTGCTTTTTCTTTGTCCTGTAGTAATCGCGCCGCATTGCCACCTGTGTTCAATAGAACCGCTCAGGTCCGAGAAGTTGGGGCCTCGCCGCAAGGCGAGCGTTTTCAAGACCCAGGGCCGCCCCACCTGGGTACTCAGCGATCATGGACGCTGTATTCGTGGAATTCCTCCGACTTCGTCACCCACAGCTCGCCTCAGAGTTTCTGGCTTTCAAGGCCAATCACACTGCGAGCTCTCTCGAAGACTCCGCCGTGCTCGCTGCTCCTGCGTCGCCTGTACCTGCGTGCAAAGCGTCTACATCGAGCACCGCAGCCTCCGTCGTGCCTGCCGTTCCCGCGTCGCCTATACTGGCGAGTAAAACTACTGCGTCGTCCGCCGTGGCCACCGTTCCAGCAGCGCGATCATCCGCGGCCTCCGTCGCGCCCTCCAAAACTCCTGCTTGTAGGTCATCTGCGCCCGCCTCCTCGTCCTCCGACTCTGACTCGGAGATGGAGGTCGACCTCGCCCCCGCCTCATCGACGGATGGATTCACCCTGGTACAAAAGGGTAAGAAGCGTGCCGCGGAGTCTCGAGCTCTCGCGGCCGCTAAAATTAGCAAAGCCGCGAACGCGTCGCGCCCCCGCCCTCAGACTCCCGTTGCGCCTCCAGCCCGTGCCACTCCGTCGCCGCGACCGGTGGCGCAATCTAAAACTCAGACCCCTCCCCCGGTTATCCTTCAAGAGAAGGCAGCTTGGGACCGAGTTTCCCTGGCCCTTAAAGCCAAAAATATTAATTTTGCCAGCGCCCGTAATCTCGCCAACGGGATTCAAATAAAAGTAACGACACCCGACGACCATAGGGCCCTCTCAAGTTACCTCCGAAAGGAGCGTATAAGTTTCCACACTTATACGCTCCAGGAGGAGCGCGAACTCCGCGTTGTCATACGTGGAATCCCGAAGGAGCTAGATGCCGATCTCGTCAAGGCAGATCTGATAGAACAAGGCCTACCAGTAAATTCCGTGCACCGCATGCACACCGGCCGCGGTAGGGAGCCATACAATATGGTTTTAGTCGCCCTCCAGCCTACCCCCGAGGGTAAGCAAATTTTTAACATTCGGACCGTCTGTAGGCTCTCCGGTATTGCCGTCGAAGTCCCCCATAAAAAAGGCACTCCTAGTCAGTGCCATAACTGCCAACTGTACGGGCACTCTTCCCGTAACTGTCACGCGCGCCCCCGATGTGTTAAGTGTTTGGGCGATCACGCCACGGCCCTCTGCGCTCGCGACCAAAAAACCGCGACGGAACCGCCTAGCTGTGTCCTGTGCCGAACACAAGGTCACCCCGCGAACTACCGTGGATGCCCCAGAGCTCCAAAAATAAATCGCCGCGTCGCCCGTCAAAACCGCCTCCGAGCTTCCGGCCCAGACATCAAAGCCACGGTACCCTCTGTGCCGAAGGCTAAGCCTGCTTTCGTGCCGGCGTCGGTGCCCAGCGTCTCGGCTTGGGCTAAACCGTTGCCGTACACGAACACGGCTACAACTCTCTCCCCCGCGACTCGTCCCACCCCCGCGATACGTCCCTCCCCCGCGACCTGCCCTCCGACCGCGTCCGAAAATCTCGCTCTAGCGATCGACTTTTTTCAGTCGATCAACTTTGAGCGTGTTAACGCTTTGGGTGACGCCATTCGCGCCGCCTCCACTGCACAACATTTCATCGCCGTTGTGCAAGAATACGCTGACGTATACGCGTCGTTAAATACGTACGTCCTCCCCTCACTCCGCCGGTAATCAATGGCGTACATTAGTAGAATAAAACCCTTATCCGTAACAATAGGATTTTTTAACGCTTACGGTCTCGCAAATCAACGTGATCAGGTTTGTGATTTTTTGCGTGACCATCAAATTGACATTTTCTTAGTGCAGGAGACCCTACTTAAGCCCGCGCGCCGTGACCCTAAAATCGCGAACTATAACATGGTCAGGAACGACAGGCTCTCTGCCCGTGGTGGTGGTACCGTTATTTACTATAGAAGAGCCCTGCATTGCGTCCCGCTCGATCCTCCCGCGCTCGCTAATATCGAAGCATCAGTGTGCCGAATCTCACTGACGGGACACGCGCCGATCGTTATCGCGTCCGTTTATCTTCCACCGGATAAGATCGTTCTAAGCAGTGATATTGAGGCGCTGCTCGGTATGGGGAGCTCTGTCATTCTGGCGGGCGACCTAAATTGTAAACACATCAGGTGGAACTCACACACCACAACCCCGAATGGCAGGCGGCTTGACGCGTTAGTCGATGATCTCGCCTTCGATATCGTCGCTCCGTTAACCCCGACTCACTACCCGCTAAATATCGCGCATCGCCCGGATATACTCGACATAGCGTTATTAAAAAACGTAACTCTGCGCTTACACTCGATCGAAGTAGTTTCAGAGTTAGATTCAGACCACCGTCCCGTCGTCATGAAGCTCGGTCGCGCTCCCGATTCCGTTCCCGTCACGAGGACTGTGGTGGATTGGCACACGCTGGGCATCAGCCTGGCTGAATCTGATCCACCATCGCTCCCGTTTAACCCGGACTCTACCCCGTCTCCTCAGGATACCGCTGAAGCCATAGACATCTTAACATCACACATCACCTCGACATTAGATAGGTCATCGAAACAAGTTGTAGCGGAGGACTTCCTTCACCGCTTCAAATTGTCCGACGATATTAGGGAACTCTTTAGAGCTAAGAACGCCTCGATACGCGCCTACGACAGGTATCCTACCGCGGAAAATCGTATTCGAATGCGTGCCCTACAACGCGACGTAAAGTCTCGCATCGCCGAAGTCCGAGATGCCAGATGGTCTGATTTCTTAGAAGGACTCGCGCCCTCCCAAAGGTCTTACTACCGCTTAGCTCGTACTCTCAAATCGGATACGGTAGTAACTATGCCCCCCCTCGTAGGCCCCTCAGGCCGACTCGCGGCCTTTGATGATGACGAAAAAGCAGAGCTGCTGGCCGATACATTGCAAACCCAGTGCACGCCCAGCACTCAATCCGTGGACCCTGTTCATGTAGAATTAGTAGACAGTGAGGTAGAACGCAGAGCCTCCTTGCCACCCTCGGATGCGTTACCACCCGTCACCCCGATGGAAGTTAAAGACTTGATCAAAGACCTACGTCCTCGCAAGGCTCCCGGTTCCGACGGTATATCTAACCGCGTTATTAAACTTCTACCCGTCCAACTCATCGTGATGTTGGCATCTATTTTCAATGCCGCTATGGCGAACTGTATCTTTCCCGCGGTGTGGAAAGAAGCGGACGTTATCGGCATACATAAACCCGGTAAACCAAAAAATCATCCGACGAGCTACCGCCCGATTAGCCTCCTCATGTCTCTAGGCAAACTGTATGAGCGTCTGCTCTACAAGCGCCTCAGAGATTTCGTCTCATCCAAGGGCATTCTCATCGATGAACAATTCGGATTCCGTACAAATCACTCATGCGTTCAACAGGTGCACCGCCTCACGGAGCACATTCTTGTGGGGCTTAATCGACCAAAACCGTTATACGCGGGAGCTCTCTTCTTCGACGTCGCAAAAGCGTTCGACAAAGTCTGGCACAATGGTTTGATTTTCAAACTATTCAACATGGGCGTGCCGGATAGTCTCGTGCTCATCATACGGGACTTCTTGTCGAACCGCTCTTTTCGATATCGAGTCGAGGGAACCCGCTCCTCCCCACGACCTCTCACAGCTGGAGTCCCGCAAGGCTCTGTCCTCTCACCCCTCCTATTTAGCTTATTCGTCAACGATATTCCCCGGTCGCCGCCGACCCATTTAGCTTTATTCGCCGACGACACGACTGTTTACTATTCTAGTAGAAATAAGTCCCTAATCTCGAAGAAGCTTCAGAGCGCAGCCCTAGCCCTAGGACATTGGTTCCGAAAATGGCGCATAGACATCAACCCAGCGAAAAGTACTGCGGTGCTATTTCAGAGGGAAAGCTCCACACGGATTTCCTCCCGGATTAGGAGGAGGAATCTCACACCCTCGATTACTCTCTTTAGACAACCCATACCCTGGGCCAGGAAGGTCAAGTATCTGGGCGTTACCCTGGATGCATCGATGACATTCCGCCCGCATATCAAATCAGTCCGTGACCGTGCCGCGTTTATTCTCGGTAGACTCTACCCCATGATCTGTAAGCGGAGTAAAATGTCCCTTCGGAACAAGGTGACACTTTACAAAACTTGCATAAGGCCCGTCATGACTTACGCGAGTGTGGTGTTCGCTCACGCGGCCCGCACACACATAGACACCCTCCAATCCCTACAATCCCGCTTTTGCAGGTTAGCTGTCGGGGCTCCGTGGTTCGTGAGGAACGTTGACCTACACGACGACCTGGGCCTCGAATCAATTCGGAAATACATGAAGTCAGCGTCGGAACGATACTTCGATAAGGCTGTGTGTCAAGATAATCGCCTTATCGTTGCCGCCGCTGACTACTCCCCGAATCCTGATCATGCAGGACACAGTCACCGTCGACGCCCTAGACACGTCCTTACGGATCCATCAGATCCAATAACCTTTGCATTAGATGCCTTCCGCTCTAATACTAGGGGCAGGCTTAGGGACCCCGGTAACCGTACTCGTGGAACTCGACAAAGAGGTCGACGTGCAACCTAACCCATGCATCAGCCCGCTGAGTTTCTCGCCGGATCTTCTCAGCAGGTCGCGATTCCGATCCGGTAGTAGATTAATTCGCGAAACAATTGCTCTTGAGTTGTTAGGTCTCCTTCGGAGGCGCTCGGGCAGTTGCTAGCAAATCCCACCCCTCTTGGCTGAGCCTTTGCTCGCCCACCTGTCCTGGTGAAACTGGAAAGGCCTTCGGGCCACCAGTAAACTTTCAATCATAAAAAAAAAAAAGAACGCTTTTTTTTTTTTTTTTTTTCGGGTAGAGGGCCGAACCTCCTACGAGGTCCCCGCGCAAAAGGGGCGCGCGGGGTATGTGAGACTCAACGATCTGCATGGTGTTGTGAGCAGACCGCGGGCCCAAGGCTTTTAGGACCCACCCACTAAACGACTCCCCTGCACTCTTACACCCGACGTCCGATCCCCTCCGAGGTCAGAACCCGGATGAGGTAGGGGGGCTACCGCGGTCAACACTACAACCAGACGGCGCGACTCACCCCAAGGACGCCCGGCCGACGGAGCCTTCGAGGCGAATCGAAGGCTCTGAAACGTCGGCCGTCTCGGTACGGCAGCCCGTCGGGCCACCCAGACGGTGCCGCTGGTGTCCCGGAATACCCCGCTGGACCAGAACCAGCCTGCCGGGTCGGGACGCGATACACCGTCGACCGGTCGCTCTATTCACTCCACGGCAGCGCGCTAGAGTGCTGGTAGCGCGCCGCGCGGCCTCACCCCCTCAGGTCGCCCCTTGATCTTCACCGGGGGGAGGCCGCCACCTACAGGGGCCGGGACGTACGGGCGTATTCCCGCCTCCGGCCCCCGGCTCGACGGCGACGGATCGGTGCGGAAAGGGAAGAGCTCTCCCTCTCTCGCTCCGCCGCCTCCTTCTGCGAGATGGTGGACTCGCAGAAGTCGAGCATCGCCTTCCAGGACGAGATACGGGAGCCCCGTATAGTGCCATCGACCGCACCACCCCCATGTAGAGGCGGCGCGCCACCTGATCGGGACCCCCGACGTTTGGAAGCAGCCGGCTCAGAGAGCCGGCCGTCGCCATCAGTCGAGGGCCCAACTTCTCAAAGTGAGCGCGGAAGTTCCTCCGACCATCCAGTTCGAGGCCGAGGTACCGAAGACCGGTCACCCCGACCCCGACGCGGACGCCTCCGATCACGAGGTGGGCACCCAGAGGCGGCGCTCGTCCCGGCCCGTGAAATAACAGGGCCTGGGTTTTGTCGAGCGCCACCTCGAGCCCCAACCGTCGGATCCTGCCGATGACGAAGGCCACCCCCGCGCAGGAAAGACGGGCAGACTCTTGCAAGTCCCTCCCCCGGGCCACGACCAAAGTGTCGTCCGTGTAACAAACTACGCTCAGATCCGGAAGAGGAGCACTTAGGGCGCTACGCAGGACCCAGTCGTAGCCGATGTTCCACAAGAGAGGGCCAAGGACCGACCCCTGTGGAACACCGCGCTGGATGGGGAAGCGGAGCACCGCCCTACCGTGCCCGGTGCACACGACCGACCTGTCCTCGAGGTAGGACCCGATCAGCCGACGGAGATACGCAGGGACGCCGTGATACTCCAGCGCCCCTGCGATCACCGACCAGGGCAAGGTGTTGAACGCGTTGGCGATGTCAAGGGACACCGCCAGTGCAACCCCGCCCTGGCCGACAGCCTCATCAGAGAGGGCACGCACGCGCATCACCGCGTCGATGGTCGAGCGGCCCTCCCTGAACTGCTCCGCTGACAGATCGGGACCCACCCCCGTCAGATGCTGGACGATGCGGGCGGCCACCACCCGCTCGAGCAATTTTCCCGCCTCGTCCAGCAGCACGATGGGACGATATCCCGCAGGTGAGTCCGCGGGGCGTCCCTCCTTCCTTAGCAGAACAAGTCTGCCCGTCTTCCACTGCTTCAGAAACCGTCCCGACTCGAGGCAGGCTTCATAGAGCCGCACGAGTCGGTCCCCAAGGGCACCGAAGGCCAAATCCCAGACCCGGCCGTGAACACCGTCAGGGCCGGGAGAGCGCCGCCTCAGGGGGCCCACCTTGTGATCGGAGGCGTTCGCGTCGAGATCGAGGCGACCGGGTTACGGTACCTCGGTCTCGTACTGGACGGTCGTTGGAGCTTCCGCACTCACTTTGAGAGATTAGGTCCCCGATTGATGGCGGCCGCCGGCTCGCTGAGTCGGCTGTTGCCGAACGTCGGGGGACCTGACGTGGTGGTGCGCCGCCTCTACACGGGGGTGGTACGGTCGATGGCACTGTACGGGGCTCCCGTGTGGTGCCACGCCCTGACCCGCGACAACGTTGCGGCGTTGCGACGTCCGCAGACGACGACGCGACGATCCGCCCGGTCCTCTAGGACTGGGTGAATCGCGACCGAGGACGTCTCACCTTCCGAGCGACGCAGGTGCTCACGGGACACGGCTGTTTCGGTCGCTACCTGCACCTCGTCGCCCGGAGGGAGCCGACGCCGAAGTGCCACCACTGCAGTGGCTGCAACGAGGACACGGCGGAGCACACGCTCGCGTACTGCCCCGCTTTCGCGGAGCAGCGCCGCGTCCTCGTTGCAAAAATAGGACCGGACTTGTCGCTTCCGACCGTCGTGGCTACGATGCTCGGCAGCGACGAGTCCTGGCAGGCGATGCTCGACTTCTGCGAGTCCACCATCTCGCAGAAGGAGGCGGCGGAACGGGAGAGGGAGAGCTCTTCTTCTCTCTCGGCACCGTGCCGCCGCCGTCGGGCCGGGGGTCGGAGGAGGGCGTTTGTCCAGCTCCAGCCCCTATGAGGAGGCAGTCTCCTCCCGGTGATGGTCACGGGGCGAACTAAGGGGGTTGAGGCTGCGCCGCACGCTACCGTCACTCTAGCGCGCTGGCACCAGGAGGACGGGACTACGCGTCGGCGGCTGCGGACTGCGATGCGGTCCGCATTTTCGTCGTCGCTGTCGTCGCCGAACATACTGTTGAAGAGCAACCCGGTCGGCGGTGTATCGTGTTCCGACCCGGCAGGCTGGTTCTGGCCCAGCGGGGTATCCCGGAACACCAGCGGCACCGCCCGGGCGGCCTGGTAGGGCCGCCGTACCGCGGAGACTGACGTCGTTGGTCGTCGACTATCGCCTCAACGACCCGTCGGTCGGGCGTCCTCGGGGTGGCGCCGCGTGTCTGGTTGTAGTGTTGACCGCGGGAACCCCCCTACTCTGAACGGGTTCTGACCCCGGACGGAGATCGGACGTCGGGTGTAAGAGTGCAGGGGAGTCGTTTAGAGGGTGGGCCCTAAAATCCTTGGGCCCGCGATCTGCTCTCAACACCTGCAGATCGTTGAGTCTCACAAACCCCGCGCGCCCCCTAGGCGCGGGGACCTCGTAGGAGGTTCGGCCCCCGGCCCGAGAAAAAAAAAAAAAAAGGTCACTTGCCTTCAATATTAATTTACATTAACATTGAGTTCGCGCGCGCGCATCCCTCCGTGTGGGCGCGTGTTGCTAAACGCTAGTGCGTATCGCGATAAAATGACGCAAATTGTGAAATGTAATGCGTGCAATATAGTGATCGACGAAATGCTATCGTACATTCAAAATAAGGTGTCGGTGATAGATGAGGAAACGTTAGTGCGAATTTGTATAACGTCATTCTCAGCTGAGGAAATCAGTAAGTCGAAAACGTTATTGTTTGATTCGGTGTCTGTGGGCAGGTTGAAAATTAAGCGCAAAAACAAGGGTAAAGAAGAACGAGATCTCGTGGACATTGTGAATGTATTTAAATCTATGGAATCTGATCTTTTCCCGATTTACGTTGCGAGAGATCTGGACAGATTACCACCCCTAGTTTATGATCATTTTGATTGTAGTAAGATATTAAAAGACTTACTAAAAATTCAAACTGAAATTAACGATCTAAAGGCGACATATGTGACAAAAAATGAATTAAGCGACCTAAAAACTGAACTATTGTTATTGAAAAATAACTCGTTAACTCCTTCAGTATCGAATGTAAACACAAAGCGAGGGGGATGGATGTTGGATAGCGATCCTGTTGGACTCATTAATATGAGCAATTCTTCGTTATCTGAAACCAATAATATCAATATTGGGAATGAAAGTACCAAAATAGGATACGAAAATAATTCGAAACAGTGCAAAGATATTTCGTACAAAGGCACAATGAGGGTAGATACGAAACAAAACGATTGTTAATCAGCTGTGTGTCAACGGTCGTTATTATCAAAACCGGTCAGCGATGGCGAACTCCGTGTGGCGGGGATAAAGAGGCCTACGCACACAAGTGAAACACCAGTGCCCGCGACGGCAACTGATCGTGGGCCGACAAATCAGCTGATCACAACACAATTAGTTAAAGGTAGCGAGCCATCAGATAATGATAATGATAACGGATGGCAGAGGGTATCTAAACGCCGAAAACCTATGAAATACAGATATATAGGCAAGGCAGGCAGTTGCAGAGATAACGAAGGAAAATTCAAAGCCGTGAACAAAAGAGTTGCCATTTTTATCACTAAAATACATAAAGATACAACAGAAAATGACATAATCGATTATGTGTACAGAAAAACACAAGAAACTATTAATCTAGAGAAAATCTCTTTTACATTCGAGAGTGATTATAAAGCTTATAAATTCCATGTTTTGGAACACAAATCGTCCATATTCCTAGATAGCAACCTATGGCCACAGGGTATTATATTTAGGAAATTTGTGAACTTCAAATGGAAAAAACAAAAAAAATACGAACGGTGACATTAACGCTGTGGTCGGTACTAATACATCTCAATAATGAATAGCAGCGGTTCTATTTATAATATAGTTAGTTTCAACTGCAAAGGAGTGAAACGATCTGTGGAACATGTAAGGCAGCTGTGTCGGACGTCGGATATAATCGCGTTACAAGAGACGTGGTTATTGCCGGACGATTTACAGTTTCTCAGTGCCATTGATAGCGAGTATGGCTGCAACGGGACTTCGGCCGTAGACACTGCGGCTGGGATACTCAGGGGGCGTCCATACGGCGGAGTGGCGCTACTATGGAAGAAAAGTATCTTTCAAAATGTGTCGATAGTGCAGTGTGATAACGCGCGTGTGTGTGCTATAAAAGTAACAATAGATCAGAGATCGTTACTGGTGTTCAGTATTTACATGCCTTTTTTTTTTTTTTTTTTCGGGTAGAGGGCCGAACCTCCTACGAGGTCCCCGCGCAAAAGGGGCGCGCGGGGTATGTGAGACTCAACGATCTGCATGGTGTTGTGAGCAGACCGCGAGCCCAAGGATTTTAGGACCCACCCACTAAACGACTCCCCTGCACTCTTACACCCGACGTCCGATCCCCTCCGAGGTCAGAACCCGGATGAGGTAGGGGGGCTACCGCGGTCAACACTACAACCAGACGACGCGGCTCACCCCAAGGACGCCCAGCCGACGGAGCCTTCGAGGCGAATCGAAGGCTCTGAAACGTCGGCCGTCTCGGTACGGCAGCCCGTCGGGCCGCCCAGACGGTGCCGCTGGTGTCCCGGAATACCCCGCTGGACCAGAACCAGCCTGCCGGGTCGGGACGCGATACACCGTCGACCGGTCGCTCTAATCACTCCACGGCAGCGCGCTAGAGTGCTGGTAGCGCGCCGCGCGGCCTCACCCCCTCAGGTCGCCCCTTGACCTTCACCGGAGGGAGGCCGCCACCTACAGGGGCCGGGACGTACGGGCGTATTCCCGCCTCCGGCCCCCGGCTCGACGGCGACGGATCGGTGCGGAAAGGGAAGAGCTCCCCTCTCTCGCTCCGCCGCCTCCTCCTGCGAGATGGTGGACTCGCAGAAGTCGAGCATCGCCTTGCAGGACGCGTCGCTGCCGAGCATCGTAGCCACGACGCGCGGCAGCGAGAGGTCCTCTCCTATGACCGCGACGAGGGCGGCGCGTTGCTCGTCGAATCCAGAGCAACGCGCCAATGTATGTTCCGCTGTGTCTTCCTCGTCGCGGTCCGCGCAGTGGTGGCACTGCGCCGTCGGTTCCCTTCCGGCTATCTTAAAGAGGTACCGGCCAAAACACCCATGGCCGGTCAACATCTGCGTCAGCCGGAAGGTGAGGCATCCGCGGTCGCGGCCCACCCAGTCCGCGAGAACCGGGCGGACCGCCTCGACGGTACGGAGGCCAGCCGACGGGTCCGCCAAGCGGCGAGACCACGCCTCCAGCACGGACCGCCGAGATTGGAGCCTCCGCGCTCGAACTACTCCTTCGCCGGGGCGCCCTTCCCCCCTAGAGCGAAGGTCGCTACGCCACCTGTAATCGGCAGCGAGCGCCTCCGCCTCCAGGTCCCAGGGTGGCGCCCCGGCGAGCAAGCACGCCGCCTCGAAGGAGACGGTGCGGTATCCTCGGATCGCCCTGACCGCGATCGCGCGCTGCGGACGTCGCAGCGCCGCGACGTTCTCGCGGGTCAGGGCGTGGCACCATACGGGCGCGCCGTATAGTGCCATCGACCGCACCACCCCCATGTAGAGGCGGCGCGCCACCTGATCGGGACCCCCCACGTTTGGAAGCAGCCGGCTCAGAGAGCCGGCCGTCGCCATCAGTCGAGGGCCCAACTTCGCAAAGTGAGCGCGGAAGTTCCACCGACCATCCAGTTCAAGGCCGAGGTACCGAAGACCGGTCACCCCGACCCCGACGCGGACGCCTCCGATCACGAGGTGGGCACCCAGAGGCGGCGCTCGTCCCGGCCCGTGAAACAACAGGGCCTGGGTTTTGTCGAGCCCCACCTCGAGTCCCAGCCGTCGGATCCTTGTGACGACGTGTGCTACGCCTACGCACGCCAGACGGGCAGACTCCCGGTAGTCCCTCCCCGGAGCCACGACCAACGTGTCGTCGGCGTAACAAATTACACTCAGCCCGGGGAGGGGACCCCGTACGACGCCCCGCAGGACCCAGTCGTAGCCGATGTTCCACAGCAGGGGGCCCAGGACAGACCCCTGCGGAACACCGCGCTCGACGGGGAAGCGGTACATCGCCCCACCGTGTCCGATGCACTGGATCGACCTGCCCTCGAGGTAGGAGCCGATCAGTCGGCGGAGGTATGCGGGGACGCCGTGATACTCCAGCACCCCCGCGATCACCGACCAGGGCAGGGTGTTGAAGGCGTTCCTTACATCTAAGGATAACGCCATCGCCACCCCGCCCCGGGATACGGCTTCGTCGGAGAGGGCACGCACGCGCAGAATTGCGTCTATCGTCGAGCGGCCCTCTCTGAAGCCGTATTGTTCCGCCGAAAGATCGGGACCCGTCTCGGTCAGGTGCCGGACGATGCGGGCCGCGACGATCCTCTCGAGCATCTTGCCCGCTTCGTCCAGCAACACGATGGGGCGATATCCCGCGGGTGAGTCCGCGGGGCGCCCGTCCTTCCGCAGAAGGACCAGTCTGCCCGTCTTCCATTTCGACGGGAACCGTCCCGACTCGAGGCACGCTTCGAAAAGCCCCCCGAGCCGGTCCCCTAGGGCCTCGAAGGCCAAGCTCCAGACCCGGCCGTGAACGCCGTCAGGGCCGGGGGCCGTGTCCTTCGCTCTCATTTTGGACACGGCCGCATGGATCTCCGCCCCCGTGATAGGGGGAGGGGGCTCCTCGGCAACGGGAACGCTGGGGCGACGTGGAGGCGTGCCCCACGTGGCGTCCATCTGGGGGGGCTCAAAGTCCCCCCCCCCGCTGCCGGCGGGAAGAGTGCCGCAACAATTTCCCGCAGCTGCCGAGGCTGGAGCCGCTCGGTCACCGGGAGCGCCCACGGCTGCAGTTTCCTGCGAACCATCTTGTATGGGCGCCCCCAGGGATCTTCGTCGAGCGACTCCAGGAGAGTCTTCATGCTCTGCTTCTTGGCCTCGCCGATGGCCAGCTGCAGCGCCGTCTGCTTTTGACGACAGTCAGCGTGCAGCTGGGCCGCCGTCTCCGCGAACGCAGCGTCGCGACGACGGCGGCGGCGGTGGCGTGCGCTCCGGCGGCGCGCCCTCACGCACTCCTCGCGGAGTCTTGCGATCTCGGGCGACCACCAGAACGCACCCCCACGTGGTGCTCGGGGGCTGACCCGGGGCATGGCGGCATTACAAATGTTTGCCATGGTGCCCCGGAACCAGTCGACCTCCGCATCCACGTCCGCGAGCCGCGCGGGTTTTGGTGCCCACGCAGCAACAGCGGCCGCCTCCATCAGCAACTCCTTATTCATTCGTTTCAAGGCCCACCTGGGGAACGAACGGGGCGCACCTTGCGGGAGCTCCTCCTCACCGCGGGCGCCCGCGGCTGACGACGACGACAAGGAGGAGGCGGAGAGCTCGAATCGGACGTATCTGTGGTCCGAGAGCGTCTCCGCCCCCTCGAGTACGCGCCAGCCGCGGGTGCGGCGCACGGCGGACGGGGACGCGAACGTTACGTCCACGTGGGATTCCCCGTTCCACCGCACGCAAGTCGCGACCGTACCTCTGTTTAGGAGACAGAGGCCGGTTGCGATCGCCCACTCCGAAAGGGCCTTGCCTCGCGCATCCGTGCGGGGGGAACCCCAAGCCGTGCACTTGGCATTGAAGTCCCCCGCGACGATGACAGGGCGGGACCCGAGGCGGTGTAAAAACGCCTCGAGCCCGCCCAGAAACCGTTCGAATTCGGCGAGGCTCCTGTTCGGAGAAAAGTACGCCCCGATCACGACGGTCCCGTCGATCCTAGCCGCGACGTACCCGGGTCCCCTGGCCACCATATCCAAGGGGGGTAACGCCGCGGACTGTCTTAGTACGATGGCCACGGAGCCGTTGACGTCCCCGATCCAGCAGTCCTGGTCGGTGGGGACGAAGTACGGCTCCGCGGCGACAGCGACGTCGATTGACCACTCCGCCATGGTGTGGACGAGGAGATCCTGTGCCCTGGCGGAGTGGTTCAAATTACTTTGAAGGAAGCGATGGACGCAACCCATTACGGGGCTACGTCCGTCGCTCCCTCGTCTGTCCCGCCCTGCGGCTCATCTCGTGCCGCGGCGGGAGCTGACTCACCGGCTGCCCTTTTTGCAGCCGGCTTCTTTTTCTTTCCGCCCCTCCTCGTTTTGGTAGAGGAGGGGGCGGATTTACACGCCGGGCCCCCGGCCCGGTGGTCGGCCTTCCTTTTAGCCGCGTCGCACAAGACGCAGTGCGGCGCGGCTGTGGTGCAGGAGGCTGCCTTGTGCCCCGGTTGGCCGCAGCGGAAACACAAGCCGCTGCGGTCCACGGTCGAGGGGCACTTGGCGAGACCGTGGCCGGTGCCGAAGCACCGAAGACAGCGCCACGGCCTGGCATCCTGCAGCTGCACGTGGGCCACTACCCAGCCCACGCGCAGCCTTCCTGGGCTGTCGGAAGGCCGCCCCTGTGGAGGGGTGGTCAGGAGGGTCGCCGTTGCAATCGGGCAACGCGCCCACGCCGTCCGGGTTCCGGAATATGTCACCCGGAGCTCTCCAACTTTGACGTCGGCGAGGGCGCAGTTGCCCTGCGACGCGATGGCCGCGGCGACCTCCTCCTTAGTTGCGCACTCGTCGAGGCCCGTGATTTTGATTTCTCCCATCTTCACGGGCCGCGCGATGCGCACCACCTCGGGGTCCGGCAGGATTTCCCGCAGACGGACCGCCAGTTTTTCTGCCGCGGCGCTGGAATTTGCGCCGGGGCATTCTACCAGGCGGGCCCCGTTGGCTGTCTGCCGGACCTTCAGGCCACCCTCCACGCCGAGGGCGTCCACATTTACGCCGCCGCGCGCCTGGGTCATCACGTCGTGATACGTGATGCCCCGTTCTTTGGCGGCCGGCAGCAGCTCCACGACCACTGCAGCCGACCGCGGGGCGCGCGGCTTTCTGCGTGCTCCTCCTCTTCTTTTTTGGCCCCTCGGCTCCGCTCGACCCTCTTGGCGGGGAGCAGCGGCCGCAGGGACGGGCTTGGGGCGCGGCGCAGCAGGCGCCGCCACCTTCTTGGGCCCGCGCCGCACCACCGTTGTCCAGGCCTCTTCCATATTGGCCGGGGCCGGGGGCAGCGGGCGGGGCTGGGGAGTCGGTGCCGGTTTGGCGGCGTTGACGCCTCCCTTCTTCTTTGTCCGGCTCCTGCCGGGCCCTGCCTTCGCAGGCTGGGGCGGAGCAGGAGCGGATGCCGGTTTCTTTGGGGGGGCAGATCTTGTTGCCCCCGAAGCTGCTGACCGCGAGACAGTCGCGGCGGGAATCCTCGCAGGTGTGGCTGTCTGTTTGGGGCCGCTATAAGTTTTAGCGGCCACTGTTCTACGAGGTGCGGGCACAGGCGCGCTGCCTTTCACCTCATGGGCGAGGGGCGGTCTCGCCCGCTCCACTTTGGAGCTGCGCGCCTCCTGTATAAGGAGCTGCCGCCTCAGCTCCTCGACCTCAGTGAGGCCTTCTGCTTCGGGCGGAGGAGGGACAGGGGCGGAGCCGCGTTGCCGCTCGATGAGATCGGCAACCATTGTTCGCAGCTCGGCCATGTCGACGCGGAGCTGACCGTTCTCCGCCCGAAGCAGGCCATTCTCGGCCGATACTTGCTCGAGGCGGGTGTGCAGCAGAGCCACTTCCTGCCGCAAGCCCGCCGTCTCCGTCGTCGTGGTGCGGTCCACGACGTCCTGCAGCCTTTCCTCAAGTGTGGCGGCCGCAGATTTCATGGCCGACACTTCTGAGCCCTTGAGGCCTGCAGTCGACTTGGCCGCAATGGTCTCAACAATTTTTCCGGCTATTTTACATGATCGGAGGGGGTCAGAGGGACCCACCAGCGTTAGGGATCGCTGTAGCCGCTCGATCTCTTCTATTTTTCTGGCTTGTTTAAGTCAATTCCTGCGGCAGGCGACGCCGCAGCAGCCGCCGGCCCTTCCGCCAACGCCATGTATTTGGCGCTGGCAGGCTCTCCTTCCGATGAATCGGACGGAGCGGAGGACGCCGGCCGACGAGCCGACTTCCGCTTCCGCCGAGTCCGCTGCCGATCGCATTCGGCAAACAGCGCTGGCGTCTCCCGCCCACTAGACGCGTCGCCCCTTACGGAGCTGCGCGCCGAGTACAGCGAGATTAAGCTCTCGCAGCGCTCTATGACTACGGTTGGGACTCTGTCCCTTACGCGACCCGTGTTGTCGCCCCCTTCCGCGTGACAGTGTGTGCCCCCCCCAGAAACGGTGGGGCAGCGTGCGGCCGATCGCTCGACCGCACGGAGGGATTCTCCCCCCGCGGAGCGGGAGGTACCCTCCTGGGGTAATACTTTTCGCACAGATGTCATTATACATTTTTTCCTTTTTTATTAACCAGGGGTCGGTCCCCTGGGGTCTGGTTGGTACCCTCGGGACTGGACTCCCTCCAGCCATTCATCCCATCGCCGGGCACCAGAGCTTAGGATTGGGGCATTTTTTAAAGAGGTTTACGTCCTCGCGGCCCCGTGCCTCGCGGCAGCGGCCCCCGTCCCCCACGCGGTGAGGATTACGGGTTGGCCGGCGGCCCGCCGAGTGCAACGAGCAACACGACAGACCACCGCCCGACGCTCAAAAGAGCAACAACGACGAAGCCACGCCGGTATACCGGTACCCCCCTCTGGAGGGCGTGCCCCTGTAGCCGAAGCCGGGGACATGGCGACCAGCGGTCGGAAGATACGTAAGCAACGCCGGCTCACTTCCCCATCGAAGGGCAGGCCAAAAATGGCCCACCACCACCCGTGGGTTACGTCCGAAACGGGTCGGACGCGACCCGAAGAAAAACAAAAAAAGGGGGAAGAAAGGGGAAAAGAGAGGGAGCCCTAGCGTCTCCAGGAGGAACACCCTTCAGCGAGTGAAGGGCGTGGAGAGCCCGCAACTCCCCCTGCTGGTTTTGGTCCGCGTCATCCGATCTCTTTCGTTGCAAAGCCTAACTAGGCTATCCTACACCTACACCTAACCTACCTCCCTAACACCTAAGAATCCTTGCAACGAAAAAGACCGGACGATACCCCTGGGAGTGGGACTGTTCCCAGAGGATCCCGTTATCCGCCACCTACGGACGCGCCCGGTGGAAGTCCAGCAAAACTCCCCCACAGACGGAGCCCCCGGCCACGCAGAGTGCGCGCCGGGGGGCCCGCCCAGGTCCCTCGGGAGTATTTACATGCCTACGGATAATGCAGTGAACCTGTTTTTTTTTTTTTTTATGATTGAGAGATTACTGGTGGCCCGAAGGCCTTTCCAGTTTCACCAGGACAGGTGGGCGAGCAAAGGCTCAGCCAGGAGGGGTGGGATTTGCTAACAGCTGCCCGAGCGCCTCCGAAGGAGACCTAACAACTCAAGAGCAATTGCTTCGCGAATGAATCTACTACCGGATCGGAATCGCGACCCGCTGAGAAGATCCGGCGAGAAACTCAGCGGGCTGATGCATGGGCTAGGTTGCACGTCGACCTCTTTGTCGAGTTCGACGAGTACGGTTACTGGGGTCCCTAAGCCTGCTCCTAGTATTAGAGCTGAAGGCGTCTAATGCAAAGGTTATTGGATCTGATGGATCCGTAAGGACGTGTCTAGGGCGTCGACCGTGACTGGCTCCTGCATGATCAGGATTCGGTGAGTAGTCAGCGGCGGCAACAATAAGGCGATTAACATGACGCATAGCCTTATCGAAGTACCGTTCCGACGCTGACTTCATGTATTTCTGGATTGATTCAAGGCCCAGGTCGTCGTGTAGGTCAACGTTCCTCACGAACCACGGAGCCCCGACGGCTAACCTGCAAAAGCGGGATTGTAGGGTTTGGAGGGTGTCTATGTGTGTGCGGGCCGCGTGAGCGAACACCACACTCGCGTAAGTCATGATGGGCCTTATGCAAGTTTTATAAAGTGTCACCTTGTTCCGAAGGGACATTTTACTCCGCTTACAGATCATGGGATAGAGTCTGCCGAGAATGAATGCGGCACGGTCGCGGACTGTTTTTATGTGTGGGCGGAATGTCATGGATGCATCCAGGGTGACTCCCAGGTACTTAACCTTCCTGACCCAGGGTATAGGTTGGCCGAAGAGGGTGATCGGGGGAGTGATATTTCTCCTCCTAATGCGGGAGGAAATAAGCGGTGGGTTTCCCCTTTGAAATAACACTGCTGTGCTTTTCGCCGGGTTGATGTCTATGCGCCATTTTCGGAACCACTGTCCGAGGGCTAACGCTGCGCTCTGGAGTTTACTCGCGATTAGGGACTTGTTTCTACTTGAGTAGTAAACGGTTGTGTCGTCAGCGAATAAGGCTAGCTGGGTCGGCGGCGACCGGGGAATATCATTAATAAATAAACTAAATAGGAGCGGTGAGAGAACGGAGCCTTGCGGCACTCCAGCCGTGAGTGGTCGCGGGGAGGAGCGGGTTCCTTCTACTCGATATCGAAAAGAGCGGTTCGACAAGAAGTCCCGTATGATGAGCACGAGACTATCCGGCACGCCCATGTTGAATAGTTTGAAAATCAAACCGTTGTGCCAGACTTTGTCGAACGCTTTGCGACGTCGAAGAAGAGAGCTCCCGTGTATAACGGTTTTGGTCGATTAAGTCCCACAAGAATGTGCTCCGTGAGGCGGTGCACCTGTTGTACGCATGAGTGATTTGCACGGAATCCGAATTGTTCATCGATGAGAATGCCCTTGGATGAGACGAAGTCTCTGAGTCGTTTGTAGAGCAGACGCTCATACAGTTTGCCTAGAGACATGAGGAGGCTAATCGGGCGATAACTCGGTAACTCGTCGGATTATTTTTTGGTTTACCGGGTTTGTGTATGCCGATAACGTCCGCTTCTTTCCACACCGTGGGAAAGATACAGTTAGCCATAGCGGCATTGAAAATAGATGCCAACATCACGATGAGTTGGACGGGTAAAAGTTTAATAACGCGGTTAGATATACCGTCGGAACCGGGAGCCTTGCGAGGACGTAGGTCTTTTATCAGGTCTTTAACTTCCATTGAGGTGACGGGCGGTAACGCGTCCAAGGGTGGCAAGGAGGCTCTGGGTTCTACCTCACTGTCTACTAATTCTACATGAACAGGATCCGCGGATTGAATGCTGGGCATGCACTGGGCTTGCAATGTATCGGCCAGCAGCTCTGCTTTTTCGTCATCATCGAACGCCGCGAGTCGGCCTGAGGGGCCTACGAGGGGGGGCATAGTTACTACCGTATCCGATTTGAGAGTACGAGCTAAGCGGTAGTAAGACCTTTGAGAGGGCGCGAGTCCTTCTAAGAATTCAGACCATCTGGCATCTCGGACTTCGGTGATGCGAGACTTTACGTCGCGTTGTAGGGCACGCATTCGAATACGATTTTCCGCGGTAGGATACCTATCGTAAGCACGGATCGAGGCGTTCTTAGCTCTAAGGAGTTCCCTAATATCGTCGGGCAATTTGAAGCGGTGAAGGAAGTCCTCCGCTACAACTTGCTTCGATGACCTATCTAATGTCGAGGTGATGTGTGACGTTACGATGTCTATGGCTTCAGCGGTATCCTGAGGAGACGGGATAGAGTCCGGACTAAACGGAAGCGATGGTGGATCAGATTCAGCCAGGCTGATGTCCAGCGTGTGCCAATCCACCACAGTCCTCGTGACGGGAACGGAATCGGGAGCGCGACCGAGCTTCATAATGGCGGGACGATGGTCTGAATCTAACTCTGAAACTACTTCAATCGAATGTAAGCGCAGAGTTACGTTTTTTAATAACGCTATGTCGAGTATATCCGGGCGATGCGCGATATTTAGCGGGTAGTGAGTCGGGGTCAGCGGAGCGACGATATCGAAGGCGAGATCATCGACTAACGCGTCGAGGCGCCTGCCATTAGGGGTTGAGGTGTGAGAGTTCCACCTGACGTGTTTACAATTTAGGTCACCCGCCAGAATGACAGAGCTTCCCATGCCGTGCAGCGCCTCAATATCACTACTTAGAACAATTTTATCCGGTGGAAGATAAACGGACGCGATAACGATCGGCGCGTGTCCAGTCAGTGAGATTCGGCATACTGATGCTTCGAAGTTAGAAAGCGCGGGGGGGTCGAGTGGGACGCAATGCAGGGCTCTTCTATAGTAAATGACGGTACCACCACCACGAGCAGTGAGCCTGTCGTTCCTAACCATGTTGTAGTTCGCGATTTTAGGGTCGCGGCGCGCGGGCTTAAGCAGGGTCTCCTGCACCAAAAAGATGTCAATTTGATGGTCACGCAAAAAATCACAAACCTGATCACGTTGATTTGCGAGACCGTAAGCGTTAAAAAATCCTATCGTTACGGATAGGGGCTTGATTCTACTTTTTTTTTATTGCTTAGATGGGTGGACGAGCTCACAGCCCACCTGGTGTTAAGTGGTTACTGGAGCCCATAGACATCCACAACGTAAATGCGCCACCCACCTTGAGATACAAGTTCTAAGGTCTCAAGTAGTTACAACGGCTGCCCCACCCTTCAAACCGAAACGCATTACTGCTTCACGGCAGAAATAGGCAGGGTGGTGGTACCCACCCGCGCGGACTCACAAGAGGTCCTACCACCAGTAATTACGCAAATTATAATTTTGCGGGTTTGATTTTTATTACACGATGTTATTCCTTCACCGTGGAAGTCAATCGTGAACATTTGTCGAGTACGTATTTCATTAGAAAAATTGGTACCCGCCTGCGGGATTCGAACACCGGTGCATCGCTTCAACACGAATGCACCGGACGTCTTATCCGTTAGGCCACGACGACTACAAAACTACTTATGTACGCCATTGATTACCGGCGGAGTGAGGGGAGGACGTACGTATTTAACGACGCGTATACGTCAGCGTATTCTTGCACAACGGCGATGAAGTGTTGTGCGGTGGAGGCGGCGCGAATGGCGTCGCCCAAAGCATTAACGCGATCAAAGTTGATCGACTGAAAAAAGTCGATCGCTAGAGCGAGATTGCCGGACGAGGTCGGAGGGCAGGTCGCGGGGGAGGGACGAGTCACGGGGGAGGGACGTATCGCGGGTGTGGGACGAGTCGCGGGGGAGAGAGTTGTAGCCGTGTTCGTGTACGGCAACGGTTTAGCCCAGGCCGAGACGCTGGGCACCGACGCCGGCACGAAAGCAGGCTTAGCCTTCGGCACAGAGGGTGCCGTGGCTTTGATGTCTGGGCCGAAAGCTCGGAGGCGGTTTTGGCGGGCGACGCTGCGATTTATTTTAGGGGCTCGGGGGCAACCACGGTAATTCGCGGGATGACCCTGTGTTCGGCACAGGACGCAGCTAGGCGGTTCCGTAGCGGTTTTTTGATCGCGAGTGCAAAGGCTCGTGGCGTGATCGCCCAAACACTTGACGCATTGGGAGCGCGCGTGGCAATTACGGGAAGAGTGCCCGTACAACTGACAGTTATGGCACTGGCTCGGAGTGCCTTTTTTATGGGGGGTTTCGACGGTTATTCCGGAAAGCCTACAGACTGTTCGTACGTTGAAAATTTGCTTGCCCTCGGGGGTAGGCTGGAGAGCGACGAGAACCATATTGTATGGCTCCCTCCCACGTCCTGTGTGCATGCGGTGCACGGAATTGACCGGCAGACCTTGTTCTAGAAGGTCGGCCTTGACGAGATCGGCATCTAATTCCTTTGGGATGCCGCGTATGACCGCGCGAAGTTCACGCTCCTCCTGAAGCGTATAAGTGTGGAAACTTATACGCTCCTTTCGGAGGTTTTTTTTTTTTTTTTTTTATTGCTTAGATGGGTGGACGAGCTCACAGCCCACCTGATGTTAAGTGGTTACTTGAGCCCATAGACATCCACAACGTAAATGCGCCACCCACCTTGAGATACAAGTTCTAAGGTCTCAAGTATAGTAACGACGGCTGCCCCACCCTTCAAACCGAAACGCATTACTGCTTCACGGCAGAAATAGGCAGGGTGGTGGTACCCACCCGCGCGGACTCACAAGAGGTCCTACCACCAGTAATTACGCAAATTATAATTTTGCGGGTTTCATTTTTATTACACGATGTTATTCCTTCACCGTGGAAGTCAATCGTGAACATTTGTTGAGTACGTATTTCATTTGAAAAATTGGTACCCGCCTGCGGGATTCGAACACCGGTGCATCGCTCAACACGAATGCACCGGACGTCTTATCCGTTAGGCCACGACGACTACTACTAGTAGCTTGAGAGGGCCCTATGGTCGTCGGGTGTCGTTACCTTAATTTGAATCCCGTTCGCGAGGTTACGGGCGCTGATAAAATTAATTTTTTTGGCCTGAAGGGCCAGGGAAACTCGGTCCCAAGCTGCTTTCTCTTGAAGGATTACCGGGGGAGGGGTCTGAGTTTTATTTTGTGCCACTGGACGCGGCGACGGTGTGGCACGGGCAGGGGGAGCGACGGGAGTCGGAGGGCGAGGGCGCGACGCGTTCGCGGCTTTACTAATTTTAGCGGCCGCGGGAGCTCGGGACTCCGCAGCGCGCTTCTTACCCTTTTGTACCAGGGTGAATCCATCCGTCGATGAGGCGAGGGCGAGGTCGACCTCCATGTCCGAGTCAGAGTCGGAGGACGAGGAGGCAGCAGGTTCGGGAGCAGGCGACCTACGGGCAGATGCAGGACGTCCGTCGGACCCTACGGAACCCGCGGATGATCGCGCCAGAGGAGCGGCGGCCACGGCGGACGACGCAGCAGTTTTACCCACTAGTATAGGCGACGCGGGAGCGGCAGGCATGGCGGACGCTGCGGTGTACGACGCGGGAGCGACGAGCACGGCGGAATCCGCGAGAGGGCTCACGGCGTGATCGGCCTTGAAAGCCAGAAACTCAGAAGTGAGCTTTGGGTGGCGAAGTCGGAGGAATTCTGTAAATAAAGCTTCCATGATGTCTGACCCAGGTGGGGCTGTCCCGGGTCTTAAACACACTCGCCTTGCGGCGAGGCCCCAACTTCTCGGTACTTAGCGGTTCGATTGAACACAGGTGGCGATGCGGCACAATTACTGCAGGAAAAAGAAAGAACAACAAAAAAAAAGGAAACAACAAAAATAAACCAAAACAAAACAAACACTTCCAGGAGCACACTTTGTCGGCAGATGTGCCACGAACAAAAGCCGGGTGAACAAAGGCCGGACTAACAATAAAACCAGGCGAACAATGGCCGGGCGATTGAGTGGTCGATGAGCACGTCCGCAGGCGGCGGGTGCTTCTGTCGGACTCGCAGTGAACCTAACGGAGTTCATGGATTACCTCAGCCTGATGAGCGCTATTATTAGTAACGAAAATATTGAATCAGTGTATATACTCGGCGATTTTAACGCCCATCGTAATGAACCTTTTTACAGGGAGTTGGCATGTGTCTGTGCGGAATTAGGATGGACTTGTGCGGACGTTGAACTATTAGGTGTAAATTCAGACACGTATAGTTTTATTAGTGAGGCGAATGGGTCCAGACGTTGGCTGGACCACTGTGTAGTCACGAAGTCAGCTATGCAGACCATTGTCAATACGTATATACTGTATGATGTCTTGTGGTCTGACCACTTTCCAGTAGTAGCACAGTGTGATTTTAACACTATAAAACCGAAATTTAATAATGTTACTCAATTGTGTAGTACCGTGCGATGGGGGGACAGAAAACCTGAGCAAATTGAATTTTATCATAAGATATGTCATGATAAACTGAGACAGATAGATTTTCCTGGCATTCTAAGTGATTGTTGTGATTGTGTTTGTAGTAATTCTGACCACAGACACATTTTAGATAAAATGTATCATGATATTGTTGACGTACTATGTCAAGCGGCTAGCGACAGTCATTCCCGTAGCAGATTTAATTGTAAAAAACCTGTTATTGGCTGGAATCGATATGTTAGTGATGCTCACGGGGAGGCGAGGTGTAAGTTTAATCTATGGGTATGGCATGGTAAGCCGAGGTCGGGTCGTGTTTGGAAAGAAATGGAAGAGAGTAGGAAAATTTTTAAATCACGCCTGAAATGGTGTCAAAACCACAGCGAGCAGTTAAGAATGGATATACTCGCGTCTCATCACTCCAAGCATGATTTTCACAGCTTCTGGAAATCTACCACTAAACTTAATGGTAAACCAGGCCTGCCCGTGAGCGTCGGTGGCATAAGTGATCACGATGGCATCACGAATATGTTTAGGGAACACTTTGCAGTTAGTTCGCCATTGGAACCATCACAGTCAGGGTGTGTAGGTGATTCTCAGGGGCAGATAGTTACTGCTAGGTTTACGGCTAACGAAGTTAGAAAAGTTATTAACTCCATGTCACGGGGTAAGTCTCCGGGTCATGACGAGCTGAGCATAGAACACCTAAAGTATGCCGGTGTACACTTGCCCCGAGTCTTGGTTATGTTCTACAATTTATGTATAGGACACTCCTACTTGCCTGAGGAGATGTTGAAGACTGTGGTAGTGCCAATTGTGAAGAATAGGACCGGGGATATATGTGATAAAACCAATTACAGACCCATCTCGTTAGCAACTATCATAGCGAAAGTGCTTGACAGTTTGCTTAACATACAACTTGATAAATATCTTCAGATACATGATAACCAGTTTGGTTTTAAATCAGGAATGTCTACAGAAATAGCCGTATTGTGTTTAAAGCAAACTGTCAAGTACTATACTGATCGAAAAACTCCAATTTTTGCCTGTTTCCTCGATTTATCAAAGGCATTCGACCTGGTTTGTTATGACATCTTATGGCAAAAACTGAATAATACTAAAATGCCGAAAGAACTAGTACAGATATTCAAATATTGGTACGCCAACCAGCTGAACGTGGTACGATGGTCGGGTGTCTATTCGAGGCCATACGGGATGGAGTGCGGGGTGAGGCAAGGGGGGTTGACCTCGCCCAAGCTCTTCAACCTGTATGTGAATGCTCTAATCGAGGAGCTCAGCAGTACTCATGTCGGCTGCCATATTGATGAAATATGTCTCAACAATATCAGTTATGCTGATGACATGGTGCTGCTGAGTGCGTCGGCCTGTGGGCTGTCTAAGCTGCTTGGCATATGTGAAAGGTATGCTCTAAGTCACGGTCTGGTGTATAATACAAAGAAGAGTGAGTGTATGGTGTTTCAGGCCAGAGGCAGGTGTCTGGATAACATTCCCTCCGTCAAACTAAATGGTACGCCACTGCGCAGAGTAGACAAGTTTAAATACCTAGGACACTTTGTAACCTCTGACCTGAGGGATGATGCAGACATTGAGCGGGAGCGGAGGGCGCTGTCTGTAAGAGCTAATATGATTGCCCGCAGGTTTGCTCGATGTTCGCGGGATGTCAAAATCACTCTATTTAGAGCGTTTTGTACGTCCTTCTATACGTGCAGCCTGTGGATGCTCTATAGTCAAAAGCAGTACAGCGCCTTACGCGTCCAATACAACAATGCGTTCAGGGTGTTGTTGGGGCTGCCTCGGTTCTGTAGCGCGTCGGGAATGTTCGCCGAGGCACGAGTCGACTGTTTCTTTACGACCATGCGGAAAAGGTGCACATCCCTGATTGGCCGGGTCCGAGTCAGCCCTAACAGCATCCTGAAGGCATTAACAGACCGTTATGACTGTCGGTACTTGAACCATTGTACCATGGTTCACTTGCGGACTAAACAATAATAATAATAATAATGGTTGGTGTTCCTTGCTGGATGTCTTGTTCTTTTCAATGAAACGATTTGGCTCGTATTTACAGGTTTATTAAAGATAAACAACTGAAGAACAAATAATAATGAAGTTGAATATTGTAGTAGATAATGTATAGTATGTAATCGTTAAAGATGTATATGCATGCGTTCGCGATCGCTCGATGAAGTGAAGCTCGGTGGTGGGCAAGAATAAAACTTGTTTGGAGGGGGATTTAGAGATCCTTAACATCCTCCGGGGCCTTGGAAGCATTTGCTTCCAATGAAGAATCTTCTGCAGTATCCAATAGAGGACAAAGATATCGAAGTCCACGCCGATAAACGCCAGTTGAAGTTTTGATTTCGGCTACTCGCACGATATTGTCCTTTTCTGGAAATAGGTTGATGACTCGACCCGTCCGCCATTGCATCGGTGGAATATTCTCGTCCTTCAGTAGAACTAAGTCACCATTCTGGATTGATCTTGCTGGTACGCGCCATTTGTGTCTTTGCTGTAATTCGTTCAAGTACTCTAGCTGCCATCGATTCCAAAAATGTTGACGAATCTGCTCCAAGTGTTGGTATCGGCTCAATCTAGAGGTACTAAGTTGCATGTAGTTAGGTGATGGCAACGACGTCAAAGGTCTTCCAATGAGGAAGTGTCCGGGAGTCAGAGGAGCAAGGTCATCAGGAGAGGAAGATAAGGGACATAAAGGCCTGCTATTGAGTATGGTTTCGATTTGATTAAACAAAGTAGCTAATTCTTCAAATGTGCAGTGAGTGTTATCGAGAATTCTTTTCAAATGAAATTTGGCTGATTTGACTGACGCCTCCCATAGACCCCCGAAGTGTGGTGCATATGCCGGTTGAAATTTAAAATCAATCCCTTCACTAGAAAGGAATCCACCGACGCCATCAGCATGAGAGTTCACAAATTCTGTAATCTCTTTGGATGCAGATACGAAGTTTCTGCCATTATCGCAGAAAATCTCCTTCGGCTTACCTCGGCGAGAGATAAAACGACGCAACGATAATATGAATGCCTCTTTGGTGAGGTCGCTTACGGCTTCTAAATGCAAACATTTGTATCTGAGGCAGACAAAAACGCACATATAACATTTCGATATCTTACACCCTCTACCCTTCCTATCAGTTATTAAGAAAGGTCCACAAAAATCAATACCAGCACTTATAAAGGGGAAGTCAGGATCAACGCGTTGACTGGGTAATGCGCCCATCATAGGTGCAAGCATCTTAGCACTTGCCCGCCTGCATACAATGCATTGTCTCACAGTAGCACGTGCCAGATCTCTGCCCGCTATGGGCCAGACGAACTCTCTGACAGTGGACAGTAGTAACTGTGGGCCAGCGTGCAGAAGACGTAAATGTTCTTGCTGGAACAATAGTTTTGTCAATTTATGCTTCGCATGTAGTAGCATAGGATGACGTTTGTCGTAAATCTGACAAGAATAGTTTAAACGACCACCTACACGTAATATACCCTTATCATCAATAAACGGGCTTAAGGAAATTAAAGAATTGTTCGGACTCAGCACGCCTTTATTATCGATTGTGGCTAGTTCAGCACTAAAACTATCCTTCTGAGCTAATCTCACTAAAGTTTCAAATGAATTGATGAGCTCATCAGGCTGCAATATACCATTCTTTTTATTGGGTTTGTTTCTGCAATTTAAAACGAATCTTAAAATATATGCACAAGCTCTTTGCAATATGCGCAAATTAGAATACCTATCAAAATGTATTAATGTCTGTATCATGTTTTTAGATGTGTTCACTAAATTAATCTTTATTTCCGGCAAATCATCAGTGGGATGGCGGTGGTTAAACAATGCTGGCCACTCATTTTTGCTTTCTTTCAAGAACTTTGGGCCGTTCCACCAAAGATCCATCTGAGGAGGTGCAGACACATCCAAACCACGTGAAGCTAAATCTGCAGGATTACACGACGTTGGCACATGACGCCACTCAGAAATGTCAGTCGATTCCAAAATGGTACCTACCTTGTTTGCCACAAAGGTTTTCAGTCTATCACATCTCATACTCAACCAGGTCAGCACAATAGATGAGTCAGTCCAAAATATTTTGTGGGAAATTGCGCATCGCAATGCGCGACACACAGCACTCACCAACTGTGCGCCCAGGACGCACGCGCATAGCTCGAGTCTTGGAATAGTCATCGGATTCACAGAAGCTACTCGAGCTTTGGAACATAACAAGCGTACGCGCACGTTGCCTTGCGCGTCGTGAGATCTGAGATAAATGCATGCTGCGTATGCAGACTGCGAAGCATCGCAGAAGCAATGCAGCTCTATGTTAATCGACTCGGGACATAAGACATGTCTAGGAATTCGCAAGTGTTGGATTTCAGAGACGCTGCAAAGAAATGATTGCCAGGCTCTGCTTATGTCGGCGGGAACAGGTTCATCCCAATCGATTTTAGTCAGCCAAAGTCTTTGCAGTATGATTTTAGGTTTAATTGTGAATAAACTCAGCAATCCAAGAGGATCGAAAACTTTACATGAATCTGATAAAATTGATCTTTTGGTAGGAATATTTTTTGTAATTTTGTAATTGCTAGGAAAGCTAATGTAATCTTCGTTGGGGTTCCAACCTATCCCTAAGGTATGTGACGATGAACTAATTATGAGTTCACGTTGAACAGACTGCGGCTCGATCAAGAGAGATGGTTTTTTTTTTTTTTTATGATTGAAAGTTTACTGGTGGCCCGAAGGCCTTTCCAGTTTCACCAGGACAGGTGGGCGAGCAAAGGCTCAGCCAAGAGGGGTGGGATTTGCTAACAACTGCCCGAGCGCCTCCGAAGGAGACCTAACAACTCAAGAGCAATTGTTTCGCGAATGAATCTACTACCGGATCGGAATCGCGACCCGCTGAGAAGATCCGGCGAGAAACTCAGCGGGCTGATGCATGGGTTAGGTTGCACGTCGACCTCTTTGTCGAGTTCGACGAGTACGGTTACCGGGGTCCCTAAGCCTGCCCCTAGTATTAGAGCTGAAGGCATCTAATGCAAAGGTTATTGGATCTGATGGATCCGTAAGGACGTGTCTAGGGCGTCGACGGTGACTGGCCCCTGCATGATCAGGATTCGGGGAGTAGTCAGCGGCGGCAACGATAAGGCGATTATCATGACGCATAGCCTTATCGAAGTATCGTTCCGACGCTGACTTCATGTATTTCCGAATTGATTCGAGGCCCAGGTCGTCGTGTAGGTCAACGTTCCTCACGAACCACGGAGCGCCGACAGCTAACCTGCAAAAGCGGGATTGTAGGGATTGGAGGGTGTCTATGTGTGTGCGGGCCGCGTGAGCGAACACCACACTCGCGTAAGTCATGACGGGCCTTATGCAAGTTTTGTAAAGTGTCACCTTGTTCCGAAGGGACATTTTACTCCGCTTACAGATCATGGGGTAGAGTCTACCGAGAATAAACGCGGCACGGTCACGGACTGATTTTATATGCGGGCGGAATGTCATCGATGCATCCAGGGTAACGCCCAGGTACTTGACCTTCCTGGCCCAGGGTATGGGTTGTCTAAAGAGAGTAATCGGGGGTGTGAGATTCCTCCTCCTAATCCGGGAGGAAATCCGTGTGGAGCTTCCCCTCTGAAATAGCACCGCAGTACTTTTCGCTGGGTTGATGTCTATGCGCCATTTTCGGAACCACTGTCCTAGGGCTAGGGCTGCGCTCTGAAGCTTCTTCGCGATTAGGGACTTATTTCTACTAGAATAGTAAACAGTCGTGTCGTCGGCGAATAAAGCTAAATGGGTCGGCGGCGACCGGGGAATATCGTTGACGAATAAGCTAAATAAGAGGGGTGAGAGGACAGAGCCTTGCGGGACTCCAGCTGTGAGAGGTCGTGGGGAGGAGCGGGTTCCCTCGACTCGATATCGAAAAGAGCGGTTCGACAAGAAGTCCCGTATGATGAGCACGAGACTATCCGGCACGCCCATGTTGAATAGTTTGAAAATCAAACCATTGTGCCAGACTTTGTCGAACGCTTTTGCGACGTCGAAGAAGAGAGCTCCCGTGTATAACGGTTTTGGTCGATTAAGCCCCACAAGAATGTGCTCCGTGAGGCGGTGCACCTGTTGAACGCATGAGTGATTTGTACGGAATCCGAATTGTTCATCGATGAGAATGCCCTTGGATGAGACGAAATCTCTGAGGCGCTTGTAGAGCAGACGCTCATACAGTTTGCCTAGAGACATGAGGAGGCTAATCGGGCGGTAGCTCGTCGGATGATTTTTTGGTTTACCGGGTTTATGTATGCCGATAACGTCCGCTTCTTTCCACACCGCGGGAAAGATACAGTTCGCCATAGCGGCATTGAAAATAGATGCCAACATCACGATGAGTTGGACGGGTAGAAGTTTAATAACGCGGTTAGATATACCGTCGGAACCGGGAGCCTTGCGAGGACGTAGGTCTTTGATCAAGTCTTTAACTTCCATCGGGGTGACGGGTGGTAACGCATCCGAGGGTGGCAAGGAGGCTCTGCGTTCTACCTCACTGTCTACTAATTCTACATGAACAGGGTCCACGGATTGAGTGCTGGGCGTGCACTGGGTTTGCAATGTATCGGCCAGCAGCTCTGCTTTTTCGTCATCATCAAAGGCCGCGAGTCGGCCTGAGGGGCCTACGAGGGGGGGCATAGTTACTACCGTATCCGATTTGAGAGTACGAGCTAAGCGGTAGTAAGACCTTTGGGAGGGCGCGAGTCCTTCTAAGAAATCAGACCATCTGGCATCTCGGACTTCGGCGATGCGAGACTTTACGTCGCGTTGTAGGGCACGCATTCGAATACGATTTTCCGCGGTAGGATACCTGTCGTAGGCGCGTATCGAGGCGTTCTTAGCTCTAAAGAGTTCCCTAATATCGTCGGACAATTTGAAGCGGTGAAGGAAGTCCTCCGCTACAACTTGTTTCGATGACCTATCTAATGTCGAGGTGATGTGTGATGTTAAGATGTCTATGGCTTCAGCGGTATCCTGAGGAGACGGGGTAGAGTCCGGGTTAAACGGGAGCGATGGTGGATCAGATTCAGCCAGGCTGATGCCCAGCGTGTGCCAATCCACCACAGTCCTCGTGACGGGAACGGAATCGGGAGCGCGACCGAGCTTCATGACGACGGGACGGTGGTCTGAATCTAACTCTGAAACTACTTCGATCGAGTGTAAGCGCAGAGTTACGTTTTTTAATAACGCTATGTCGAGTATATCCGGGCGATGCGCGATATTTAGCGGGTAGTGAGTCGGGGTTAACGGAGCGACGATATCGAAGGCGAGATCATCGACTAACGCGTCAAGCCGCCTGCCATTCGGGGTTGTGGTGTGTGAGTTCCACCTGATGTGTTTACAATTTAGGTCGCCCGCCAGAATGACAGAGCTCCCCATACCGAGCAGCGCCTCAATATCACTGCTTAGAACGATCTTATCCGGTGGAAGATAAACGGACGCGATAACGATCGGCGCGTGTCCCGTCAGTGAGATTCGGCACACTGATGCTTCGATATTAGCGAGCGCGGGAGGATCGAGCGGGACGCAATGCAGGGCTCTTCTATAGTAAATAACGGTACCACCACCACGGGCAGAGAGCCTGTCGTTCCTGACCATGTTATAGTTCGCGATTTTAGGGTCACGGCGCGCGGGCTTAAGTAGGGTCTCCTGCACTAAGAAAATGTCAATTTGATGGTCACGCAAAAAATCACAAACCTGATCACGTTGATTTGCGAGACCGTAAGCGTTAAAAAATCCTATTGTTACGGATAAGGGTTTTATTCTACTAATGTACGCCATTGATTACCGGCGGAGTGAGGGGAGGACGTACGTATTTAACGACGCGTATACGTCAGCGTATTCTTGCACAACGGCGATGAAATGTTGTGCAGTGGAGGCGGCGCGAATGGCGTCACCCAAAGCGTTAACACGCTCAAAGTTGATCGACTGAAAAAAGTCGATCGCTAGAGCGAGATTTTCGGACGCGGTCGGAGGGCAGGTCGCGGGGGAGGGACGTATCGCGGGGGTGGGACGAGTCGCGGGGGAGAGAGTTGTAGCCGTGTTCGTGTACGGCAACGGTTTAGCCCAAGCCGAGACGCTGGGCACCGACGCCGGCACGAAAGCAGGCTTAGCCTTCGGCACAGAGGGTACCGTGGCTTTGATGTCTGGGCCGGAAGCTCGGAGGCGGTTTTGACGGGCGACGCGGCGATTTATTTTTGGAGCTCTGGGGCATCCACGGTAGTTCGCGGGGTGACCTTGTGTTCGGCACAGGACACAGCTAGGCGGTTCCGTCGCGGTTTTTTGGTCACGAGCGCAGAGGGCCGTGGCGTGATCGCCCAAACACTTAACACATCGGGGGCGCGCGTGACAGTTACGGGAAGAGTGCCCGTACAGTTGGCAGTTATGGCACTGACTAGGAGTGCCTTTTTTATGGGGGACTTCGACGGCAATACCGGAGAGCCTACAGACGGTCCGAATGTAAAAAATTTGCTTACCCTCGGGGGTAGGCTGGAGGGCGACTAAAACCATATTGTATGGCTCCCTACCGCGGCCGGTGTGCATGCGGTGCACGGAATTTACTGGTAGGCCTTGTTCTATCAGATCTGCCTTGACGAGATCGGCATCTAGCTCCTTCGGGATTCCACGTATGACAACGCGGAGTTCGCGCTCCTCCTGGAGCGTATAAGTGTGGAAACTTATACGCTCCTTTCGGAGGTAACTTGAGAGGGCCCTATGGTCGTCGGGTGTCGTTACTTTTATTTGAATCCCGTTGGCGAGATTACGGGCGCTGGCAAAATTAATATTTTTGGCTTTAAGGGCCAGGGAAACTCGGTCCCAAGCTGCCTTCTCTTGAAGGATAACCGGGGGAGGGGTCTGAGTTTTAGATTGCGCCACCGGTCGCGGCGACGGAGTGGCACGGGCTGGAGGCGCAACGGGAGTCTGAGGGCGGGGGCGCGACGCGTTCGCGGCTTTGCTAATTTTAGCGGCCGCGAGAGCTCGAGACTCCGCGGCACGCTTCTTACCCTTTTGTACCAGGGTGAATCCATCCGTCGATGAGGCGGGGGCGAGGTCGACCTCCATCTCCGAGTCAGAGTCGGAGGACGAGGAGGCGGGCGCAGATGACCTACAAGCAGGAGTTTTGGAGGGCGCGACGGAGGCCGCGGATGATCGCGCTGCTGGAACGGTGGCCACGGCGGACGACGCAGTAGTTTTACTCGCCAGTATAGGCGACGCGGGAACGGCAGGCACGACGGAGGCTGCGGTGCTCGATGTAGACGCTTTGCACGCAGGTACAGGCGACGCAGGAGCAGCGAGCACGGCGGAGTCTTCGAGAGAGCTCGCAGTGTGATTGGCCTTGAAAGCCAGAAACTCTGAGGCGAGCTGTGGGTGACGAAGTCGGAGGAATTCCACGAATACAGCGTCCATGATCGCTGAGTACCCAGGTGGGGCGGCCCTGGGTCTTGAAAACACTCGCCTTGCGGCGAGGCCCCAACTTCTCGGACCTGAGCGGTTCTATTGAACACAGGTGGCAATGCGGCGCGATTACTACAGGACAAAGAAAAAGCACAACAAAACAGAAATTACAAAAAGAAGCAAAACAAATAAATACTTGCAGGAAAACACTTTGTCGGCAAATGTTCCACGAACACAAAAATAACTAAAACAAAACAAATAAAAGCTTCCAGGAAACACACTTGGTCGGCAGATGTATCACGAACACAGGCCGCGCGAACAATGGCCGGGCTAACAAAAGCCGGGCGAACAAAGACCGGGCGATCGAGTGGACGATGAGCACGTCCGCATGTGACGGGTGCCTCTATCGGAATGAAGAGAGATGGTATATTGGAACGGTACTTACGTAGATTGACACAGCCGGCTGCTAATGTACTCTCTACGGTTTTTTTAATATAATGTAGCTCAGTCTCACTGTCACTTCCGGTGAGCATGTCGTCCACCAGGAAGTCGTTCTGAATAATATTTTTAATTTTAGGTTCACAAGAGTCCTCGCCCAACTGCCACAGACAACGTGTGCTCAGGAACTTGAACTAGAAAGGCCATAGGTAACTGTATTGAGCCGCAGTGATCTCAGTGCCTCCGTACTTGTATCACGCCAAGGTATCATTTGCAAATCGCGGTCATTGTTTTGTATTTGTACTTGTCGGTACATCTTTTCTATATCAGCTGATATTACGTAGGTGTATTGACGAAATCGAAGCAAAATGTTAAAAAGTTTATCTTGTATATTTGGGCCAACCATTAATAAATCGTTTATGGAAAATCCAGATGTTGTCTTCGCACTACCATTAAATACGACGCGCAGCTTGGTTGATTCGCTAGATGGTTTCAGTACCGCGTGGTGAGGTATAAAATAAGATTGCCGAGGAATCAATATCTCCGACTCAGACAAGTGGCCTAGCACAGAGTATTCATGTATAAACTGCGAATATAAATTTTTAAGGTCACTGTTTTTTGACAAACATCTCTCCAATGACAAGAACTGGTTTCTAGCTAGTGTGAATGAGTCGCCTAATCGTTACACTTTGAGGCCAACACTATGTTGCAACGATTCAACGACTTCAAGCATGTGTTTTGATTACCAATCCCTCCAATGTTTAATTTAGTCGGTAAAGAACTTAACTGTAATTTCGATTTTAAATTCTCTGTAATAATGGACGACTGACTGCCGCTGTCTAGAAGTGCACGAGCCGTGACATGATGTCTTGTGTTTGGATTGTATATTTCGACCATCGCCGTTGAAAGAAGTACATTTGATTTGGAACCCACTGACATACTGACAGCGCTATTGCACGTAGCCTGCTCACCCTCAGACCCCACCTCGGTTGTCGAGCTTTGTGCTTGAACGTTGGATATATTTGCAGCCTGAGAATTATTCCTATGTAGTAGGGTGTTGTGAAATAATTTGCAAATGTAACAAGGACCTAACCTACATTGTTGTACTGAATGCCCCTTGCGTAGGCAGTTAAAACATAGTCTTAACCTCACCACCTCGGCGGTCCTGTCAGCGATTGATTTTGCCAAGAAGGTCGCACAATCATATAAGCGATGATCACCACCGCACAGGACGCATATGGAAGTCGACGAGGAGGAGGATTGGCCAGCTGAAATCACAAATGATCTTGTTTGAGGCCGTTGACCTTTGCTCAAATCGAAGGAATTTAGCGGACGTTTATTAATTGAAGCACGCTCTGTCCTATTCAATTGTATTGATTCCAAAATATCGGCTCGAGCTTTCAGGAAACAAAAAAAATCTTTAAGAGAAGGTGATCTCTTGAAATTGCTCCTGTGCTCCTCCCACTTAAAATTAGTGCTACTATCGAGTTTTGAAGTGACCAGATGTATTACTAGCGTATCCCACGACGCCGTTGGTTCGCCCAGGGTGTTCAGAGCCCGTAAGTTTTTCGAAATGTGATCGATTAAAAATTTCAAATCTTTAGATGAATCGCGAGACACGGGCTGAAGGTTACAGAGCGAGTTTAAATGATTGCTTTTCGTTGTTGTATCTCTCGCAAAGAAGTTGCCAGGCTTCATCATAATTGGCAGAACTAACTTCGAGATTGCTGATGACGTGGGCAGCCTCTCCTTCAAGATAAGAGTTGAGGTAATGAAATTTATGTACTGATTCAATTCTGTTGTTGCTGTGGATCAATGAAGTAAAAGTGTCTCGAAATTCTAGCCATTTAAAGTAAGTGCCGTCAAAGTTCGCAATTTTTATAGTAGGCAATTTGAAGCCTGATATATGTTGACTTGGGTTTGAACAATTGGAACAAATCTCAGAATTCGCGGGCCTAAAGTCCTCGCGTTGCGTCTGATTAACCTCCAAAAATAATTGAGTTTTTGCGATAAGTGATGAAAAATCTGTCTCAATATCATCTCTTATATCTAGTTCAGCTTCTAGATTAGCAGTGTTCATTATTTCTATCTGCGTCTGCAATTCATCAAACTTGGAAAACATTTCTCTCAAACTTTCATATCTTTGATTAAGCATACACAAATCAACCTGCAAGGTCGGCTGCGTTTCTGAGATCTTATTAAATAAATTTTTATATTTAGTAATGCGACCCTTGACGGAACTACGACGAGCGTTGAGTTCTTTTAATGTGCTTACTGTGCTTGCACTGGGGACATCTAGTTTAAGACTCCCGATTGGCGAGATAGATCTCTCAGTGTGAGACATAATGGCAAAGGAATGAGCAATACAAAATTGAAAGCAAACGAGAAAAATAAATAAAATTAAAATAGAATGTTACGTAAATTATGCAATCCGGTCAATGCCCTCAATTAACAATGGGTCAAGGTCAGCGCAGTGTCTTATAAAGTGTAGTCGCCAGATGCGGGAACGAACGGCTTTGAAATGACACACGTAGTGCGACACGAAGCGTTTACTGGAATGCAGAAATTGAACTATTCAAAACAAATGTTATGATTAAATGAATGCGTATGATGAATAATTAAATGTTAAATTTTACGCTTGTTATTAAAGAATTATTTCGAAATGTATTGTAACAACTCGTTGTACTGCAATCTCAGCGTTAACAAAATGTAATATTATAATAATTTGTTGTATTTAATGAAGTATTGATTACGAAATGATATTTGACTTTATTAATGTGTAATAATCAAGTTTTGACTAATGTATTTCACTCTTAGTTATTAAGATGGAGGTAGTTTGTTAAAGTTTAAAGTACATTAAGCTAACTTTCGTTCGAGTCTAAGGCCTATGGATGAATTAATGGATGATTTATGATGAGAATAGATATAAATCAGGAATGGACACTTCCCTGCTGTTTGATGTTGATCACGTTCATCACGTCGAGGTCACCAATGTTCCTTGCTGGATGTCTTGTTCTCTTCAATGAAACGATTTGGCTCGTATTTACAGGTTTATTAAAGATAAACAACTGAAGAACAAATAATAATGAAGTTGAATATTGTAGTAGATAATGTATAGTATGTAATCGTTAAAGATGTATATGCATGCGTTCGCGATCGCTCGATGAAGTGAAGCTCGGTGGTGGGCGAGAATAAAACTTGTTTGGAGGGGGATTTAGAGATCCTTAACAGTTGGTTCGAAGTAGGTATCAGTGGAATGGAATATTTGAAAGGTATTCCACTGATAACTACTTTTAATAAATGTATATTTTTTATTTGATTGGCTTTGTTAATTTTAAGTATGTTTCAATACTATGTACACACATGGACTTATTGTTGTCTGAAATAAAATAAATCATTCATTCATCATTCATTAAGGGCAATCCTTACGGTAACTGAAACAAAAGATTTAGATAACCTCGCCATGATTGCGAATAATGTTGCGGAGGCCACGCGAGTTAACCACATCTCTGAGGTCATTAATCAGCAAACGCCGAATATGGAACGACCATCAACAAGCGACACATCTTTAATTTTAGCGGAAATAGCAAAATTAAGCGTCAGAATGACTAACATGGAGCAGTCACGATCCAGACAAAACTACTTTGATCGTAACCGTGATAGAAGTGGCTCACGATCTTCATCGAGACGCCGTACCTCACAGAACCCCAACTGATTATGTTACTACCATTACAAGTTCCGTCAAAATGCTCAGAAGTGCGTCCAACCATGTGCATGGAAACCAAGTTCGGAAAACTAGGCGTGGTACAGTCGCGGGCGGAAGCTAGTACCATTTTAGGATGCCGCCATTCCGATAGAAGCACCCGACCCGTGCGGACGTGCTCATCGATCAATCGATCGCCCGGTCTTTTGTTAGCCCGGCCATTGTTCGCGCGGCCTGTGTTCGTGATACATCTGCCGACAAAGTGTTTTTCCTGGAAGTTTTTATTTGTTTTGTTTTAGTTATTTTTGTGTTCGTGGAACATTTGCCGACAAAGTGTTTTTTTCAAGACCCGGGGTCGCCTGCACCCGCCTCCTCGTGCTCCGACTCTGACTTGGACATGGAGGTCGACCTCGCCCCCGCCTCATCGACGGATGGATTCACCCTGGTACAGAAGGGTAAGAAGCGTGCCGCGGAGTCTCTAAAATTAGCAAAGCCGCGAACGCGTCGCGCCCCCGCCCTCAGACTCCCGTTGCGCCCCCAGCCCGTGCCATTCCGTCGAATTTGATTATGCGCCCTGGCCTTGTTGTTCTAACAGGGCGTTGACCATCAGAGTTTTTAATCGCCGGCTCCGGTGCTATTACCGTGGTGCTGGTTGAGTCCGTTGTGATGTAGGCAGGCTTTACGCGATCAATAGAGACCTTCACTGGTCCTCTGTTTAATTCAACAGTGAGGGTCTTATCGGACCTGGCAAGCACACGATATGGGCCAGTGTACGGCGGATCTAGCGAAGCTCGTAAAGCGTCTTTTCTTATGAAAACGTTCTTGCACGTCTTTAGATCATCGTGTACGAATATAGATGTTGAAGAGTGTCGCGATGCTGCCTGAGGTCTCAGTAATGCCATGTGCTTCCTGAGTTGTGAGACGAAGTCTGATGGTGTCAACTGATCAGCTTTTTTTTTTTTTTTTTATTGCTTAGATGGGTGAACGAGCTCACAGCCCACCTGATGTTAAGTGGTTACTGGAGCCCATAAACATCCACAACGTAAATGCGCCATCCACCTTGAGATACAAGTTCTAAGGTCTCAAGTATAGTAACGACGGCTGCCCCACCCTTCAAACCGAAACGCATTACTGCTTCACGGAAGAAATAGGCAGGGTGGTGGTACCCACCCGCGCGGACTCACAAGAGGTCCTACCACCAGTACCCAGCTTTGGGTGTGTGTAGAAACTCGCCAGGTATCCGCAGAGGCTCGCCGTAAACCAATTCAGCAACGGAGCAACGAAGATCTTCCTTCCAAGCCGTTCTTATTCCAAGCAAAACAACAGGTAAAATGTTCGTCCATCTCCGCTCGCCATGTGCCATGATCGCGGTCTTTAGGGTACGATGGAATCTCTCCACCATTCCATTCGCAGATGGGTGATATGCGGTTGTGTGGCATAGCTGGATCCCGCATAGGTTTGTGAGAGCTTTGAACAAATGGGATGTGAACTGGCGACCCAAATCCGTGGTTACTCTTTCCGGAGAACCGAATCGTGAGATCCACATATCATAAAAAGCTTTTGCCACCGTTTCAGCCGTGATATCGTATAGTGGCATTACCTCTGGCCATCTTGTGAACCTGTCTACTGCTGTAAGACAGTACTTGTAGTCATTCGAAGATGGTAGCGGTCCAATCAAATCAATGTGTACGTGGCTGAAACGTGATTGCGGTAACTGGAAATCACCCAACGGAGATGAAATATGCCTGTGGATCTTCGATTTCTGACAGGCTTCGCAGGCCTGAGTCCAAGTGTGACAATCTCGTCGAGCTGAAGGCCAAATAAACCTACTCGTTACCATCTTGGTTGTCGCTTTCGTACCAGGGTTTTTTTTTTTTTTTTTTTTTTTTCTCGGGCCGGGGGCCGAACCTCCTACGAGGTCCCCGCGCCTAGGGGGCGCGCGGGGTATGTGAGACTCAACGATCTGCAGGTGTTGAGAGCAGATCGCGGGCCCAAGGATTTTAGGGCCCACCCACTAAACGACTCCCCTGCACTCTTACACCCGACGTCCGATCTCCGTCCGGGGTCAGAACCCGTTCAGAGTAGGGGGGTTCCCGCGGTCAACACTACAACCAGACACGCGGCGCCACCCCGAGGACGCCCGACCGACGGGTCGTCGAGGCGATAGTCGACGACCAACGACGTCAGTCTCCGCGGTACGGCGGCCCTACCAGGCCGCCCGGGCGGTGCCGCTGGTGTTCCGGGATACCCCGCTGGGCCAGAACCAGCCTGCCGGGTCGGAACGCGATACACCGCCGACCGGGTTGCTCTTCAACAGTATGTTCGGCGACGACAGCGACGACGAAAATGCGGACCGCATCGCAGTCCGCAGCCGCCGACGCGCCGTCCCGTCCTCCTGGTGCCAGCGCGCTAGAGTGACGGTAGCGTGCGGCGCAGCCTCAACCCCCTTAGGTCGCCCCGTGACCATCACCGGGAGGAGACTGCCTCCTCATAGCTGGACAAACGCCCTCCTCCGGCCCCCGGCCCGACATTTAGTCCACTATTGTAGTCCATCACACACAAACGGCGGCATCCTTTTTTTTTTTTTTTATGATTGAAAGTTTACTAATGGCCCGAAGGCCTTTCCAGTTTCACCAGGACAGGTGGGCGAGCAAAGGCTCAGCCAAGAGGGGTGGGATTTGCTTACAACTGCCCGAGCGCCTCCGAAGGAGACCTAACAACTCAAGAGCAATTGTTTCGCGAATGAATCTACTACCGGATCGGAATCGCGACCCGCTGAGAAGATCCGGCGAGAAACTCAGCGGGCTGATGCATGGGTTAGGTTGCACGTCGACCTCTTTGTCGAGTTCGACGAGTACGGTTACCGGGGTCCCTAAGCCTGCCCTTAGTATTAGAACTGAAGGCATCTAATGCAAAGGTTATTGGATCTGATGGATCCGTAAGGACGTGTCTAGGGCGTCGACGGTGACTGGCTCCTGCATGATCAGGATTCGGGGAGTAGTCAGCGGCGGCAACGATAAGGCGATTATCATGACGCATAGCCTTATCGAAGTATCGTTCCGACGCTGACTTCATGTATTTCCGAATTGATTCGAGGCCCAGGTCGTCGTGTAGGTCAACGTTCCTCACGAACCACGGAGCCCCGACAGCTAGCCTGCAAAAGCGGGATTGTAGGGATTGGAGGGTGTCTATGTGTGTGTGGGCCGCGTGAGCGAACACCACACTCGCGTAAGTCATGACGGGCCTTATGCAAGTTTTGTAAAGTGTCACCTTGTTCCGAAGGGACATTTTACTCCGCTTACAGATCATGGGGTAGAGTCTACCGAGAATAAACGCGGCACGGTCACGGACTGATTTTATATGCGGGCGGAATGTCATCGATGCATCCAAGGTAACGCCCAGGTACTTGACCTTCCTGGCCCAGGGTATGGGTTGTCTAAAGAGAGCAATCGGGGGTGTGAGATTCCTCCTCCTAATCCGGGAGGAAATCCGTGTGGAGCTTCCCCTCTGAAATAGCACCGCAGTACTTTTCGCTGGGTTGATGTCTATGCGCCATTTTCGGAACCACTATTCTAGGGCTAGCGCTGCGCTCTGAAGCTTCTTCGCGATTAGGGACTTGTTTCTACTGGAATAGTAAACAGTCGTGTCGTCGGCGAATAAAGCTAAATGGGTCGGCGGCGACCGGGGAATATCGTTAACAAATAAGCTAAATAGGAGGGGTGAGAGGACAGAGCCTTGCGGGACTCCAGCTGTGAGAGGTCGTGGGGAGGAGCGGGTTCCCTCGATTCGATATCGAAAAGAGCGGTTCGACAAGAAGTCCCGTATGATGAGCACGAGACTATCCGGCACGCCCATGTTGAATAGTTTGAAAATCAAACCATTGTGCCAGACTTTGTCGAACGCTTTTGCGACGTCGAAGAAGAGAGCTCCAGTGTATAACGGTTTTGGTCGATTAAGCCCCACAAGAATGTGCTCCGTGAGGCGGTGCACCTGTTGAACGCATGAGTGATTTGTACGGAATCCGAATTGTTCATCGATGAGAATGCCCTTGGATGAGACGAAATCTCTGAGGCGCTTGTAGAGCAGACGCTCATACAGCTTGCCTAGAGACATGAGGAGGCTAATCGGGCGGTAGCTCGTCGGGTGATTTTTTGGTTTACCGGGTTTATGTATGCCGATAACGTCCGCTTCTTTCCACACCGCGGGAAAGATACAGTTCGCCATAGCGGCATTGAAAATAGATGCCAACATCACGATGAGTTGGACGGGTAGAAGTTTAATAACGCGGTTAGATATACCGTCGGAACCGGGAGCCTTGCGAGGACGTAGGTCTTTGAAGGAGGCTCTGCGTTCTACCTCACTGTCTACTAATTATACATGAACAGGGTCCACGGATTGAGTGCTGGGCGTGCACTGGGTTTGCAATGTATCGGCCAGCAGCTCTGCTTTTTCGTCATCATCGAACGCCGCGAGTCGGCCTGAGGGGCCTACGAGGGAGGGCATAGTTACTACCGTATCCGATTTGAGAGTACGAGCTAAGCGGTAGTAAGACCTTTGGGAGGGCGCGAGTCCTTCTAAGAAATCAGACCATCTGGCATCTCGGACTTCGGCGATGCGAGACTTTACGTCGCGTTGTAGAGCACGCATTCGAATACGATTTTCCGCGGTAGGATACCTGTCGTAGGCGCGTATCGAGGCGTTCTTAGCTCTAAGGAGTTCCCTAATATCGTCGGACAATTTGAAGCGGTGAAGGAAGCCCTCCGCTACAACTTGTTTCGATGACCTATCTAATGTTCCGCAGGGCAGTATTCTTGGGCCCACTTTGTTCCTGCTCTATGTAAACGATCTTTGTAGTCAATCTTACCCCTACTGTCGTCTCTTTGCATATGCTGATGATACAGCACTTATAGTTTCAGGCAACACGTGGGTAGAGGCAATTGAGAATGCTGAGTTTGCAATGAACCAGACGATGACATGGCTGAACCGCAACCTATTAACTCTAAACATTGACAAAACCAAATTTTTAACATTTGCAAGCAGAAAATCTGTCCAACCCCCGCGTGATTCCATTACTCTCAAGGCCCATGTATGTAATGGACGATATTCCGCATGTAATTGCTCGGAGATTGCTAGGACTGATAATATCAGATACTTGGGGGTGTTGGTGGATAGCTGTTTCAATTGGTATGATCAACTGGAACTTGTGACGACGCGCATTCGAAGTTTAATTTTTATTTTTAAAAAGCTAAGAGGCTCGGCAGATAAGCAAATATTGCTTACCGTATACACTTCCCTTTGCGAGTCGCTTATAACTTATTGCATCCCTATTTGGGGATGTGCCTGCAAGACAAAGTTTATTAATATCGAACGAGCGCAAAGGGCAGTGCTTAAGGTGATGCTGGGGAAGCCTTTTGGGTACTCTACTAGACAACTGTATCGTGACGCAGGAGTGCTGACGGTTAGACAACTGTTTATCCACAGGTCCGTTCTGCGACAGCACTCCTGCCTCCCATCAATGCCAGAAACTTCACTTTCCACGAGGAGACGAAAACCGGCCTTTGACACTATTGTTTGTAGGACGGAATTTGCCAGACGACAGATTTATTCGTCAGGTAGCAGAATTTATAATAAAGTAAATATATCTCAGCAGATAGATGGCTTAAATAGGTATGACGTTAAAAATAATCTGAAGTCTTGGCTCTTAAACTTAGACTATTTTGAAACAGAATAAGTCGTGTTGTAAAAATGTATAATGATGTATATATAGTATGATATACTGTTGATTTATTGTAGCTAATTTTAAATTAATATTTTATATAATAATATATAATATAATACATAATAATATTTTATCCTTTATTGTATGACACACATACACACACACACAAACACACTAACACACTAACACACATAAACTCACACACACACACACACGCACGTACTATAATCTTACAGATCGTTCTTCCTGGTTAACTTTCTTTACCTGGTGACCTAGCACTGAACCACTGACTTTTGTAACACAGGTTTTTCCTAGCATAAAAGTCAGGGAATATTGTTATTGTATACCTCATAACAAAGCCATGTATATTATTATACTAGTGTTAAGTATTTTTGTACGTGTTTGTATTTTAAGAGGCTTGAATAAATATTATTATTATTATTATTAATGTCGAGGTGATGTGTGATGTTAAGATGTCTATGGCTTCAGCGGTATCCTGAGGAGACGGGGTAGAGTCCGGGTTAAACGGGAGCGATGGTGGATCAGATTCAGCCAGGCTGATGCCCAGCGTGTGCCAATCCACCACAGTCCTGGTGACGGGAACGGAATTGGGAGCGCGACCGAGCTTCATAACGACGGGACGGTGGTCTGAATCTAACTCTGAAACTACTTCGATCGAGTGTAAGCGCAGAGTTACGTTTTTTAATAACGCTATGTCGAGTATATCCGGGCGATGCGCGATATTTAGCGGGTAGTGAGTCGGGGTTAACGGAGCGACGATATCGAAGGCGAGATCATCGACTAACGCGTCAAGCCGCCTGCCATTCGGGGTTGTGGTGTGTGAGTTCCACCTGATGTGTTTACAATTTAGGTCGCCCGCCAGAATGACAGAGCTCCCCATACCGAGCAGCGCCTCGATATCACTGCTTAGAACGATCTTATCCGGTGGAAGATAAACGGACGCGATAACGATCGGCGCGTGTCCCGTCAGTGAGATTCGGCACACTGATGCTTCGATTTTAGCGAGCGTGGGAGGATCGAGCGGGACGCAATGCAGGGCTCTTCTATAGTAAATGACGGTACCACCACCACGAGCAGAGAGCCTGTCGTTCCTGACCATGTTATAGTTCGCGATTTTAGGGTCACGGCGCGCGGGCTTAAGTAGGGTCTCCTGCACTAAAAAGATATCAATTTGATGGTCACGCAAAAAGTCAGAAACCTGATCACGTTGATTTGCGAGACCGTAAGCGTTAAAAAATCCTATCGTCACGGATAGGGGCTTTATTCTACTTATATACGCCATTGATTACCGGCGGAGTGAGGGGAGGACGTACGTATTTAATGACGCGTATACGTCGGCGTATTCCTGCACAACGGCGATAAAGTGTTGTGCAGTGGAGGCAGCGCGAATGGCGTCGCCCAAAGCGTTAACGCGCTCAAAGTTGATCGACTGAAAGAAGTCGATCGCTAAAGCGAGATTTTCGGACGAGGTCGGAGGGCAAGTCGCGGGAGAGGGACGAGTCGCGGGGGCGGGACGAATCGCGGAGGAGGGAGTTGTACGTGTACGGCAGCGGTTTCGCCCAGGCCGAGACACTGGGCACCGCCGCCGGAACGAACGCTGGCTTAGCCTGCGACGCAGAGGGTGCCGAGGCTTTGATGTCTGGGCCGGAAGCTCGGAGGCGGTTTTGGCGGGCGACGCGGCGATTTATTTTCGGGGCTCGGGGGCATCCGCGGTAATTTGCGGGGTGACCCTGTGTTCGACACAGGACGCAGCTAGGCGGTTCCGTCGCGGTTTTTTGATCGCGAGTGCATAGGGCCGTGGCGTGATCGCCTAAACATTTGACGCATCGGGGGCGCGCGTGACAGTTACGGGAAGAGTGCCCATACAATTGACAGTTATGGCACTGGCTAGGAGTGCCTTTTTTATGGGGGGCTTCGACAGCGATACCAGAGAGCCTACAGACGGTCTGTGTGTTAAAGATTTTCTTACCCTCGGGGGTAGGCTGGAGAGCGACTAGAACCATATTATATGGCTCCCTACCGCGACCGGTGTGCATACGGTGCACAGAATTCACTGGTAGGCCTTGTTCTAACAGGTCGACTTTTACGAACTCTACATCTAACTCTTTAGGGATTCCGCGTATTACAACGCGGAGTTCGCGCTCCTCCTGAAGCGTATAAGTGTGGAAGCTTATACGCTCCTTACGGAGGTAAGAGGTGAGGGCCCTATGGTCATCAGATGAATGCACCTTTATTAGGATGCCGTTCGCGAGGTTACGGGCATTCGTGAAATTGATATTTTTGGCCTTAAGGGCCAGGGAAACTCGATCCCAAGCTGCCTTCTCTTGAAGGATTACCGGAGGAGGGGACTGGGTTTTATTTTGTGCCACCGGACGCGGCGACGGACTGGCACGGGCTGGAGGCGCAACGGGAGTCTGGGGGTGGGGGCGCGACGCGTTCGCGGCTTTGCTAATTTTAGCGGCCGCGGGAGCTCGAGACTCCGCGGCACGCTTCTTACCCTTTTGTACCAGGGTAAATCCATCCGTCGATGAGGCGGGGGCGAGGTCGACCTCCATCTCCGAGTCAGAGTCGGAGGACGAGGAGGCGGGCGCAGGTGACCTACGAGCAGGTGTTTTGGAGGGCGCGACGGAGGCCGCGGATGATCGCACAGCTGGAACGGTGGCCACGGCGGACGACGCAGCAGTTTTACTCGCCAGTATAGGCGACGCGGGAACGGCAGGCACGACGGAGGCTGCGGTGCTCGATCTAGAAGCTTTGCACGCAGGTACAGGCGACGCAGGAGCAGCGAGCACGGCGGAGTCTTCGAGAGAGCTCGCAGTGTGATTGGCCTTGAAAGCCAGAAACTCTGAGGCGAGCTGTGGATGACGAAGTCGGAGGAATTCCGCGAATACAGCGTCCATGATCGCTGAGTGCCCAGGTGGGGCGGCCCTGGGTCTTGAAAACACTCGCCTTGCGGCGAGGCCCCAACTTCTCGGACCTGAGCGGTTCTATTGAACACGGGTGGCGATGCGGCGCGATTACTACAGGACAAAGAAAAAATACAACAAAACGGAAATAACAAAAAGAAACAAAACAATTAAACACTTCCAGGAAAGCAATTTGTCGGCAGATGTACCACGAACACAGAAATAACGAAAGGAAACAAAACAAATAAAAACGCGACAACGACAGTGCGTTTCCAAAGATCTTTTTTGCCACGTACCATCCGGCTTTGGAATGAACTCCCCTCCACGGTGTTTTCCGAGCGCTATGACATGTCCTTCTTCAAACGAGGCTTGCGGAGAGTACTTTATGGTAGGCAGCGGCTTGGCTCTGCCCCTGGCATTGCTGACGTCCATGAGCGACGGTGACCACTTACCATCAGGTGGGCCGTATGCTCGTCTGCCTACAAAGGCAATAAAAAAAAAAAGTAAATTTATCAAAAATCAGCCAATGGAACTGAAATTGCAACATTTGGTGAAAAAACGTTAGTGCTAGATTTAAAGCTACGTCGCGCTTTCCGATGGAATTTCGTGCTTGCAGATGTTAAACAGGCTATATTAGGGGCGGATTTTTTAACTTCTATTAATCTTTTGGTTGATATGGGTGAACGTAAGCTTATAGATTTTTTTTTTTTTTTTTTTCTCGGGCCGGGGGCCGAACCTCCTACGAGGTCCCCGCGCCTAGGGGGCGCGCGGGGTATGTGAGACTCAACGATCTGCAGGTGTTGAGAGCAGATCGCGGGCCCAAGGATTTTAGGGCCCACCCACTAAACGACTCCCCTGCACTCTTACACCCGACGTCCGATCTCCGTCCGGGGTCAGAACCCGTTCAGAGTAGGGGGGTTCCCGCGGTCAACACTACAACCAGACACGCGGCGCCACCCCGAGGACGCCCGACTGACGGGTCGTCGAGGCGATAGTCACGACGTGTGTCTATCGCCGTCAGTCTCCGCGGTACGGCGGCCCTACCAGGCCGCCCGGGCGGTGCCGCTGGTGTTTCGGGATACCCCGCTGGGCCAGAACCAGCCTGCCGGGTCGGAACGCAATACACCGCCGACCGGGTTGCTCTTCAACAGTATGTTCGGCGACGACAGCGACGACGAAAATGCGGACCGCATCGCAGTCCGCAGCCGCCGACGCGCCGTCCCGTCCTCCTGGTGCCAGCGCGCTAGAGTGACGGTAGCGTGCGGCGCAGCCTCAACCCCCTTAGGTCGCCCCGTGACCATCACCGGGAGGAGACTGCCTCCTCATAGGGGCTGGAGCTGGACAAACGCCCTCCTCCGACCCCCGGCCCGACGGCGGCGGCACGGCGCCGAGAGGGAACTTCTTCAGCTCACCCTCTCCCGTTCCGCCGCCTTCTTCTGCGAGATGGTGGACTCGCAGAAGTCGAGCATCGCCTGCCAGGACTCGTCGCTGCCGAGCATCGTAGCCACGATGGTCGGAAGCGACAAGTCCGGTCCTATTTTTGCAACGAGGACGCGGCGCTGCTCCGCGAAAGCGGGGCAGTACGCGAGCGTATGCTCCGCCGTGTCCTCGTTGCAGCCACTGCAGTGGTGGCACTTCGGCGTCGGCTCCCTTCGGGCGACGAGGTGCAGGTAGCGACCGAAACAGCCGTGTCCCGTGAGCACCTGCGTCGCTCGGAAGGTGAGATGTCCTCGGTCGCGATCCACCCAGTCCGAGAGGACCGAGCGGATCGTCTCGACGGTCCGTCGCCCGTAGGCGGGGTCCGCCAGGCGGCGAGACCACGCCTCGAGCACGGCACGCCGAGATTGAAGCTTCCGCGCTCGAACTTCCACCGCGCCAGGACGCGGCTCCCCCCTGGAGCGGAGATCGCATCGCCATGCGTAATCCGCAGCGAGCGCCTCCGCTTCCAGGTCCCAGGGAGGCGTCCCAGCTAGCACGCACGCCGCCTCGAACGAGACGGTGCGGTATCCACGAACCGCCCTGACCGCAATCGCGCGCTGCGGACGTCGCAACGCCGCAACGTTGTCGCGGGTCAGGGCGTGGCACCACACGGGAGCCCCGTACAGTGCCATCGACCGCACCACCCCCGTGTAGAGGCGGCGCACCACCACGTCAGGCCCCCCGACGTTCGGCAACAGCCGACTCAGCGAGCCGGCGGCCGCCATCAATCGGGGACCTAATCTCTCAAAGTGAGTGCGGAAGCTCCAAAAGCTTATCGATAAGGTAACAGATCTGAATGTATTAGTTTGTATTGTTGTTAGCAATCATTGCATACTGTTGATGTCAGTCATCCATATCGTGATTTGTTAGCGCTGTACCCCGACATAACGAAACCAGCGTCATTTAAGGAAGTAAGTTCCCATAACGTTTTGCATTACATTGAAACTACTGGTCCACCGGTGCATGCCCGTGCTCGACCACTGGCACCTGAGAGATATAAAATAATTAAGGAGGAATTTCGGATCATGCAGGAATTGGGTATTTGTCGGCCTTCTAAAAGTGCTTGGGCTAGCCCATTACATTTTGTCCCCAATAAAAATGGAGACTTAAGACCATGTGGTGATTATCGTCAATTGAACGCTGTTACAAAACCTGACAGATACCCTATTCCTCGACTGCATGATTTTACTTATATTTTGGCTGATAAAAAGATATTTTCAAAATTAGATATCAATAGAGCATTTCATTGTATTGATGTTGCTCCTGAAGATATTGAAAAGACTGCCATAATAACGCCTTTCGGTCTTTTTGAATTTCCTAAAATGACATTTGGCTTGCGGAATGCGCCACAAACATTCCAGCGCTTTATGCATAACATTGTCCTACAAGGCCTTGAATTCCTATTCAGTTATCTCGATGACGTCATCATTGCTAGCGAGAGTCCTACTCAGCATAACGAGCATTTACGAATAGTTTTTGAAAGATTCAATTCTTATGGCATAACCATCAATCTAGATAAATGTTGTTTCAGCCAGCCTAAAGTTGAATTTTTGGGGCATGAAGTTAGTGTAAACGGAATAACACCACTTAAGAATAAAGTAGAAGCTATAATTAATTTTCCGAAACCTGAAACAGTATCGGATTTGCGTCGTTTTTTGGGCATGGTCAATTTTTATAGGCCGCATCTACCTAACTCAGCTTTGCATCAGGCAGAACTTAATAAGTATTTAATTAATTCTAAAAAGAAAGATCAAACTAAGAAAGTGTGGACTGATAGTGCAGAAAACGCTTTTGAGAAATGTAAGATTGACCTTCAACAGGCGTTGACCTTGGCGCATCCGTCATCAACGGCCCCACTGGCTTTTATGACCGATGCTTCCGATACGTGTATGGGCGCAGTTTTGCAACAAAAAGTAAACGGAGTTTGGCAGCCCTTAGGTTATTTTTCAAGAAAATTATCGCCTGCCAAACAAAAGTATTGCACGTACGACCGCGAACTATTAGCAATCTACAAAGCGATGATATATTTTCGTAAACTATTTGAGGGACGACCTTTAACTGTATATACATATCACAAGCCCTTATGTCATGCATTTAGTAAAATATGTAAAGATGATAAAGAAACGCCTAGACGCGCGAGACATTTGCTTTTCATTAGCGAATTTACCACCGATATTCAATATATTAGTGGACAGGACAATATTGTAGCTGATGCATTATCACGGGTAGAAACAATTATATGCCCGACTGTACTCGACTACGAACAACTTGCTGACGCGCAAATGAAAGACGAGCAGTTATTACAACTCACTCAATGTCCTAGAAGCGATAGCAAAATTATTTTAAAACAGCTCTCAATACCTACGTGCGACAAAGATTTTTTTTGCGAAGTATCTGGCAATAAAATTAGGCCGTATTTAACTGATGACTTTAAACGCATTGCATTTGATAGCCAACATAATTTAAGCCACCCAGGTATACGTACAACCCGTAAAATGATCACTAACACTTTCTTTTGGCCCAATATGAATAAAGATATCGGTTTGTGGGCAAAAACATGCATACGGTGTCAGAAATCTAAAATATACAGACATACTATCTCAGACTTGGGTAATTTTGTTGACGCCGGTCGTTTCGAGCATATTCATGTAGACATAGTCGGACCTCTGCCGACATCTCCACAGGGATTCAGGTATTGCATTACTATCATCGATAGGTGTACGCGATGGCCGGAAGCATTCCCCGTACATGACATTACAGCCGATAAAGTTGCAAAAACAATATATGATGGTTGGATCACACGTTTCGGATGTCCAGTCAGGATCATTAGTGACCAAGGACGTCAATTCGAATCAAATTTATTTTTAAAATTGACTAAGTTATTAGGGATCAACAAAATTCGCACCACACCGTATCAGCCACAAAGCAATGGCGCAGTTGAACGATGGCACCGGTCATTAAAGGTGGCACTGATGACAAGGCTAAATGATACTTCTTGGGTAGACGAATTATCTATGGCAATGTTTGGTTTACGCGCGTCCGTGCGCAGTGATAGCGGAGTCGGTGCAGCACAGTTAACCTACGGTAAAAATATACGTTTACCTGGAGATTTTTACGATGTCAATAAGGAGGAAAATTTATGCGAACCACTTAGCTTAGTAAGCAAAATACAAAAAATTATTAAAATCTTTCGTCCAGTAAGAGAAAACCAAACCTCGCGATCAATTTTTGTACATCCAGATCTACATAAATGTAGTTTTGTTTTCGTTCGAGATGATGCAGTTCATAAGTCTCTTAAACCGCCTTACGATGGCCCTTTTAAAGTTATTGAAAGAGGACCGAAAGTTTTCTTAGTGCAATTATTTGACCGTCAAGCTCGTATATCGATTGATAGGTTAAAACCAGCTTACGTCCTCAAAGAAAATAATAATGATAATACGATTATATTAGGTAACGATGAAACGCGTGTTCCGAGGCCCCACATTTTACCACCTAAACACTTTGTGACTCGAAGTGGACGCTTAATTAAACAGCCTTTAAGATTTTTAGACTAGTATTAAATGTAATGTTGTTTTATTAACATATATTAAGTTATATTATATATTAAGTCATATTAATAAACTAAGTAATTTTGTAATAGCAATAATATTTACAGTTTCATAATGTTGACTATGTAGTTACATTACGTGTAGTAGTTATTAGATACCTAAACATTCCGATAGAGGCACCCGTCACGTGCGGACGTGCTCATCGACCACTCGATCGCCCGGCCTTTGTTCGCCCGGCTTTTGTTAGCCCGGCCATTGTTCGCGCGGCCTGTGTTCGTGGTACATCTGCCGACCAAGTGTTTTTCCTGGAAGTTTTTGTTTTGTTTCCTTTTGTTATTTCTGTGTTCGTAGTACATCTGCCGACAAACTGTTTTCCTGGAAGTGTTTAATTGTTTTGTTTTTCTTGGTTATTTCTGTTTTGTTGTGTTTTTTTCTTTGTCCTGTAGTAATCGCGCCGCATCGCCACCTGTGTTCAATAGAACCGCTCAGTTCCGAGAAGTTGGGGCCTCGCTGCAAGGCGAGTGTTTTCTAAGACCCGGGGTAGCCCCACCTGGGCACGTAGCCATAATGGACGCTGTATTTGCGGAATTTCTCCGGCTTCGCTACCCTAATAAAACCGCTAACTTATACGCTCCTTACGGAGGTGAAAAGAGAGGGCCCTATGGTCGTCGGGTGTTCGAACCTTTATTTGAATGCCGTTCGCGAGGTTACGGGCATTCGTGAAATTGATATTTTTGGCCTTAAGGGCCAGGCAAACTCGATCCCAAGCTGCCTTCTCCTGAAGGATAACCGGGGGAGGGGTCTGGGTTTTATTTTGTGACACCGGACGCGGCGACGGAGTGGCACGGGCTGGGGACGCAACGGGAGTCTGAGGGCGGGGGCGCGATGCATTCGCGGCTTTGCTAATTTTAGCGGCCGCAGGAGCTCGGGACTCCGCGGCACGCTTCTTACCCTTCTGTACCAGGATGAATCCATCCGTCGATGAGGCGGGGGCGAGGTCGACCTCCATGTCCGAGTCAGAGTCGGAGCACGAGGAGGCGGGCGCAGGCGACCTACGAGCAAGTGTAGGTGTTTTAGAGGGCGCGACTGAGGCCGCGGATGATCGCTCAGCTGAAACGGTGGTCACGGCGGACGACGCAGCAGCTTTACTCGCCAGTATAGGCGACACGGGAGCGGCAGGCACGACGGAGGCTGCGGTGCTCGATGCAGAAAAATAGGATCTCTTTTAAGGAACGAGTGTGATACCAACACAAACAAAACTGATCCTTATTAATTGTAGTTAAGCCATATGTTAGATAGATATTATTGATGTTATTTGAGTCCATTTTACTACTTAGTATTATAGTAGACGGTGCCGTATTTGAGTACTGTTTTGGTTCGCGAGGCGTTATCTAGCTGTATTGTTGATCGAAGTACAGGGGTTAGTTCGTTAAAAGACAGACAAACTACACCTTAATATTATTATGGTTAATTAATGAACTAAGAATATAAACGAAAGGGGAGTTGACAAGGGAAAGAAGAGATTTGAGATCAATGGGGCGAGGAATATCAGGAGGAAGGAGATCATATAGAGGGTAGTTGGACATCTGCCAGATCACACACGTCTCGATTATTTTTAGTGTTTTTCCCGTTTTTTCTGTGTTTTTAAGAGTTGTGTTGTCCTATTTTTGTTGGTGGTGGATTAGTTTAAGTTTCATTTAACTGGTAAGTGTATTTTTTATGTCAATGTCGTCCTCGGTTGGCGAAAACGTCCCGCCGGACAGAGGGATAGAGGGATTCAAAGTTGGACGATCTTTCTCTAATGCTTAATTCTCCAGTAAAAGCTTCACAAAAACGCCATGAGGAAGACGTATTAAGCGTCCCAGAAAAAAGATCAGCTCCATATTTACCAGCAGCTTCCTCTATTCAACATACCTACACCCGGCCAGGTTTTGATAACAATTCAGTTCTTAATTACTCTAAAACTGACTCTGGCCCTTTTGTTATCCATGTATCTCGTTCAGATGGTGATCTCAGGGATAGATGAAATTAAAAACATGGGTAGAAATAGGGCTGCTATTATTTTTTAAACATACAACAAAGCGAATTCATTTTTAACAAACCCATTACTTTCATCTAACAAATTGTCAGCAATTATTCCACGCTTTCAAGTTACCAGGATGGGTGTTGTGAGACAAATTCCTGTAGAGTGGTCTCTTGAGGACCTAGTCTCATGGATTGAGTGTTGGTCTGTCTCAACCACCGTCATTAAAGCCAGAAGAATGAATAAGAAAAAGAAAATAGATGGAAAAACAGTATGGGAACCGACGGGTACAGTTGTCCTCTCTTTTCTTGGGCAAGTTCTTCCTAAACATGTATATTGTTGCAGCGTTTCCCTTTCTTTTTTTTTTTCGGGTAGAGGGCCGAACCTCCTACGAGGTCCCCGGGCAAAAGGTGCGCGCGGGGTATGTGAGACTCAACGATCTGCATGGTGTTGTGAGCAGACCGCGGGCCCAAGGATTTTAGGGCCCACCCACTAAACGACTCCCCTGCACTCTTACACCCGACGTCCGATCCCCTCTGAGGTCAGAACCCGGATGAGGTAGGGGGGTTACCGCCCCGAGGGACCTGGGCGGGCCCCCCGGCGCGCACTCTGCGTGGCCGGGGGCTCCGTCTGTGGGGGAGTTTTGCTGGACTTCCACCGGGCGCGTCCGTAGGTGGCGGATAACGGGATCCTCTGGGAACAGTCCCACTCCCAGGGGTATCGTCCGATCTTTTTCGTTGCAAGGATTTCTAGGTGTTAGGTAGGTAGGCTAGGTGTAGGAGTAGGGTAGCCTAGTTAGGCTTTGCAACGAAAGAGATCGGATGACGCGGACCAAAACCAGCAGGGGGAGTTGCGGGCTCTCCACGCCCTTCACTCGCTGAAGGGTGTTCCTCCTGGAGACGCTCGGGCTCTCTCTCTCTTCCCCTTCTTCCCCTTTTTGTTTTTTCGGGTGACGTCCGACCCGTTTCGGACCTAACCCATGGGTGATGGTGGGCCACTTTTGGCCTGCCCTTCGATGGAGAAGTGAGCCGGCGTTGCTTACGCATCTTCCGGCCGCTGGTCGCCATGTCCCCGGCTTCGGCTACAGGGGCACGCCCTCCAGAGGGGGGTACCGGTATACCGGCGTGGCTTCGTCGTAGTTGCTCTCTTGAGCGTCGGGCGGTGGTCTGTCGTGTTGCTCGTTGCACTCGGCGGGCCGCCGGCCAACCCGTAATCCTCACCGCGTGGGGGACGGGGGCCGCTGCTGCGAGGCACGGGGCCGCGAGGACGTAAACCTCTTTAAAAAATGCCCCAATCCTAAGCTCTGGTGCCCGGCGATGGGATGAATGGCTGGAGGGAGTCCAGTCCCAAGGGTACCAACCAGATCCCAGGGGACCGACCCCTGGTTAATCAAAAAGGAAAAATGAAAATGGCAACAGTTAAAGAATTATTACCCCAGGAGGGTACCTCCCGCTCTGCGGGGGGAGAATCCCTCCGTGCGGTCGAGCGATCGGCCGCACGCTGCCCCACCGTTTCTGGGGGGGGCAAACTTTGTCAAGACGAAGGGGGCGACGGCACGGGTCGCGTAAGGGACCGAGTTCCCACCGTGTTACTGGAGCGCTGTGACAGCCTGATTTCCCTGCACTCGGCGCGAAGCTCCACGAGGGGCGACGCGTCCAGTGGGAGGGAGACTCCGGCTCTGTTCGCCGATAATGTTCGGCAACGGACTTGGCGGAAGCGGAAGTCGGCTCGACGGCCGGCGTCCTCCGCTCCGTCTGACTCCTCGGAGGGTGAGCCTGCCAGCGCCAAATATATGGCGTTGGCGGAAGGGCCGGCGACTGCTGCGGCGTCGCTCGCCACTAATTGTGACGTTTCTTCCCGCGGACTGGATGCTGCCTCCTTGGCGCAGTCCAGGGCCGCCTGCCGAAAGGCACCGAATGGGACAGAGGTGGGAGAGGTCGAGCGACTGGAGCGCTCCCTGACGGAGGTGGGTCCCTATGACCCTCTCCGTAGATTAAACATTATTAAAAAACTTGTGTCCGCGGTGGCGACGAAGTCGAGCGCGGGCTTAAGGGGTGACTGCCTACGGGCCCTCAAATCTTCAGCCACCTCGATGGAGGAGATATTGGTGGAGGTGGTGGAGCGCACGACGGACAAGGAGAACGCGGACCTGCGGCGGGAGCTGGACCTTATGCACGCCCGGTTTGCGCAGGTGAGCGAAGAGAACGGCCACCTGCGAGCTGAAAACGGTCAAATCAAGGTTGACATGGCAGAGCTGCGCACGCTGGTCAATGACCTGATAGAGCAGCAGCGCAGCTCGGCCCCCGTTCCCCCTCCGCCCGAAGTGGAAGATGAAAGCGAGGCCGAAGAGCTGAGGCGGCGCCTCTTAATCTTGGAGGCACGCCGCTCCAAGGTGGAGCGTGCGAGGCCGCCCCTCGCTCACGAGGCGAAAGGCGCTGCCCCCATACCGGCACCCCGAAAGAAAATGGCCGCAAAAACATCTGGCGGTCCCAAAAAGGATGCGACACCAGCGGCACGTTCGGCCGCTTCGGCTGCTGCTCCGGCCAAACCCGGATCATCGGCAAAGGATATGGGGGCACCAAAACCCGCCCCCTCAAGGGCACCTATCACCGGCCAGCCCAAGACCCAGAAGGCCGCTCCTGCCCCGTCCCAGCCTGCGAAGGTGGGGCCCGGCAGGAGTCGGAATAAAAAGAAGGGGGGCGTCAACGCCGCCAAACCGGCACCGACTCCCCAGCCCCGCCCACTGCCCCCGGCCCCAGCAAACATGGATGAGGCCTGGACGACGGTAGTGCGGCGTGGGCCTAAGAAAGTGGCGGCGCCTCCTGCGCCGCGCCCCAAGCCCGCCCCTGCGGCCACCGCTCCCCGCCAAGAGGGTCGAGCGGAGCCGAGGGGCCGAAATGGACGAAGGAGGCCGCGCGCCCCGCGGTCGGCTGCAGTGGTAGTGGAGCTGCTGCCAGCCGGCAAAGAAAAGGGCATCACCTACCATGAGGTGATGACCCAGGCGCGCGGCGGCGTAAATGTGGACGCCCTCGGCGTGGAGGGGGGCATCAAGGTCCGGCAGACGGCCAACGGGGCCCGTCTCATAGAATGCCCCGGCCCAAACACTAACGCCGCGGCCGAAAAATTGGCGGCCCGGCTGAGGGAGATCCTGCCGGACCCCGAGGTGGTGCGCATCGCGCGGCCCGTAAAAATGGCGGAGGTGAAGATTACGGGCCTCGACGAGTGCGCCACGAAGGAGGAGGTCGCCGCGGCCATCGCGTCGCAAGGCAACTGCGCCCTCGCCGACGTCAAAGTCGGGGAGCTCCGGGCGACGTACTCCGGAACCCGGACGGCGTGGGCGCGTTGCCCCATCGCAACGGCGAACCTCCTGGCCACCCCTCCACAGGGTCGGCCTTCGGACAGCCCAGGATGGCTGCGCGTGGGCTGGGTAGTGGCCCACGTGCAACTGCAGGAGAGCAGGCCGTGGCGTTGTCTTCGGTGCTTCGGCCACGGCCTCGCCAAGTGCCCCTCGACCGTGGACCGCAGCGGCTTGTGTTTCCGCTGCGGCCAACCGGGGCACAAGGCAGCCTCCTGCACCACAGCCGCGCCGCACTGCGTCTTGTGCGACGCGGCTAAAAGGAAGGCCGACCACCGGGCCGGGGGCCCGGCGTGTAAATCCGCCCCCTCCTCTACCAAAACGAGGAGGGGCGGAAAGAAAAATAAAAAGAAGAAGGAGAGGCCGGCTGCAACAAGGGCAGCCGGCGAGTCAGTTCCCGCCGCGGCTATTGTCGAGCCGCAGGGCGGGACAGACGAGGGAGCGATGGACGTAGCCTCGTAATGGGTTGCGTCCACCGCTTCCTCCAGTGCAATTTGAACCACTCCGCCAGGGCACAGGATCTCCTCGTCCACACCATGGCGGAGTGGTCAATCGACGTCGCTGTCGCCGCGGAGCCGTACTTCGTCCCCACCGACCAGGACTGCTGGATGGGGGACGTCGACGGCTCCGTGGCCATCGTACTAAGACAGTCCGCGGCGTTACCCCCCTTGGATATGGTGGCCAGGGGACCCGGGTACGTCGCGGCTAGGATCGACGGGACCGTCGTGATCGGGGCGTACTTTTCTCCGAACAGGAGCCTCGCTGAATTCGAACGGTTTCTGGGCGGGCTCGAGGCGCTTTTACACCGCCTCGGGTCCCGCCCAGTCATCGTCGCGGGGGACCTCAATGCCAAGTGTACGGCTTGGGGCTCCCCCCGCACGGATTCGCGAGGCGAGGCCCTTTCGGAGTGGGCGATCGCGACCGGCCTCTGTCTCCTAAACAGAGGCACGGTCGCGACTTGCGTGCGGTGGAACGGGCAATCTCACGTGGACGTGACGTTCGCGTCCCCGTCCGCCGTGCGCCGCACCCGCGGCTGGCGCGTACTGGAGGGGGCGGAGACGCTCTCGGACCACAGATACGTCCGATTTGAGCTCTCTGCCTCCTCCTTGTCGTCGTCGTCAGCCGCGGGCGCCCGCGGCGAGGAGGAGCTCCCGCAAGGTGCGCCCCGTTCGTTCCCCAGGTGGGCCTTGAAACGGATGAACAAGGAGTTGCTGATGGAGGCGGCCGCTGTTGCTGCGTGGGCGCCAAAACCCGCGCGGCTCGCGGACGTGGATGCGGAGGTCGACTGGTTCCGGGGCACCATGGCAAACATTTGCGATGCCGCCATGCCCCGGGTCGGCCCCCGAGCACCACGTGGGGGTGCGTTCTGGTGGTCGCCCGAGATCGCAAGACTCCGAGAGGAGTGCGTGAGGGCGCGCCGCCGGAGCGCACGCCACCGCCGCCGCCGTCGTCGCGACGCTGCGTTCGCGGAGACGGCGGCCCAGCTGCACGCTGACTGTCGTCAAAAGCAGACGGCGCTGCAGCTGGCCATCGGCGAGGCCAAGAAGCAGAGCATGAAGACTCTCCTGGAGTCGCTCGATGAAGATCCCTGGGGGCGCCCATACAAGATGGTTCGCAGGAAACTGCAGCCGTGGGCGCTCCCGGTGACCGAGCGGCTCCAGCCTCGGCAGCTGCGGGAAATAGTTTCAGCGCTTTTCCCGCCGGCAGCGGGGGGGGACTTTGAGCCCCCCCAGATGGACGCCACGTGGGGCACGCCTCCGCGTCGCCCCAGCGTTCCCGCTGCCGAGGAGCCCCCGCCCCCTATCACGGGGGCGGAGATCCATGCGGCCGTGTCCAGAATGAGAGCGAAGGACGCGGCCCCCGGCCCTGACGGCGTTCACGGCCGGGTCTGGAGCTTGGCCTTCGAGGCCTTAGGGGACCGGCTCGGGGGGCTTTTCGAAGCGTGCCTCGAGTCGGGACGGTTCCCGTCGAAATGGAAGACGGGCAGACTGGTCCTTCTGCGGAAGGACGGGCGCCCCGCGGACTCACCTGCGGGATATCGCCCCATCGTGTTGCTGGACGAAGCGGGCAAGATGCTCGAGAGGATCGTCGCGGCCCGCATCGTCCGGCACCTGACCGAGACGGGTCCCGATCTTTCGGCGGAGCAATACGGCTTCAGAGAGGGCCGCTCGACGATCGACGCGATTTTGCGCGTGCGTGCCCTCTCCGACGAAGCCGTATCCCGGGGCGGGGTGGCGATGGCGTTATCCTTAGATGTAAGGAACGCCTTCAACACCCTGCCCTGGTCGGTGATCGCGGGGGCGCTGGAGTATCACGGCGTCCCCGCATACCTCCGTCGACTGATCGGCTCCTACCTCGAGGGCAGGTCGATCCAGTGCATCGGACACGGTGGGGCGATGTACCGCTTTCCGGTCGAGCGCGGTGTTCCGCAGGGGTCTGTCCTGGGCCCCCTGCTGTGGAACATCGGCTACGACTGGGTCCTGCGGGGCGTCATTCGGGGTCCCCTCCCCGGGCTGAGCGTAATTTGTTACGCCGACGACACGTTGGTCGTGGCTCCGGGGAGGGACTACCGGGAGTCTGCCCGTCTGGTGTGCGCAGGCGTGGCACACGTCGTCACTAGGATCCGACGGTTGGGGCTCGAGGTGGCGCTCGACAAAACCCAGGCCCTGTTATTTCACGGGCCGGGACGAGCGCCGCCTCTGGGTGCCCACCTCGTGATCGGAGGCGTCCGCGTCGGGGTCGGGGTGGCCGGTCTTCGGTACCTCGGCCTCGAACTGGACGGTCGGTGGAACTTCCGCGCTCACTTTGAGAAGTTGGGCCCTCGACTGATGGCGACGGCCGGCTCTTTGAGCCGGCTGCTTCCAAACGTCGGGGGTCCCGATCAGGTGGCGCGTCGCCTCTACATGGGGGTGGTGCGGTCGATGGCACTATACGGGGCTCCCGTATGGTGCCACGCCCTGACCCGCAAGAACGTAGCGGCGCTGCGACGTCCGCAGCGCGCGATTGCGGTCAGGGCGATCCGAGGATACCGCACCGTCTCATTCGAGGCGGCGTGCTTGCTCGCCGGGACCCCACCCTGGGACCTGGAGGCGGAGGCGCTCGCTGCCGATTACCGGTGGCGTAGCGACCTTCGCTCTAGGGGGGAAGGGCGCCCCGGCGAAGGAGTAGTTCGAGCGCGGAGGCTCCAATCTCGGCGGTCCGTGCTGGAGGCGTGGTCTCGCCGCTTGGCGGACCCGTCGGCCGGCCTCCGAACCGTCGAGGCGGTCCGCCCGGTTCTCGCGGACTGGGTGGGCCGCGACCGCGGATGCCTCACCTTCCGGCTAACGCAGATGCTTACCGGCCATGGTTGTTTCGGCCGGTACTTGCACAAGATAGCCGGAAGGGAACCGACGGCGCAGTGCCACCACTGCGCGGACCGCGACGAGGAAGATACAGCGGAACACACGCTGGCGCGTTGCTCTGGATTTGACGAGCAACGCGCCGCCCTCGTCGCGGTCATTGGAGAGGACCTCTCGCTGCCGCGCGTCGTGGCTACGATGCTCGGCAGCGACGCGTCCTGGAAGGCGATGCTCGACTTCTGCGAGTCCACCATCTCGCAGAAGGAGGCGGCGGAGCGAGAGAGGGAGAGCTCTTCCCTTTCCGCACCGATCCGTCGCCGTCGAGCCGGGGGCCGGAGGCGGGAATACGCCCGTACGTCCCGGCCCCTGTAGGTGGCGGCCTCCCCCCGGTGAAGGTCAAGGGGCGACCTGAGGGGGTGAGGCCGCGCGGCGCGCTACCAGCACTCTAGCGCGCTGCCGTGGAGTGAATAGAGCGACCGGTCGACGGTGTATCGCGTCCCGACCCGGCAGGCTGGTTCTGGTCCAGCGGGGTATTCCGGGACACCAGCGGCACCGTCTGGGCGGCCCGACGGGCTGCCGTACCGAGACGGCCGACGTTTCAGAGCCTTCGATTCGCCTCGAAGGCTCCGTCGGCTGGGCGTCCTTGGGGTGAGCCGCGCCGTCTGGTTGTAGTGTTGACCGCGGTAGCCCCCCTACCTCATCCGGGTTCTGACCTCGGAGGGGATCGGACGTCGGGTGTAAGAGTGCAGGGGAGTCGTTTAGTGGGTGGGTCCTAAAATCCTTGGGCCCGCGGTCTGCTCACAACACCATGCAGATCGTTGAGTCTCACATACCCCGCGCGCCCCTTTTGTGCGGGGACCTCGTAGGAGGTTCGGCCCTCTACCCGAAAAAAAAAAAAAAAAAAAGGGGGGTTACCGCGGTCAACACTACAACCAGACGGGCATCCGGCGTCTTATAGGATTTCAAGAAATCTTATAAGATTAATAAACCCGTCCAACCCGGGTTGACGTGACTCGCCTTATTGACACGGGTGACGTGCTGCGTACCCAACAGCTGGTCCTTCGAGCCGGATCCAGCCAAATTATTCAACGATGCCGATCACCAGGAGCAACAAGGGATCATCAAGGGAACAGCCACTCGAACCTGCGGTTCAAGAAACCAGTCCGGAGGCAACAGAAGCGACTTCGTACGAGAACATACGAGAGCTCCGCAACCGGTACGACCCAGAACACAAAATTTGAAGAGACAACGACGCGGACACGTGATGAAAATAGACCCGCGTCGAAGAAATCGTTACGACGTAAGGAACTGGCAGCGAGAACGGAGCTGGCGGAAAAAGAATTGATAGAAGCACAATGTATTGGAGTGTTGTAGGTGAAATAAAAGAGAACTGTTCTAGTCGACAATTCGTATAATACTGTTATAATTTAGTGTGTGCAGTTACAAATATAAGGTTAGGCGAGCTGCACACTACACCTCCCCTCTTTTAAAAAAAAATGATATTATTACATAACTACTTTTTTTTTTTTTTTTTACTTACAACAACAAATCGTTCATAGCGCTTGCTTTTAATTATTACGAGCATGTTTATTTTGATTTGCTTGCAAAAACGTTATAATTCTCTCGTTAACACACTTACGGTAGACAACGAAATTTTTCTATCTGTTTTAATATATTTTTATTACAAAATAGAATCAATTCAATGCCGTCAATTGGTCGTTTGAGGATTTCCACTACTTTAGGTTGATCAGGCCTTGGAGTAGACTCTACTCAGTAGAGGATACCTCCCGCGTCCGTTTATCTTCCACCGGATAAGATCGTTCTAAGCAGTGATATCGAGGCGCTGCTCGGTATGGGGAGCTCTGTCATTCTGGCGGGCGACCTAAATTGTAAACACATCAGGTGGAACTCACACACCACAACCCCGAATGGCAGGCGGCTTGACGCGTTAGTCGATGATCTCGCCTTCGATATCGTCGCTCCGCTAACCCCGACTCACTACCCGCTAAATATCGCGCATCGCCCGGATATACTCGACATAGCGTTATTAAAAAACGTAACTCTGCGCTTACACTCGATCGAAGTAGTTTCAGAGTTAGATTCAGACCACCGTCCCGTCGTTATGAAGCTCGGTCGCGCTCCCGATTCCGTTCCCGTCACGAGGACTGTGGTGGATTGGCACACGCTAGGCATCAGCCTGGCTGAATCTGATCCACCATCGCTCCCGTTTAACCCGGACTCTATCCCGTCTCCTCAGGATACCGCTGAAGCCATAGACATCTTAACGTCACACATCACCTCGACATTAGATAGGTCATCGAAACAAGTTGTAGCGGAGGACTTCCTTCACCGCTTCAAATTGTCCGACGATATTAGGGAACTCCTTAGAGCTAAGAACGCCTCGATACGCGCCTACGACAGGTATCCTACCGCGGAAAATCGTATTCGAATGCGTGCCCTACAACGCGACGTAAAGTCTCGCATCGCCGAAGTCCGAGATGCCAGATGGTCTGATTTCTTAGAAGGACTCGCGCCCTCCCAAAGGTCTTACTACCGCTTAGCTCGTACTCTCAAATCGGATACGGTAGTAACTATGCCCCCCCTCGTAGGCCCCTCAGGCCGACTCGCGGCGTTCGATGATGACGAAAAAGCAGAGCTGCTGGCCGATACATTGCAAGCCCAGTGCACGCCCAGCACTCAATCCGTGGACCCTGTTCATGTAGAATTAGTAGACAGTGAGGTAGAACGCAGAGCCTCCTTGCCACCATCGGATGCGTTACCACCCGTCACCCCGATAGAAGTTAAAGACTTGATCAAAGACCTACGTCCTCGCAAGGCTCCCGGTTCCGACGGTATATCTAACCGCGTTATTAAATTTCTACCCGTCCAACTCATCGTGATGTTGGCATCTATTTTCAATGCCGCTATGGCGAACTGTATCTTTCCCGCGGTGTGGAAAGAAGCGGACGTTATCGGCATACATAAACCCGGTAAACCAAAAAATCATCCGACGAGCTACCGTCCGATTAGCCTCCTCATGTCTCTAGGCAAACTGTATGAGCGTCTGCTCTACAAACGCCTCAGAGACTTCGTCTCATCCAAGGGCATTCTTATCGATGAACAATTCGGATTCCGTACAAATCACTCATGCGTTCAACAGGTGCACCGCCTCACGGAGCACATTCTTGTGGGGCTTAATCGACCAAAACCGTTATACACGGGAGCTCTCTTCTTCGACGTCGCAAAAGCGTTCGACAAAGTCTGGCACAATGGTTTGATTTTCAAACTATTCAACATGGGCGTGCCGGATAGTCTCGTGCTCATCATACGGGACTTCTTGTCGAACCGCTCTTTTCGATATCGAGTCGAGGGAACCCGCTCCTCCCCACGACCTCTCACAGCTGGAGTCCCGCAAGGCTCTGTCCTCTCACCCCTCCTATTTAGCTTATTCGTCAACGATATTCCCCGGTCGCCGCCGACCCATTTAGCTTTATTCGCCGACGACACGACTGTTTACTATTCTAGTAGAAATAAGTCCCTAATCGCGAAGAAGCTTCAGAGCGCAGCCAAAGCCCTAGGACAGTGGTTCCGAAAATGGCGCATAGACATCAACCCAGCGAAAAGTACTGCGGTGCTATTTCAGAGGGGAAGCTCCACACGGATTTCCTCCCGTATTAGGAGGAGGAATCTCACACCCCCGATTACTCTCTTTAGTCAATCCATACCCTGGGCCAGGAAGGTCAAGTACCTGGGCGTTACCCTGGATGCATCGATGACATTCCGCCCGCATATAAAATCAGTCCGTGACCGTGCCGCGTTTATTCTCGGTAGACTCTACCCCATGATCTGTAAGCGGAGTAAAATGTCCCTTCGGAACAAGGTGACACTTTACAAAACTTGCATAAGGCCCGTCATGACTTACGCGAGTGTGGTGTTCGCTCACGCGGCCCGCACACACATAGACACCCTCCAATCCCTACAATCCCGCTTTTGCAGGTTAGCTGTCGGGGCTCCGTGGTTCGTGAGGAACGTTGACCTACACGACGACCTGGGCCTCGAATCAATTCGGAAATACATGAAATCAGCGTCGGAACGATACTTCGATAAGGCTATGCGTCATGATAATCGCCTTATCGTTGCCGCCGCTGACTACTCCCCGAATCCTGATCATGCAGGAGCCAGTCACCGTCGACGCCCTAGACACGTCCTTACGGATCCATCAGATCCAATAACCTTTGCATTAAATGCCTTCAGCTCTAATACTAGGGGCAGGCTTAGGGACTCCGGTAACCGTACTCGTCGAACTCGACAAAGAGGTCGACGTGCAACCTAACCCATGCATCAGCCCGCTGAGTTTCTCGCCGGATCTTCTCAGCGGGTCGCGCTTCCGATCCGGTAGTAGATTCATTCGCGAAACAATTGCTCTTGAGTTGTTAGGTCTCCTTCGGAGGCGCTCGGGCAGTTGTTAGCAAATCCCACCCCTCTTGGCTGAGCCTTTGCTCGTCCACCTGTCCTGGTGAAACTGGAAAGGCCTTCGGGCCACCAGTAAACTTTCAACCATAAAAAAAAAAAAAAAAAAAAAAAATGGATACCTCCGTAGTCATGTTATTATTGTCACAGTCAATTCGTAATCTACGAGCCTGTGCTCTTGTCATGAACGATACTACATGCTGTTGCACTTCCTTTAAACTGTTGGATGTAATAGGTATCTGGCTCAATGCATCTGCAACTGCGTTGAGCAAAATTCATATGATTAATTATAATATTTAAATAAATATATCCCATCGACTCTAAATTACCACTAATTTCTTCGATAACTATCTTATCCTGTTGTACTAAATTCAATAATTTCTTATGTCGCGACAACCATTCATACTTAAGTACACATAAACTAGCTCCACTATCGATTAATAAATTAAGATCGATATTACTATTTTTAAGTTGACACTTAATTACACAAAAATTACTATAACTAAAAATAGAATGAGTGCACTGGTTAGGTGCGAAAAACTCTAACTCGTTATAATTATTTGCGTTATCGTTGCCAAGTTGTCCTGGACATTGGACTTTTGCGTATTATGCTGTACACGCTGATTATTCATCAGCCGTCCGCGAAAATGCTGACGCTGGCGTTGATCGCCTGAGTGTTTACCTCGATTTACGATATGTGAAGTTCGTTGACCTGTGCTATTTTCATAACAATTATAGTTACGATTATAATTTGTCTTATTGTTATAAAAATGGCTATCTCCTCGGCCTCAGAAACCTCTGTAGTTTTCTCGTAGTTTCATAACCTGCTCTTGTGGATAGAAAGACATAGATTTCCTTAAACCGAATATTGCCACTCATTACCGGCAACAGGGAAATTGCAGTTTTGATGTCAAATGAGTCTGACATTTTTGTACCACAATTCGAATATTCTATCATTCTGACATAATTTCCTTAAACTAAACATAAAGTAATTCCGCATGAACTTAATAATAAAATATAATACAGAACATTCAAATAACGTAAAAAAAAAATTACAATATCAGAGCAAAAACTTACATAGCAGTAAGCACGTATTTACTGTCAACGTATAAGTAGTTCATGACGTCTTACGTAGCATGGGTGAATGAACTCCTCAGCATTGGACTCGAACTGACTCCTAGCTGCTCCACCTCGGACCCGTACAATTTATTTCCCGGCGCCCTGCATATCCTCTTATCATAAGGCTTGAGCATTCTCCCGGCTCCCGGCAGCAACACCCTTTTCTATCTTCTTCTATTGTTCTCATCGCTTCATCCAAATCAATCTTCTGTGAAGGGTTTTTTTTTTCTTCTTTTTTTTTCATTTTCTGTAATTTTAAAATCTTCTTTCCTCTTCTCGTTTTACAAACTTCTATTCTTCATAATATTCTTCATAATTATATTTCTTCATATTTTATTTAGCTAGTCTCGTATTTTACGTATGTTGCAAAATTTTAACTGCTGGCTAAGGGTCGCCATGTATTGGAGTGTTGTAGGTGAAATAAAAGAGAACTGTTCTAGTCGACAATTCGTATAATACTGTTATAATTTAGAGTGTGCAGTTACAAATATAAGGTTAGGCGAGCTGCACACTACAACAAGCAGCCACTATAGCCGCCAGACTCCGCCTGGAATTGATACAGGCCGAAAACGAAGACGACGATGATTCCATTGTAGATGAGCCAAAGAACCGGGAGGACCAGGTCAGGGCCTTGGTCCAGACGTCGGCGGGCAGTATGGACAAGGAGCCCGCAGGCGAGCAGGTTGGGAACCGCCCCGTCAGCAAGGCCAACATAGAAGAGTGCGACAACAGGGACCTGGCTAAGGCGATAGTGGAAGCGGTGAGGAGCGCGACGACCAAGGAGCTGCCACCACAACCAGACTACATGCATCAGTTGCCGACGTTCGAAGGCGACTGCAGGGAGTGGGTGGCCTTCAAGGCTGTCTACGAGGATACCGCTCCACTCTTCTCGAGCGCATTCCGATAGAGGCACCCGTCACGTGCGGACGTGCTCATCGACCACTCGATCGCCCGGCCTTTGTTCGCCCGGCTTTTGTTAGCCCGGCCATTGTTCGCGCGGCCTGTGTTCGTGGTACATCTGCCGACCAAGTGTTTTTCCTGGAAGTTTTTATTTGTTTTGTTTCTTTTTGTTATTTTTGTGTTCGTGGTACATCTGCCGACAAGCTGTTTTCCTGGAAGTGTTTATTTGGTTTGTTTCTTTTTGTTATTTCTTTTTTGTTGTGTTTTTTCTTTGTCCTTTAGTAATCACGCCGCATCGCCACCTGTGTTCAATAGAACCGCTCAGGTCCGAGAAGTTGGGGCCTCGTTGTTTTCAAGACCCGGGGCCGCCCCACCTGGGCACTCAGCGATCATGGACGCTGTATTCGCGGAATTCCTCCGACTTCGCCACCCACAGCTCGCCTCAGAGTTTCTGGCCTTCAAGGCCAATCACACTGCGAGCCCTCTCGAGGACTCCGCCGTGCTCGCGGCTCCTGCGTCGCCTGTACCTGCGTGCAAAGCTTCTGCGTCAAGCACTGCAGCCTCCGTCGTGCCTGCCGCTCCCGTGTCGCCTATACTGGCGAGTAAAGCTGCTGCGTCGTCCGCCGTGGCCACCGTTTCAGCTGAGCGATCATCCGCGGCCTCCGTCGCGCCCTCCAAAACACCTGCTCGTAGGTCACCTGCGCCCGCCTCCTCGTCCTCCGACTCTGACTCGGACATGGAGGTCGACCTCGCCCCCGCCTAATCGACGGATGGATTTACCCTGGTACAAAAGGGTAAGAAGCGTGCCGCGGAGTCCCGAGCTCCCGCGGCCGCTAAAATTAGCAAAGCCGCGAACGCGTCGCGCCCCCGCCCTCAGACTGCCGTTGCGCCCCCAGCCCGTGCCACTCCATCGCCGCGTCCGGTGGCACAAAATAAAACCCAGACCCCTCCCCCGGTTATCCTTCAAGAGAAGGCAGCTTGGGATCGAGTTTGCCTGGCCCTTAAAGCCAAAAATATCAATTTCACGAATGCCTGTAACCTTGCGAACGGCATCCAAATAAAGGTGCATTCATCTGATGACCATAGGGCCCTCACCTCTTACCTCCGTAAGGAGCGTATAAGCTTCCACACTTATACGCTTCAGGAGGAGCGCGAACTCCGCGTTGTAATACGCGGAATCCCTAAAGAGTTAGATGTAGAGCTCGTCAAGGCCGATCTGTTAGAACAGGGCTTACCAGTGAATTCTGTGCACCGTATGCACACCGGTCGCGGTAGAGAGCCATATAATATGGTTCTAGTCGCCCTCCAGCCTACCCCCGAGGGTAAGAAAATCTTCAACACACAGACCGTCTGTAGGCTCTCCGGTATCGCCGTTGAAGCCCCCATAAAAAAGGCACTCCTAGCCAGTGCCATAACTGTCAACTGTACGGGCACTCTTCCCGTAACTGTCACGCGCGCCCCCGATGTGTTAAATGCTTGGGCGATCACGCCACAGCCCTCTGCGCTCGCGACCAAAAAACCGCGACGGAACCGCCTAGTTGCGTCCTGTGCCGAACACAGGGTCACCCCGCAAATTACCGCGGATGCCCCCGAGCCCCGAAAATAAATCGCCGTGTCGCCCGCCAAAACCGCCTCCGAGCTTCCGGCCCAGACATTAAAGCCTCGGCACCCTCTGTGTCGCAGGCTAAGCCAGCGTTCGTTCCGGCGCCGGTGCCCAGTGTCTCGGCCTGGGCGAAACCGCTGCCGTACACGAACACGGCTACAACTCCCTCCTCTGCGATTCGTCCCGCCCCCGCGACTCGTCCCGCCCCCACGACTCGTCCCGCTTCCGCGACTCGTCCCTCTCCCGCGACTTGCCCTCCGACCGCGTCCGACAATCTCGCTTTAGCGATCGACTTCTTTCAGTCGATCAACTTTGAGCGCGTTAACGCTTTGGGCGACGCCATTCGCGCTGCCTCCACCGCACAACACTTTATCGCCGTTGTGCAAGAATACGCCGACGTATACGCGTCATTAAATACGTACGTCCTCCCCTCACTCCGCCGGTAATCAATGGCGTATATAAGTAGAGTAAAGCCCCTATCCGTAACGATAGGATTTTTTAACGCTTACGGTCTCGCAAATCAACGTGATCAGGTTTCTGACTTTTTGCGTGACCATCAAATTGATATCTTTTTAGTGCAGGAGACTCTACTTAAGCCCGCGCGCCGTGACCCTAAAATCGCGAACTATAACATGGTCAGGAACGACAGGCTCTCTGCTCGTGGTGGTGGTACCGTCATTTACTATAGAAGAGCCCTGCATTGCGTCCCGCTCGATCCTCCCGCGCTCGCTAATATCGAAGCATCTGTGTGCCGAATCTCACTGACGGGACACGCGCCGATCGTTATCGCGTCCGTTTATCTTCCACCGGATAAGATCGTTCTAAGCAGTGATATCGAGGCGCTGCTCGGCATGGGGAGCTCTGTCATTCTGGCGGGCGACCTAAATTGTAAACACATCAGGTGGAACTCACACACCACAACCCCTAATGGCAGGCGGCTTGACGCGTTAGTCGATGATCTCGCCTTCGATATCGTCGCTCCGCTAACCCCGACTATTACTGGTGGTAGGACCTCTTATGAGTCCGCACGGGTAGGTACCACCGCCCCGCCTATTTTCTGCCGTGAAGCAGTAATGCGTTTCGGTTTGAAGGGTGGGGCAGCCGTTGTGACTATACTGAGACCTTAGAACTATATCTCAAGGTGTGTGGCGCATTTACGTTGTAGATGTCTATGGGCTCCAGTAACCACTTAACATCAGGTGGGCTGTGAGCTCGTCCACACAGCTAAGCAATAAAAAAAAAAAAAAAAAAAAACTCACTACCCGCTAAATATCGCGCATCGCCCAGATATACTCGACATAGCGTTATTAAAAAACGTAACTCTGCACTTACACTCGATCGAAGTAGTTTCAGAGTTAGATTCAGACCACCGTCCCGTCGTTATGAAGCTCGGTCGCGCTCCCGATTCCGTTCCCGTCACGAGGACTGTGGTGGATTGGCACACGCTGGGCATCAGCCTGGCTGAATCTGATCCACCATCGCTCCCGTTTAGTCCGGACTCTACCCCATCTCCTCAGGATACCGCTGAAGCCATAGACATCTTAACGTCACACATCACCTCGACATTAGATAGGTCATCGAAGCAAGTTGTAGCGGAGGACTTCCTTCACCGCTTCAAATTGTCCGACGATATTAGGGAACTCCTTAGAGCTAAGAACGCCTCGATACGCGCCTACGACAGGTATCCTACCGCGGAAAATCGTATTCGAATGCGTGCCCTACAACGCGACGTAAAGTCTCGCATCGCCGAAGTCCGAGATGCCAGACGGTCTGATTTCTTAGAAGGACTCGCACCCTCCCAAAGGTCTTACTACCGCTTAGCTCTTACTCTCAAATCGGATACGGTAGTAACTATGCCCCCCCTCGTAGGCCCCTCAGGCCAACTCGCGGCGTTCAATGATGACGAAAAAGCAGAGCTGCTGGCCGATACGTTGCAAACCCAGTGCACGCCCAGCACTCAATCCGTGGACCCTGTTCATGTAGAATTAGTAGACAGTGAGGTAGAACGCAGAGCCTCCTTGCCACCCTCAGATGCGTTACCACCCGTCACCCCGATGGAAGTTAAAGACTTGATCAAAGACCTACGTCCTCGCAAGGCTCCCGGTTCCGATGGTATATCCAACCGCGTTATTAAACTTCTAGCCATCCAACTCATCGTGATGTTGGCATCTATTTTCAATGCCGCTATGGCGAACTGTATCTTTCCAGCGGTGTGGAAAGAAGCGGACGCTATCGGCATACATAAACCCGGTAAACCAAAAAATCATCCGACGAGCTACCGCCCGATTAGCCTCCTCATGTCTCTAGGCAAACTGTATGAGCGTCTGCTCTACAAACGCCTCAGAGACTTCGTCTCATCCAAGGGCATTCTCATCGATGAACAATTCGGATTCCGTACAAATCACTCATGCGTTCAACAGGTGCACCGCCTCACGGAGCACATTCTCGTGGGGCTTAATCGACCAAAACCGTTATACACGGGAGCTCTCTTCTTCGACGTCGCAAAAGCGTTCGACAAAGTCTGGCACAACGGTTTGATTTCAAACTATTCAACATGGGCGTGGCGGATAGTCTCGTGCTCATCATACGGGACTTCTTGTCGAACCGCTCTTTTCGATATCGAGTCGAGGGAACCCGCTCCTCCCCGCGACCTCTCACAGCTGGAGTCTCGCAAGGCTCTGTCCTCTCACCCCTCCTATTTAGCTTATTCGTTGACGATATTCCCCGGTCGCCGCCGACCCATTTAGCTTTATTCGCCGACGACACGACTGTTTACTATTCCAGTAGAAACAAGTCCCTAATCTCGAAGAAGCTTCAGAGCGCAGCCCTAGCCCTAGGACAGTGGTTCCGAAAATGGCGCATAGACATCAACCCAGCGAAAAGTACTGCGGTGCTATTTCAGAGTGGAAGCTCCATACGGATTTCCTCCCGGATTAGGAGGAGGAATCTCACACCCCCGATTACTCTCTTTAGACAACCCATACCCTGGGCCAGGAAGGTCAAGTACCTGGGCGTTACCCTGGATGCATCGATGACATTCCGCCCGCATATAAAATCAGTCCGTGACCGTGCCGCGTTTATTCTCAGTAGACTCTACCCCATGATCTGTAAGCGGAGTAAAATGTCCCTTCGGAACAAGGTGACACTTCACAAAATCAAATCAAATCAAAAAAGATTTATTCAACATAAATGAAAGTACTTGTTGGACGTCAAAAGAACTACCGCCAATTCACAAGAATTAGCCTCCGTCCTGAGAAGAATTGGCAAGAAACTCAGCGGGCATGTCTTTTTTTTTTTTTTTTGAAATATTAGTTTTTTTTTTTTTAAATATTAGATTTTTTTAAATATTCATTTTTACAATAAGTAATTATAACATAACAATTATTACAATATTGAAATGCCCGGAGCGAGCAACTCATTCCCACTTTGTGCAATCTTCTAGATAATCATTGACTTTATAGTAAGCTTTATTGCACAGATGTTCTTTAATAGTTTTCTTAAACCTATGTATATGTAGGTTCTGAACATCTTGTGGGATTTTGTTGTACAGGCGCACAGACAAACACCCGAATGAATTTCGTATCTTATGTAACCTACTCATCGGCACAACAAACTTGTGTTTGTTCCTAGTATTTCTATTATGTATGTCCGACATTTTAGGAAACTCCTCAATATGTTTACGAACATACATCAAATTTTCAAAGATATATTGGGATGGCATAGTGAGAACTTTAATTTCTTTAAATTTTTCCCTCAGGGATTCCCTTGAGTGCATGTTATAAATAGCACGTATAGCTCTTTTCTGCAGAATAAATATCATTTCTACATCGGCCGCATTGCCCCATAGCAAAATGCCATAGGACATGACACTGTGGAAGTAACTAAAGTAAACTAAACGAGCCGTGTCCGCATTTGTTAACATTCTAATTTTTTTTACTGCGTATGCTGCAGAGCTGAGCTTACTCGCCAATTTATGAATATGAGGTCCCCACTGCAGTTTGGAGTCCACTGTTATACCAAGAAATACAGTTGACTCAACAAGCTCCAATGATTCCTCAGAAACAATTACATTACTATCTACTTGTCTCACATTTAAAGATGATTTAGTACATTTTAAAGTAAATTTAATACATTTCGTTTTCTTACTATTCAATAATAGGTTATTGATACGGAACCAATGAACCACAAACGAAATCGCATCATTCACTTCGTCATAGACTTGTAATTGTCGTTTAATTTTAAATAATAAAGATGCATCATGTGCGAATAATACGACCTCGTGTCGGGACTCAATAAAACTAGGTAAATCGTTTATATATATTAGAAATAAAAAAGGACCCAAAATGGAACCCTGAGGTACACCCATTTTCAACGTGGTGCCTGAAGATCTATTACCTTTCACATCTACTGTTTGTATCCTTCCTGATAAATAGGAAGAAATAAGTTCCAATGCACCATCCCTAATACCATTGTTCGCGACGGACATGAATAAATGTAGTTAAACAGATATTGTTCGCGACGGACATAGGTAGTTGTAAAAATAGATAGGATATATAGTAATACTTTAAAACAGTTCTAATAGAAAATGTCCGTAAATAGATATGTTAGAATAGAAATATATTCGCAAACAGGGAATAGATAATTTATCTATTCCGTGTTCGCAAAGTACAGCGAGATTAAATAGAAATAAAGAATGTCCAAATAAATGAATATGTTAAAAAATAGTTGTGAAATAAATAAAGAATATTAAATGTGAATATAGATATGTCGGCGCAAATATGACTATTTACCTACTGATCATCAACTAATTACTCTGTGATAAGAAATTGATGTTAAACAGTTCCTTTTATTGTAATTTCAATACTTTAAAACGTGTTTGAAAAACGTGTAAGCCCGCTCACGTGTTTGAAAAACGTGTAAACACGCTCACGTGTTTAAAACGTGTCAACACGCTCACGGGTACGAAGCCCCATAAATACGGCCGTGCTGTCTAGCACTGATTGATTCGTGTCCGAGCCGTTGTACTGTACGGATATCTCTGTAACGTTGTTATGCTTCTCGTGCAATATACGAAGTTTTCGTGAAGTTCTCGTGAAGTTTTGTTTCGGAAACCCAAACATGAGTTATCGTCAACAAATTAATGACCGTGACGTCGCAAGGCTGACGTCACACTTTTTACAAACATTACGGACGTCCCTACATCCGTCATCAGAAGCGGGATCACACGCCGCCTCCGCTCAGCAACAACCTGGTGACCAGATAACCGTATCGGCGGATAATGACTACCCTCCAGCATCAGCCGATAAGCCTGTACAGTCTGCTTCACAAACCAGCATGGTCGAGCGACGGAATCAACAATCAACTGATCAATGAATACAAAAGATAAGTTTTTATTTTTGATTACTAAAATTTCACCATAAAATTCATCTGAAGACCATGATATCCTTACACAACGAACAACACCTTACACATTCTTATCCCACCTTCAATAAATCTACGAGAACCTCCGAGAAATCTACGAGAACCTCCGAGAAATCTACGAAAACCTCCGAGAACCCTACAATAAAATCGCATTAATAGTCTCAAACTTACATAGTTACAAGTAACGCAAGTATAACAGATGCGCTACTCAGAGAAACTTTTTATTCCTGCAGATCAATGGGAATCAAAGAAAACCTACGAGAATCAACGAGGCTAGTGCAGAGCGTGCACCGCCCAAGTGGGATCACATGCCGCCTCCGCTGAGCAACAACCTGGAGACGGAATCAACAATCAACTGATCAATGAATACAAAAGATAAGTTTTTATTTTTGATTACTAAAATTTCACCACAAAATTCATCTGAAGACCATGATATCCTTACACAACGAACAACACCTTACACATTCTTATCCCACCTTCAATAAATCTACGAGAACCTCCGAGAAATCTACGAGAACCTCCGAGAAATCTACGAAAACCTCCGAGAACCCTACAATAAAATCGCATTAATAGTCTCAAACTTACATAGTTACAAGTAACGCAAGTATAACAGATGCGCTACTCAGAGAAACTTTTTATTCCTGCAGATCAATGGGAATCAAAGAAAACCTACGAGAATCAACGAGGCTAGTGCAGAGCGTGCACCGCCCAAGTGGGATCACATGCCGCCTCCGCTGAGCAACAACCTGGAGACGGAATCAACAATCAACTGATCAATGAATACAAAAGATAAGTTTTTATTTTTGATTACTAAAATTTCACCACAAAATTCATCTGAAGACCATGATATCCTTACACAACGAACAACACCTTACACATTCTTATCACACCTTCAATAAATCTACGAGAACCTCCGAGAAATCTACGAGAACCTCCGAGAAATCTACGAAAACCTCCGAGAACCCTACAATAAAATCGCATTAATAGTCTCAAACTTACATAGTTACAAGTAACGCAAGTATAACAGATGCGCTACTCAGAGAAACTTTTTATTCCTGCAGATCAATGGGAATCAAAGAAAACCTACGAGAATCAACGAGGCTAGTGCAGAGCGTGCACCGCCCAAGTGGGATCACATGCCGCCTCCGCTGAGCAACAACCTGGAGACCAGATAACCGTATCGGTGGAAGAAGACTACCCACGAGCATCAGCCGATGAACCTCTACCATCTACTTCACAAACCAGGATGGTCGAACAACAAAATCAACAATCTGCATAAGGATAAGTTTTTATTTTTGATTAATAAAATTACGCCACCACATGAGTACCACAGTGTACGCCACCACATGAGTACCACAGTGTACGCCACCACATGAGTACCACAGTGTACGCCACTACATAAGTACCACAGTGTACGCCCACTACATAAGTACCACGGTGTACGCCTACTACATAAGTACCACGGTGTACGTCCACTACATAAGTACCACAGTGTACGTCCACTACATAAGTACCACAGTGTACGTCCACTACATAAGTACCACAGTGTACGTCCACTACATAAGCACCACAGTGTACGTCCCCTACATAAGTACCACAGTGTACGTCCACTACATAAGTACCACAGTGTACGTCCACTACATAAGTACCACAGTGTACGTCACAATATAAAACTACACAAAATAAGTTACTTTCAAAGTAACATAAGAAGGTACACAGATACCAATCTCAGAAACAGACATTCCATTGTTTCAGATGGACTCCAAGAACTCTCTGGTGATACACCATACATGGGCGGCTGGTGCAGAGCGCGCACCGCCTGTCAGTATGGCCGTGTCGGCGCAAATATGACTATTTACCTACTGATCATCAACTAATTACTCTGTGATAAGAAATTGATGTTAAACAGTTCCTTTTATTGTAATTTCAATACTTTAAAACGTGTTTGAAAAACGTGTAAGCCCGCTCACGTGTTTGAAAAACGTGTAAACACGCTCACGTGTTTAAAACGTGTCAACACGCTCACGGGTACGAAGCCCCATAAATACGGCCGTGCTGTCTAGCACTGATTGATTCGTGTCCGAGCCGTTGTACTGTACGGATATCTCTGTAACGTTGTTATGCTTCTCGTGCAATATACGAAGTTTTCGTGAAGTTCTCGTGAAGTTTTGTTTCGGAAACCCAAACATGAGTTATCGTCAACAAATTAATGACCGTGACGTCGCAAGGCTGACGTCACACTTTTTACAAACATTACGGACGTCCCTACATCCGTCAGATAGTTAAACATAGAAATAAGTAATTTGTAAATATTGTATTTTGTTTGAAAATAAAGATTGGTCCTCGTGGTCTTTAATTTGGCGTGGGAACGCAGGAGCGAGTCACAATACGGGCGAGTACTAATAGAGCGACTGGGCAAACAATAGGCAAGCGAGGCGGCCGAGAGAACAATAGACGCCCACCGCGCCTCGAATTTATAATAGCACTAGACGAGCGCGCGTGGGCGACCATAAATAAGGGGCCTACCTCGCTGCAAATTCACGACTCTGGTACCCAGCGGGGGGCCCAGAGCGGAACTCCCGGTGCACCTCAAGACGTTAATTCGTCGGAAGAGGGCACTGAGGAGGCTCTGGGCGACATCTAGGTGTCCCAGGATTAAGCGCGAGCTAAACCGACTTGAGGATGAGCTGGCGACTAAGATGCGGATTTACCGGGGTGACACCTGGGAGGGGAGACTGTCGGACGCGTCCGACGACCGTACGATGGTCCCCCTTCACCGCATCTGTCGCCGGCTCACAAACAAGCCTTCCCCCACTTGCCCCTTGGAGGACGAGGGGGGAAGACGGTGTTTTACACCGTTGGCTCGTGCTGAAGTCCTGGCCAACTCGCTGGAGCGGCAGTTCACTCCGAATGTCTCTGCACCCTCGATGGTTGCATTCCATCGGGAGGTGTCAGAGGGCGTAATCCAACTCCTCAAACCGGAATCGCCGGGAGTCGAGCTGGGAGGTGACGATCTAGTCACTCCCAGGGAGGTGCGCCTCCTCATCAAGCTGATGAAGAGGCGCAAAGCCCCCGGCGAGGACGGTATTCCCCCCCTCGCCCTAAAAAATCTCCCTCCTTCAATTGTGTCAGCAATGACACGATTGTTTAATTCCATTCTCCGGGTAGGACACTTCCCTGGAACTTGGAAACTGGGCAAGATCATCGTCTTGCCCAAACCCGGCAAGGACAGGAGAAAGCCCTCCAGTTACCGACCGATTACCTTGCTTTCGCACGTGGGCAAGTTGTTCGAGCGGCTGCTCCTGAGGAGAATATCGCCGTATATTCTCCTCAGGCCGGAGCAATTCGGCTTTAGAAGCGGCCACTCGACGACTCTGCAACTGACCCGTGTCCTGCATCACTTGGCGGACCGGCGAAACTCAGGCCAATACACGGTCGCGGTCCTTCTCGATATCGAGAAGGCCTTCGACCGTGTGTGGCACGAGGGGCTGGTCCACAAGCTGCGGGACGCGGGCCTACCGCACGCTCACGTGCGACTGCTCGGGTCGTATCTGGAGGGCAGAACCTTCTTTGTCGCGGTCGAGGGCGCACGGTCTTCCGTGCGTCCCATTACGGCCGGGGTTCCCCAGGGTAGTGTCCTATCACCTATCCTATACGCCCTCTACACTAATGACATCCCCACACTGGAGGGTCACCTTCGGGCGTGGGAGGAGGACGTGAAGTTGGCCTTGTTCGCTGACGACTCGGCCTACTTCTCGTCCTCTCCGTTCCCCTCTGCAGCCATTATGAGGATGCAGAGGCTTTTGGATTTACTGCCCCAGTGGCTGGACCGTTGGAGAGTCGCGGTCAATGTGGGAAAGACCGCGGCCTTACTCTACGGTCCGGTCCGTATCAGAGTCGTCCCAAAGAAACTCAGCCTCCGAGGTGTGAATGTCGAGTTCAGGACCACGGTCCGGTATCTCGGATGCGACATCGACCGCTCCTTGAGCATGGTCGCGCACGTCAACCGAGTCATTCTTGTTGCGGCCGGTGCTTGCGTCCGGGCTTCCGACCAGGACCAGACTCGCCATTTACAAGACATACGTCCGTTCCCGCCTCACATACGCTGCTGAGGCCTGGTATCACCTGTTGTCGCCGTCCCAGCGATCTAGGTTGCAGGTCCAGCAGAGTCTTTCCCTCCGCATTATCGTCAAGGCCGGGCAGTACGTCAGAAATGACGTTATTGCCCGGGACCTAGGTGTGGAGTCGCTCGTGGAGTTTGTGACTAGGCTCGCCCGTAATATGTACGAGCGAGCCGAAAATGGGCCCCATGAGCATCTCCACAACATAGCCCCGCTGCACGCCAGACCACCGGATGGTACGGCGTTGCCGCGGGAGCTATTGGTACCCCCGACGATCATTCGGAGTTAAAGCTCCTCGCCGGCTGTGAGGCCGGGGAGGACCTATGAGCGCCCCTCTCGGAGCTGAGTTTCATCAGCCTCTAGTCCCACGTCTCTTGCCCGTTTGGCGGGTCTCCCGTATGGGGACCGCGGCTGCACCCCGTAGGTGCAGCCTCATTTCCATTAGGGGCTTTGACCCTACCCCCCACCCCCTTTTGGGATGGGGTGTTCATACCCGCTACAGTCCTCCCTCCCATCAAAACTGTAACAATGGGGAGAGGGGGGGGAGGACTCTAGCGAGGAGTGCGGCTTGCTCTCTCCCCCATGCTAGGTTATATTAGGTTATGTTAGGTTAAGTTAGATTAGGTTTAGGTTTAGGTGTGACGGCGCGCGCTGCCCCGGCACTCCACGGAGTGCAGGAACGGCGCGCTGCTGTCACTTAGATGTAAGTTAGATGAAGTTAGGTTTAGTTTAGGCTAAAAAACCATGGTGGAGAGAAGCGGCCGCCCCCTGCTGACGACGAAGAAGTTAGAGAAGGAAGAAAGAAGAAAAAGCGATCCCACCCAACATCACAACTCCAAGCCTGCTTCACTCAGTCCTGCAGCGCACCACCCCTGCCTCGATAGGCGGGGAGTTATATGCCCGGGCAGAGGGGTTTCCCCGAGGCCCGCTCCGTGCCCCCGCAAGGGGGTACGACGACCCCGACTGCTGCAAATTCAGGGATGCCCGGGACACCAGTGCTACGAGGCCCCTATTGTGTTGTGCTGTGCAATTGTGTGTGCCCAAAGTGAGTGTGTTTGCATCTAGCGGTGTTGTGTCGGCGCGGAGACGTTCCGAGCAACGTAACGCAGGACTCGGGACCAGGTGAGTTGTTCGACACTTTCTTTTTTTAACATCAGTTAATTGCGGGTAGTTGTCGATCAGCCTGGAAAAGCTGCGTACTCATTTTATTCTAAGAATAAAAACCGAGTTACGTTAGCGCCTTCGAGTCTGGCCATCTGTGTCCATTCCCAGTCCTCCCCTACCCTTCGGGGTCAGGAGGGGCTGTTATTAAACCCGCGTAGCTGAACTATGGTGGTGGTTTGCGGCGGCGTCGGGAACCCCGTATTTAGTTCCGTGCTTAGGTTAATAAGATTAGTCCCTATATAATTCTATTGTTATTTGTCATTTTCTATTTAATTGCTCTTTTCCTTTTTATTCTTACAATTAACCTAAGATTTAATTAAATTTATTATTAGTAGTAATTAGTAATTATTATTATAGGGTAGTTAGTTCCAACTGCCCACTAGCGCCACTGTGGCAATTTATTTACATTAAATTAGTTATAAATTTAGATATACCCTCCATAACTTTAACTTTTTTTTAAGGAAATTTCAAATTGTGTTTTTAGTAAATTCCATATGACCTTTACTGGTGAACCGACCGACTTTCATAAGTGACCACTTTAGTAGTAGTTCAGTCCAGTTTTACTTATTATTAGTTTATAATTTTGTGATCTATTTTCTTTTGCTTTCCACGGGACGTACTGTGGGTTCTCTCGTCGTGGCCGGTTGATTTTTATTTTTATTTTTATTATCATTTAGTTTATTCTATGTTAATATTTATTTATTATTAGCAAGATGAAACTGTTATTCTACCATATTTAATAATTAGCAGACACTGTTTTGATGTGAAAATGTTCAGAATATGTTTAATGTTTATATTATTGTCTAAAAACACAAATGACTGTATAAAAAATTAAATATGAATAAAGCATAAATATTGATAATAATTTATATTATAATGAACAGTAATAATTAAGTATTGTAATTGTTATGCAATGATGTTGGCGCCATCTATTATTAGGCTGGATAATAAAAATGTTAGTTAATATTACTTAAAAGTAATTCATGTAAAATAAATTAAATGTCAGTCATGTAAAAATCACTAAAATATGTATTGTGAATATTAAGCTATATTTTGTGAATTGTTTCGCAGTAATTACATTTGTTTGTATAAAAGAAGTTGTAGTTGCTATAACCATCAATCACAAAATGGCTAATTGTGTAAAAACCACTGAATAACTCAGGCGTGGCTTTTTGTTGTAAACAAGTAATGTTAAAGTTTTATAGAATTGTATTGTATTTTCATTGTAAAAGAACTTATGTGTGTAAATCCTGGCTTAACGCCGACATATTCTATCCCCCTCTTATTTAAAGTTGGGGTGGAATCCTTTTTTTTTTTTTTTTTTTTTCGGGTAGAGGGCCGAACCTTCTACGAGGTCCCCGCGCAAAAGGGGCGCGCGGGGTATGTGAGACTCAACGATCTGCATGGTGTTGTGAGCAGACCGCGGGCCCAAGGATTTTAGGACCCACCCACTAAACGACTCCCCTGCACTCTTACACCCGACGTCCGATCCCCTCCGAGGTCAGAACCCGGATGAGGTAGGGGGGCTACCGCGGTCAACACTACAACCAGACGGCGCGGCTCACCCCAAGGACGCCCAGCCGACGGAGCCTTCGAGGCGAATCGAAGGCTCTGAAACGTCGGCCGTCTCGGTACGGCAGCCCGTCGGGCCGCCCAGACGGTGCCGCTGGTGTCCCGGAATACCCCGCTGGACCAGAACCAGCCTGCCGGGTCGGGACGCGATACACCGTCGACCGGTCGCTCTAATCACTCCACGGCAGCGCGCTAGAGTGCTGGTAGCGCGCCGCGCGGCCTCACCCCCTCAGGTCGCCCCTTGACCTTCACCGGGGGGAGGCCGTGGAATCCTAGTTTCTTTTTACTACTAGTTTTTTTTTTTTCTTTTATAAGCCGATCGAGTTGGAGCTCCTGAGGGTAAGTTAGTTTTGTTTGTTTTATTTACTTTTCTTTTCATAGTTGTTTTACCCACGTACAACTCGGCAAGCCGGTCGCGGAGGGTGCCTGCAGCGTGGCTCGGGCCCATTAGTTAGTTCCTACCTTGCACACTATTCCATTCGTTTTCATATATTAATTCTAGTTGATTAATTTTTTAATTATAGTATAGTAGTGGCCGTTCATAGTTCGGCCAATCATGTCGGGGGGAACCCACCCCCAACTATCAGCACACCCGGCCCGTCCCATAAGGGACGACAGGCAATGCCGGAAGTTCAATTACCAATACCAACACCTGCAATCCGTATGGCCCCGATGGGACCCGGTGCGGGCAGTTCGGCCGGGCCTTCGGCCGCGGCCAGGGGACCCCTGAGGATCGTACCGGTGGAAAGTAACTTTCCTTCGTCGGCCGATCCCTCTGGGCCCTCTCGGCCGCGGAAGAAGGCCAGGTCAGAGTCTGACCGAGGCTCATCGGGCGACCAAGATAAACGCCCACGTATAGGCCCTTCCTCCAGGTCGGAGGGAGAAGAGAGCGTAACCACGTCCACGGATCACTCCTCTACCGAGTCTATTACTCCTTCCTCGTCAAGATCCACTTCCCCCTCTGGGAGTCCAATCCCAGTCCAACCCGTTCCTAAGCCTAGAGCACCCGCCAGGACAGGGATTGCTCCTAGGCAATTAAGAACCCCTCCTCACTCTCCTTCCCCAACCTTATCCCCAATCCCGGTGTGATGTGTGGGCTATCTAAATGAAACGAGTGCTTTGGTCGACGATCGCTTATTGACTGTCTTACTAATTACTTAATACAAAATACAATGGTTATACCTATACTACAACTAAAGTAACGTGTTGTTGCACACTACACCTTCGGGGGTGAGAAAAAATAAATAAAAAATATGTAAAAACATTTTTTTTTTTGTCTTATAATAAGGAAAAAAAAATACTTAGTGCTAAATTTAATGCTAATACATGTAAATTAAATTTAAATGTCATGACATGTAAATTCTATTATTCTATAATTAAACATTAAGCTTGATAAAATGGTTTTATCCTATTCTTATGTACTATTTCTATTTTGTTATCTTTTAATAATTTTACATTAGGTCCGCAATCTTCTACAATACTATATGGTCCGTGAAACACTCTGTCCATTTTTGTTCCGGTCTCATTTTTTAATAAAATTAAATCGTCTTTTTCGTACACAGTTGATTTATTGTTCTTATCATACGCACATTTTCGTTTTATCTTATCTGCAATTAACTTTTCTCTTGCATCCTTATTTGCTAATTGTAATCTATACCTTAACTCTAATGCATAATTATCGATATTATATATTGGCTCTACAACATTACTTGTTAACCTAGTAGGAATATTACATTTCTTCCCAAAAACAAGCTCATAAGGTGCATATGTGGTTGACGTATGCACGGTATTATTATATGCAAAAGTCCAAAACGGTAACCAATATCCCCAAGATCCCATGTTTTGATCGCATTGTATACGTAAAAAGTTACGTAGTCTTTTCTGTGAATTTTCCAATGCGCCTAACGACTGATGGTGATAAGCCGTGGACATTTGTTTATCTATGTTCAGAAGTTTACATACCTCATTCATGGTGGATGACACGAACTCGGTTCCTCGATCGGTTACAATCGCCTTAGGAATTTAAGTCGTCGTGGCCTAAAGGATAAGACGTCCGGTGCATTCGTGTTGAAGCGATGCACCGGTGTTCGAATCCCGCAGGCGGGTACCAATTTTTCTAATGAAATATGTACTCAACAAATGTTCACGATTGACTTCCACGGTGAAGGAATAACATCGTGTAGTAAAAATCAAACCCGCAAAATTATAATTTGCGTAATTACTGGTGGTAGGACCTCTTGTGAATCCGCGTGGATAGGTACCACCGCCCTGCTTATTTCTGCCGTGAAGCAGTAATGCGTTTCGGTTTGAAGGGTGGGGTAGCCGTTGTAACTATACTGAGACTTTAGAACTTGTATCTCACAAGGTGGGTGGCGCGTCTACGTTGTAGATGTCTATGGGCTCCAGTAACCACTTAACATCAGGTGGGCTGTGAGCTCGTCCACCCATCTAAGCAATAAAAAAAAAAAAAAAAAAGGAATTCCATATCTCAATACAAAATTACTTACAAATGCTTTTGTGACTGTTATCGTATCCTTTGAGGGTATTGGGTATGCTTCCACGTATTTGCTCAATTCACATTGGATAGTCAGGATGTAAATATTACCTGAGTCGTCCTTGTCTATTGGACCTATAAGATCTAAATAAATCTTATCGAATGCTGACTCAGCTGTTGAAGTGATAATCATCGGTTCCTTCGCGCTAGGTGTATGTTTCATTATCTGACATTTAGAACATTTTTTACGAATTCCCTAACATCATATTCAAGTTTTGGCCAAAAATACTTTCTTTTAATATTGTTTACCATCCTTCGAACTCCCGCGTGTCCGCTAGTTGGTAGCAAATGATAGTCTTGTAATATAAACGTTTTTTCATCTTTGTCAACAACTTTCTTTACGCCTTCAATTATTAGAACACGTGGTCCGGACCATTTGTTTCTACTATATATTTCGCTTATTAATTCTTTTATAAATAATACATTGCTATCTTCTTTTACTATGCATAGTTCTTTTATTTTAATATTTTCACAAAAATATCTTAGTTCATTTACAAATACGTCTCGCGTGAAATGTAATTTAAACCTAAGATTAATATATAACGTTTGTTCACTCGGTGCAAACGCAAAAAATTTTTCTTCGCACGTTATTTTATCATTCTTTCGTAGTTTGTCTAATTCTTTATCGCTTTTGAAAACTAAGTCTATGGTATCTTTCGGTTTTCGTAATATTTCTGCGACTCGAGGGTGATCAATCCTTTTGTCCGCGGATATATTAGAGTCACTTCGTATACCATGGTCTACATTTTCCAATCTTTTTTTCTGTGCTCTAGTCATTACATTAATACTTTGATTACTCATATCTTTCAATTCATCTGATGTTAAAGTAATTCTGGACAAAGCATCTGCCACAACATTTTCTTTTCCTTTTACGTAAATAATATTGAAATCGTATTCTTCTAATGTGAAACGAAATTTTAAAAGTCTACTAGATGGGTCTTTCATCCCAAATAAATAAATTAAATAAAAAAATAAAATGATCAGTTTTGATCGTAAATTTTCTGCCATATAAGTATGGTCTGAAGTACTTAACACTCCACACTATCGCTAATAACTTCTGTATGGTTGGGTAGTTTAGTTCAGCTTTATTTAATGGCCTGCTTGTATACGCTACTGGTTTCATATCTCTATTACATAATACTGAACCTATTGCTTTCTTTGAAGCGTCTGTTTGTAAGATAAATTCATTGTCCTTGTCAAAGTTTGGATACTGTAAAATAGGTGGTGTAATTAATTTATTTTTCAATTCATTAAACGCTATATCGCATTCTTTGGACCAAACAAACGGTTGATGTTTCCTACATAAGTTATTTAAGGGTATGGTTATCTCTGCGAATGATGGAATAAACTTCCGGTAGTAATTGCAAAATGCAACGAATCTTCTAACCTCATTAGCTTTTTCGGAACTGGATAATTTTGCAAAGGTCTAGTTTTTTCTGGGTCTGGCAAAACTCCTTCAGCTGATACTACGTGTCCAAGATAGAGAATGTTTTTCTTTAAAAAGTCACACTTTGTTGGGTTAAGTTTTAAATTAACTTTTCGGAATCGCTCAAAAACTGAAATTAAATTCTTATTATGCGTCTCTAAGTTCCTTCCAAAGACGATGACGTCATCGCAATACACAAAGCATTTTTCGTATGTTAGTCCTGAAAGTGCTACTGACAATATTCTAGAGAAAGCACTTGGGCTTATTTTAAGTCCCATAGGTAATCTCTTCATTTGATATTGGCCGGTGTTAGTAGTAAATGCTGTAACTTTTCTATACCTATATACCTATACTACAACTAAAGTAACGTGTTGTTGCACACTACACCGGTGGACTCTACCCAAGGTGCCCCCGCCCTAAGCGGCACGGCGGGTAACCTGAACTCCACCAGGTATATGGACCTCGAGTCCACCAGACCGCATCACGCCCCTAAGATAAATCCCACGCCCTCTACCTCCTATGCTGCTATGGCGGCTAGGCCGGGTATCCCATCCATCCAGAGGACATCCCAATCCTCTCATGTCCCTCCCCCGAGGCCGAACGGTCGTGCCCAAAAGGAGCTGCGCCGACACCCGCCAATAATGGTGGAGGCCCTCCCTAATTGGTCCCGGCACATGGCGGCCATTAGGGAGCGCCTTGGCCGCGTCCCCTCGGCGCGACCCTTCGGCGCCGGTTTTAGATTCCTGCCGACGTCGGTAGAGGAATAGAGGGCGGTCCAGGCCTACCTGTCGGAGGCCTCTGCCAGGGATAGTACACATTAAATGGTACTGCTATGCCCTGACAGGGGAGATTCCGACTAAGGTGGCTGTCCGGGGCCTCCCTGCCGATACTGACGCGGCAGAAGTAACCGATGCCCTGAAGGAGCTGGGGTTTCCGGCTCGTCACGCCAGGTGCATCAGGTCCCAGAGAGGGCGCCCGGGCTGCGTGTTTCACGTAGCCTTAGACCACCTCTCGAAGGACGACATCGCCCGCCTGTACGCAGTCAATGAACTGCTGTATTTGCCGGGGGTGACGATTGAGGGATGGCGACCAACCCTCGGGCCTGCGCAGTGTCATCGCTGCCAGGCCTTCGGGCACGCCTCCAATAATTGTCATCGAGCGGTCCGTTGTGTTCGATGTGCTGGGGAGCACGTCTACCGCAAGAAGGCCAGGATGATGGGAGTAACCGTCCCTCCTCCTGCGCCCATGGTGCCCCGACCCGGAAACACAGCTCTTCCCTCTGTAGCTCCCATTCCGAAGGGGAAGGGGAAAGGGAAAGAAAGGGAAATCCTCCCAGCCCCAACCCCCTCCCCTGTCCTCACCCATCCCCCCTGCCGTGTCAGTGGAGGCCAATCCATCAGCGGCAACGCTGATGGCAGAGGCCAACGCTCCGCGGCGGGGTATACCTGTTCCTACCCCTCGTGGTTCACACGCTGTTAGACCGCCCCATCCAAATAGCAGCGTTCCAGCTCGTGCTGGAACACAAGCCCCGCAAATATCAGGACCCAAACAAAAAAAAAATCGACTAAAAAAATTTAAAAAAAATTAAGGAAGAGAGCCCAACGGGATGCAGTGGTGAGTGCTCCTACTGCACCGGCTCCCGCAGTTCCTACAACAATGGAGGTGGACGTAAACCCACCCATCGACCCAACTTCTCAACCGATTTCACAATCGGGAACGACCCCACTGCCCAACCAGCCATCTCGGGCATATCTCAGCCTCCTCTCCCCTCCGCCCACAGCGCGAGCGGCGCAGCGACCGACAGGCACCTCAGCCTGCTGGATTCGCGGCTTGGTTTCTCAGATTGTGGGAGAACTTGACCGAGGTGATCTCCGGAGTAATCCGGGAGATCGCCTCGGGTACCAGCCCCTTCGGGGCTATCCTGTCGGGGTTCTACCAGTTGATGGCGAGGCTCAATGGCTAGCCAAGAGCTTTGCATCATCTATTGGAACCCCGACGGGATAAAGTCCCGGAAAAACGAGCTGCTTGTTCTCGCCCAGGTGTACAACCCTGAGGTTCTGCTCCTGGGCGAGACCAAGCTACGTCCTCAGGATGCGTCCAGGATTCCCAACTACTTCATGTACCGACGTGATGAGCTTACCCCTGCCGGGCGGCCGTTCAGGGGCACTGCGGCGCTCGTCAGGCGGGACGTGGTGCATGATCAGTTGGATTTGCTGTCCTTCACATCGACACGATCGGTCGGTGTGAGGGTACACATCTCGGGGGGGGATATGCGGATTTATGCCGCGTATAGACCCCCGGGGCCTGAATTTCACCCTGAGGACATAAGACGGGCCCTGAATCACGACAGCCGCCCAGCTCTGCTGGTCGGGGACCTCAACGCGAAGCACGTCGCGTGGGGCTCCCGACTTAACTCAGCAGTGGGCAGGCGGCTGTTAGAAGATGCCGATAGGGGTGACTACTCTGTGGTCGGCCCCGACGAACCCACACACATTCCGACCGCCGCGCGCTATCAGCCCGATGTGCTGGATGTGTGTGTGCACAAGGGGCTACGGTGCCCCGTAACGATCGAGGCACTGTACGACCTGGGTACCCCCCATCTCCCTATCCTGGTCACTCTGGGAATGGGGCTCACTCGGGATGCGACCTCGCCCCTACGACCGAAGGTCGACTGGGAGCTCTTTAAGAGACGTCTAGTCGACCTTCCCGTGGTTCAGGACCCCAACACCCCTGATGGGGTCGACGATGCGGCAGTCCGCCTCGTTGACTCCATCAGGGGAGCGATCGATCAGGCGACGACTCTTGTGCCCAGCGGCGGGCCCAGAGGTAGACTCCCGGCCCATCTGAAGGCGATTATTCGCCGGAAGAGGGGCCCGAGGAGGCTCTGGGCGACAACTCGTTGTCCCAGGATAAAGCGCGAGCTTAATGATCTGGAAGCGGAGCTGGCGACAAAGATTAGCTCCTTCCGGGGCTATGCCTGGCAGGAGAGGATCGAGGAGGCCCGCGAGGATCCCTCCTCAGTATCCCTCCACCGGCTTTGTCGCCAGCTCTCAAATCGGCCTGCCCCGACTTGTCCACTTGTGGACGAGAGGGGCAACCGATGCTTCTCGGCTCAGGCCCGCGCCGATGTCCTGGCCGTAATGCTGGAGCGGCAGTTCGCTCCTAATGTCTCTGCACCCTCAGAGGCCGCATTCCACCAATCGGTGGAAGAGAGCGTAGCAAGCCTACTCTCCTCCCCGGTGTCACCGTTGGGAGATGATGATTTCATCACTCCCAGCGAATTGCGCCTCATCATCAAGCGGATGAAGAGGCGCAAGGCGCCGGGTGAGGACGGTATTCCCTCCCTCGCATTCTTCCACTTCCCTGAAACGGTCGTGTCATACATGACACGGCTATTCAATTCCATTCTGTCCACAGGACACTTCCCGGGAATTTGGAAATTGGGCAAGGTTATCGCCTTGCCCAAACCCGGCAAGGATAGGAGAAATCCCTCCAGTTACCGTCCGATCACTTTGCTGTCGCATGTGGGCAAGTTGTTCGAGCGGCTGCTGCTGAGAAGGATGTCGCCGTACATCCTTCCCAGACCCGAGCAATTCGGGTTCCGCAGCGGTCACGCGACAACGCTGCAATTGGTCCGCGTTATGCATCATTTGGCGGATCGGTTCAACGCGCGCCAGTGTATTGGAGTGTTGTAGGTGAAATAAAAGAGAACTGTTCAAGTCGACAATTCGTGTAATACTGTTATAATTTAGTGTGTGCAGTTACAAATATAAGGTTAGGCGAGCTGCACACTACACCTCCCCCCTTTTTTAAAAAAAATATGATATTATTACATAACTACTTTTTTTTTTTTTTTTTTTTTATGTTTTGCTCTTGCAAGCAGGCAATGGACTGAGTCCTTACAGCCTCGTCTTTCGTAAAATTAGTCTTAAGTTTTTAAGTAACAATGTATTGTCTTCCGTTATTTCATTTTCTACATTTTCATTTTTCATAATCCGGGAGTGTTTTCAGTCCATAGTATTCTTAGTTGGTACGTCAAGTCCTGTAATCTTTTCCTTGAAAATATACTGACATATGTCAAATTGAATTTTTTTTTTTTTTATAATTCAGATCGCCAATTTAGATTATAATTCTATTCCAGTATTTACAAAAAATTTGCAAATATACTGGTATGTAGACTCATTCTTCAATAGATCTTGTATGCAGCGCGGTACCAAATTTGAAGATCCATAAACGTCCTGTAACTCATCCATTAACACAAGGCGCTGAATGTTAAAGGATGGGCAAGAAAATAGAATATGGTTTATAGATTGTTGTTCAGCATTTCCACAACGATCACACAAGTCACTGAGAATCATTCTCATACGATATAGATGGTAATTCAGACGACAATGACCAAACCTCAAACGACATAAAATAGAATAAAACTTTCTATTTACATATTCTCCTTTACAAAACCAAGGTCTTTTATTTACTTCAGAATTCAAAAGACTGTACCAAGTACCCTTAGATAAGACTTGAGTAGAATGATCCCAATGTTTCTTCCAGTTATCACACATTCTTTTTTTAAGACAACTATGAATATCTGTGAAAGGAATTCCAACTTCAAAATATGGGACAGAACCCACACTATAATTTGTTATCATGGTTGCTAAATGGTCAGCTTTTTCATTGCCCAATATGCCAATGTGGGATGGAACCCAAACTAGTACAATATTTACATGACAAACTACATTCAAATAATACAAAAGTTGTTTTATACTATACACTAAATAATTTACATTTGTTTTATTTACATTATTTTCAAGACTTTTTAATAGGCTCATACAATCAGTGGCAATAACCCACTTTGAACAAGTATTTTTATGCTTATCTATATGTTGCAATGCAGACAGAACTGCAACAGCTTCAGCAGAATATATGCTCAAGTTGTTATCAAGTTTATATCCAAGTCCATCTTTCAGGACACTATCATAAACAGCAAAATATGTGCATATATCATTTTTAGCCCCATCTGTATAAATGAATCTATGATCTCGCCAAGAAAAAAATTTTTCATATACTTGTTCTTTTCTATGTAATTCAGAATCTATTACTATATTTATATCAGGGTATTTACTTTCAAATTCACCTTGATAACAAGGAAAATGGGATTCATTTCGCTGAATATGTGCATCATGAAGAAATTGAAGAAACCCAGATATATTTTCAAGAACAAATGGACATTTATTGAAGAAAGTAGAAGAAGCAGATGACAAATAATTAAGTAATGTATTGTTTTTATTTGTATATATTTTTAAAATGAATCTTTCTTTTAGATGCTCTAATCTGATTTTGATTGGTGGTAAATTACACTCTAATTGCATTGCATTAATAGGTGTGGTTTTAAACGCACCAGTAATTAAGCGTAAGGCATTGTTTTGTATTTTATCAAGTTTATCAACAAGTTTATGGACTGAACCAAAACACAAAAAACCATATTCAAAATGACTTCTGACCAATGATTTGTACAACATCAGCAGTATTTTAGGGTCTGCTCCCCAACTGATTTTTGACAAACTCTTTAATATATTCAAAGCTTTATTGGCTCTTGCAATAATTAATTCTACATATTCATTCCAGGATAATGAAGTTGTGAATAAAACACCAAGAAACTTAGCCTCTAACGACAGAACCAATGGTAAGTTGTTGTATACTACGGGAGGAATAGAAGAATGTTTACCAAAAACCAAAACTTTTGATTTGGCCGCATTAACTTCAAGTTTTAAGTAACTAAAATATTCATGTAACTTTGTTAAAGCTAAATTTATATCAGCAATCACTTGCTGGATATTTTTCCCACTAGCGTATATTACTAAATCATCTGCAAACTGTAAGTTTTTTATATTAGTGCCTAATATTTCATTTAATCTGTGTATATACAAAAGAAATAACAGGGGTGACAATATTCCTCCTTGACAAACACCTGTTGAAGAAGACATAGGACCATAAATTTTACCATTATATTTAGCATAAACCTTTCTATTTAGTAAGAAATTATGAACCCAATTTACAATTTTGACAGGTATACCTAAACCACACAGTTCTTTGAAGAGGACATCAATATCAACACTGTTAAATGCTCCAGAAATATCAAAAAATACAGCAACAAGACAATCTTTATTTACAACACTATTACAAATATCTAAATGCAATTGACAGAAGCTTTCATGTGCAGATTTACCTTTACGAAAACCATACTGATTGTCAGATATTAAATTATATTTTTCAACAAAAAATTCCAATCTTTGTTTTAACAACTGTTCAAAAAGTTTACCCACGCATGAAGTGAGAGTTATTGGGCGATAAGAATTAGCATTGTATTTAGGTTTTTGAGGTTTTAATACAGGTACTAAAATGTCAATTTTCCAGTCTGTTGGGATTTCAATATTTAACCACAATTCATTCAAAATCAACAATATTTTTCTCAGAGCAGAATCACTGAGATTTTTAAACAAAATGTATGGAATACCATCAAAACCGAATGCTGTATCTTTACGAGAAGCGATTGCAGATTTCAACTCTTGGAGAGTAAAAGAATCACATAAAAAACTGTTGTTATTAGTTGACAAAACATTTTCAATTTGTAGCTGATTTTGATAAACAGAACTGTATTTTTCAAGAAACTCCAAAACCCAACCATCTTGCTCTCCTTTTGAATTATAAATTTTACCAAATTTCCTCATATGTTTCCAGATCAAAGACAATGGTGTTGAGCGATTGAATGATTCACAAAGACGGACCCAACTGTTATGTTTTTCTATTTTTAATGTAAGTTTTTTAAAAGCTTGTTGTTTTTTAAAGTTTATATAATTTTCTTGTGATGGACAATTTTTAAACTTCACATATGCCTCTTTAGATTTTACAACAGCATCAAAGCATTTCAAATTCCACCAAGGTAGTCTAGGTCGTGGAATAGGACCTTTACGAGATGATATATTTTGTTTACTACGAGAAACGCCACTACAAGCCTGAGCTGAATCGACCAATAATTTACAGAATATATCGTAACTTTCTAAAGATGAATATTGGCTGAAATTTATTTTTTGAAGACCAACATCTACACGATTTTTATAAGAATTCCAATCGACACATTTGTAATTTGGATAAACAGGAAGAGTTGTATGAAGTGTGTTGTGGATATCAGTTGCAGTTGTTAAATGGAATTTAATTAATACTGGAAGATGATAGCTGCCGAGAGGATCGTTATGTACAGACCATTCACAAGACATGGCAAGTTCTGGAGAAACTATTGTAAGGTCTAATGCATTTGGACGCCATGATGAAGATCCAACAGTAGTAACCTGCCCATCATTCAACAGAACTAGACAATTATCATTGATGACGTCTAAAATCTCTCTACCACGACGTGATGTTGAATTACAACCCCAAGATGTATTGTGAGCATTGAAATCACCGGCCAAAATAAAAGGATGTGGAATAGATTTTATGAGATTATCTAATTTAGTTTTATCGAATCTGGGATAACTATAAGTAGGACAGTAACAACTAATTAAACTTAATTCTTTATTATTAAGAAAAATTGTCACACATATGTTTTGGAGACCATTGTCTGAAAAAGTTGGCAAATGCTTGTACTGAATAGTATCTTTGATTAAAATGGCCACTCCATTGTGCTTATTGCCTGAATCATGTCTAACAACGTTAAAACCTTTAATTTTGAAAACGGTTTCTGGACGAAGCCAAGTTTCACATATAATTGCTAAATGAATATCTTGCTCGTATAAGAAATGTGTTAAATATAATCTATTGCAAAGAATACTTTGTGAGTTCCATTGTAATATATTTAAATGATCCATTAAGAAGGAAATAAGGTTTTTTGACTGAAAGTTTCAAGCAGGATGTTACGTATGGAACCAGTGTTAATTGGTATATCATTTTTTTGGTCATTAATTACTTTAAGAATTGATTTGGTTAAAAGATTCATAAAAATTTCGGACTTAGTTAAGTTTTGTAATTGAGTTTCTATATGTCTGTTCGTAAGTTGTGGAAAAGATTTTTCGTCAAATATATTTGCATAGGTAACAGTTTTAGACTTTATTTTATTTTCTTCTACTTTCTTCTTTTTAATAGGACATTGAGATGAGATGGCAACGTGGTTCCCACCACAGTTTACGCATTTGGCATTGATTATTGCCACTGTGCATGATTTAAAGTTATGGTTTTCCGTGCATATTGAGCATACTTCTGCATTTTTACAATATTTAGCTATGTGACCATACTTCAAACATCTTAGACACTGTTTTACTTGGGGAATATACTGAGATACCTCATGTCGCCAAGAATCCAAGTATACGTACTGTGGGAGTTGTGTCGAAGCAAATGTCACTGCCACTGTCTGTGTTGGTTGAAATGTGACTAACCCGTTGTCATTCTTGACCCTACGCATAAACCTACGAACCTGAATGATATTTCGAGAGCTACCTATTAAAGTTGAAATTTTTTTATTTGATAATCCTACTGGTACTGAAGTTAACACTCCAGTAATTTCAGTATCGGAGGCCGGTATGCTTGCTTTTAACCGAAGCTCTTCTAATAGCTTCTTATTTTGTAAGAAAACATTTGCGTTATTGGCCAGGTCAAAAGTAATACCAACTTTAAATTTATTGATTGTTCTCAAATGTAAAACACCTGAGACGCCGTGTTTGCGAATACATTGAGAAAGATACATGCGGTCTTTGTCAGTGAATGTGCGATCATCAACTATATGAGAAAGAAATACGATAAATTCATTTTTGTTGGAATTATCCGGATACTTCCTGTGATAATTTTCAACCTGAAAAGGTTTATACGGATCAATTTCTGGTGTAAAACTTTCTGAGTCCGAAGTATTGGAAAAGAAACAATTTTCTTCCCCTTCGTCCGTTTCGCTCTCATCTTCCTTCCTCTTTTTTTTCCTTTTCCCGCTTCTCCTCATAGCGAATTATTTATACAAACTTATCCACCATATACTATGAAATTATTTTACAAAACAATACACTAAATTACTATGTTAAAAATATTTAAAACAAATTTTAAAATTCAGTGCGCCTAAATTTTTTCACGTTTACGCGCCAAAAAAACTTTTTTTTTTTTTTTTTACTTAAACTAAATTACACAAAATATTAAACTTCTTTGTCATTAATACTTGTCACATCTTTAATAACAAGTAACTTGGGAAAATCTTTCAAATGGCTCATTTCCTTTATAAAATTGTTTACAAATCGTTCATAGCGCTTGCTTTTAATTATTACGAGCACGTTTATTTTGATTTGCTTGCAAAAACGTTATAATTCTCTCATTAACACACTTACGGTAGACAACGATTGAGAAATTATAAAAATTGCTGATTTTTCAGGCACGAATTTGCAATTACCATTATCACTAGTAAAAAGCTTGATTTTTTCTATCTCTTTTAATGTATTTTTATTACAAAATAGCATCAATTCAACGCCGTCAATTGGTCGTTTGAGGATTTCCACTACTTTAGGTTGATCAGGCCTTGGAGTAGAGGATACCTCCGTAGTCATGTTGTTATTGTCACAGTCAATACATAACCTACGAGCTTGTACTCTTGTCATGAACGATACTACATGCTGTTGCATTTCCTTTAAGCTGTTGGATGTAAAAGGTATCCGGCTCAATGCATCTGCAGCTGCGTTGTGCAAAATTCACATGATTATTTATAATATTTAAATAAATATACCCCATAGACTCTAAATTAGAACTAATTTCTTCTATAATTATCTTATCATGTTGTACTAAATTCAATAAATTCTACTAAACTAGCTGCACTATCGATTAATAAATTAAGATCGATATTACTATTTTTAAGTTGACACTTAATTACACAAAAATTACTATAACTAAAAATCGAATGAGTGCACTGTTTAGGTACGAAAAAACTCTAAGTTGTCATAATTATTTGCGTTATCGTTGCGCAAGTTGTCTTGGACATTGGACTCTTGCGTATTATGCTGTACACGCTGATTATTCATCGGCCGTCCGCGAAAATGCTGACGCTGGCGTTGATCGCCTGAGTGTTTACCTCGATTTACGATATGTGAAGTTCTTTGACCTTTACTATTTTCATAACAATTATAGTTACGATTATAATCTAATTTCTGATCTTGAATTTCTTGATTCGGTTGAGTCAAAATACACTCCAATTTACTATATTCTTTTTGAGCTTCCTCTAGTTTCTTAAAACCTAAATCTTCTGTACGCCTATTTGGACCAAGTTTTACTACATATTCTCTTAAATATTTTAAATTAGCATGAAAATCTCGCAATTATCGTGACATCATTTCCGTAAACTAAACATAAAGAAATTCCGCATGAACTAAATAATAACAACATATACTCGTAATAGAGAACATTAAAATAATGAAAAAAAAAAATTACAATATCAAAGCAAAAACTTACATTGCAGTAAGCACGTATTTACTGTCAACGTATATGTAGGTCATGACGTCTTACGTAGCATGGGTGAATGAACTCCTCAGCATTGGACTCGAGCTGACTCCTAGCTGCTCCATCTCGGACCCGTACAATTTATCTCCCGGCGCCTTGCATATCCTCTCATCATAAGGCTTTAGCATTCTCCCGGCTCCCGGCAGCAACACCCTTTTCTGTCTTCTTCTATTGTTCTCATCGCTTCATCCAAATCAATCTTCTGTGAGGGTTTTTTTTTCTTCTTTTTTTTCATTTTCGGTTATTTGAAAATCTTCTTTCCTCTTCTCGTTTTACAAACTTCTATTCTTCATAATATTCTTCATAATTATATTTCTTCATATTTTATTTAGCTACTCTCGTAATTTATGTATGTTGCAAAATTTTAACTGCTGGCTAAGGGTCGCCATGTATTGGAGTGTTGTAGGTGAAATAAAAGGGAACTGTTCAAGTCGACAATTCGTGTAATACTGTTATAATTTAGTGTGTGCAGTTACAAATATAAGGTTAGGCGAGCTGCACACTACACCAGTACACGGCCGCAGTCTTTCTCGATATCGAGAAGGCCTTCGACCGTGTCTGGCATGCGGGACTGATCCACAAGCTGGTGCAGAACACGGACCTCCAGCACGCCTACGTGCGACTGCTGGGGTCGTACCTGGAGGGAAGATCCTTCTTTGTCGCGGTCGAGGGCGCCAAGTCGTCGGTGCGCCCAGTCACGGCCGGAGTTCCTCAGGGAAGCGTCCTGGCACCATTCCTCTACGCTCTCTATACCAACGACATTCCCACGCTCGAGGGAAACCTTCAAGCGTGGGAAGTAGACGTGAAGTTGGCGCTGTTTGCCGACGACAGCGCCTACTTCTCGTCATCCAACGTCCCCTCTGCGGCCATTTCGAGGATGCAGATGCTTTTGGACTTACTGCCCCAGTGGCTGGACCGATGGAGGGTCGCGGTAAACGTGGGGAAGACTGCGGCTATGCTCTTTGGTCCGGTCCGCACAACAGTCGTCCCGGGACAGCCCAGTCTTCGTGGCGCTAATGTCGAATTTAGATCCAGCGTCCGGTACTTGGGGGTCGATATCAACCGGAGTTTGAGGATGACCGCCCACGCAATGTCGGCGTTGGCGGCCGCTCGCTATGCGAGATTCCTCCTCCGGCCGGTGTTGGCTTCCAGGTTGCCGGTCAGGACTAAGCTCGGCATTTATAAGACGTATGTCCGTTCTCGTATCACGTACGCAGCTGCGGCCTGGTATCACCTCATCCCGCAGGGTATGCGGGCGAGGTTACAGGTCCAGCAAAATCTGGCTCTTCGCACGATAGTCGGAGCAGGGCGTTACGTCAGAAATGACGTAATCGCCCGGGATCTAGATGTGGAGTCGCTCGAGGAGTTCATCCGGAGGCTAGCTCGTAATCTTTACAAGCGGGCTGACGGTGGACCCCACGAGCATCTCCACAATTTAGCTGCCTTGCACGCCAGACCACCTGATGGTCGGGCGCTACCAAGGGAGCTACTGGAACCCCCGGCTATGGTAAGATAGTCGGCTTAACCGGAGTGATATGGGAGTGCTCATAATGAGTGCCCCCATGGGACTGAGCTGTCCACACTCGTCACTTCCCCCCACATTGTTGGGGTGCCCCCTTATGGGGACCCATTTTCCACCCCCGAGGGTGGACCACTCCCCCGTTTGGGGAGTGTTTTAAGTCGGCTCCTCCCCATGACGGACCTTCCCTTCTGGGGAGCCCGGAGCGGGTGAGCGCCTTACTAGTGCCGCGGCTCCCCCTCTGATTTGTAGAGGCGGGGCCGCGGCATGGGGCCGGTGGCGGGCCCCTCGTATCCGCTGACTGTTGTCCTGTTGTTGTTGTTGTTAGAAATAGTAGTGTAGTTTAGTTTTAGTTAGCCTGTAGTTAGTCAGTAATGGAAAAAAAAACGCATTAGGAAACAGAGGACAGCAGCCGGCGCCGGGTTTTTTTTTTTTATTTTTTTTTTATTTTTTTATTTTTTTTTTATTGCCCTTGTAGGCAGACGAGCATACGGCCCACCTGATGGTGAGTGGTTACCGTCGCCCATGGACTTCAGCAATGCCAGGGGCAGAGCCAAGCCGCTGCCTACCGGTGTCACCGCTGCGGGCATCGAGCCGTCACCAGTAGGCTTAGTGCGAGTTTCAAAAATGGAATCGAATGACTCGCATCGACTGTACGCTGTTCACGGTGAAACGTGCGGAGCTCTGAGTGCGAGTTAATTGATTTACAGGACGTTTATTCATCTTGAGAAGCGATATTTTTTTCTTTTATATTGGTAGCACGCAAGGTTTTTTTTAAGGCGTTTAATTGAAATGCCAAGCTTTCTAACGATATTTATAATTAGTCGGGTAATGGGTAATTATACCTTTTTTTTTTTTTTTTTCGGGTAGAGGGCCGAACCTCCTACGAGGTCCCCGCGCAAATGGGGCGCGCGGGGTATGTGAGACTCAACGATCTGCATGGTGTTGTGAGCAGACCGCGGGCCCAAGGATTTTAGGACCCACCCACTAAACGACTCCCCTGCACTCTTACACCCGACGTCCGATCCCCTCCGAGGTCAGAACCCGGATGAGGTAGGGGGGCTACCGCGGTCAACACTACAACCAGACGGCGCGGCTCACCCCAAGGACGCCCAGCCGACGGAGCCTTTGAGGCGAATCGAAGGCTCTGAAACGTCGGCCGTCTCGGTACGGCAGCCCGTCGGGCCGCCCAGACGGTGCCGCTGGTGTCCCGGAATACCCCGCTGGACCAGAACCAGCCTGCCGGGTCGGGACGCGATACACCGTCGACCGGTCGCTCTATTCACTCCACGGCAGCGCGCTAGAGTGCTGGTAGCGCGCCGCGCGGCCTCGCCCCCTCAGGTCGCCCCTTGACCTTCACCGGGGGGAGGCCGCCACCTACAGAGGCCGGGACGTACGGGCGTTTTTTTTTTTTTTTTTATGATTGAAAGTTTACTGGTGGCCCGAAGGCCTTTCCAGTTTCACCAGGACAGGTGGGCGAGCAAAGGCTCAGCCAAGAGGGGTGGGATTTGCTAACAACTGCCCGAGCGCCTCCGAAGGAGACCTAACAAACAACTCAAGAGCAATTGTTTCGCGAATGAATCTACTACCGGATCGGAATCGCGACCCGCTGAGAAGATCCGGCGAGAAACTCAGCGGGCTGATGCATGGGTTAGGTTGCACGTCGACCTCTTTGTCGAGTTCGACGAGTACGGTTACCGGGGTCCCTAAGCCTGCCCCTAGTATTAGAGCTGAAGGCATCTAATGCAAAGGTTATTGGATCTGATGGATCCGTAAGGACGTGTCTAGGGCGTCGACGGTGACTGGCTCCTGCATGATCAGGATTCGGGGAGTAGTCAGCGGCGGCAACGATAAGGCGATTATCATGACGCATAGCCTTATCGAAGTATCGTTCCGACGCTGACTTCATGTATTTCCGAATTGATTCGAGGCCCAGGTCGTCGTGTAGGTCAACGTTCCTCACGAACCACGGAGCCCCGACAGCTAACCTGCAAAAGCGGGATTGTAGGGATTGGAGGGTGTCTATGTGTGTGCGGGCCGCGTGAGCGAACACCACACTCGCGTAAGTCATGACGGGCCTTATGCAAGTTTTGTAAAGTGTCACCTTGTTCCGAAGGGACATTTTACTCCGCTTACAGATCATGGGGTAGAGTCTACCGAGAATAAACGCGGCACGGTCACGGACTGATTTTATATGCGGGCGGAATGTCATCGATGCATCCAGGGTAACGCCCAGGTACTTGACCTTCCTGGCCCAGGGTATGGGTTGTCTAAAGAGAGTAATCGGGGGTGTGAGAATCCTCCTCCTAATCCGGGAGGAAATCCGTGTGGAGCTTCCCCTCTGAAATAGCACCGCAGTACTTTTCGCTGGGTTGATGTCTATGCGCCATTTTCGGAACCACTGTCCTAGGGCTAGGGCTGCGCTCTGAAGCTTCTTCGCGATTAGGGACTTATTTCTACTAGAATAGTAAACAGTCGTGTCGTCGGCGAATAAAGCTAAATGGGTCGGCGGCGACCGGGGAATATCGTTGACGAATAAGCTAAATAGGAGGGGTGAGAGGACAGAGCCTTGCGGGACTCCAGCTGTGAGAGGTCGTGGGGAGGAGCGGGTTCCCTCGACTCGATATCGAAAAGAGCGGTTCGACAAGAAGTCCCGTATGATGAGCACGAGACTATCCGGCACGCCCATGTTGAATAGTGTGAAAATCAAACCATTGTGCCAGACTTTGTCGAACGCTTTTGCGACGTCGAAGAAGAGAGCTCCCGTGTATAACGGTTTTGGTCGATTAAGCCCCACAAGAATGTGCTCCGTGAGGCGGTGCACCTGTTGAACGCATGAGTGATTTGTACGGAATCCGAATTGTTCATCGATGAGAATGCCCTTGGATGAGACGAAATCTCTGAGGTGCTTGTAGAGCAGACGCTCATACAGCTTGCCTAGAGACATGAGGAGGCTAATCGGGCGGTAGCTCGTCGGATGATTTTTTGGTTTACCGGGTTTATATATGCCGATAACGTCCGCTTCTTTCCACACCGCGGGAAAGATACAGTTCGCCATAGCGGCATTGAAAATAGATGCCAACGTCACGATGAGTTGGACGGGTAGAAGTTTAATAACGCGGTTAGATATACCGTCGGAACCGGGAGCCTTGCGAGGACGTAGGTCTTTGATCAAGTCTTTAACTTCCATCGGGGTGACGGGTGGTAACGCATCCGAGGGTGGCAAGGAGGCTCTGCGTTCTACCTCACTGTCTACTAATTCTACATGAACAGGGTCCACGGATTGAGTGCTGGGCGTGCACTGGGTTTGCAATGTATCGGCCAGCAGCTCTGCTTTTTCGTCATCATCAAAGGCCGCGAGTCGGCCTGAGGGGCCTACGAGGGGGGGCATAGTTGCTACCGTATCCGATTTGAGAGTACGAGCTAAGCGGTAGTAAGACCTTTGGGAGGGCGCGAGTCCTTCTAAGAAATCAGACCATCTGGCATCTCGGACTTCGGCGATGTGAGACTTTACGTCGCGTTGGTGGCACGCATTCGAATACGATTTTCCGCGGTAGGATACCTGTCGTAGGCGCGTATCGAGGCGTTCTTAGCTCTAAGGAGTTCCCTAATATCGTCGGACAATTTGAAGCGGTGAAGGAAGTCCTCCGCTACAACTTGTTTCGATGACCTATCTAATGTCGAGGTGATGTGTGATGTTAAGATGTCTATGGCTTCAGCGGTATCCTGAGGAGACGGGGTAGAGTCCGGGTTAAACGGGAGCGATGGTGGATCAGATTCAGCCAGGCTGATGCCCAGCGTGTGCCAATCCACCACAGTCCTCGTGACGGGAACGGAATCGGGAGCGCGACCGAGCTTCATAACGACGGGACGGTGGTCTGAATCTAACTCTGAAACTACTTCGATCGAGTGTAAGCGCAGAGTTACGTTTTTTAATAACGCTATGTCGAGTATATACGGGCGATGCGCGATATTTAGCGGGTAGTGAGTCGGGGTTAACGGAGCGACGATATCGAAGGCGAGATCATCGACTAACGCGTCAAGCCGCCTGCCATTCGGGGTTGTGGTGTGTGAGTTCCACCTGATGTGTTTACAATTTAGGTCGCCCGCCAGAATGACAGAGCTCCCCATACCGAGCAGCGCCTCGATATCACTGCTTAGAACGATCTTATCCGGTGGAAGATAAACGGACGCGATAACGATCGGCGCGTGTCCCGTCAGTGAGATTCGGCACACTGATGCTTCGATATTAGCGAGCGCGGGAGGATCGAGCGGGACGCAATGCAGGGCTCTTCTATAGTAAATGACGGTACCAACACCACGGGCAGAGAGCCTGTCGTTCCTGACAATGTTATAGTTCGCGATTTTAGGGTCACGGCGCGCGGGCTTAAGTAGGGTCTCCTGCACTAAAAAGATATCAATTTGATGGTCACGCAAAAAGTCAGACACCTGATCACGTTGATTTGCGAGACCGTAAGCGTTAAAAAAATCCTATCGTCACGGATAGGGGCTTTATTCTACTTATATAGTGAGGGGAGGACGTACGTATTTAATGACGCGTATACGTCGGCGTATTCCTGCACAACGGCGATAAAGTGTTGTGCAGTGGAGGCAGCGCGAATGGCGTCGCTCAAAGCGTTAACGCGCTCAAAGTTGATCGACTGAAAGAAGTCGATCGCTAAAGCGAGATTTTCGGACGCGGTCGGAGGGCAAGTCGCGGGAGAGGGACGAGTCGCGGGGGCGGGACGAATCGCGGAGGAGGGAGTTGTAGCCGTGTTCGTGTACGGCAACGGTTTCGCCCAGGCCGAGACACTGGGCACCGCCGCCGGAACGAACGCTGGCTTAGCCTGCGACGCAGAGGGTGCCGAGGCTTTGATGTCTGGGTCGGAAGCTCGGAGGCGGTTTTGGCGGGCGACGCGGCGATTTATTTTCGGGGCTCGGGGGCATCCGCGGTAATTTGCGGGGTGACCCTGTGTTCGACACAGGACGCAGCTAGGCGGTTCCGTCGCGGTTTTTTGATCGCGAGTGCATAGGGCCGTGGCGTGATCGCCTAAACATTTGACGCATCGGGGGCGCGCGTGACAGTTACGGGAAGAGTGCCCATACAATTGACAGTTATGGCACTGGCTAGAAGTGCCTTTTTTATGGGGGGCTTCGACAGCGATACCAGAGAGCCTACAGACGGTCTGTGTGTTAAAGATTTTCTTACCCTCGGTGGTAGGCTGGAGAGCGACTAGAACCATATTATATGGCTCCCTACCGCGACCGGTGTGCATACGGTGCACAGAATTCACTGGTAGGCCTTGTTCTAACAGGTCGACTTTTACGAGCTCTATATCTAACTCTTTAGGGATTCCGCGTATTACAACGCGGAGTTCGCGCTCCTCCAAAAGCGTATAAGTGTGGAAGCTTATACGCTCCTTACGGAGGTAAGAGGTGAGGGCCCTATGGTCATCAGATGAATGCACCTTTATTTGGATGCCGTTCGCGAGGTTACGGGCATTCGTGAAATTGATATTTTTGGCCTTAAGGGCCAGGGAAACTCGATCCCAAGCTGCCTTCTCTTGAAGGATTACCGGAGGAGGGGACTGGGTTTTATTTTGTGCCACCGGACGCGGCGACGGACTGGCACGGGCTGGAGGCGCAACGGGAGTCTGGGGGCGGGGGCGCGACGCGTTCGCGGCTTCGCTAATTTTAGCGGCCGCGGGAGCTCGAGACTCCGCGGCACGCTTCTTACCCTTTTGTACCAGGGTAAATCCATCCGTCGATGAGGCGGGGGCGAGGTCGACCTCCATCTCCGAGTCAGAGTCGGAGGACGAGGAGGCGGGCGCAGGTGACCTACGAGCAGGTGTTTTGGAGGGCGCGACGGAGGCCGCGGATGATCGCACAGCTGGAACGGTGGCCACGGCGGACGACGCAGCAGTTTTACTCGCCAGTATAGGCGACGCGGGAACGGCAGGCACGACGGAGGCTGCGGTGCTCGATGTAGAAGCTTTGCACGCAGGTACAGGCGACGCAGGAGCAGCGAGCACGGCGGAGTCTTCGAGAGAGCTCGCAGTGTGATTGGCCTTGAAAGCCAGAAACTCTGAGGCGAGCTGTGGATGACGAAGTCGGAGGAATTCCGCGAATACAGCGTCCATGATCGCTGAGTACCCAGGTGGGGCGGCCCCGGGTCTTGAAAACACTCGCCTTGCAGCGAGGCCCCAACTTCCCGGACCTGAGCGGTTCTATTGAACACAGGTGGCGATGCGGCGCGATTACTACAGGACAAAGAAAAAACACAACAAAACGGAAATAACAAAAAGAAACAAAACAATTAAACACTTCCAGGAAAAACACTTGGTCGGTACCACGAACACAGGCCGCGCGAACAATGGCCGGGCTAACAAAAGCCGGGCGAACAAAGGCCGGGCGATCGAGTGGTCGATGGGCACGTCCGCACGTGACGGGTGCCTCTATCGGAATCGACGTACGGGCGTATTCCCGCCTCCAGCCCCCGGCTCGACGGCGACGGATCGGTGCGGAAAGGGAAGAGCTCTCCCTCTCTCGCTCCGCCGCCTCCTTCTGCGAGATGGTGGACTCGCAGAAGTCGAGCATCGCCTTCCAGGACGCGTCGCTGCCGAGCATCGTAGCCACGACGCGCGGCAGCGAGAGGTCCTCTCCAATGATCGCGACGAGGGCGGCGCGTTGCTCGTCGAATCCAGAGCAACGCGCCAATGTATGTTCCGCTGTGTCTTCCTCGTCGCGGTCCGCGCAGTGGTGGCACTGCGCCGTCGGTTCCCTTCCGGCTATTTTGAAAAGGTACCGGCCAAAACAACCATGGCCGGTCAACATTTGCGTCAGCCGGAAGGTGAGGCATCCGCGGTCGCGGCCCACCCAGTCCGCGAGAACCGGGCGGACCGCCTCGACGGTACGGAGGCCGGCCGACGGGTCCGTCAAGCGGCGAGACCACGCCTCCAGCACGGACCGCCGAGATTGGAGCCTCCGCGCTCGAACTACTCCTTCGCCGGGGCGCCCTTCCCCCCTAGAGCGGAGGTCGCTACGCCACCTGTAATCGGCAGTGAGCGCCTCCGCCTCCATGTCCCAGGGTGGCGCCCCGGCGAGCAAGCACGCCGCCTCGAAGGAGACGGTGCGGTATCCTCGGATCGCCCTGACCGCGATCGCGCGCTGCGGACGTCGCAGCGCCGCGATGTTCTTGCGGGTCAGGGCGTGGCACCATACGGGAGCACCATATAGTGCCATCGACCGCACCACCCCCATGTAGAGGCGGCGCGCCACCTGATCGGGACCCCCGACGTTTGGAAGCAGCCGGCTCAGAGAGCCGGCCGTCGCCATCAGTCGAGGACCCAACTTCTCAAAGTGAGCGCGGAAGTTCCACCGACTATCCAGTTCGAGGCCGAGGTACCGAAGACCGGTCACCCCGACCCCGACGCGGACGCCTCCGATCACGAGGTGGGCACCCAGAGGCGGCGCTCGTCCCGGCTCGTGAAATAACAGGGCCTGGGTTTTGTCGAGCGCCACCTCGAGCCCCAACCGTTGGATCCTAGTGACGACGTGTGCCACGCCTGCGCACGCCAGACGGGCAGACTCCCGGTAGTCCCTCCCCGGAGCCACGACCAACGTGTCGTCCGCGTAACAAATTACGCTCAGCCCGGGGAGAGGACCCCGTATGACGCCCCGCAGGACCCTGTCGTAGCCGATGTTCCACAGCAGGGGGCCCAGGACAGACCCCTGCGGAACACCGCGCTCGACGGGGAAGCGGTACATCGCCCCACCGTGTCCGATGCACTGGATCGACCTGCCCTCGAGGTAGGAGCCGATCAGTCGGCGGAGGTATGCGGGGACGCCGTGATACTCCAGCGCCCCCGCGATCACTGACCAGGGCAGGGTGTTGAAGGTGTTCCTTACATCTAAGGATAACGCCATCGCCACCCCGCCCCGGGATACGGCTTCGTCGGAGAGGGCCCTCACGCGCAGAATCGCGTTGATCGTCGAGCGGCCCTCCCTGAAGCCGTATTGCTCCGCCGAAAGATCGGGACCCGTCTCGGTCAGGTGCCGGACGATGCGGGCCGCGACGATTCTCTCGAGCATCTTGCCCGTTTCGTCCAGCAACACGATGGGGCGATAGCCCGCGGGTGAGTCCGCGGGGCGCCCGTCCTTCCGCAGAAGGACCAGTCTGCCCGTCTTCCATTTCGACGGCAACCGTCCCGACTCGAGGCACGCTTCGAAAAGCCCCCCGAGCCGGTCCCCTAGGGCCTCGAAGGCCAAGCTCCAGACCCGGCCGTGAACGCCGTCAGGGCCGGGGGCCGTGTCCTTCGCTCTCATTTTGGACAAGGCCGCATGGATTTCCACCCCCGTGATAGGGGGAGGGGGCTCCTCGACAGCGGGAACGCTGGGGCGACGCGGAGGCGTGCCCCATCTGGGGGGGCTCAAAGTCCCCCCCCCCCCGCTGCCGGCGGGAAAAGCGCAGAAACTATTTCCCGCAGCTGCCGAGGCTGGAGCCGCTCGGTCACCGGGAGCGCCCACGGCTGCAGTTTCCTGCGAACCATCTTGTATGGGCGCCCCCAGGGATCTTCATCGAGCGACTCCAGGAGAGTCTTCATGCTCTGCTTCTTGGCCTCGCCGATGGCCAGCTGCAGCGCCGTCTGCTTTTGACGACAGTCAGCGTGAAGCCGGGCCGCCGTCTCCGCGAACGTAGCGTCGCGACGACGGCGGCGGCGGTGGCGTGCGCTCCGGCGGCGCGCCCTCACGCACTCCTCACGGAGTCTCGCGATCTCGGGCGACCACCAGAACGCACCCCCACGTGGTGCTCGGGGGCCGACCCGGGGCATGGCGGCATCACAAATGTTTGCCATGGTGCCCCGGAACCAGTCGACCTCCGCATCCACGTCCGCGAGCCGCGCGGGTTTTGGCGCCCACGCAGCAACAGCGGCCGCCTCCATCAGCAACTCCTTGTTCATCCTTTTCAAGGCCCACCTGGGGAACGAACGGGGCGCACCTTGCGGGAGCTCCTCCTCACCGCGGGCGCCCGCGGCTGACGACGACGACAAGGAGGAGGCGGAGAGCTCAAAGCGGACGTATCTGTGGTCCGAGAGCGTCTCCGCCCCCTCGAGTACGCGCCAGCCGCGGGTGCGGCGCACGGCGGACGGGGACGCGAACGTCACGTCCACGTGAGATTCCCCGTTCCACCGCACGCAAGTCGCGACCGTGCCTCTGTTTAGGAGACAGAGGCCGGTCGCGATCGCCCACTCCGAAAGGGCCTCGCCTCGCGCATCCGTGCGGGGGGAACCCCAAGCCGTGCACTTGGCATTGAAGTCCCCCGCGACGATGACAGGGCGGGACCCGAGGCGGTGTAAAAGCGCCTCGAGCCCGCCCAGAAACCGTTCGAATTCGGCGAGGCTCCTGTTCGGAGAAAAGTACTCCCCGATCACGACGGTCCCGTCGATCCTAGCCGCGACGTACCCGGGTCCCCTGGCCACCATATTCAAGGGGGGTAACGCCGCGGACTGTCTTAGTACGATGGCCACGGAGCCGTCGACGTCCCCCATCCAGCAGTCCTGGTCGGTGGGGACGAAGTACGGCTCCGCGGCGACAGCAACATCAATTGACCACTCCGCCATGGTGTGGACGAGGAGATCCTGTGCCCTGGCGGAGTGGTTCAAATTACTTTGAAGGAAGCGATGGACGCAACCCATTACGGGGCTACGTCCATCGCTCCCTCGTCTGTCCCGCCCTGCGGCTCGACAGCAGCCGCGGCGGGAACTGACTCGCCGGCTGCCCTTATTGCAGCCGGCTCTCTCCTCTTTTTATTTTTCTTTCCGCCCCTCCTCGTTTTTGTAGAGGAGGGGGCGGATTTACACGCCGGGCCCCCGGCCCGGTGGTCGGCCTTCCTTTTGGCCGCGTCGCACAAGACGCAGTGCGGCGCGGCTGTCGTGCAGGATGCAGCCTTGTGCCTTGTGCGGCTGGCCGCAGCGGAAGCACAGGTCGCTGCGGTCCACTGTCGAGGGGCACTTGGCGAGGCCGTGGCCGGTGCCGAAGCACCGAAGACAGCGCCACGGCCTGGCATCCTGTAGCTGCACGTGGGCCACTACCCAGCCCACGCGCAGCCATCCTGGGCTGTCCGAAGGCCGACCCTGTGGAGGAGTGGCCAGGAGGTTCGCCGTTGCTACCGGGCAACGCGCCCACGCCGTCCGGGTTCCGGAGTACGTCGCCCGGAGCTCCCCGACTTTGACGTCGGCGAGGGCGCAGTTGCCCTGCGACGCGATGGCCGCGGCGACCTCCTCCTTCGTGGCGCACTCGTCGAGGCCCGTAATCTTCACCTCCGCCATTTTTACGGGCCGCGCGATGCGCACCACCTCGGGGTCCGGCAGGATCTCCCTCAGCCGGGCCGCCAATTTTTCGGCCGCGACGTTGGTGTTCGGGCAGGGGCACTCTATGAGACGGGCCCCGTTGGCCGTCTGCCGGACCTTGTTGCCCCCCTCCACGCCGAGGGCGTCCACATTCACGCCGCCGCGCGCCTGGGTCATCACCTCGTGGTAGGTGATGCCCTTTTCTTTGCCGGCCGGCAGCAGCTCCACTACCACTGCAGCCGACCGCGGGGCGCGCGGCCTCCTTCGTCCGTTTCGGCCCCTCGGCTTCGCTCGACCCTCTTGGCGGGGAGCGGTGGCCGCAGGGGCGGGCTTGGGGCGCGGCGCAGCAGGCGCCGCCACTTTCTTGGGCCCACGCCGCACTACCGTCGTCCAGGCCTCTTCCATATTGGCCGGGGCAGGGGGCAGCGGGCGGGGCTGGGGAGTCGGGGCCGGTTTTGCGGCGTTGACGTCCCCCTTCTTTTTATTCCGGCTCCTGCCGGGCCCTGCCTTCGCAGGCTGGTACGGGGCAGGAGCGGACGTCGGTTTCTTTGCGGGGGCTGGTTTCGAAGCCCTCGCAGCTGCAGACGTGGAGGCAGTCGCAGCGGGAATCTTCGCAGGTGTGGCTGACTTCTTGGGGCCGCTATAAGTTTTTGCGGCCACAATCCTGCGGGGTGCCGGTATAGGGGCCTCGTTTTCCGCCTCGTGAGCAAGGGGCGGTCTTGCGCGCTCGACGGTTGAACTTCTTGCCTCGAGTATTAGGAGCTGCCGTCTCTGCTCCTCAGCTTTCTGGTTTTCTTCCGCTTCAGGCGGAGGAGGGGCAGGGGCCGAGCTGCGTTGCCGCTCCATGAGGTCGGCCACCATGGTCCGCAACTCAGCCATGTACACTCGCAGCTGCCCATTCTCCGCCCGAAGTTGGCCATTCTCGATCGATACCTCTTCAAGGCGGGCATGCAGCAGGGCCACTTCCTGTCGCAAGCCCGCCGTCTCCGTCGTTGTGGTGCGGTCCACGACATCCTTTATCCTTTCTTCTAAGGTGGCCGCTCCGGATTTTAGGGCCCGCACATAATCACCCTTCAGCCCTTTAGCCGATTTTGTGGCTATAGTGGCCACCATATCTTTAACAATATTACATGCTCGGAGGGGGTCAGAAGGACCCACCTCCGTTAGGGAGCGCTCAAGGCGCTCGACCTCTCCCATTTTCTCTCTATTTTTCGTCTCACGGCAGGGGGCCCTGGAATGCGCCGAGGAGGCAGCAGCCAGTCCGCGAGGAAGACTATCGTCACAATCAGTGGCGGGCGGCGCCGCAGCAGCCGTCCCCTGGGGTCTGGTTGGTACCCTTGGGACTGGACTCCCTCCAGCCATTCATCCCATCGCCGGGCACCAGAGCTTAGGATTGGGGTATTTTTTAAAGAGGTTTACGTTCTCGCGGCCCCGTGCCTCGCGGCAGCGGCCCCCGTCCCCCACACGGTGAGGATTACGGGTTGGCCGGCAGCCCGCCGAGTGCAACGAGCAACACGACAGACCACCGCCCGACGCTCAAAAGAGCAACAACCACGAAGCCACGCCGGTATACCGGTACCCCCCTCTGGAGGGCGTGCCCCTGTAGCCGAAGCCGGGGACATGGCGACCAGCGGCCGGAAGATGCGTAAGCAACGCCGGCTCACTTCTCCATCGAAAGGCAGGCCAAAAGTGGCCCACCATCTCCCATGGGTTACGTCCGAAACGGGTCGGACGTGACCCGAAGAAAAACAAAAAGGGGGAAGAAAGGGGAAAAGAGAGGGAGCCCGAGCGTCTCCAGGAGGAACACCCTTCAGCGAGTGAAGGGCGTGGAGAGCCCGCAACTCCCCCTGCTGGTTTTGGTCCGCGTCATCCGATCTCTTTCGTTGCAAAGCCTAACTAGGCTACCCTACTCCTACACCTAACCTACCTCCCTAACACCTAAGAATCCTTGCAACGAAAAAGATCGGACGATACCCCTGGGAGTGGGACTGTTCCCAGAGGATCCCGTTATCCGCCACCTACGGACGCGCCCGGTGGAAGTCCAGCAAAACTCCCCCACAGACGGAGCCCCCGGCCACGCAGAGTACGCGCCGGGGGGCCCGCCCAGGTCCCTCGGGATGGGTAATTATACCTATGCTTAGTGCGAGTTTTTTTAATTACTCAGTCGATGTTAATGTGATGTTTAATTTGTGTGAGTTTTTATCAGTGCCACCTAGTGGTAAGCTTATGAATCTCATTTTGTGGGAGAGAGAAGGTTTGTTTATGTTGCTGTCTCATGTATCGAATAGCTTTACCGAAGTGAGCCTTTCGATTATTGTATGTGCGAGTGCGAGTTGCAAATTAATGGATTTTGAGAGTATTTCTTCACTTTCAAACAAGTTAAGTAGTCACTAAAAATTTAGCCGTAAAACCAATACAATATCAAGATTTTTTTCTTTCTTTTTAATAATAATGTTGTTTTTTAAGGTTTTATCTATTCTAATGGTTTATACACATATATTTTTTCGGTTAGAAAATTTTATAGACGTCTAGCTAGTTGTAAATACATATTAATTATTTGCTTTTTCATTTAATTCTTATTAAATCATTGGTTTTTTAAAGAGTTGTTTGATGAGAGAGAGAGAGAGAGTGAGATAGAGTATTCTTTATTGTACACAAAATGAATAAATATTGCGAAACAATATTAATAAAAAAAGAGTACAATTCATGGTCTTATCGCTAAGAGTGATCTCTTCCAGACAACCATTAGATGGGCAAGAATAATTTCGTAATGAATTGCACACTGTGTACCTATCTATTGAAATATATACACACACACAACACACACACACACACACACACATACACACGCACATACACACACACACACACACACACACACACATATATATATATATATATATATATATATATACATATTTACACATACGTACGTACAGATATATATGTATTTATAATTATATAGAAATTTGAATAATGTAATAATAATTTTGCTTCTTTACACATTTATAAATAAGGATGGATGCTCGTAATAATTTTAGTATATTTGGGCCACCTAATGAAGATCATCAACACTATTACCGTAAATACAATCATTTTATAAACGTTCAACGGGTAAATGATTAAACCTATATAAAACATAATTTCTTTAATTAAAAAAAGCTGAAATAATTACCTATTCCAAGATTAATTATGTTAAGTACCTATGTCTAAATATGTAATTACAATTAAATAAATCTATACTAATATTATAAAGAGGAAAGATTTGTTTGTTTGTTTGTTTCGAATAGGCTCCGAAACTACCGGACCGATTTGAAAAATTCTTTTTCCATTAGAAGCCGACATTGTCCCTGATGAACATAGGCTACTTTTTAAAAAAAAAAAAAAATTTTATTTTTTTTGGTTTCATGTGTGTTTTAATGTTTCCGAAGCGAAGCGAGGGCGGGTCGCTAGTTCTATAATAAACTTCTAATTCTAATACTATTCTATTAAAGTTACTAAAAAATTATGTTTATGCTGGGCAGTTTTCGTGTATTTTAAAGGTTACGCCATTACGGCAAAGTTTGTATACGAAATAGCACCCTTAGAAGGGAAGTGGTATAACTAAAAAAATTAAGATTAGTTTTATATTTCAAAACACTTATGTATTATTAAGAACCTACATTTTAAGTAATACGTGAAGCAAAAATGTTGTACCCCTTTTTACGAAAATTGCGCGGACGGAGAAGTATGAAATTTCCCACACTTATAGAGAAGTAGTGCAGATTGCTAATATTTTTTTTAATTGTGCATAAACAATAAAAAAATAAACTAAATCAATAAAAAAGCCTTACACACAATACCATGTATTTGACACACACACACATGCATTTATACTTTTCTTGTTTATTGATTTATCAATCTGTGGTCAAATTGAGAATAGATTAATATTTTTTGTCTTTAATATTATTTTTATATAATGTAGCCTTAGCGACATAGAGCAGTGATCATTATAGAAATGATGATAATAGAAAGGTGACAATAGAACTATAATAATGTTCAAACTTAAAATTTAAATAAATTATGGTCTTATAGACGAAAATTGGTTGGTCTCCGTATGGATGTGGTTTGAGTATGTACGGGTCGTCCGGACTTGTAGTGTAATATGGTAAAGGTAAGTACCTGAGTAGGCGCCGTCGGTGTTCGGATAATAAATTAAATACGACACCTTGCACACTAATTAAATGTTTATTAAAAGTTACACTTAGTCCACACCAGAACACAAAACAGTCTATATTATTATAATTATGAAGAATTGAAGGTTACGAGCACAGATAGATATTCAGTTTATAAACAGTACACAGAAGACACTTTACACGACAGTACAGTAACGATAGACACAAAGAAAGCGCGTTATCACAAGAGATGCAAAAGCTTTGAAAACAATACAACAGTATATAATTAGCGAAAGCGACGTGCGTTCAGTACGAGGTAAGTTACGACTGGGGGCGTGGCTAGCCGCGATCAGCTGCGCAGGAGTGCTTTTCGATCTACCCGCGACATTCCGTCCAAGCGCGCGTGTCCACAGCGCGAACGAACGGGCGACCAGCTGATTGACGCGGCACGATAAATTGTCGTGTGTGTATGTCTGTTTTGTATGTAATGTAGTAACTATATATGAATAGATATGTTATATGTGTCAATGTATACTCTGTGTGTATTAATAATTATATTAAATAAATATATTATATAAGTTTTATATTGTGAAGAGTAAATGTGTGTGCATGAAATGTGGAATAAGCCCACATCACTCCCCCCCAGAGACCTGGTTAGGGGCGATAAAAATCCGGGAATCTGACATGTCGACCGGAACGTGTAGTTATAGGTGCAGTTCTGTCAGGTGGTGGAGCTACCGCAACATCGGGTTCAGATATGGCAGGTGAAAGTGCATTACCTAACAGGCCTTCATGAACAGTAAGGTAATACGCAGGTTTTAAACGGTCTATCGAGACGGTGACAGAGTTACCTTTAATCAGAAGTTTGAACGTCTTGTCACGTCGTTCTAGTACTTTATGAGGGCCAGTATAGGCTGGCGTAAGAGGAGGACGCGAAGTATCTTCACGTAAGAAGACGTACTCCGCGTTCTTGAGCTCTTTAAAGATAAAAATCTTTTGTTTGTTATGGCGAGAGGCTGGAACCGGTTTTAATTTCTCGGCGAATGAGCGTAGACGAGCCGTAAAATCTGATATATCAGTAGTACAGGCTGTGCTCGGCTCAAAAAATTCGCCGGGAAGTCTTAACGGCTCGCCGTAAAGCAACTCAGCGGACGAAGTCTGTAAGTCCTCCTTGAATGCGCTACGGATACCAAGTAGTACAAACGGTAGGACCTCTGACCAATTGTCGTTAGCGTGGCATACGATGGAAGCTTTTAGCTGCCTGTGGAAGCGTTCCACGAGACCGTTACAAGCGGGATGGTAGGCAGTTGTGCGTTTATGCTGGAATCCAGTGGTTTTTGCCAGATACTGAAACAGCGCGGACTCAAATTGACGGCCGCGGTCTGTAACAATATCTGTCGGGCAACCGAATCTGGATATCCAGCCTGAAATCAGTGCCTTAGCCACCGTTTCTGCGGTAATATCTGGTATTGGCATGACTTCCGGCCATCGAGTGAACCGGTCTATAGCCGTGAGACAATACCTGTATCCCTGTGATACCGGGAGTGGGCCTATCAGGTCTATGTGGACATGCCTGAAACGTGCAGTTGGTGCGTCGAAAGTGCCCAATGGTGCAGACACGTGTCGACTAACCTTCGCGCGTTGGCATGATAAACATGACCTAGCCCAGTTTCGACAGTCTTTTCGGACCCCAGGCCAAACAAATCGATCGGATACCAACTTGGCAGTCGTGGAAGCGCCGGGGTGACTTAGCGAGTGGAGACTTTGGAATACCTGTTTGCGGTAATCCTTTGTGATGAATGGCCTGGGTGTCGGTGTACTGATATCACAGTACAAAGGATAACGGCATCCAGGATAGTCCATCTTTTTGAGACGGAGAGATAAGCTGTCCGTTAAATATTGAGCCAGTTCGGGATCGCAGTTTTGAGCATTGGCGAGGTCGGCGAGACAAATTGGAGCCTCCAGTTCATCGACGCGAGATAAGGTGTCGGCCACAACGTTATTTTTGCCGGAGATGTGCCTTATATCGGTCGTGAACTGGGATATGAAGTCCAAGTGACGAAATTGCCTGGGCGAACAATTTTGCTTCCTTTCGTGGAAGGCAAAACTGATAGGCTTATGATCAGTATAAATCGTGAAGTGTCTCGCTTCAAACATATGTCGAAAGTACTTGATCGCCTCGTAGATTGCAAGAAGTTCGCGATCATACGGGGAGTACTTGTTCTGCGATGGACTCAGCTTACGGGAGAAAAAACCTAGAGGCTCCCACGTGTCATTTTTCAGCTGTTGCAAAACAGCCCCTATAGCCATATCTGATGCGTCTGTAACCAAAGACAGCTTAGCCTGACAATCTGGGTGTGCCAGGAGTGCCGCGTTGGAGAGGCTTTCCTTAGTCTCTGCGAAAGCTTTCAGAGCAACGTCATTGAGGCTAATGGGAGTGGAGCCTTTGACTGAACCCATAAGTAGGGCGTTAAGAGGAGCTTGTATTTGGGCAGCATTAGGCAGAAACCGCCTATAAAAATTGGCCATACCTAAAAACCGTCTAAGCGTCCTAACGTCTTTGGGTGGGGGAAAGTTATTGATGGCTTGTACCTTCTCGTCCAGTGGTTTGGTTCCGCTCTCCGAGATACGGTAACCTAGAAAAGTTACCTCGGGAGCCCCAAAAACACACTTGGACAAGTTGATTACCATCCCGTAGTCCCTAAGTCTGGTAAATACTTGGCGCAGATGCTGCTCATGCTGAATGCTGTCCCTGCTAAATATGAGAAAATCGTCCAAATAACAGTAAACGAAATCTAGCCCGCGCATCATCTCATCTACAAATCTTTGAAATGTTTGGCTAGCATTTCGTAGCCCAAATGTCATAAACGGGAATTCATACATTCCAAAGGGGGTGGTGATCGCGGTTTTTGGTATATCGTCGGCACAGACTGGTATTTGGTTGTAGGCTTTCACAAGGTCGATGGTGCTAAACGTACTACAACCAGCGATATTGTGCGCAAAGTCGTGTATATGACGTACTGGATACCTATCTGGGATAGTCCGGGCGTTGAGTTGCCTATAGTCACCACAAGGGCGCCAACCGTTGTCTTTTTTCGGTGCCAGGTGTAATGGTGATGACCATGGGCTATCAGACGGTCTAGCTGTACCATCAGCTAGCATGGACTCGAATTCCGCCTTCGCCACCTTCAGTTTCTCGGGTGCTAAACGCCTAGGTGCACAAGCTACTGGAGGCCCTGGTGTAGTCCTAATGTGGTGTTGTGTATTGTGGCTTACCGTACGTTGTGTACCAGCTGGTCGCGTAATTTCAGGAAAATCGCGCGAAAGCAAAGCATGGTAGTGGGAAATGCCAGTCGGAACCTTCACAGAAAGAATATCATTAGTATTAGAGGCCAGTGAAGCTGGAGCAGACAGGGTAGTGGTGTCGTCAATTAATTTTCGATTCTTACAATCTACAATCAAGTTATAGTGACACAAAAAATCTACACCTATAATGGGCTTCGTCACATCAGCCACTATGAATCTCCATGGGTAATTGCGTCGGAGTCCAAGGTCCAGGTTGAGCTGCGAGTACCCATAAGTCTCAATGGTTGATCCGTTGGCTGCTATCAGTTTGTAGCTGGTTGGTGCACGACGCTCTCGTAGCTGGGTCCGTGGGAAAACGCAGAGGTCGCTACCGGTGTCGACCAAAAACTGGGTTTTCGTGGTGCGGTCAGTTACGAAGAGGCGACCTGGAGAGTTGAGGCAGTCGTCTGTCGCCATTATCGACTGCCTGTGGCATTTCCCGACTCGTTGTAGTCGCACGGCTTCTGGCATTTGCTTGCCTTAACCCCGAACTTCGCGTGGTACCAACAAACGGGGTACCGTCGATAGTTGGAAGCAGATCGTGTTCTGCTGCGGGATGTCGAACGCCATCGAGGTCGAGAACGGTTCGAACGGTTCTGGGAGCGGTTTGTGGCACGAGTCTGGTCTTCGAGCTTTAATGCGAGGCGTTCCACCATTTTCCTCAGCTCTGCAATCTCACTGGACTGGTTGATACTACTCGTCCCGCATGTTGAAGTGGCTGCGACGTTGCATGGAGTAGTTATTTCCTGTATTCGGTCAGCGAGGTCCGACAGCTGTTCAAGCGAATGAGTAGGCTGCGATGCTAGTACCGTCTGGATACTGTTCGGCAGGCGGTTACTCCAGATAGTTCGGATGAACTCATGTGGAACAGACGGTCCGGCCAGGTCCATAAGATGCCTCAGAAACTGCGATGGTTTTCGGTCACCCAACTCCTCATGAGTTAGTAATTGCTTGACCTTCTTTTCATGGGAAGCGGAGAGACGTCTGATGAGCTCGCTCTTAATTTTCTCATAGCGATTGTTGGTCGGAGGATGCACGATAATATCCTTTACCGCCTTCGCGTGAGGAATGTCAAGGTTAGTGATAACATTATTGAATTTGATGTGGTCCTCTGTAATACCATAGTTTTCGAATTGGCCTTCTAGAAGTGCAAACCAAATTTCTGGGTCCTCTGGAGAAAACGGAGGCACCTTCAAAGTGAACTTCCGAATGTCGGACGGCAAAATGTCGTTGTCGTGTACAGTGGAAACGCGCATTTTTTTCATTCGTCGGGGTTTTACGCTGCTACCTCCATGAGAACCAGCGGTCTCGACAGAATCACTGCTGCTCATTATGGTGTTCTTCAGGGGTCACCAGTATAGACGAGAATGGGTTGTCTCCCGTATTGATGTGGGTCGAGTATGTACGGGTCGTCCGGACTTGTAGCGTAATTGAGGTAAAGATAACTATGTACCTGAGTAGGCGCCGTCGGTGTTCGGATAATAAATTAAATACGACACCTTGCACACTAATTAAATGTTTATTAAAAGTTACACTTAGTCCACACCAGAACACAAAACAGTCTATATTATTATAATTATGAAGAATTGAAGGTTACGAGCACAGATAGATATTCAGTTTATAAACAGTACACAGAAGACACTTTACACGACAGTACAGTAACGATAGACACAAAGAAAGCGCGTTATCACAAGAGATGCAAAAGCTTTGAAAACAATACAACAGTATATAATTAGCGAAAGCGACGTGCGTTCAGTACGAGGTAAGTTACGACTGGGGGCGTGGCTAGCCGCGATCAGCTGCGCAGGAGTGCTTTTCGATCTACCCGCGACATTCCGTCCAAGCGCGCGTGTCCACAGCGCGAACGAACGGGCGACCAGCTGATTGACGCGGCACGATAAATTGTCGTGTGTGTATGTCTGTTTTGTATGTAATGTAGTAACTATATATGAATAGATATGTTATATGTGTCAATGTATACTCTGTGTGTATTAATAATTATATTAAATAAATATATTATATAAGTTTTATATTGTGAAGAGTAAATGTGTGTGCATGAAATGTGGGATAAGCCCACAGTCTAATTTCGACCACTGGACTACCATTAGTAGATAATAATAAAATCATTGCCTTTCACAGAGATTTAGATTATTACAGACAGCCTACATGGAAACAACAAAAAAACAAAGCAATATTACATCATTTCTGGCAAGCAGCTCAACATTTGCACTTGTATATTATTAATAGGAATTTTATTAAAAATATTGACAATTTATGAGGATTTTGACAAGTACGGATTAGTTATAGATATAGTTACATATTGTAAATTAAATTAGTTTTATAAGTGCAACAAAAAATAATTTAAATAATAAAATGATAAAGCCAAACCTTTTTCCAATGTGACGATTAGAGGGTATCCTATTATTCTTTTCTATATTATTATCTATCAGCTTATAAAATTAAACAGTCTCTTTTAGTCTAGAAAAGGACAAAGTACTCTTTCTGCCTTTTTCAAATAAAATGGCATGCCTTAAAGTGTTTAAACCGATAAACTAAAAAAATACAATTATTGTATTACAATATTGAAGTTTACCAAAAAATAAGAATTTTGGGTTGAGCCACTTTAATTCTAAAGGTACAAAATAGTATTGAACACGTGACATTACCCGAATAATTTTGAAAGTAGTTGGTTCCCATTAAAATGCTGTTAAAATGCGTTGTATTTCATTTAGACGGTCTAATGCCAAAACATCACGTGCTACCAATATACGAGAAATAATATGATTGCTGCTCTCGGTGAATAAACGCCCTGCGAATCGAGTAGCATATCTCAACTCACACTCACAATTCTTCATTTTTCACCGTATAGAACGTAAACTCGATTTGATTTTGATTTATTCATTTACAATTGAACAACTATGAAAAAAGATGAAAAGACATTTTGGAGGGACCGCGAGGAGCTAAATTGTGTGAATTGTTTTATTTTGTCTATTTAATGTTTCTTGGTTAATGCGTATTTAGTATTTCTTCGTGTATAAGTGTAATTTTGAGATCGTCCTGGCCTAAAGGTTAAGGCGTCCGGTGTATTCGTATCTTGCGATGCACCGGTGTTCTAGTCCCGCCGGCGGGTATCAATTTTTCTAATGAAATACGTACTTATCAAATGTTTACGATTGACGTTCACTGTAAAGGAATAGCATCATGTAATAAAAATCAAACCCGCAAAATTAATTTGCGTAATTACTGGTGGTAGGACGTCTTGTGAGTCCGCACGGGTAGGTATCACCACCCTTTTTTTTTTTTTTTTTAACGCTGGGGAATCCATTTACGGATACCCGGTTCGAGGGGGTAACGAACCGGGTTATGTCGGACTCCGGCGCCTCCTGAGAGGAAGAGGGGGACGAGGAGGGCCAAGGTCCTCCACCTCCCCGAATTCCTCGCAAGAGACTACGCCTTGAAAAAGGCGCGCGAAGCACTTGCCCCGCAGAACGACTACCGACTAAACCCCATCGAGCTCCATCACACCGGCTACACCAGACCTACGGTACCGCAGTGCGCGCCGAAAGCCCGCATTCGCTGGTACCCGTCCTGATGATAAGACGGGATTTCATCTCCGGGAAAATCCCGAAGGACGTCATTTCGGGAGGTATCACCACCCTGCCTATTTTTGCCGTGAAGCAGTAATGCGTTTCGGTTTGAAGGGTGAGACAACCGTTATAACTATACTGAGACCTTAGAACTAATATCACAAGGTGGGAGGCGGCATTTTCGTTGTAGATGTCTATGGGCTCCGGTAACCACTTAAGATCAGGTGGGCCGGGAGCTCGTTCACCCATCTATGCAATAACAAAATAACGTTGGTTTATTAACTGTTTAGTATCTGTGAAAGTGCGAAAATGTAAAAAAAAAATTAAACAAAACCGCTGGACGTAGCTTCTCGAAGTCTTCGAAAAAGTCCACTGAAATAAATCTCAGTAAATAATCAGCATTTTACAGAGATTATATTTTATCCCATATTATCTGATTTCATTCCATGCCAATCGATTAATGCTTCAAATTAATCAAATCCATTTCACTCCATATTATCATTTTTCATAAAAAAAAGATTAGGCTCTATGGCCGGCGTGGTAAGCCGCGTTCCCCCGACCGCTCCGGGGGAAGGTGTAGCGCGGCGCCATCAATGCGGGCTCTTGGCCCGTCGACCGAGGGAACCGGCGGTCGTGTCGCTGGCGGCCGCCGGTCCGGCGTCTGGGGGACGGCGGGATGGATGTAATATGCTCTGCGTAAACCCTGTCCCGCCGTCTCAATAGCTCCGACTGGGTTCCCACCCGGTCCGGGGTAGGGCGCCGGCTGTGAGCGGCAGGAGTTTTTAGTGAGGTTCAACTCCCACGGATCCGGCGATTTTCTCCTGTGGAAAACAAAAAGGCTCTATGGCATGACACTTTTGCCTCTGTAGTTGGAAATATAGAACTACTAAAGAAATACTCGATCGAAACGTTAAAATCCACTAATTTGTAACACGCACTCGCACAAATGTCATTCGTGGTACTCATTTCGGTAAAATTACTCGGTTACGAGATCACAACGTTAATATGAACTCGCACTCACAAAATAACACCGGGTACGTTTGCCGCTAGGGGCGCTGTTCCAATTGCATACAAATTTGAGCAAACTGGCTCGCTATCGAGAGCGTTACAAAACTCGCACTAAGCACACAGACTGCCCATCGTATTATATATAAGTATATATAGATGTAAATTGCCGCCGAACACGCAGCGAACAGCGTACCTATCCCAAGTCCTCCTTGCATTATTTCACCCCTGCCCTATGTGACAGGGAGTTTCAGCCCGGGTAGTGGGGTTTGCCCCGAGGCCCGTTCCGTGCCCCCGAAAGGGGGTACGACGACCCTTCTTCTTCTGCAAATTCAGTTCGAGACAGCGAGCCGACGAGTCAAGACCTCTCCGGAAGAAGAGGAGAGAACCGACGAACAAGAAGAGACTCGCTCCTACGCCCAGCGCCGGTCAAGCCACGAGGACCGTGTGAACGCCATACTGAAGCCTTCGTTATTTTCCTCGAACCAATCCCAGCACCCGTTCCGCGACAGCCACTGCGGCAATACTCGAGCCGCCACGTTTCAACACGTAAGAAGTCTAAAAATCACACGTGGTGGCCGAAACCTGAGCGGTGGCCGTCCGGAATATTGGTCCTTCGAGAGCCGGATTCATTTGAGGAAGACCGAAGAAAATTGAAGATAGAAGAAATGGTGCTCACACGGTCCAAGATGAGGTCGTCGCGCCTTGACCGGCCCGGCAATGAAGCTGTCTCGGGCTCAACTTCGCAAGACGCACAGCAACGAGCTGTGTCGGCCGCGCCGCGTTCGGGAATGACGCAGGGACCGCCACCGATGGCGGCACCCTCCTCCCAAGTGGAAAAGTGTCCGGGAGTGCCGCGGGGCTCACAAGCGATGCCCCCCTCCCGCCAAATATTGCTTACGCAATACTCGCCGGCGTCGCCAACGGGACCGAACAGCGGGGTCTGTCGCCGAGTGATCAGACCTCCCAGCACCGCGACACCGGCAACAACTTCAGGCGACGCAGCAACGGAGAGCGTCGTATCCGCGAGCCAGAACAAGAAGCAGTCAGCGCTCACGGCCGATTCAATTGTACACGGGTCCCACATCAAGGACGCCGCTGCCAAAATCTCGACGACAGAAGAAGGCTCCACACTCCGCGACGGGATGGCGCCACCAGTACGAGGATCTTCGAGAAAGTCGAGTCAACAGTCACAACGGCTGTCACAACGGTTTTGGTCGATAAACCAAAACCAAAAAACCAAAATGGTATAAGTATAAGTATAGACATCGCGTGCCCTGCGAAAACTGTTGATGAAAGAATAAAGTAATCTATACTTCTATACTATATATATATATAATATTATAAAGAGGAAAGATTTATTTGTTTGTTTGTTTCGAATAGGCTTCCAAACTACTGAACCGATTGAAAAATTCTTTCACTGTTTAGGAGCTCCAGTATTTCCGAGTGACATAGGCTATCTTATTTTCTGAAAAAAGTTAGGGATCCTCCAATAATGTAACCCAAGGTGTAAAAAAATCACCTAAAATATTCTTTACATCGCATGCCTTGCGAAAACTACTTACGATAGAATAAAGTTATCGATACTTCGATACTATAATAATCACATTCCGATAGAGGCACCCGTCACGTGCGGACGTGCTCATCGACCACTCGATCGCCCGGTCTTTGTTCGCCCGGCTTTTGTTAGCCCGGCCATTGTTCGCGCGGCCTGTGTTCGTGATACATCTGCCGACCAAGTGTTTTTCCTGGAAGCTTTTATTTGTTTTGTTGTAGTTATTTTTGTGTTCGTGGAACATTTGCCGACAAAGTGTTTTCCTGCAAGTATTTATTTGTTTTGTTTCTTTTTGTAATTTCTGTTTTGTTGTGCTTTTTCTTTGTCCTGTAGTAATTGCGCCGCATTGCCACCTGTGTTCAATAGAACCGCTCAGGTCCGAGAAGTTGGGGCCTCGCCGCAAGGCGAGTGTTTTCAAGACCCGGGGCCGCCCCACCTGGGTACTCAGCGATCATGGACGCTGTATTCGCGGAATTCCTCCGACTTCGCCACCCACAGCTCGCCTCAGAGTTTCTGGCCTTCAAGGCCAATCACACTGCGAGCCCTCTCGAGGACTCCGCCGCGCTCGCTGCTCCTGCGTCGCCTGTACCTGCGTGCAAAGCTTCTGCATTGAGCACCGCAGCCTCTATCGTGCCTGCCACTCCCGTGTCGCCTATACTGGCGAGTAAAGCTGCTGGGTCGTCCGCTGTGACCATCGTTTCAGCTGAGCGATCATCCGCGGCCTCCGTCGCGCCCTCTAAAACACCTACACTTGCTCGTAGGTCGCCTGCACCCGCCTCCTCGTGCTCCGACTCTGACTCGGACATGGAGGTCGACCTCGCCCCCGCCTCATCGACGGATGGATTCACCCTGGTATAGAAGGGTAAGAAGCGTGCCGCGGAGTCCCGAGCTCCCGCGGCCGCTAAAATTAGCAAAGCCGCGACCGCGTCGCGCCCCCGCTCTCAGACTCCCGTTGCGCCCCCAGCCCGTGCCACTCCGTCGCCGCGTCCGGTGGCACAAAATAAAACCCAGACCCCTCCCCCGGTTATCCTTCAGGAGAAGGCAGCTTGGGATCGAGTTTGCCTGGCCCTTAAGGCCAAAAATATAAATTTCACGAATGCCCGTAACCTCGCGAACGGCATTCAAATTAAGGTTCAAACACCCGACGACCATAGGGACCTCTCTTCTTACCTCCGTAAGGAACGTATAAGTTTCCATACTTATACGCTCCAGGAGGAGCGCGAACTCCGCGTTGTAATACGCGGAATCCCTAAAGAGTTAGATGTAGAGCTCGTCAAGGCCGATCTGTTAGAGCAGGGCTTTCCAGTGAATTCTGTGCACCGTATGCACACCGGTCGCGGTAGGGAGCCATATAATATGGTTCTAGTCACCCTCCAGCCTACCCCCGAGGGTAAGAAAATCTTCAACACACAGACCGTCTGTAGGCTCTCCGGTATCGCCGTCGAAGCCCCCCATAAAAAAGGCACTCCTAGCCAGTGCCATAACTGTCAATTGTACGGGCACTCTTCCCGTAACTGTCACGCGCGCCCCCGATGTGTTAAGTGTTTGGGCGATCACGCCACGGCCCTCTGCGCTCGCGACCAAAAAACCGCGACGGAACCGCCTAGCTGCGTCCTGTGTCGAACACAGGGTCACCCCGCGAATTACCGTGGTTGCCCCCGAGCCCCTAAAATAAATCGCCGCGTCGCCCGCCAAAACCGCCTCCGAGCTTCCGTCCCAGACATCAAAGCCTCGGCACCCTCTGTGTCGCAGGCTAAGCCAGCGTTCGTTCCGGCGCCGGTGCCCAGTGTCTCGGCCTGGGCGAAACCGCTGCCGTACATGAACACGGCTACAACCCCCTCCTCCGCGATTCGTCCCGCCCCCGCGACTCGTCCCTCTCCCGCGACTTGCCCTCCGACCGCCTCCGACAATCTCGCTTTAGCGATCGACTTCTTTCAATCGATCAACTTTGAGCGCGTTAACGCTTTGGGCGACGCCATTCGCGCTGCCTCCACCGCACAACACTTTATCGCCGTTGTGCAAGAATACGCCGACGTATACGCGTCATTAAATACGTACGTCCTCCCCTCACTCCGCCGGTAATCAATGGCGTATATAAGTAGAGTAAAGCCCCTATCCGTAACGATAGGATTTTTTAACGCTTACGGTCTCGCAAATCAACGTGATCAGGTTTCTAACTTTTTGCGTGACCATCAAATTGATAGTGCAGGAGACCCTACTTAAGCCCGCGCGCCGTGACCCTAAAATCGCGAACTATAACATGGTCAGGAACGACAGGCTCTCTACTCGTGGTGGTGGTACCGTCATTTACTATAGAAGAGCCCTGCATTGCGTCCCGCTCGATCCTCCCGCGCTCGCTAATATCGAAGCATCAGTGTGCCGAATCTCACTGACGGGACACGCGCCGATCGTTATCGCGTCCGTTTATCTTCCACCGGATAAGATCGTTCTAAGCAGTGATATCGAGGCGCTGCTCGGCATCGGGAGCTCTGTCATTCTGGCGGGCGACCTAAATTGTAAACACATCAGGTGGAACTCACACACCACAACCCCGAATGGCAGGCGGCTTGACGCGTTAGTCGATGATCTCACCTTCGATATCGTCGCTCCGCTAACCCCGACTCACTACCCGCTAAATATCGCACATCGCCCGGATATACTCCACATAGCGTTATTAAAAAACGTAACTCTGCGCTTACATTCGATCGAAGTAGTTTCAGAGTTAGATTCAGACCACCGTCCCGTCGTTATGAAGCTCGGTCGCGCTCCCGATTCCGTTCCTGTCGCGAGGACTGTGGTGGATTGGCACACACTGGGCATTAGCCTGGCTGAATCTGATCCACCATCGCTCCCGTTTAGCTCGGACTCTACCCCGTCTCCTCAGGATACCGCTGAAGCCATAGACATCTTAACGTCACACGTCACCTCGACATTAGATAGGTCATCGAAACAAGTTGTAGCGGAGGACTTCCTTTACCGCTTCGGGTTGCCCGACGATATTAGGGAGCTCCTTAGAGCTAAGAACGCCTCGATACGCGCCTACGACAGGTATCCTACCGCGGAAAATCGTATTCGAATGCGTGCCCTACAACGCGACGTAAAGTCTCGCATCGCCGAAGTCCGAGATGCCAGATGGTCTGATTTCTTAGAAGGACTCGCAAAAGCGTTCGACAAAGTTTGGCACAACGGTTTGATTTTCAAACTATTCAACATGGGCGTGCCGGATAGTCTCGTGCTCATCATACGGGACTTCTTGTCGAACCGCTCTTTTCGATATCGAGTCGAGGGAACCCGCTCCTCCCCACGATCTCTCACAGCTGGAGTCCCGCAAGGCTCTGTCCTCTCACCCCTCCTATTTAGCTTATTCGTTAACGATATTCCCCGGTCACCGCCGACCCATTTAGCTTTATTCGCCGACGACACGACTGTTTACTATTCCAGTAGAAACAAGTCCCTAATCGCAAAGAAGCTTCAGAGCGCAGCCCTAGCCCTAGGACAGTGGTTCCGAAAATGGCGCATAGACATCAACCCCGCGAAAAGTACTGCGGTGCTATTTTAGAGGGGAAGCTCCACACGGATTTCCTCCCGGATTAGGAGGAGGAATCTCACACCCCCGATTACTCTCTTTAGGCAATCCATACCCTGGGCCAGGAAGGTCAAGTACCTGGGCGTTACCCTGGATGCATCGATGACATTCCGCCCGCATATAAAATCAGTCCGTGACCGTGCCGCGTTTATTCTCGGTAGACTCTACCCCATGATCTGTAAGCGTAGTAAAATGTCCCTTCGGAACAAGGTGACACTTTACAAAACTTGCATAAGGCCTGTCATGACTTACGCGAGTGTGGTGTTCGCTCACGCGGCCCGCACACACATAGACACCCTCCAATCTCTACAATCCCGCTTTTGCAGGTTAGCCGTCGGAGCTCCGTGGTTCGTGAGGAACGTTGACCTACACGACGACCTGGGCCTCGAATCTATCCAGAAATACATGGAGTCAGCGTCGGAACGGTACTTCGATAAGGCTATGTGTCATGATAATCGCCTTATCGTTGCCGCCGCTGACTACTCCCCGAATCCTGATCACGCCGGAGCCAGTCACCGTCGACGCCCTAGACACGTCCTTACGGATCCATCAGATCCAATAACCTTTGCATTAGACGCCTTCAGCTCTAACACTAGGAGCAGGCTTAGGGACCCCGGTAACCGTACTCGTCGAACTCGACAAAGAGTTCGCCGTGCAACCTAACCCATGAATCAGCTCGCTGAGTTTCTCGCCGGATCTTCTCAGCGGGTCGCGATTCCGATCCGGTAGTAGATTCATTCGCGAAGCAGCTGCTCTTGAGCTGTTAGGTCTCCTTCGGAGGCGCTCGGGTAGCTGTTAGCAAATCCCACCCCTCCTGGCTGAGCCTTTGCTCGCCCACCTGTCCTGGTGAAACTGGAAAGGCCTCCGGGCCACCAGTAATTCTTCAATCATAAAAAAAAAAAAAAAAGAGAGCTTCGACTTCTCTGTGATCTGTAGGGTGCATGAAAAAGGAGTCAGCTGCCGTACGGGAGATTTTTACAGCACTCGCCAATTCGCATTCAGACTTTGACAAATCCTGTAGTATTTTATCTGCCAGTGTTTGTCCAACGGTTGAGAAGTGGGTATTACACATTTCAATGGATTCCGATATATCATGACTACCTTCCAATGACAACAGTTCAGTGTTTTCAGTTTTAGTTGTCTTCATATTGCATATTGTTTTAATAGTTGTCCAAAGTTTTTTCGGATTCTTTTTAGATTTTTCCAACTCGGCTGTTTCATACTCTGCCTTTAGCTTACGCAACAAAGATATGAAAAAATTTCGATATCGAGTAAAAATAAGCTGTAGATTCTCATTATTTGGATTATTTCGAGCTTGCATATGAAGTTTGTCACGATGGCGCATGCACCGCATAATTCCTGGAGAATTCCAGGGTTTCAAATTATATTTAGAACGAGACACTTTTAGAGTGCGTGAATGCTTTTCGAGAATATCCGATAAAACCTTGGTGAATACATCATTTGCTTTGTTAATATCTTTAAAGGAACACAACTCTGACCAATCTACAGATTTAAGCTCTTCTTTAATAGCTACGATATTTCTTTTTAGTATAAATCGATCAGGTTTTTTCACTTTATCCCTCATTCCGATAGAGGCACCCGTCACGTGCGGACGTGCTCATCGACCACTCGATTGCCCGGCCTTTGTTCGCCCGGCTTTTGTTAGCCCGGCCATTGTTCGCGCGGCCTGTGTTCGTGGTACATCTGCCGACCAAGTGTTTTTTCTGGAAGTTTTTAATTGTTTTGTTTCCTTTTGTTATTTCTGTGTTCGTGGTACATCTGCCGACAAACTGTCTTCCTGGAAGTGTTTAATTGTTTTGTTTCTTTTTGCTATTTCCGTTTTGTTGTGTTTTTTTTCTTTGTCCTGTAGTAATCGTGCCGCATCGCCACCTGTGTTCAATAGAACCGCTCAGGTCCGAGAAGTTGGGGCCTCGCCGCAAGGCGAGTGTTTTCTAAGACCCAGGGTAGCCCCACCTGGGCACGTAGCCATCATGGACGCTGTATTTGCGGAATTTCTCCGGCTTCGCTACCCAAAGCTCACTTCCGAGTTTCAGGCCTTCAAGGCCGATCACACCGCGAGCCCTCTCGTGGACTCCGCCGAGCTCGCTGCTCCTGCGTCGCCTGTACCTGCGTGCAAAGCTTCTGCATCGAGCACCGCAGCCTCCGTCGTGCCTGCCGTTCCCGCGTCGCCTATACTGGCGAGTAAAACTGCTGCGTCGTCCGCCGTGGTCACCGTTCCAGCAGCGCGATCATCCGCGGCCTCCGTCGCACCCTCCAAAACACCTACTCGTAGGTCACCTGCGCCCGCCTCCTCGTCCTCCGACTCTGACTCGGAGATGGAGGTCGACCTCGCCCCCGCCTCATCGACGGATGGATTCACCCTGGTGTAAAAGGGTAAGAAGCGTGCCGCGGAGTCTCGAGCTCCCGCGGCCGCTAAAATTAGCAAAGCCGCGAACGCGTCGCGCCCCCGCCCTCAGACTCCCGTTGCGCCTCCAGCCCGTGCCACTCCGTCGCCGCGTCCGGTGGCACAAAATAAAACCCAGACCCCTCCCCCGGTAATCCTTCAAGAGAAGGCAGCTTGGGAACGAGTTTCCCTGGCCCTTAAGGCCAAAAATATCAATTTCACGAATGCCCGTAACCTCGCGAACGGCATTCAAATTAAGGTTCGAACACCCGACGACCATAGGGCCCTCTCTTCTTACCTCCGTAAGGAGCGTATAAGTTTCCACACGTATACGCTCCAGGAGGAGCGCGAACTCCGTGCCGTTATACGTGGCATCCCTAAAGAGTTGGATGCCGAGCTCGTTAAGGCCGACCTTCTCGAACAAGGCCTACCGGTTAACTCCGTACACCGCATGCATACAGGCCGCGGAAGGGAGCCATATAATATGGTTCTCGTCGCCCTCCAGCCTACCCCCGAGGGTAAGCAAATATTCAACATCCGAACGGTCTGTAGCCTTTCCGGAATCGCAGTCGAAACCCCACACAAGAAAGGCACACCTAGCCAGTGCCATAACTGCCAATTATACGGGCATTCTTCCCGTAACTGTCACGCGCGCCCCCGATGCGTCAAGTGCTTAGGCGATCACGCCACGGCCCTATGCACTCGCGATCAAAAAACCGCGACGGAACCGCCTAGCTGCGTCCTGTGTCGAACACAGGGTCACCCCGCAAATTACCGCGGATGCCCCCGAGCCCCTAAAATAAATCGACGCGTCGCCCGCCAAAACCGCCTCCGAGCTTCCGGCCCAGACATCAAAGCCTCGGCACCCTCTGTGTCGCAGGCTAAGCCAGCGTTCGTTCCGGCGCCGGTGCCCAGTGTCTCGGCCTGGGCGAAACCGCTGCCGTACACGAACACGGCTACAACTCACTGCTCCGCAATTCGTCCCGCCCCCGCGACTCGTCCCTCTCCCGCGACTTGCCCTCCGACCGCGTCCGACAATCTCGCTTTAGCGATCGACTTCTTTCAGTCGATCAACTTTGAGCGCGTTAACGCTTTGGGCGACGCCATTCGCGCTGCCTCCACTGCACAACACTTTATCGCCGTTGTGCAAGAATACGCCGACGTATACGCGTCATTAAATACGTACGTCCTCCCCTCACTCCGCCGGTAATCAATGGCGTATATAAGTAGAATAAAGCCCCTATCCGTAACGATAGGATTTTTTAACGCTTACGGTCTCGCAAATCAACGTGATCAGGTTTCTGACTTTTTGCGTGACCATCAAATTGATATCTTTTTAGTGCAGGAGACCCTACTTAAGCCCGCGCGCCGTGACCCTAAAATCGCGAACTATAACATGGTCAGGAACGATAGGCTCTCTGCTCGTGGTGGTGGTACCGTCATTTACTATAGAAGAGCACTGCATTGCGTTCCGCTCGATCAAATTCAAATTCAAATTCAAAATCATTTATTTCAACTTGGATGTCATCAAAAACACACTTGTTGAATGTCAAAATGTAAAAGAAAATGTTAACTCTACCACCTCCCGCACTCACTAATATCGAAGCATCAGTGTGCCGAATCTCACTGACGGGACACGCGCCGATCGTTATCGCGTCCGTTTATCTTCCACCGGATAAGATCGTTCTAAGCAGTGATATCGAGGCGCTGCTCGGCATGGGGAGCTCTGTCATTCTGGCGGGCGACCTAAATTGTAAACACATCAGGTGGAACTCACACACTACAACCCCGAATGGCAGGCGGCTTGACACGTTAGTCGATGATCTCGCCTTCGATATCGTCGCTCCGCTAACCCGGACTCACTACCCGCTAAATATCGCGCATCGCCCGGATATACTCGACATAGCGTTATTAAAAAACGTAACTCTGCGCTTACACTCGATCGAAGTAGTGTCAGAGTTAGATTCAGACCACCGTCCCGTCGTTATGAAGCTCGGTCGCGCTCCCGATTCCGTTCCCGTCACGAGGACTGTGGTGGATTGGCACACGCTGGGCATCAGCCTGGCTGAATCTGATCCACCATCGCTCCCGTTTAGCCCGGACTCTACCCCGTCTCCTCAGGATACCGCTGAAGCCATAGACATCTTAACGTCACACATCACCTCGACATTAGATAGGTCATCGAAACAAGTTGTAGCGGAGGACTTCCTTCACCGCTTCAAATTGTCCGACGATATTAGGGAACTCCTTAGAGCTAAGAACGCCTCGATACGCGCCTACGACAGGTATCCTACCGCGGAAAATCGAATTCGAATGCGTACCCTACAACGCGACGTAAAGTCTCGCATCGCCGAAGTCCGAGATGCCAGATGGTCTGATTTCTTAGAAAGACTCGCGCCCTCTCAAAGGTCTTACTACCGCTTAGCTCGTACTCTCAAATCGGATACGGTAGTAACTATGCCCCCCCTCGTAGGCCCCTCAGGCCGACTCGCGGCGTTCGATGATGATGAAAAAGCAGAGCTGCTGGCCGATACATTGCAAACCCAGTGCACGCCCAGCACTCAATCCGTGGACCCTGTTCATGTAGAATTAGTAGACAGTGAGGTAGAACGCAGAGTCTCCTTGCCACCCTCGGACGCGTTACCACCCGTCACCCCGATGGAAGTTAAAGACTTGATCAAAGACCTACGTCCTCGCAAGGCTCCCGGTTCCGACGGTATATCCAACCGCGTTATTAAACTTCTACCCGTCCAACTCATCGTGATGTTGGCATCTATTTTCAATGCCGCTATGGCGAACTGTATCTTTCCCGCGGTGTGGAAAGAAGCGGACGTTATCGGCATACATAAACCCGGTAAACCAAAAAATCATCCGACGAGCTACCGCCCGATTAGCCTCCTCATGTCTTTAGGCAAACTGTATGAGCGTCTGCTCTACAAACGCCTCAGAGACTTCGTCTCATCCAAGGGCATTCTCATCGATGAACAATTCGGATTCCGTACAAATCACTCATGCGTTCAACAGGTGCACCGCCTCACGGAGCACATTCTTGTGGGGCTTAATCGACCAAAACCGTTATACACGGGAGCTCTCTTCTTCGACGTCGCAAAAGCGTTCGACAAAGTCTGGCACAACGGTTTGATTTTCAAACTATTCAACATGGGCGTGCCGGATAGTCTCGTGCTCATCATACGGGACTTCTTGTCGAACCGCTCTTTTCGATATCGAGTCGAGGGAACCCGCTCCTCCCCACGACCTCTCACAGCTGGAGTCCCGCAAGGCTCTGTCCTCTCACCCCTCCTATTTAGCTTATTCGTTAACGATATTCCCCGGTCGCCGCCGACCCATTTAGCTTTATTCGCCGACGACACGACTGTTTACTATTCCAGTAGAAACAAGTCCCTAATCGCGAAGAAGCTTCAGAGCGCAGCCCTAGCCCTAGGACAGTGGTTCCGAAAATGGCGCATAGACATCAACCCAGCGAAAAGTACTGCGGTGCTATTTCAGAGGGGAAGCTCCACACGGATTTCCTCCCGTATTAGGAGGAGGAATCTCACACCCCCGATTACTCTCTTTAGTCAATCCATACCCTGGGCCAGGAAGGTCAAGTACCTGGGCGTTACCCTGGATGCATCGATGACATTCCGCCCGCATATAAAATCAGTCCGTGACCGTGCCGCGTTTACTCTCGGTAGACTCTACCCCATGATCTGTAAGCGGAGTAAAATGTCCCTTCGGAACAAGGTGACACTTTACAAAACTTGCATAAGGCCCGTCATGACTTACGCGAGTGTGGTGTTCGCTCACGCGGCCCGCACACACATAGACACCCTTCAATCTCTACAATCCCGCTTTTGCAGGTTAGCCGTCGGAGCTCCGTGGTTCGTGAGGAACGTTGACCTACACGACGACCTGGGCCTCGAATCTATCCAGAAATACATGAAGTCAGCGTCGGAACGGTACTTCGATAAGGCTATGCGTCATGATAATCGCCTTATCGTAGCCGCCGCTGACTACTCCCCGAATCCTGATCATGCAGGAGCCAGTCACCGTCGACGCCCTAGACACGTCCTTACGGATCCCTCAGATCCAATAACGTTTGCACTAGACGCCTTCAGCTCTAGGAGCAGGCTTAGGGACCTCGGTAACCGTACTCGTCGAACTCGACAAAGAGTTCGCCGTGCAACCTAATCCATGAATCAGCTCGCTGAGCTTCTCGCCGGATCTTCTCAGCGGGTCGCGATTCCGATCCGGTAGTAGATTCATTCGCGAAGCAGCTACTCTTGAGTTGTTAGGTCTCCTTCGGAGGCGCTCGGGTAGCTGTTAGCAAATCCCACCCCTCCTGGCTGAGCCTTTGCTCGCCCACCTGTCCTGGTGAAACTGGAAAGGCCTCCGGGCCACCAGTAATTCTTCAATCATAAAAAAAAAAAAAAAGAGAGCTTCGACTTCTCTGTGATCTGTAGGGTGCATGAAAAAGGAGTCAGCTGCCGTACGGGAGATTTTTACAGCACTCGCCAATTCGCATTCAGACTTTGACAAATCCTGTAGTATTTTATCTGCCAGTGTTTGTCCAACGGTTGAGAAGTGGGTATTACACATTTCAATGGATTCCGATATATCATGACTACCTTCCAATGACAACAGTTCAGTGTTTTCAGTTTTAGTTGTCTTCATATTGCATATTGTTTTAATAGTTGTCCAAAGTTTTTTCGGATTCTTTTTAGATTTTTCCAACTCGGCTGTTTCATACTCTGCCTTTAGCTTACGCAACAAAGATATGAAAAAAATTCGATATCGAGTAAAAATAAGCTGTAGATTCTCATTATTTGGATTATTTCGAGCTTGCATATGAAGTTTGTCACGATGGCGCATGCACCGCATAATTCCTGGAGAATTCCAGGGTTTCAAATTATATTTAGAACGAGACACTTTTAGAGTGCGTGAATGCTTTTCGAGAATATCCGATAAAACCTTGGTGAATACATCATTTGCTTTGTTAATATCTTTAAAGGAACACAATTCTGACCAATCTACAGATTTAAGCTCTTCTTTAATAGCTACGATATTTCTTTTTAGTATAAATCGATCAGGTTTTTTCACTTTATCCCTGCCTAGGTTTATTCCAATCATTGCCATGTAATGGTCAGTAATCGAACTTTTACACACAACACCAGTAATACAAGTATGATTTATGTCTTTCACATATATGTGGTCAAGGCATGCAGACTCTCGAGTGGGCTTAGTTATAGCTGATAGAAACCCATTTTCTGCCATGAAGGATACGTATTCAAGAGACTGCGCATTCGGTAAGGTATCTAGTATATTGATATTAAGGTAAGCTATGATTATAAGTTGGTTACCTAAGCCTTGTACGCAATTATCTAATGTGGTAAGAAAATTATCCAAGTTTCTATAAGAGGGTGAACGATAGATGCCCAGAACTACTATGGACTCAGATAGTTGAATCTGTAAGCAATCTGCTTCCTCGATTAGAGGTTCCGACACAGTAACATTCCATGAACATTTGACATAAGTGACTACGCCACCATTTTGATTACTGCATTTAGTGGTATGGTAAGCATTATATCCCGGCAACTGTGGAACAATTGTAGTTTCATTTAACCAACACTCTGTAAGTATTATAATATCGTAATGGATATTTAGTCTAGACAAATGTACAAGAAATTGATCAAAGTTTCTCCTAATGCTTCTAATATTAAAAGTTAACACCCTAAAGTTACGATTTTTCAAAAATAGACTTTTACAATGCTCCGGTTCATCTATGACCTGACAATCGATTTGGATCGAATCCAAGTCTCCGCCAATGTCATCATTTATATCCATGTGTAATAAAAAACATTCCAAATACGCAAAGAAATGTTCACCATTAGCATACAATGCAGCGCCATTAATAGCATTAATTTTATATTTACATCGGAATCATTTAAATGATCATATGTACGGAAAATATTATTCTCAAATATAGTAAGTAAAATCACTGGAAGTAAAACAAATCCCACAAGCAAAGACCATAAAGAACCGTGATCCATATACAATTTTTCTAAGTTATACAGAGTACAAATATATAGTAAACATACGTAATCCAAATTAAACACATATGTATTCAAAGCTCTAGCAAGGCAATCAGTAAAATGAGCTGTACACACACTAATTATACTGTTTATACATAACGAGAAGAAATAGGGAAGGTAGTAAAAAATAATATGCTCCTTAGTTTGCACTACTGGATTATCACACAGACTGTTATACCTCGATATTGTTACATCCGACAGTAGTTTTCGTATTAGCAAATTACCGATCCAGATCACTTTGGCTTCGCAGTTGCACTGCTGCATTCCCCTCACGCCGCCTGACATATATAGCGCCACGGTTACACCAACAATAAGCGTACCCTTCTTTCTTCGCTTTATTTCTAGCATCTCGATATAAGATTCTATTTTCTTTAGTAAGCCTCTCATTGAAATATATATTTTGTGGTGGTCCAGGGGCATCCAAGTCATTACTTTTTATATTCCTACGTGATTTAGATGCTTTTAGTATTTGGTCACGCTTAGATCTACGCAGAAAACGAACAACAATTGGTCGCGGCATCCTATTTTGAAGTTCAGTTAAGCTAGGAGGAACTGCAGAACGGCGAGGCCCCACCCTAGTGATCCAGTCTACATCTTTCTCATCCAGTTCGACACCCAGCTTCTTAGTTGCAAGCTGAAAAGTATGTTGCAAATTCTCTGCTGGAGACTCCGGGATTCCAATCAACTCAATTTCATTTAACAGAATATTTTGAGCCTGTATGTTTATATCACTTTGTATTTGAGATACCGCCGATTTAAGATTCTTGAACTCAAGATCCCGTTTCTCTAGGTACTTCATACGGGTATCGTTGGCCTCAATTTTGGCCATAAGTTCTTCCATACGGTGATGGGAGTAATTTAAGGATTGAGTTACCTCTTCTAGTCTCATACTTGTTTTACAAAGTTCCTCTGTCAGTCTTTTTATGTCATCTTTACTGTTCTCTGCAGTGGGCTCTGTGCCTACAGCACGTCAGTATTGTCTGTATCATTATAAATAAAGGACGTGTCCACAGAACACTATCGTTTGTTTATTAAACAATACTCGCTCACACCATTTGAACGGCTACATAAACATAAAATAGATATATACAACACAGTGGTGACCCCGAACGAGAACATAGACGCCGCTCGATAGCAAGATACGTTTTTAAGAACCGATTTGTAATAAAATGACTTCAGTTGAAGCAGAAGTAGCCGTTGTTTCTGTAACTTCGAGGATTCCTGAGTTTTGGTGCGACCAACCACGCTTATGGTACGTGCAATGTGAAGCTATCCTAGCACCGCAGAAGTTAAGTGATGAGGCCCGATACAACCTAGTTGTTACTAAATTAGGCAAGGACGTCGTACAACAGGTCAGTGACATTCTGTTAAAACCACCTGATGAGAAGAAATTTGATACGCTGAAAGAACGTTTGTTAAAAATCTATGAAGAATCGGAGATGAGACAATTTCAAAAATTGCTTAGCGAGATGGAGTTGGGGGATCAGAAGCCCTCTCAACTCTTACGCCGTATGAGGGATCTGGCTCGCGATAAAATGCCCGATGAGACCCTTAGAATTATGTGGCAAGGTCATCTACCCGCGGCAGTTCGAGGAGTGCTAGCAGTCTGCGAAGCAAAAGACTTAGAGCACCTGTCGGCAATTGCGGATAAAGTCATCGAGACGACGCAGCCCTTGCAAGTGTCTGAAGTACAGAGCACTCCTGGCAGTAGTTCCAGTACTGACCATAGCTTTATACTGGCGGAGATAGCCAAATTAAGCTTAAAAATAAGAGAGATGGAGCAAAGTCGCAATTTTCACCGTTTTCGACCGCGATCACGGTCATCATCACGTAATCGTAATACGAGTCGACGTTCACCGAGCAGCCCGGACTGGCTATGTGTTTATCATTTTAGATATCGCCATAGAGCTAGAAAATGTGTAGAACCGTGTGCCTGGAAAAAGCCAGTGATTCAGGAAAACTAACTGAGGTGTACTCGCAGGCGGGGATATGCACCGTCACTCCTATACACCGCCTATGTATAACAGACAATAATACTGGACTTAGATTTTTAGTGGACACGGGTGCGAATATTTCTGTGCTACCAGTAAAGAAGAATCGGTTTTATAACAATAAGTGTGATGATTATAAACTGTACGCAGCGAATGGTACAGAAATTCGAACTTATGGAGTTAAGACTTTAAACTTAGACTTTAATCTACGTCGATCATTCCGATGGACATTTGTTTTAGCAGACGTCAAGCAACCAATAATCGGTGCTGATTTTCTGTCTCACTATATGCTATTAGTAGATTTAAAAAACAGAAAACTCATCGACTCCGTGACCACTCTACAAAGTATTGCATCTGTGGTTTTGCAAGACGATCCTACAATGAATACAATCGACTACACAAGTGATTATAGTGATATTTTGACGGAATTCCCTGATATTACTAAGCCGATGAACTTCAAAGATACACCTTTTCATACAACAGTACACTACATTGAGACTACAGGACCAGCTGTCTTCGTACGTCCACGACCGCTACCACCGGACAAGTACCAAAAGGTCAAGGCAGAATTCCAACAAATGCAAGACATGGGAATATGTAGACCCTCCAGAAGCAACTGGGCAAGTCCACTGCACGTTGTAGTGAAGAAGAACGGAGAGCTCAGACCTTGTGGTGATTACAGACAGCTCAACGCAATTACCAAGCCAGATCGCTACCCAATACCTCGTATACAAGACGGTACCTTTTTATTGCACGGAAAAACTATATTTTCGAGAATAGACATGCAAAGAGCTTACCATAATATTCCTATATATGAAAAGGACATTCCTAAGACAGCAATTGCTTGTCTTTTTGGTTTATTCGAATTTATGAGACTGGGATTTGGCTTTAAAAACGCTGCAGCCACATTTCAACGGTTCCTTAACGACGAAGTGCTACGCAACGTAAACAACATCTTTATTTACATCGATGACGTCATCATCGCCTCGTCATCAGAATTTGAACACAGAGTACATGTTCGAGAAGTACTAAGTCGCTTGAATAAATACGGAATTACTATTAATATGGCCAAATGTGAATTCGGAAAATCCGAACTGAATTTTCTTGGATTTCGGGTATCAAAAGACGGTATTAGACCACTGGACGAGCAAGTAAAGGTCATATCCGAGTTCAAGAGGCCTAATACAGTAGATGAGTTACGTCGTTTTCTTGGAATGGTGAACTTCTACAGACGGCATTTACCAAAGGCTGCCAGTATTCACGACAAATTAAATATATTTTTGCATAACGCCAAGAAGAAGGATAAAAGCTTGATTCCATGGAACGCGGAAGCACTTGAAGCATTCGAACAATGTAAACAAAGCCTAAAAAACGCAGTTACATTGTCATTCCCATCACCAGATGCACCGTTAGCCCTTATGGCGGATTGTTCTAATACTTGCGCCGGCGCGGTACTGCAACAAAAAGAAGGAGGTTCTTGGAAACCATTAGGATTTTTTTCTACAAAATTAAGCGATGCACAGCAACGATATTCAACATACGACAGAGAATTATTGGCAATCTATCTGGCAATCAAACATTTTAGACCGCTTGTTGAAGGACGATCATTTACAGTATACACGGACCACAAGCCTCTCGTATACTCTTTACAGAGAAATAAAATAAGCAAAAACGATACACCCAGACGCATACGTCAATTAGATTTTATTTTGCAGTTTTGTACAGATATAAAACACATATCAGGAGAAGAAAATATAGTGGCCGATTGCTTATCACGTATAGAGTCCGTAAGCGAATCATCGCCCATAGATTATAAAAAACTGGCTGAAGCGCAAAGTAATGACACTGAATTAAAAACTTTAATGGAATCGAACTCGTTACAATTTAAGAAGTTGTTCGTACCTAATTGCAACTTACCTATCTATTGCGATGTTTCAACTAGCATAACACGACCATATTTGCCTAAAGAATTTCGTGTATCGGCTTTCAACGCTGTGCATGAGATGAGTCATCCCGGAATGCGAGCAACACGAAGATTGATGCAGGATCGCTATATATGGAAAGGAATGAATAAAGATGTGACTCAATGGACTAAAGCATGTATCGAATGTCAAAAGTCCAAGGTTCACAGACATACTACTGCACCTTATGGCACCTTTCGGAACACAGACCGTTTTCAACATCTACACATGGACGTAGTGGGTCCGTTGACATACTGTAGCGGATACCGGTACATCGTGACGATGATAGATAGAAGCACAGGTTGGCCTGAAGCCTATCCTGCTAAGGATATAACCGCCGAGACGATTGCGGATATCATGTACACTGGTTGGATTGCGCGGTTTGGAACACCTTTGTATCTAACAACCGATCAAGGCTCTAACTTCTTATCTAGTTTGTTTTCGCAATTAGCCAAAAGAATGGGCATCACGAAATTTAGAACCACCGCATACCACCCACAATCCAATGGAATTGTAGAAAGGTGGCACCGATCTCTCAAGACCGCACTTATGTGTCGAGGAAACACAGAGCATTGGGTATCAGAATTACCATCTGTTCTGCTGGGTTTACGAGCAAGTCTGAGAGATGATACGCAAATCAGTGCAGCGGAGATGGTATATGGGGAACCAATACGGTTACCTGGGGATTTCTTCGAGCCTATGCAGCAAGTATCCTCTGAAAACATCGCATTTTTACAAGAATTGCGCAGGAAGATTGCAAACTTAGCTGCAATACCGAAAAAGGAGACACACCAAGGAAAGATATTTGTTCACCCCGATCTTAAAAACTGTACCCATGTATTTGTGCGTGTCGACAGGGTTACAAAGCCCTTAACGCAGCCTTATACAGGTCCGTTTAAGGTGATTAGCAAAACAGAAAAATATTATAAAATAATGCAGCAAGATACGGAGAAAATCATTAGTATAGATCGATTGAAGCCAGCATTTGCACTTAACAACAGTATAGAATTTCCGACGGCGACCGCACCAAATACGGCAACTGTAAACAATCAACCAAAAGTGTCTCGATACGGACGAACTATCAAACCCGTTGTTCGTTTCACACCGTGAGCACATTATAATTGTTATTTTATTAACGTTATCCGTAAAGCTTTTACGATCGAGATGGGCAAGCAGCAAAGCAAGACTCAGGATGAACGAATTATAATCGCACAGAATGGTGCCGGCAATAATGCCGCAACGTTTGACGATGAAAAGGAGACGACATACCGCAGATATGAATCTTATCTGCTGTTCATTATCACCTGCATCTTAGCCGCAATACTATATTTGCTGTGGAAGCGCTGCAAGTTGACCTACGGGCGCTACATGAGGCGCGAGTTGCAAGAGTTTCCGATGGTGGGGACAAGAGGAGGTGATCCGAGCTCCGACAGCGGACCGCCACCAATGCCGCGAGTTATCATATAGTGCTATGTAATAAGGACAAGAACTTAGTGAAAAAGTGCGTGTAGCAATATATTATTCTGTTTAGTGTTAAAGGAAACTATTAGTTATAACAATAAAATACTTAATCATTTTTTTCTATGTTTAGAATAATATTGTACGAGTATACTTATTAAGGGGGATGTACTGTGCCTACAGCACGTCAGTATTGTCTGTATCATTATAAATAAAGGACGTGTCCACAGAACACTATCGTTTGTTTATTAAACAATACTCGCTCACACCATTTGAACGGCTACATAAACATAAAATAGATATATACAACACAGCTCCTTCTTACGAGTCGTTATATTTTGGCCGTCATATGTACCTCTTATAGGAGTAAGACTGTTATCACCTCCTTTTTTGTGTGCAGCACAACAATCAGGACACTTCCAAATCTTTTTTCGATCTACAGGAACCAGAGAGATGTCTATACAGAGAGGACAGAAAATTTTCGTACAAGATGAGCTGGTACAACGAATAGAATCAAATTCTTTCGTTACCTTTAGACAACCGGCGCACTTCATTTTTAATTTAATTCGACTGAAAGTGTGTATAGTCAAGCAATTGATCCGTTTCCCTCACAGAGACAAACACGGTATGATTTCTCTCAAGACTGTTCTGCGTTACTAATCTTTGCCAAAGACGTCACCGTTTCGATTTAGTGCATCGTATAATGCACCTTACGCTAATGTAGTTCTTAATACTCGTGTATATTAACGAATATTGCTTGCGCGTAGCGCTTGTACTCGTAGCACACGTAACACTACCTTTTTTTTTTTTTTTTTTTCGGGTAGAGGGCCGAACCTCCTACGAGGTCCCCGCGCAAAAGGGGCGCGCGGGGTATGTGAGACTCAACGATCTGCATGGTGTTGTGAGCAGACCGCGGGCCCAAGGATTTTAGGACCCACCCACTAAACGACTCCCCTGCACTCTTACACCCGACGTCCGATCCCCTCCGAGGTCAGAACCCGGATGAGGTAGGGGGGCTACCGCGGTCAACACTACAACCAGACGGCGCGGCTCACCCCAAGGACGCCCAGCCGACGGAGCCTTCGAGGCGAATCGAAGGCTCTGAAACGTCGGCCGTCTCGGTACGGCAGCCCGTCGGGCCGCCCAGACGGTGCCGCTGGTGTCCCGGAATACCCCGCTGGATCAGAACCAGCCTGCTGGGTCGGGACGCGATACACCGTCGACCGGTCGCTCTATTCACTCCACGGCAGCGCGCTAGAGTGCTGGTAGCGCGCCGCGCGGCCTCACCCCCTCAGGTCGCCCCTTGACCTTCACCGGGGGGAGGCCGCCACCTACAGGGGACACGTAACACTACCTTTTTTTTTTTTTTTTCGGGTAGAGGGCCGAACCTCCTACGAGGTCCCCGCGCAAAAGGGGCGCGCGGGGTATGTGAGACTCAACGATCTGCATGGTGTTGTGAGCAGACCGCGGGCCCAAGGATTTTAGAGCCCACCCACTAAACGACTCCCCTGCACTCTTACACCCGACGTCCGATCCCCTCCGAGGTCAGAACCCGGATGAGGTAGGGGGGCTACCGCGGTCAACACTACAACCAGACGGCGCGGCTCACCCCAAGGACGCCCAGCCGACGGAGCCTTCGAGGCGAATCGAAGGCTCTGAAACGTCGGCCGTCTCGGTACGGCAGCCCGTCGGGCTGCCCAGACGGTGCCGCTGGTGTCCCGGAATACCCCGCTGGACCAGAACCAGCCTGCCGGGTCGGGACGCGATACACCGTCGACCGGTCGCTCTAATCACTCCACGGCAGCGCGCTAGAGTGCTGGTAGCGCGCCGCGCGGCCTCACCCCCTCAGGTCGCCCCTTGACCTTCACCGGGGGGAGGCCGCCACCTACAGGGGCCGGGACGTACGGGCGTATTCCCGCCTCCGGCCCCCGGCTCGACGGCGACGGATCGGTGCGGAAAGGGAAGAGCTCTCCCTCTCTCGCTCCGCCGCCTCCTTCTGCGAGATGGTGGACTCGCAGAAGTCGAGCATCGCCTTCCAGGACGCGTCGCTGCCGAGCATCGTAGCCACGACGCGCGGCAGCGAGAGGTCCTCTCCTATGACCGCGACGAGGGCGGCGCGCTGCTCGTCAAATCCAGAGCAACGCGCCAGCGTGTGTTCCGCTGTGTCATCCTCGTCGCGGTCCGCGCAGTGGTGGCACTGCGCCGTCGGTTCCCTTCCGGCTATTTTGAAAAGGTACCGGCCAAAACAACCATGGCCGGTCAACATTTGCGTCAGCCGGAAGGTGAGGCATCCGCGGTCGCGGCCCACCCAGTCCGCGAGAACCGGGCGGACCGCCTCGACGGTACGGAGGCCGGCCGACGGGTCCGCCAAGCGGCGAGACCACGCCTCCAGCACGGACCGCCGAGATTGGAGCCTCCGCGCTCGAACTACTCCTTCGCCGGGGCGCCCTTCCCCCCTAGAGCGAAGGTCGCTACGCCACCTGTAATCGGCAGCGAGCGCCTCCGCCTCCAGGTCCCAGGGTGGCGCCCCGGCGAGCAAGCACGCCGCCTCGAAAGAGACGGTGCGGTATCCTCGGATCGCCCTGACCGCGATCGCGCGCTGCGGACGTCGCAGCGCCGCGACGTTCTCGCGGGTCAGGGCGTGATTTATTTACACCTTGGGTTACATTATTGAAGTTTTAGTACAGGTCCCTAACTTTTTTCAAAAAATATTATAGCCTATGTCACTCGGAAATACTGTAGCTCCTAAACAGTGAAAGAATTTTTCAAATCGGTTCAGGAGTTTGGAAGCTTATTCGAAACAAACAAACAAACAAACAAATATTTCCTCTTTATAATATTAGTATAGATTACTTTATTCTATCATCAACAGTTTTCGCAGCGCACGCGATATAAAGAATATTTTAGGTGATTTTTTTACACCTTGGGTTACATTATTGAAGTTTTAGTAAGGTACAGAAGGGTAAGGAGCGTGCCGCGGAGTCCCGAGCTCCCGCGGCCGCTAAAATTAGCAAAGCCGCTAAAGCGTCGCGCCCTCGCCCTCAGACTCCCGTTGCGCCCCCAGCCCGTGCCACTCCGTCGCCGCGTCCGGTGGCACAAAATAAAACCCAGACCCCTCCCCCGGTTATCCTTCAGGAGAAGGCAGCTTGGGATCGAGTTTGCCTGGTCCTTAAGGCCAAAAATATCAATTTCACGAATGCTCGTAACCTCGCGAACGGCATTCAAATTAAGGTTCAAACACCCGACGATCATAGGGCCCTCTCTTCTTACCTCCGTAAGGAGCGTATAAGTTTCCATACGTATACGCTCCAGGAGGAGCGCGAACTCCGCGTTGTAATACGCGGAATCCCTAAAGAGTTAGATGTAGAGCTCGTCAAGGCCAATCTGTTAGAACAGGGCTTACCAGTGAATTCTGTGCACCGTATGCACACCGGTCGCAGTAGGGAGCCATATAATATGGTTCTAGTCGCCCTCCAGCCTACCCCAGAGGGCAAGAAAATCTTCGACACACAGACCGTCTGTAGGCTCTCCGGTATCGCCGTCGAAGCCCCCCATAAAAAAGGCACTCCTAGCCAGTGCCATAACTGTCAACTGTACGGACACTCTTCCCGTAACTGTCACGCGGGCCCCCGATGTGTTAAGTGCTTGGGCGATCACGCCACGGCCCTCTGCGCTCGCGACCAAAAAAACGCGACGGAACCGCCTAGCTGCGTCCTGTGTCGAACACAGGGTCACCCCGCGAATTACCGTGGTTGCCCCCGAGCCCCTAAAATAAATCGCGGCGTCGCCCGCCAAAACCGCCTCCGAGCTTCCCGCCCAGACATCAAAGCCTCGGCACCCTCTGTGTCGCAGGCTAAGCCAGCGTTCGTTCCGGCGCCGGTGCCCAGTGCCTCGGCCTGGGCGAAACCGCTGCCGTACACGAACACGGCTACAACTCCCTCCTCCGCGATTCGTCCCGCCCCCGCGACTCGTCTCTCTCCCGCGACTTGCCCTCCGACCGCGTCCGACAATCTCGCTTTAGCGATCGACTTCTTTCAGTCGATCAACTTTGAGCGCGTTAACGCTTTGGGCGACGCCATTCGCGCTGCCTCCACTGCACAACACTTTATCGCCGTTGTGCAGGAATACGCCGACGTATACGTCATACGTATCATTAAATACGTACGTCCTCCCCTCACTCCGCCGGTAATCAATGGCGTATATTAGTAGAATAAAGCCCCTATCCGTAACGATAGGATTTTTTAACGCTTACGGTCTCGCAAATCAACGTGATCAGGTTTCTGACTTGACCATCAAATTGATATATTTTTAGTGCAGGAGACCCTACTTAAGCCCGCGCGCCGTGACCCTAAAATCGCAAACTATAACATGGTCAGGAACGACAGGCTCTCTGCTCGTGGTGGTGGTACCGTCATTTACTATAGAAGAGCCCTGCATTGCGTCCCGCTCGATCCTCCTGCGCTCGCTAATATCGAAGCATCAGTGTGCCGAATCTCACTGACGGGACACGCGCCGATCGTTATCGCGTCCGTTTATCTTCCACCGGATAAGATCGTTCTAAGCAGTGATATCGAGGCACTGCTCGGCATGGGCAGCTCTGTCATCCTAGCAGGCGACCTAAATTGTAAACACATCAGATGGAACTCTCATACCACAACCCCGAATGGCAGGCGGCTTGACGCGTTAGTCGATGATCTCGCCTTCGATATCGTGGCTCCGCTAACCCCGACTCACTACCCGCTAAATATCGCGCATCGCCCGGATATACTCGACATAGCGTTATTAAAAAACGTAACTCTGCGCTTACACTCGATCGAAGTACTTTCAGAGTTAGATTCAGACCACCGTCCCGTCGTTATGAAGCTCGGTCGCGCTCCCGATTCCGTTCCCGTCACCAGGACTGTGGTGGATTGGCACACGCTGGGCATCAGCCTGGCTGAATCTGATCTACCATCGCTCCCGTTTAGCCCGGACTCTACCCCGTCTCCTCAGGATACCACTGAAGCCATAGACATCGTAACCTTACACATCACCTCGACATTAGATAGGTCGTCGAAACAAGTTGTAGCGGAGGACTTTCTTCACCGCTTCAATTTGCCCGACGATATTAGGGAACTCCTTAGAGCTAAGAACGCGTCGATTCGCGCATACGACAGGTATCCTACCGCGGAAAATCGTATTCGAATGCGTGCCCTACAACGCGACGTAAAGTCTCGCATCGCCGAAGTCCGAGATGCCAGATGGTCTGATTTCTTAGAAGGACTCGCGCCCTCGCAACGGTCTTACTACCGCTTAGCTCGTACTCTCAAATCGGACACGGTAGTAACTATGCCCCCCTCGTAGATCCCTCAGGCCGACTCACGGCGTTCGATGATGACGAAAAAGCAGAGCTGCTGGCTGATACATTGCAAACCCAATGCACACCCAGCACTCAATCCGTGGACCCTGTTCATGTAGAATTAGTAGACAGTGAGGTAGAACGCAGAGCCTCCTTGCCACCCTCGGATGCGTTACCACCCGATACCCCGATGGAAGTTAAAGACTTGATCAAAGACCTACGTCCTCGCAAGGCTCCCGGTTCCGACGGTATATCCAACCGCGTTATTAAACTTCTACCCGTCCTCGTGATGTTGGCATCTATTTTCAATGCCGCTATGGCAAACTGTATCTTTCCCGCGGTGTGGAAAGAAGCGGACGTTATCGGCATACATAAACCCGGTAAAACAATAAATCATCCGACGAGCTATCGCCCGATTAGCCTCCTCATGTCTCTAGGCCAACTGTATGAGCGTCTGCTTTACAAACGCTTCAGAGACTTCGTCTCATCCAAGGGCATTCTCATCGATGAACAATTCGGGTTCCGTGCAAATCACTCATGCGTACAACAGATGCACCGCCTCACGGAGCACATTCTCGTAGGACTTAACCGACCAAAGCCGATCTACACGGGAGCCCTCTTCTTCGATGCCGCAAAAGCGTTCGACAAAGTCTGGCACAACGGTTTGATTTTCAAACTATTCAACATGGGCGTAACGGACAGTCTCGTGCTCATCATACGGGACTTCCTGTCTAACCGCTCTTTTCGATATCGAGTAGAGGGAACCCGCCCCTCCCCGCGACCACTCACGGCTGGAGTCCCGCAAGGCTCCGTTCTCTCTCCGCTTCTATTTAGTTTATTTATTAACGATATTCCCCGGTCGCCGCCGACCCAGCTAGCCTTATTTGCTGACGACACAACCGTTTACTACTCAAGTAGAAAAAAGTCCCTAATCGCGAGTAAGCTCCGGAGCGAAGCGTTAACCCTCGGACAGTGGTTCAGAAAATATCGCATAGACATCAACCCAGCGAAAAGCACAGCAGTGTTATTTCAAAGGGGAAACTCACCGCTTATTTCCTCCCACATTAGGAGGAGAAATATCACCCCCCCGATCACCCTCTTCGGCCAACCTATACCCTGGGCCAGGAAGCTCAAGTACCTGGGTGTCACCCTGGATGCATCCATGACATTCCGCCCGCATATAAAAACAGTCCGCGACCGTGCCGCATTTAGTCTCGGGAGACTCTATCCCATGATCTGTAAGCGGAGTAAAATGTCCCTTCGGAACAAGGTGACACTTTACAAAACTTGCATAAGGCCCGTCATGACTTATGCGAGTGTGGTATTCGCTCACGCGGCCCGCACACACATAAGACACCCTCCAATCCGTACAATCCCGCTTTTGCAGGTTAGCCATTGGAGCTCCGTGGTTCGTGAGGAACGTTGACCTACACGACGACCTGGGCCTCGAATCAGTCCAGAAATACATGAAGTCAGCGTCGGAACGGTACTTCGATAAAGCTATGCGTCATGATAATCGCCTTATTGTTGCCGCCGCTGACTACTCCCTGAATCCTGATCATGCAGGAGCCAGTCACCGTCGACGCCCTAGACACGTCCTTACGGATCCATCAGATCCAATAACCTTTGCATTAGACATCTTCAGCGCTAACACCAGGAGTAGGCTTAGGAACCCCGGTAACCGTACTCGTCGAAATCGACAAAGAGGTCGACGTGCAACCTAACCCATGCATCAGCCCGCTGAGTTTCTCGCCGGATCTTCTCAGTGGGCGGAGGCGCTCGGACAGTTGTTAGCAAATCCCACCCCTCCTGGCTGAGCCTTTGCTCGCCCACATGTCCTGGTGAAACTGGAAAGACCTCCGGGCCACCAGTAATCTATCAATCATAAAAAAAAAAAAAAAAAACATCGCATGCCTTGCGAAAACTATTTACGATAGAATAAAGTAATCTATACTTCTATACTAATATTATAAAGAGGAAAGATTTGTTTGTTTGTTTGTTTCGCATAGGCTTCTAAACTACTGAACCGATTTGAAAAATTCTTTCACTGTTTAGAAGCTACAGTATTTCCGAGTAACATAGGGTATAATATTTTTTTAAAAAAGTTAGGGATCCTTACTAAAACTTCAATAATGTAACCCAAGGTGTAAATAAATCACCTAAAATATTCTTTACTAGCGACCCGCCCTCGCTTCGCTTCGGAAACATTAAAAAAAAAATGAAACAAAAAAAAAAATTAAAAAAAAAAAAAATAAGTAGCCTATGTTCATCAGGGACAATGTCGGCTTATAATGGAAAAAGAATTTTTCAAATCGGTCCAGTAGTTTCGGAGCCTATTCGAAACAAACAAACAAACAAATCTTTCCTCTTTATAATATTAGTATAGATATAGATATCGCGTGCGCTGCGAAAACTGTTGATGATAGAATAAAGTAATCTATACTAATATTATAAAGAGGAAAGATTTGTTTGTTTGTTGGTTTGTTTATTTGAATAGGCTTCCAAACTACTGAACCGTTTTGAAAAATTGTTTCACTGTTTAGGAGCTACAGTATTTCCGACTGACATAGGCTATAATATTTTTTAAAAAAAAGTTAGGGATCCTTACTAAAGCTTCAATAATGTAACCCAAGGTGTAAAAAAATCACCTAAAATATTCTTTACATCGCGTGCCCTGCGAAAACAATTGATGATAGAATAAAGTAATCTATACTTAATATTATAAAGAGGAAATATTTGTTGGTTTGTTTGTTTTGAATAGGCTTCCAAACTACTGAACCGATTTGAAAAATTCTTTCACTCTTTAGAAGCTACAGTATTTCCGAGTGACATAGGCTATATTTTTTTTTTTTAAATTAGGGATCCTTACTAAAGCTTCAATAATGTAACCCAAGGTGTAAAACAATCACCTAAAATATTCTTTACATCGCATGCCTTGCGAAAACTATTTACGATAGAATAAAGTAATCGATACTTCGATACTATAATAATATTATAAAGAGGAAAGATTTGTTTGTTTGTTTGTTTGTTTCGAAAAGGCTTCCAAACTACTGAACCGATTTGAAAAATTCTTTCACAGTTTAGAAGCTACAGTATTTCCGAGTAACATAGGGTATAATATTTTTTGAAAAATGTTAGGGATCCTTACTAAAACTCCAATAATGTAACCCAAGGTGTAAAAAATTCACCTAATATATTCTTTATATCGCGTGCGCTGCGAAAACTGTTAATGATAGAATAAAGTAATCTATACTTATATATATAATAATAGTATAAAGAGGAAAAATTTGTTTGTTTGTTTGTTTCGAATAGGCTTCTAAACTACTGAACCGATTTGAAAAATTCTTTCACTGTTTAGAAGCTACAGTATTTCCGAGTAACATAAGGTATAATATTTTTTGAAAAAAGTTAGGGATCCTTACTAAAACTTCAATAATGTAACCAAAGGTGTAAATAAATCACCTAAAATATTCTTTATATCGCGTGCGCTGCGAAAACTGTTGATGATAGAATAAAGTAATATATACTAATATTATAAAGAGGAAATATTTGTTTGTTTCGAATAAGCTTCCAAACTCCTGAACCGATTTGAAAAATTCTTTCACTGTTTAGAAGCTACAGTATTTCCGAGTAACATAGGGTATAATATTTTTTGAAAAAAGTTAGGGATCCTTACTAAAACTTCAATAATGTAACCCAAGGTGTAAATAAATCACCTAAAATATTCTTTATATCGCGTGCGCTGCGAAAACTGTTGATGATAGAATAAAGTAATCTATACTAATATTATAAAGAGGAAATATTTGTTTGTTTGTTTGTTTCGAATAAGCTTCCAAACTCCTGAACCGATTTGAAAAATTCTTTCACTGTTTAGGAGCTACAGTATTTCCGAGTGACATAGGCTATATTTTTTTTTTTTAAATTAGGGATCCTTACTAAAATTCCAATAATGTAACCCAAGGTGTAAAAAATTCACCTAATATATTCTTTAAATCGCGTGCCCTGCGAAAACTATTGATGATAGAATAAAGTAATCTATACTTCTATACTAATATTATAAAGAGGAAAGATTTGTTTGTTTGTTTTGAATAGGCTTCCAAACTACTGAACCGATTTGAAAAATTCTTTCACAGTTTAGAAGCTACAGTATTTCCGAGTAACATAGGGTATAATATTTTTTGAAAAATGTTAGGGATCCTTACTAAAACTCCAATAATGTAACCCAAGGTGTAAAAAATTCACCTAATATATTCTTTATATCGCGTGCGCTGCGAAAACTGTTAATGATAGAATAAAGTAATCTATACTTATATATATAATAATAGTATAAAGAGGAAAAATTTGTTTGTTTGTTTGTTTCGAATAGGCTTCTAAACTACTGAACCGATTTGAAAAATTCTTTCACTGTTTAGAAGCTACAGTATTTCCGAGTAACATAGGGTATAATATTTTTTGAAAAAAGTTAGGGATCCTTACTAAAACTTCAATAATGTAACCAAAGGTGTAAATAAATCACCTAAAATATTCTTTATATCGCGTGCGCTGCGAAAACTGTTGATGATAGAATAAAGTAATATATACTAATATTATAAAGAGGAAATATTTGTTTGTTTCGAATAAGCTTCCAAACTCCTGAACCGATTTGAAAAATTCTTTCACTGTTTAGAAGCTACAGTATTTCCGAGTAACATAGGGTATAATATTTTTTGAAAAAAGTTAGGGATCCTTACTAAAACTTCAATAATGTAACCCAAGGTGTAAATAAATCACCTAAAATATTCTTTATATCGCGTGCGCTGCGAAAACTGTTGATGATAGAATAAAGTAATCTATACTAATATTATAAAGAGGAAATATTTGTTTGTTTGTTTGTTTCGAATAAGCTTCCAAACTCCTGAACCGATTTGAAAAATTCTTTCACTGTTTAGGAGCTACAGTATTTCCGAGTGACATAGGCTATATTTTTTTTTTTAAATTAGGGATCCTTACTAAAATTCCAATAATGTAACCCAAGGTGTAAAAAATTCACCTAATATATTCTTTAAATCGCGTGCCCTGCGAAAACTATTGATGATAGAATAAAGTAATCTATACTTCTATACTAATATTATAAAGAGGAAAGATTTGTTTGTTTGTTTGTTTGTTTTGAATAGGCTTCCAAACTACTACGAAGTAGAAATTGCAAATAGGTGAGATAAGATCGACCGTGCATTTCTATGATGAAGTTATTAGAAATCGATGCATATCGACTGGTTATCTCAAAAACGTATGTATCAGGAAAGTTCTGTGGCATTTATCGCTTGGATCAGAAAGTGAGATCGAATTTAAGTGAGTCAGACTAGGAAACAGTTTTCCACAGCCAAAAACGAAACAACGTCGAAGCCGATAATAAACAAAATTGCGCATTAGAAAAAATGTGAAACTGTCTAATTTCTGATGATGGATAAAATTCCAAACATCAGTGAGCCTCGTAAATTCATGTTAATCATGATTGCTGAATGAACGATAAACGTACTTTCTTAGTTGTTCAGTCTTCAATAAAAAATATGAGAGACACATTTATGACTTGTAGACGTAGTCTAGAAGAATATTGGTTTGAAGTTCCCTAAATTGCACATCAAATTAGGAAACGCAACATTAAAGCTATTGCAAGAATTTGACTACACTGAATGACTTTATGAATTGACAAAAAGAGGTAACAATGAAAGAAAATCAGCACAAAACGAAAATACGTTTTTTTTAATGCTTATTGTAAGAATGACAACGTATGTAAGTATCTACTACCCTGCACGCAGTAAAATAGTTTAATAACATGTTTATCAATTGATTTCCTTGTCTCTATGACCGCGAACTAATAAAGTTTAGCAACAATACATCTTTGTATCAGCATAATTTGGTTTATACAATCGATCTAGTGATTTCGTGCGATCCGAGAATTATAAACGAAGTAGAAGTTGCAAATAGGTGAGATAAGATCGACCGTGCATTTCTATGATCAAGTTATTGAAAATCGATGCATATCGACTGGTTATCTCAAAAACGTGTGTATTAGAAAAGTTCGGTGGCATCAGAAAGTGAGATAGAATTTAAGTGAGTCAGACTAGGAAACAGTTTTCCACAGCCAAAAACGAAACAACGTCGAAGCCGATAATAAACAAAATTGCGCATTAGAAAAAATGTGAAACTGTCTAAATTCTGATGATGGATAAAATTCCAAACATCAGTAAGCCTCGTAAATTCATGTTATTCGTGATTGATGAATTAACGATAAGCGTACTTTCTTAGTTGTTCAGTCTTCAATCAAAAATATGAGAGACACATTTATGACTTGTAGACGTAGTCTAGAAGAATATTGGTTTGAAGTTCCCTAAATTGCACATCAAATTAGCAAACGCAACATTAAAGCTATTGCAAGAATTTGACTACACTGAATGACTTTATGAATTGACAAAAAGAGGTAACAATGAAAGAAAATCAGCACAAAACGAAAATACGTTTTTTTTAATGCTTATTGTAAGAATGACAACGTATGTAAGTATCTACTACCCTGCACGCAGTAAAATAGTTTAATAACATGTTTATCAATTGATTTCCTTGTCTCTATGACCGCGAACTAATAAAGTTTAGCAACAATACATCTTTGTATCAGCATAATTTGGCTTATACAATCGATCTAGTGATTTCGTGCGATCCGAGAATTATAAACGAAGTAGAAGTTGCAAATAGGTGAGATAAGATCGACCGTGCATTTCTATGATCAAGTTATTGAAAATCGATGCATATCGACTGGTTATCTCAAAAACGTGTGTATTAGAAAAGTTCGGTGGCATCAGAAAGTGAGATCGAATTTAAGTGAGTCAGACTAGGAAACAGTTTTCCACAGCCAAAAACGAAACAACGTCGAAGCCGATAATAAACAAAAATGCGCATTACAAAAAATGTGAAACTGTCTAAATTCTAATGATGGATAAAATTCCAAACATCAGTAAGCCTCGTAAATTCATGTTATTCATGATTGATGAATTAACGATAAGCGTACTTTCTTAGTTGTTCAGTCTTCAATCAAAAATATGAGAGACACATTTATGACTTGTAGACGTAGTCTAGAAGAATATTGGTTTGAAGTTCCCTAAATTGCACATCAAATTAGCAAACGCAACATTAAAGCTATTGCAAGAATTTGACTACACTGAATGACTTTATGAATTGACAAAAAGAGGTAACAATGAAAGAAAATCAGCACAAAACGAAAATACGTTTTTTTTAATGCTTATTGTAAGAATGACAACGTATGTAAGTATCTACTACCCTGCACGCAGTAAAATAGTTTAATAACATGTTTATCAATTGATTTCCTTGTCTCTATGACCGCGAACTAATAAAGTTTAGCAACAATACATCTTTGTATCAGCATAATTTGGTTTATACAATCGATCTAGTGATTTCGTGCGATCCGAGAATTATAAACGAAGTAGAAGTTGCAAATAGGTGAGATAAGATCGACCGTGCATTTCTATGATCAAGTTATTGAAAATCGATGCATATCGACTGGTTATCTCAAAAACGTGTGTATTAGAAAAGTTCGGTGGCATCAGAAAGTGAGATCGAATTTAAGTGAGTCAGACTAGGAAACAGTTTTCCACAGCCAAAAACGAAACAACGTCGAAGCCGATAATAAACAAAATTGCGCATTAGAAAAAATGTGAAACTGTCTAAATTCTGATGATGGATAAAATTCCAAACATCAGTAAGCCTCGTAAATTCATGTTATTCATGATTGATGAATTAACGATAAGCGTACTTTCTTAGTTGTTCAGTCTTCAATCAAAAATATGAGAGACACATTTATGACTTGTAGACGTAGTCTAGAAGAATATTGGTTTGAAGTTCCCTAAATTGCACATCAAATTAGCAAACGCAACATTAAAGCTATTGCAAGAATTTGACTACACTGAATGACTTTATGAATTGACAAAAAGAGGTAACAATGAAAGAAAATCAGCACAAAACGAAAATACGTTTTTTTTAATGCTTATTGTAAGAATGACAACGTATGTAAGTATCTACTACCCTGCACGCAGTAAAATAGTTTAATAACATGTTTATCAATTGATTTCCTTGTCTCTATGACCGCGAACTAATAAAGTTTAGCAACAATACATCTTTGTATCAGCATAATTTGGTTTATACAATCGATCTAGTGATTTCGTGCGATCCGAGAATTATAAACGAAGTAGAAGTTGCAAATAGGTGAGATAAGATCGACCGTGCATTTCTATGATCAAGTTATTGAAAATCGATGCATATCGACTGGTTATCTCAAAAACGTGTGTATTAGAAAAGTTCGGTGGCATCAGAAAGTGAGATAGAATTTAAGTGAGTCAGACTAGGAAACAGTTTTCCACAGCCAAAAACGAAACAACGTCGAAGCCGATAATAAACAAAATTGCGCATTAGAAAAAATGTGAAACTGTCTAAATTCTGATGATGGATAAAATTCCAAACATCAGTAAGCCTCGTAAATTCATGTTATTCGTGATTGATGAATTAACGATAAGCGTACTTTCTTAGTTGTTCAGTCTTCAATCAAAAATATGAGAGACACATTTATGACTTGTAGACGTAGTCTAGAAGAATATTGGTTTGAAGTTCCCTAAATTGCACATCAAATTAGCAAACGCAACATTAAAGCTATTGCAAGAATTTGACTACACTGAATGACTTTATGAATTGACAAAAAGAGGTAACAATGAAAGAAAATCAGCACAAAACGAAAATACGTTTTTTTTAATGCTTATTGTAAGAATGACAACGTATGTAAGTATCTACTACCCTGCACGCAGTAAAATAGTTTAATAACATGTTTATCAATTGATTTCCTTGTCTCTATGACCGCGAACTAATAAAGTTTAGCAACAATACATCTTTGTATCAGCATAATTTGGCTTATACAATCGATCTAGTGATTTCGTGCGATCCGAGAATTATAAACGAAGTAGAAGTTGCAAATAGGTGAGATAAGATCGACCGTGCATTTCTATGATCAAGTTATTGAAAATCGATGCATATCGACTGGTTATCTCAAAAACGTGTGTATTAGAAAAGTTCGGTGGCATCAGAAAGTGAGATCGAATTTAAGTGAGTCAGACTAGGAAACAGTTTTCCACAGCCAAAAACGAAACAACGTCGAAGCCGATAATAAACAAAAATGCGCATTACAAAAAATGTGAAACTGTCTAAATTCTAATGATGGATAAAATTCCAAACATCAGTAAGCCTCGTAAATTCATGTTATTCATGATTGATGAATTAACGATAAGCGTACTTTCTTAGTTGTTCAGTCTTCAATCAAAAATATGAGAGACACATTTATGACTTGTAGACGTAGTCTAGAAGAATATTGGTTTGAAGTTCCCTAAATTGCACATCAAATTAGCAAACGCAACATTAAAGCTATTGCAAGAATTTGACTACACTGAATGACTTTATGAATTGACAAAAAGAGGTAACAATGAAAGAAAATCAGCACAAAACGAAAATACGTTTTTTTTAATGCTTATTGTAAGAATGACAACGTATGTAAGTATCTACTACCCTGCACGCAGTAAAATAGTTTAATAACATGTTTATCAATTGATTTCCTTGTCTCTATGACCGCGAACTAATAAAGTTTAGCAACAATACATCTTTGTATCAGCATAATTTGGTTTATACAATCGATCTAGTGATTTCGTGCGATCCGAGAATTATAAACGAAGTAGAAGTTGCAAATAGGTGAGATAAGATCGACCGTGCATTTCTATGATCAAGTTATTGAAAATCGATGCATATCGACTGGTTATCTCAAAAACGTGTGTATTAGAAAAGTTCGGTGGCATCAGAAAGTGAGATCGAATTTAAGTGAGTCAGACTAGGAAACAGTTTTCCACAGCCAAAAACGAAACAACGTCGAAGCCGATAATAAACAAAATTGCGCATTAGAAAAAATGTGAAACTGTCTAAATTCTGATGATGGATAAAATTCCAAACATCAGTAAGCCTCGTAAATTCATGTTATTCATGATTGATGAATTAACGATAAGCGTACTTTCTTAGTTGTTCAGTCTTCAATCAAAAATATGAGAGACACATTTATGACTTGTAGACGTAGTCTAGAAGAATATTGGTTTGAAGTTCCCTAAATTGCACATCAAATTAGCAAACGCAACATTAAAGCTATTGCAAGAATTTGACTACACTGAATGACTTTATGAATTGACAAAAAGAGGTAACAATGAAAGAAAATCAGCACAAAACGAAAATACGTTTTTTTTAATGCTTATTGTAAGAATGACAACGTATGTAAGTATCTACTACCCTGCACGCAGTAAAATAGTTTAATAACATGTTTATCAATTGATTTCCTTGTCTCTATGACCGCGAACTAATAAAGTTTAGCAACAATACATCTTTGTATCAGCATAATTTGGTTTATACAATCGATCTAGTGATTTCGTGCGATCCGAGAATTATAAACGAAGTAGAAGTTGCAAATAGGTGAGATAAGATCGACCGTGCATTTCTATGATCAAGTTATTGAAAATCGATGCATATCGACTGGTTATCTCAAAAACGTGTGTATTAGAAAAGTTCGGTGGCATCAGAAAGTGAGATCGAATTTAAGTGAGTCAGACTAGGAAACAGTTTTCCACAGCCAAAAACGAAACAACGTCGAAGCCGATAATAAACAAAATTGCGCATTAGAAAAAATGTGAAACTGTCTAAATTCTGATGATGGATAAAATTCCAAACATCAGTAAGCCTCGTAAATTCATGTTATTCATGATTGATGAATTAACGATAAGCGTACTTTCTTAGTTGTTCAGTCTTCAATCAAAAATATGAGAGACACATTTATGACTTGTAGACGTAGTCTAGAAGAATATTGGTTTGAAGTTCCCTAAATTGCACATCAAATTAGCAAACGCAACATTAAAGCTATTGCAAGAATTTGACTACACTGAATGACTTTATGAATTGACAAAAAGAGGTAACAATGAAAGAAAATCAGCACAAAACGAAAATACGTTTTTTTTAATGCTTATTGTAAGAATGACAACGTATGTAAGTATCTACTACCCTGCACGCAGTAAAATAGTTTAATAACATGTTTATCAATTGATTTCCTTGTCTCTATGACCGCGAACTAATAAAGTTTAGCAACAATACATCTTTGTATCAGCATAATTTGGTTTATACAATCGATCTAGTGATTTCGTGCGATCCGAGAATTATAAACGAAGTAGAAGTTGCAAATAGGTGAGATAAGATCGACCGTGTATTTCTATGATCAAGTTATTGAAAATCGATGCATATCGACTGGTTATCTCAAAAACGTGTGTATTAGAAAAGTTCGGTGGCATCAGAAAGTGAGATCGAATTTAAGTGAGTCAGACTAGGAAACAGTTTTCCACAGCCAAAAACGAAACAACGTCGAAGCCGATAATAAACAAAATTGCGCATTAGAAAAAATGTGAAACTGTCTAAATTCTGATGATGGATAAAATTCCAAACATCAGTAAGCCTCGTAAATTCATGTTATTCATGATTGATGAATTAACGATAAGCGTACTTTCTTAGTTGTTCAGTCTTCAATCAAAAATATGAGAGACACATTTATGACTTGTAGACGTAGTCTAGAAGAATATTGGTTTGAAGTTCCCTAAATTGCACATCAAATTAGCAAACGCAACATTAAAGCTATTGCAAGAATTTGACTACACTGAATGACTTTATGAATTGACAAAAAGAGGTAACAATGAAAGAAAATCAGCACAAAACGAAAATACGTTTTTTTTAATGCTTATTGTAAGAATGACAACGTATGTAAGTATCTACTACCCTGCACGCAGTAAAATAGTTTAATAACATGTTTATCAATTGATTTCCTTGTCTCTATGACCGCGAACTAATAAAGTTTAGCAACAATACATCTTTGTATCAGCATAATTTGGTTTATACAATCGATCTAGTGATTTCGTGCGATCCGAGAATTATAAACGAAGTAGAAGTTGCAAATAGGTGAGATAAGATCGACCGTGTATTTCTATGATCAAGTTATTGAAAATCGATGCATATCGACTGGTTATCTCAAAAACGTGTGTATTAGAAAAGTTCGGTGGCATCAGAAAGTGAGATCGAATTTAAGTGAGTCAGACTAGGAAACAGTTTTCCACAGCCAAAAACGAAACAACGTCGAAGCCGATAATAAACAAAATTTCGCATTAGAAAAAATGTGAAACTGTCTAAATTCTGATGATGGATAAAATTCCAAACATCAGTAAGCCTCGTAAATTCATGTTATTCATGATTGATGAATTAACGATAAGCGTACTTTCTTAGTTGTTCAGTCTTCAATCAAAAATATGAGAGACACATTTATGACTTGTAGACGTAGTCTAGAAGAATATTGGTTTGAAGTTCCCTAAATTGCACATCAAATTAGCAAACGCAACATTAAAGCTATTGCAAGAATTTGACTACACTGAATGACTTTATGAATTGACAAAAAGAGGTAACAATGAAAGAAAATCAGCACAAAACGAAAATACGTTTTTTTTAATGCTTATTGTAAGAATGACAACGTATGTAAGTATCTACTACCCTGCACGCAGTAAAATAGTTTAATAACATGTTTATCAATTGATTTCCTTGTCTCTATGACCGCGAACTAATAAAGTTTAGCAACAATACATCTTTGTATCAGCATAATTTGGTTTATACAATCGATCTAGTGATTTCGTGCGATCCGAGAATTATAAACGAAGTAGAAGTTGCAAATAGGTGAGATAAGATCGACCGTGCATTTCTATGATCAAGTTATTGAAAATCGATGCATATCGACTGGTTATCTCAAAAACGTGTGTATTAGAAAAGTTCGGTGGCATCAGAAAGTGAGATCGAATTTAAGTGAGTCAGACTAGGAAACAGTTTTCCACAGCCAAAAACGAAACAACGTCGAAGCCGATAATAAACAAAATTGCGCATTAGAAAAAATGTGAAACTGTCTAAATTCTGATGATGGATAAAATTCCAAACATCAGTAAGCCTCGTAAATTCATGTTACCCATGATTGATGAATTAACGATAAGCGTACTTTCTTAGTTGTTCAGTCTTCAATCAAAAATATGAGAGACACATTTATGACTTGTAGACGTAGTCTAGAAGAATATTGGTTTGAAGTTCCCTAAATTGCACATCAAATTAGGAAACGCAACATTAAAGCTATTGCAAGAATTTGACTACACTGAATGACTTTATGAATTGACAAAAAGAGGTAACAATGAAAGAAAATCAGCACAAAACGAAAATACGTTTTTTTTAATGCTTATTGTAAGAATGACAACGTATGTAAGTATCTACTACCCTGCACGCAGTAAAATAGTTTAATAACATGTTTATCAATTGATTTCCTTGTCTCTATGACCGCGAACTAATAAAGTTTAGCAACAATACATCTTTGTATCAGCATAATTTGGTTTATACAATCGATCTAGTGATTTCGTGCGATCCGAGAATTATAAACGAAGTAGAAGTTGCAAATAGGTGAGATAAGATCGACCGTGCATTTCTATGATCAAGTTATTGAAAATCGATGCATATCGACTGGTTATCTCAAAAACGTATGTATCAGGAAAGTTCTGTGGCATTTATCGCTTGGATCAGAAAGTGAGATCGAATTTAAGTGAGTCAGACTAGGAAACAGTTTTCCACAGCCAAAAACGAAACAACGTCGAAGCCGATAATAAACAAAATTGCGCATTAGAAAAAATGTGAAACTGTCTAAATTCTGATGATGGATAAAATTCCAAACATCAGTAAGCCTCGTAAATTCATGTTATTCGTGATTGATGAATTAACGATAAGCGTACTTTCTTAGTTGTTCAGTCTTCAATCAAAAATATGAGAGACACATTTATGACTTGTAGACGTAGTCTAGAAGAATATTGGTTTGAAGTTCCCTAAATTGCACATCAAATTAGCAAACGCAACATTAAAGCTATTGCAAGAATTTGACTACACTGAATGACTTTATGAATTGACAAAAAGAGGTAACAATGAAAGAAAATCAGCACAAAACGAAAATACGTTTTTTTTAATGCTTATTGTAAGAATGACAACGTATGTAAGTATCTACTACCCTGCACGCAGTAAAATAGTTTAATAACATGTTTACCAATTGATTTCCTTGTCTCTATGACCGCGAACTAATAAAGTTTAGCAACAATACATCTTTGTATCAGCATAATTTGGTTTATACAATCGATCTAGTGATTTCGTGCGATCCGAGAATTATAAACGAAGTAGAAGTTGCAAATAGGTGAGATAAGATCGACCGTGCATTTCTATGATCAAGTTATTGAAAATCGATGCATATCGACTGGTTATCTCAAAAACGTGTGTATTAGAAAAGTTCGGTGGCATCAGAAAGTGAGATCGAATTTAAGTGAGTCAGACTAGGAAACAGTTTTCCACAGCCAAAAACGAAACAACGTCGAAGCCGATAATAAACAAAAATGCGCATTACAAAAAATGTGAAACTGTCTAAATTCTAATGATGGATAAAATTCCAAACATCAGTAAGCCTCGTAAATTCATGTTACTCATGATTGATGAATTAACGATAAGCGTACTTTCTTAGTTGTTCAGTCTTCAATCAAAAATATGAGAGACACATTTATGACTTGTAGACGTAGTCTAGAAGAATATTGGTTTGAAGTTCCCTAAATTGCACATCAAATTAGGAAACGCAACATTAAAGCTATTGCAAGAATTTGACTACACTGAATGACTTTATGAATTGACAAAAAGAGGTAACAATGAAAGAAAATCAGCACAAAACGAAAATACGTTTTTTTTAATGCTTATTGTAAGAATGACAACGTATGTAAGTATCTACTACCCTGCACGCAGTAAAATAGTTTAATAACATGTTTATCAATTGATTTCCTTGTCTCTATGACCGCGAACTAATAAAGTTTAGCAACAATACATCTTTGTATCAGCATAATTTGGTTTATACAATCGATCTAGTGATTTCGTGCGATCCGAGAATTATAAACGAAGTAGAAGTTGCAAATAGGTGAGATAAGATCGACCGTGCATTTCTATGATCAAGTTATTGAAAATCGATGCATATCGACTGGTTATCTCAAAAACGTGTGTATTAGAAAAGTTCGGTGGCATCAGAAAGTGAGATCGAATTTAAGTGAGTCAGACTAGGAAACAGTTTTCCACAGCCAAAAACGAAACAACGTCGAAGCCGATAATAAACAAAATTGCGTATTAGAAAAAATGTGAAACTGTCTAAATTCTGATGATGGATAAAATTCCAAACATCAGTAAGCCTCGTAAATTCATGTTATTCGTGATTGATGAATTAACGATAAGCGTACTTTCTTAGTTGTTCAGTCTTCAATCAAAAATATGAGAGACACATTTATGACTTGTAGACGTAGTCTAGAAGAATATTGGTTTGAAGTTCCCTAAATTGCACATCAAATTAGCAAACGCAACATTAAAGCTATTGCAAGAATTTGACTACACTGAATGACTTTATGAATTGACAAAAAGAGGTAACAATGAAAGAAAATCAGCACAAAACGAAAATACGTTTTTTTTAATGCTTATTGTAAGAATGACAACGTATGTAAGTATCTACTACCCTGCACGCAGTAAAATAGTTTAATAACATGTTTATCAATTGATTTCCTTGTCTCTATGACCGCGAACTAATAAAGTTTAGCAACAATACATCTTTGTATCAGCATAATTTGGTTTATACAATCGATCTAGTGATTTCGTGCGATCCGAGAATTATAAACGAAGTAGAAGTTGCAAATAGGTGAGATAAGATCGACCGTGCATTTCTATGATCAAGTTATTGAAAATCGATGCATATCGACTGGTTATCTCAAAAACGTATGTATCAGGAAAGTTCTGTGGCATTTATCGCTTGGATCAGAAAGTGAGATCGAATTTAAGTGAGTCAGACTAGGAAACAGTTTTCCACAGCCAAAAACGAAACAACGTCGAAGCCGATAATAAACAAAATTGCGCATTAGAAAAAATGTGAAACTGTCTAAATTCTGATGATGGATAAAATTCCAAACATCAGTAAGCCTCGTAAATTCATGTTATTCGTGATTGATGAATTAACGATAAGCGTACTTTCTTAGTTGTTCAGTCTTCAATCAAAAATATGAGAGACACATTTATGACTTGTAGACGTAGTCTAGAAGAATATTGGTTTGAAGTTCCCTAAATTGCACATCAAATTAGCAAACGCAACATTAAAGCTATTGCAAGAATTTGACTACACTGAATGACTTTATGAATTGACAAAAAGAGGTAACAATGAAAGAAAATCAGCACAAAACGAAAATACGTTTTTTTTAATGCTTATTGTAAGAATGACAACGTATGTAAGTATCTACTACCCTGCACGCAGTAAAATAGTTTAATAACATGTTTATCAATTGATTTCCTTGTCTCTATGACCGCGAACTAATAAAGTTTAGCAACAATACATCTTTGTATCAGCATAATTTGGTTTATACAATCGATCTAGTGATTTCGTGCGATCCGAGAATTATAAACGAAGTAGAAGTTGCAAATAGGTGAGATAAGATCGACCGTGCATTTCTATGATCAAGTTATTGAAAATCGATGCATATCGACTGGTTATCTCAAAAACGTGTGTATTAGAAAAGTTCGGTGGCATCAGAAAGTGAGATCGAATTTAAGTGAGTCAGACTAGGAAACAGTTTTCCACAGCCAAAAACGAAACAACGTCGAAGCCGATAATAAACAAAATTGCGCATTAGAAAAAATGTGAAACTGTCTAAATTCTGATGATGGATAAAATTCCAAACTCAGTAAGCCTCGTAAATTCATGTTATTCATGATTGATGAATTAACGATAAGCGTACTTTCTTAGTTGTTCAGTCTTCAATCCAAAATATGAGAGACACATTCATGACTTGTAGACGTAGTCTAGAAGAATATTGGTTTGAAGTTCCCTAAATTGCACTGGGGTAGCAAGGGGGCCTGTAAATAGCCCTCCTGCGGCGGGAGCATATAAAGCGGGGTTGTAGAAAGGCGTGTAAATAGCCGTCCTAAGCGGTATGTGACAAATGTTTGTCACTTATAATTAGCGGAGCGGTAAAACTATATAGCGGTAAACAAAAGCTAGTTATCAAACTAAAGATATAAATTAAATACACATAAGCGAGCGGGCGGGCGAATGATTACACGGAAGCAGCAATAAAATGGCAATACATTAAAAGAACTTGCACTCACCTGTAGACCTTGCCAGTGACTGTGGTGCGGGCTTCGGCGATGGAAGCACGCGGGCGGCGGGAGGGGGGCGAAGCTCACGTAGCTTTTCGTAAGCACAAGCACTACATGCACTACGGTACATGTGCCGCCATCTAGGCAGCTAGCGGTGAAGCGTTATCGATCGGGAGCTAACACCACGCTTTGGATTAAATTACGCTCGCGGTAATTAGTAACTGACAAACTCCAAAGGTGGCGCCATCCCAATAATTCATTAGCATCCCATTACTAAATCCGCGCGTGACCATCCTGCCCGCCTTGAAAGTTCGCAGGACTTTCAACAAATATATAAAGATACTAAGATAGGAAGCGTAAAGCTTAAATAGCGGGAAGTTATTTGAAAAGAAACAAATTTTAATTAATAATAAGCCATCATGAATGTTTACGAGTAGAGTTGAAGCGGTTGATGACATGCGGTACTCTAATTTATTCTAGCGGTAGCGGATATAATTTTACAACTGGACGTTTAAGAAATCCAGATTTCGTTTTTACCAAAGCAACGCGTATAATGTTATCGACACCTGGATACACCTCTTGTATAACGCCAAGTGGCCAGCGGAGCGGTGGAATGTCATCTTGATGAATAAGAACTACTGTCCCAACCTTCACGTAGTTATCTGATGTACACCACTTCTGTCTGACTTGCAACGTATGCAGGTACTCTAATCTCCATTTCCTCCAATAGGAATTAACCAAACCATCTAACAACGCTTTGCGATTAGTTAGACTCATCTGATTTGCGGACAATTCAGACGCGGGTAAATACTGCAAAGGAGTGGACAACAAAAAATGTGCGGGTGTGAGAATTTCGGGGTTGGGATCTGCGGATAAAAGACATAAAGGTCTGGAATTCATAAGACATTCTATTTGATTCAACACAGTTAACATCTCTTCGTAAGTGAGAATTTGTGCGCCTATTACTCTATTTAAATGGGTTTTAACGGATTTAATGTTTGATTCCCATAAACCTCCAAAATGTGGAGCCCGAGGCGGGATCATCTTCCAAATGATTCGGTATTTAGTTAATTCATCATTCCATGCGGATATAAAATTATTTGAAACTAGAAGTTTGTACATTTCATCTAACTGAGCCTTTGCGCCAACAAAATTAGTGCCATTATCTGAATACATGAAAGAAACTGGACCTCGACGAGATATAAAACGTTTGAAAGCGGCAAGAAATGAGTCCGTTGACAAATCCGAGGCTAACTCAATATGTATAGCCTTTGTCGTTAAGCATACGAACAGGCAAATGTAAGCCTTTTGTGAATGATGACCACGTTTGCGTACAAGCGTTATCTTAAATGGGCCCGCGTAATCTACTCCCGTGTGACAGAAAGCTTTGGCCTCCATTACACGGCTTGACGGAAGGTCAGCCATCATGGGAGTTGGGTGTGAAGGTGATACTCGAAAACATGATTTACACATATGCACTCTTTTTCTTATAACGTTTCTAGCGGACAATATCCAAAAGCGTTGACGAATAATGGACATCAAAAGGTCCGGACCAGTGTGCAAGTTTGTATTATGAAAATAATCAACAATAATATTTATTATGTGATCGTGTTTTGGCAATAAAGCGGGGTGTTGCGTTTCAAACGGTAAATCAGAGTTCGAAAGTCTACCCTGAATACGCAAAATTCCATCTTCGTCAATAAATGGACTAAGTTTACGAATATTTTTCGAAGGTAAATCTAATTTTCTAATGCTGGCAATATCATGACCAAAATATTTAGCTTGAAGAGCTCGAATAATAGCTTTCTCAGCAGTATTTAAATCGGATGCGGTTACAAACTTGTTTCGCGGTAATTTTCTTATAAATCGAAGTACATAAACAACACAGCGAAGAAGTTTTGACCATAACGAAATTCTCAACCCATGTTGATATATTGGGGAATCTTCGACAACAGTTAAAGCGGTAAGTGTTACAGATTTTTTCATTTCAGGTATGTCACTTCCAGATTTACAAGGTACAAAAGGTTCAATAGGCCATTGTGAAATAGGATAGCAGGCCCAAGAAGGACCCTGCCACCAAAGCGAGTTATTAATAATTTGTGACGGTAAAAGACCTCGTGACACACAATCGCTAGGATTTTCCTTACCATTAATATGAAAAAAGCGGTCAGGTGATAAATTCTCCTGAATTTGAGCGATGCGGTTTCCTACAAACATTGACCATCTATGCGGGGAAGATTTAATCCAAGAAAGAGCAATTGTAGAATCTGAGAAAGCGTATATAGCGGTGATAGGATGTAAAGAATTATAAGCGTTATAAATAAGTTTAACTAATTTTGACAAAACAAGAGCGGCACAAAGCTCAAGGCGAGCTAATGTAGTTATCTTAACCGGAGAAACCTTTGATTTTGAGCACAATAATCTTAAAGTAATATCTCCTGTGGGATCTGTAATGTGTAAATAAACAACGCAACCGTAAGCGTTCAAGCTTGCATCACAAAATGCAACAATATTTACTTCACAGTCTTTGGAAACTCCAATATGGCGCGGTATTGCTATAGTTGAAAGTAATGGAAGCTCTTTCACAAGTGAAGAGTAGCGGTAAATAATTGTATCTGGAGGTGTATCATCCCAGTCTATTTTAGAATTCCAGAGTTCCTTAATAAGCAATTTAGCGAACAGTATAACTGGAGCAACAAAACCAAGCACGTCGAACAAGCGTGCGACTAAAGATAATATTGTTCTTTTAGTGCACTTTTCGTTAGTGTTTGAGCTCGTCATAAAAAATGAGTCATTAGCGGGAAGCCATGCAAGGCCTAAAACTTTCATGGTATTATTAGCATCATCAGAGAAGCTTACAGAAGAGCGGTGCGTTTCTGGAAGGCTATTAAGAAAGGCAGTGGAGTTACTTGCCCATTTTGTTAAATTAAAACCTCCTGATTTAAAGAGTGAAATTAGTTGTTTCGATAGTTTGATAGCTGAAATATCTTCGTGTAGGGATGTGACGAGATCATCCATATATAATTGAGACTCAGCTACACTAGCGGCTTCTGGATAACGATAACATTCTTCTGATGCTAATTGACGTATAGTACGCATTGCTAAATAAGGTGATGATTTTAAACCAAAGGGCAGACAGTTAAAAGCGAAAATGCGAAGTTTATCATTTTTAAAGTGGTACAATATTTTTAAATATTTATGGTGGTCTGTGGTCACCCTAATGCGTAAGTACATTTGTTCCACATCAGCGCACAATGCCACAGGGAACAAACGAAAGCGGAGTAAAAGCAAAAATAAGTCTGCCTGTAAATTTGGACCAGTATGCAAGACGTCATTAAGTGACAGTCCACTAGATGTTTTAGCACTAGCATCAAGAACTACACGTAGTTTAGTGGTAGTCTTGCTTGGGCGGATAACTGCATGGTGCGGTATATAATAACCGTTATCGGTTTCCTTAGCGGTGTCGTTAATTTCAGTTAAATAACCTTTACTAATGTAATCCTGTATAACGATATCGTAATCTTCGCGGAGTGAGGGTAATTGAACAAACTTACGTTCGAGCGAAAGAAAACGGCGGTGAGCAACAGTATAAGACTTGCCAAGGTCAGCGGGATTTCTACTAAATGGTAACTCAACCGTATATCGGCCATCATTATCGCGGGTAATTGTAGAAATATATTTGTTTTCACACTCGGCTTCCTCAGGGCTAAGATGACGCTCATGAAGAATCTCCTCTAATTCCCAAAATTTATGTAAAAATGACTCAAGGTCTTTATGCGTTATAGATGAGAAAGTTTTATTTAAAGTGAATGTAGAATGAATTTTAGTATTTTCGAAAGCGGGTGGATTATCACTATAAACTGTACTAGATAGTCACAAAGAGGTATTATTATCATTTATAACAGAAAAATTATCATGTTGCGGTTTCATAATGCCGGTGTAACTCACTTCAGGTACGTCACCCATAAGAACATAACCGAAGGTTGTTTCTACGGCAGGTGGCGCTAGTGAGCCAGTATCTATACGATTACCTAAGTATATATATGGAAATAACTGAGCACCTAACACCATATCAATCACACCTGGAACGTTCCAATTTGAATCGGCAAGCGGTAAATTACGTATATGATTCATATTTGAGGAATTTATAAAATAAGCGGGTAATTTATCTGTAATAGAGTCTACTACTAATGCGTGAATATAATATTTAATAGGAGAAAATCTAGATTCAATATTTAAATAAACATATCCGTGAATCGGGCGAGCGGTTAATCCAATACCTCTAATATAAGAATTATTTAAAGGTATAATCGGTAATTTAAGTAATTTACAACAATTGACAGTTATTAAATTATTTTGGGAACCATTATCTATTAAAGATCTAACTATTTTACGTTCCCCTTTATTCGAGTGAGCGTATATTTGAGCGGTTGATAATAAAATATTACTATTCGATTTTATTTCCGAACTGTGAGTCAACGTGGTAGCGGTCGTATTATTTTGTTGTTGTATCGTTTTCTTAGAGTGTAAACAAGTATTCGAAGCGGCATCATGATGATCGTAACTCTGAACAACAGGTTGAGATTGAACCTGGGACCGACCGTAATCGGACCGCGCGGCATCACTCGGAATTCCATGTACCTGCGACCGACTGACCTGCCTGTCCATGTCAGCGTAGTCATTCGATGGACTGGGTACGCTTTTCCTATTTCGATTCGCCCGTTTATTACCAAAACACAATAAAGTATGATGATATTTCTTACAATTATTGCATGTTAACTTTGATTGACATGCTTTTAATGTATGCGATAAGCTTAAACAATTTATGCAACCCTTGTTCGATTTAATAAAATCATAACGTGCTTGCGGTGAAATCATATTTTTAAATTCATTACAACGATATAACTGCGTGTGGTGCGAGCTCGAGCAAAGATCGCACGTAGATAAGGATCTACCTGTGCACGAAACCGGTTTGTTAACCCTTTCAGTGCGGACTGGGTCATTATAACTATTAGAAATAAAAGATTTATGATTTTTAGATTTCTCTATGTTACATTTCGGTGCAGAGCGTTCTAATATTTTAATCTGATCCTGTATGAATTTAATAAACATTTCAGTTGTGGGTATTTTAATACCACGAACCGATGCTTCAAAAGAATGTAACGTTTGAGGATCCAACCTTCTCAGTGAGCATTGTAATAAAATAAAATCAGTTAAATCGAGTAAATTTAATTGTTTTAAAGCGGCAATCGAAGATGAAATTTTTTCAATATACTACATATTTAAACTATTTGCGGTAGGTGAACAATTTTTTAAATCTAATATATTATTCAGATAATGACATCCTAAAGCTCGTTTATCCTGATATTTACTAATTAGATTCGACCAAATAATATTATATGTTTCACCTGTGGGTATTATACCAGCGGTTAACTTTAATGCACTATGTGTTAATTTGTCCATTAAATACTGCACACGTTGCGCATCACACAGTTGCGGGTTATCGTGAATGTTAGCTTTAAAAGCCTGGTAAAATGTTTCCCATCCTTCAAGAGAGCGTCCGTCAAAGGAAGGAAGTGAAATTGTTGGCAATGTTACATTTATGGCGGCGGTAGTTCTCATTACATTTGACGAATTACCAATTTTAATTTTGTTACGAGCGCGTCTTACGTAATTATATAACGTGTCAAAAGACGATAAAGCTGCGTATTCAGGCTCAACTTCGGGGTTTTGCTTTAAATTTAAATCATTGATATCATCCAAATTGCTTTCAAATCTAACACGCATGTCATCAATCGATTCTGATTCGGCAAGAAAAGTTTCAATTAATTCCGAATCAAACTCCGAAATATTTTTTGATTTATTATATAAATCATTAATTTGTGCAAATGCTAAATTATTCTTCGCGATAAGTTTCTTTAGTTGTCTATTTTCCATAATGAAGTTTTGAAATAACTGACTAAAAAATAACACTAAATGAACTAAGTTAATAAATATAATTCAATATGCGGTTACGAGTTATTATTACTAATAGCGATGAATGTAATTAACTTTCACATACAATACAATGCTGTAACAAAATGGCGAATGGGGGTAATCATAAATTAATTCTAATTTTAATTAAAATTTAAGCTGGATCTAATCCAGGCTCGCAGGACCAAACTTTGGGGTAGCAAGGGGGCGTGTAAATAGCCCTCCTGCGGCGGGAGCATATAAAGCGGGGTTGTAGAAAGGCGTGTGAATAGCCGTCCTAAGCGGTATGTGACAAATGTTTGTCACTTATAATTAGCGGAGCGGTAAAACTATATAGCGGTAAACAAAAGCTAGTAATCAAACTAAAGATATAAATTAAATACACATAAGCGAGCGGGCGGGCGAATGATTACACGGAAGCAGCAATAAAATGGCAATACATTAAAAGAACTTGCACTCACCTGTAGACCTTGCCAGTGACTGTGGTGCGGGCTTCGGCGATGGAAGCACGCGGGCGGCGGGAGGGGGGCGAAGCTCACGTAGCTTTTCGTAAGCACAAGCACTACATGCACTACGGTACATGTGCCGCCATCTAGGCAGCTAGCGGTGAAGCGTTATCGATCGGGAACTAACACCACGCTTTGGATTAAATTACGCTCGCCGTAATTAGTAACTGACAAACTCCAAAGGTGGCGCCATCCCAATAATTCATTAGCATCCCATTACTAAATCCGCGCGTGACCATGCACATCAAATTAGCAAACGCAACATTAAAGCTATTGCAAGAATTTGACTACACTGAATGACTTTATGAATTGACAAAAAGAGGTAACAATGAAAGAAAATCAGCACAAAACGAAAACACGTTTTTTTTAATGCTTATTGTAAGAATGAAAACGTATGTAAGTATCTACTACCCTGCACGCAGTAAAATAATTTAATAACATGTTTATCAATTGATTTCCTTGTCTCTATGACCGCGAACTAATAAAGTTTAGCAACAGTGCATATTTGTATCAGCATCATTTGGTTTATACAATCGACCTAGTGATTTCGTGCGATCCGAGAATTATAAACGAAGTAGAAGTTGCAAATAGGTGAGATAAGATCGACCGTGCATTTCTATGATCAAGTTATTGAAAATCGATGCATATCGACTGGTTATCTCAAAAACGTGTGTATTAGAAAAGTTCGGTGGCATCAGAAAGTGAGATCGAATTTAAGTGAGTCAGACTAGGAAACAGTTTTCCACAGCCAAAAACGAAACAACGTCGAAGCCGATAATAAACAAAATTGCGCATTAGAAAAAATGTGAAACTGTCTAAATTCTGATGATGGATAAAATTCCAAACATCAGTAAGCCTCGTAAATTCATGTTACTCATGATTGATGAATTAACGATAAGCGTACTTTCTTAGTTGTTCAGTCTTCAATCAAAAATATGAGAGACACATTTATGACTTGTAGACGTAGTCTAGAAGAATATTGGTTTGAAGTTCCCTAAATTGCACATCAAATAAGCAAACGCAACATTCAAGTTATCGCAAGAATTCGACTACACTGAATTACTTTATGAATTGACAAAAAGAGGTAACAATGAAAGAAAATCAGCACAAAACGAAAATACGTTTTTTTTAATGCTTATTGTAAGAATGACAACGTATGTAAGTATCTTATTATATTATATATCATATCATATATTATATATATATCATATTATATATTTTAACGGGACCTGTCCCTCTTGTGGCTGCGCGTAGACCATGGGGGTTGTACCCGAGTCTACGCGTGCCTGTACAGGTCCCAGAGCAGTGATGCAGGTTCAGCTCTGATAGAGCATGTGCAAGAGGGAACTAACCGCGTGCTTGAGCAGTACTCATCTGCGGAGGTGGTGGTTCTTGGAGACTTTAACGCTCACCACCAATTGTGGCTGGGGTCCAGAACCACTGACCTCCCGGGTCGGGCTGCCTACGATTTCGCCTTGGCCTACGGCCTCTCCCAGCTGGTGACACAGCCCACCCGTGTCCCAGATATTGAGGGGCACGAGCCTTCTCTGTTGGACCTTCTGCTGACTACCGATCCAGCCGGATACAGTGTGGTGGTCGACGCTCCGCTTGGATCGTCTGATCACTGCCTTATCCGTGCTGCCACACCACTTTCTCGTCCTAGTCGTGGAACGACGACCAGGTATCGAAGAGTTTGGCAGTATTTGTCAGCAGATTGGGATGGATTGCGTGAATTTTACGCATCCTACCCATGGGAGCGGTTCTGCTTTTCCTCTGCTGATCCTGACGTCTGTGCGGACCGTCTTAAAGACGTGGTGCTCCAGGGGATGGAATTGTTTATTCCCTCCTCTGAAGTGCCCGTTGGGGGTCGCAGCAGACCCTGGTATAACAATGCCAGCAGGGATGCTGCACACCTCAAGCGGTCCGCATACGTGGCATGGGATAATGCCAGGAGACGTCAGGACCCTAACATCTCAGAGGAAAGGCGGAAATATAACGCCGCTTCCAGGTCCTACAAGAAGGTTATTGCCAAGGCGAAGTCGGAGCACGTTGCTAGAGTTGGCGAGCGACTAAAGAGCTATCCCTCTGGGAGCCGTGCTTTTTGGTCGCTCGCCAAAGCCGCAGAAGGAAACTTTTGCAGGTCTAGTCTCCCACCACTGCGAAAGTCCGATGACAGTCTGGCCCATAGTGCGAAAGAGAAGGCTGACCTTCTGGTCAAACTCTTCGCCTCGAACTCGACCGTGGACGACGGGGGTGCCACACCACCGAACATCTCCCGGTGTGATAGTTCCCTTTTTTTTTTTTTTTTTTTTTTTTTTTTTTTTTTTTTTTTTTTCGGGTAGAGGGCCGAACCTCCTACGAGGTCCCCGCGCAAAAGGGGCGCGCGGGGTATGTGAGACTCAACGATCTGCATGGTGTTGTGAGCAGACCGCGGGCCCAAGGATTTTAGAGCCCACCCACTAAACGACTCCCCTGCACTCTTACACCCGACGTCCGATCCCCTCCGAGGTCAGAACCCGGATGAGGTAGGGGGGCTACCGCGGTCAACACTACAACCAGACAGCGCGGCTCACCCCAAGGACGCCCAGCCGACGGAGCCTTCGAGGCGAATCGAAGGCTCTGAAACGTCGGCCGTCTCGGTACGGCAGCCCGTCGGGCCGCCCAGACGGTGCCGCTGGTGTCCCGGAATACCCCGCTGGACCAGAACCAGCCTGCCGGGTCGGGACGCGATACACCGTCGACCGGTCGCTCTATTCACTCCACGGCAGCGCGCTAGAGTGCTGGTAGCGCGCCGCGCGGCCTCACCCCCTCAGGTCGCCCCTTGACCTTCACCGGGGGGAGGCCGCCACCTACAGGGGCCGGGACGTACGGGCGTATTCCCGCCTCCGGCCCCCGGCTCGACGGCGACGGATCGGTGCGGAAAGGGAAGAGCTCTCCCTCTCTCGCTCCGCCGCCTCCTTCTGCGAGATGGTGGACTCGCAGAAGTCGAGCATCGCCTTCCAGGACGCGTCGCTGCCGAGCATCGTAGCCACGACGCGCGGCAGCGAGAGGTCCTCTCCTATGACCGCGACGAGGGCGGCGCGTTGCTCGTCGAATCCAGAGCAACGCGCCAGCGTGTGTTCCGCTGTGTCTTCCTCGTCGCGGTCCGCGCAGTGGTGGCACTGCGCCGTCGGTTCCCTTCCGGCTATCTTGTGCAAGTACCGGCCGAAACAACCATGGCCGGTAAGCATCTGCGTTAGCCGGAAGGTGAGGCATCCGCGGTCGCGGCCCACCCAGTCCGCGAGAACCGGGCGGACCGCCTCGACGGTTCGGAGGCCGGCCGACGGGTCCGCCAAGCGGCGAGACCACGCCTCCAGCACGGACCGCCGAGAGTGGAGCCTCCGCGCTCGAACTACACCTTCGCCGGGGCGCCCTTCCCCCCTAGAGCGGAGGTCGCTACGCCACCTGTAATCGGCAGCGAGCGCCTCCGCCTCCAGGTCCCAGGGTGGCGCCCCGGCGAGCAAGCACGCCGCCTCGAAGGAGACGGTGCGGTATCCTCGGATCGCCCTGACCGCGATCGCACGCTGCGGACGTCGCAGAGCCGCGACGTTCTTGCGGGTCAGGGCGCGGCACCATACGGGAGCCCCGTATAGTGCCATCGACCGCACCACCCCCATGTAGAGGCGGCGCGCCACCTGATCGGGACCCCCGACGTTTGGAAGCAGCCGGCTCAGAGAGCCGGCCGTCGCCATCAGTCGAGGGCCCAACTTCTCAAAGTGAGCGCGGAAGTTCCACCGACTATCCAGTTCGAGGCCGAGGTACCGAAGACCGGTCACCCCAACCCCGACGCGGACGCCTCCGATCACGAGGTGGGCACCCACAGGCGGCGCTCGTCCCGGCCCGTGAAAAAGCAGGGCCTGGGTTTTATCGAGCGCCACCTCGAGCCCCAACCGTCGGATCCTAGTGACGACGTGTGCCACGCCTGCGCACGCCAGACGGGCAGACTCCCGGTAGTCCCTCCCCGGAGCCACGACCAACGTGTCGTCGGCGTAACATATTACGCTCAGCCCGGGGAGGGGACCCCGAATGACGCCCCGCAGGACCCAGTCGTAGCCGATGTTCCACAGCAGGGGGCCCAGGACAGACCCCTGCGGAACACCGCGCTCGACGGGGAAGCGGTACATCGTCCCACCGTGTCCGATGCACTGGATCGACCTGCCCTCGAGGTAGGAGCCGATCAGTCGGCGGAGGTATGCGGGGACGCCGTGATACTCCAGCGCCCCCGCGATCACCGACCAGGGCAGGGTGTTGAAGGCGTTCCTTACATCTAAGGATAGCGCCATCGCCACCCCGCCCCGGGATACGGCTTCGTCGGAGAGGGCCCGCACGCGCAGAATTGCGTCGATAGTCGAGCGGCCCTCTCTGAAGCCGTATTGCTCCGCCGAAAGATCGGGACCCGTCTCGGTCAGGTGCCGGACGATGCGGGCGGCGACGATTCTCTCGAGCATCTTGCCCGCTTCGTCCAGCAACACGATGGGGCGATAGCCCGCGGGTGAGTCCGCGGGGCGCCCGTCCTTCCGCAGAAGGACCAGTCTGCCCGTCTTCCATTTCGACGGGAACCGTCCCGACTCGAGGCACGCTTCGAAAAGCCCCCCGAGCCGGTCCCCTAGGGCCTCGAAGGCCAAGCTCCAGACCCGGCCGTGAACGCCGTCAGGGCCGGGGGCCGTGTCCTTCGCTCTCATTTTGGACACGGCCGCATGGATCTCCGCCCCCGTGATAGGGGGAGGGGGCTCCTCGGCAGCGGGAACGCTGGGGCGACGTGGAGGTGTGCCCCACGTGGCGTCCATCTGGGGGGGCTCAAAGTCCCCCCCCGCTGCCGGCGGGAAAAGCGCGGAAACTATCTCCCGCAGCTGCCGAGGCTGGAGCCGCTCGGTCACCGGGAGCGCCCACGGCTGCAGTTTCCTGCGAACCATCTTGTATGGGCGCCCCCAGGGATCTTCGTCGAGCGACTCCAGGAGAGTCTTCATGCTCTGCTTCTTGGCCTCGCCGATGGCCAGCTGCAGCGCCGTCTGCTTTTGACGACAGTCAGCGTGCAGCTGGGCCGCCGTCTCCGCGAACGCAGCGTCGCGACGACGGCGGCGGCGGTGGCGTGCGCTCCGGCGGCGCGCCCTCACGCACTCCTCACGGAGTCTCGCGATCTCGGGCGACCACCAGAACGCACCCCCACGTGGTGCTCGGGGGCCGACCCGGGGCATGGCGGCATCACAAATGTTTGCCATGGTGCCCCGGAACCAGTCGACCTCCGCATCCACGTCCGCGAGCCGCGCGGGTTTTGGCGCCCACGCAGCAACAGCGGCCGCCTCCATCAGCAACTCCTTGTTCATCCGTTTCAAGGCCCACCTGGGGAACGAACGGGGCGCACCTTGCGGGAGCTCCTCCTCGCCGCGGGCGCCCGCGGCTGACGACGACGACAAGGAGGAGGCGGAGAGCTCGAATCGGACGTATCTGTGGTCCGAGAGCGTCTCCGCCCCCTCGAGTACGCGCCAGCCGCGGGTTCGGCATGCGACGGACGGGGACGCGAACGTCACGTCCACATGAGACTGCCCGTTCCACCGCACGCAAGTCGCAACCGAACCTCTGTTTATGAGAAAGAGGCTGGTCGCGATCGCCCACTCCGAAAGGGCCTCGCCTCGCGCATCCGTGCGGGGGGAACCCCAAGCCGTGCACTTGGCATTGAAGTCCCCCGCGACGATGACAGGGCGGGACCCGAGGCGGTGTAAAAGCGCCTCGAGCCCGCCCAGAAACCGTTCGAATTCGGCGAGGCTCCTGTTCGGAGAAAAGTACGCCCCGATCACGACGGTCCCGTCGATCCTAGCCGCAACGTACCCGGGTCCCCTGGCCACCATATCCAAGGGGGGTAACGCCGCGGACTGTCGTAATATAATGGCCACGGAGCCGTCGACGTCCCCGATCCAGCAGTCCTGGTCAGTGGGGACGAAATACGGCTCCGCGGCGACAGCAACATCGATTGACCACTCCGCCATGGTGTGGACGAGGAGATCCTGTGCCCTGGCGGAGTGGTTCAAATTACATTGGAGGAAGCGATGGACGCAACCCATTACGGGGCTACGTCCATCGCTCCCTCGTCTGTCCCGCCCTGCGGCTCTTCTGGTGCCGCGGCGGGAACTGACTCACCGGCTGCCCTTTTTGCAGCCGGCTTCTTTTTCTTTCCGCCCCTCCTCGTTTTTGTAGAGGAGGGGGCGGACTTGCACGCCGGGCCCCCGGCCCGGTGGTCGGCCTTCCTTTTAGCCGCGTCGCACAAGACACAGTGCGGCGCGGCTGCGGTGCAGGAGGCTGCCTTGTGCCCCGGTTGGCCGCAGCGGAAGCACAGGTCACTGCGGTCCACTGTCGAGGGGCACTTGGCGAGGCCGTGGCCGGTGCCGAAGCACCGAAGACAACGCCACGGCCTGCTCTCCTGCAGTTGCACGTGGGCCACTACCCAGCCCACGCGCAGCCATCCTGGGCTGTCCGAAGGCCGACCCTGTGGAGGGGTGGCCAGGAGGTTCGCCGTTGCTACCGGGCAACGCGCCCACGTCGTCCGGGTTCCGGAGTACGTCGCCCGGAGCTCCCCGACTTTGACGTCGGCGAGGGCGCAGTTGCCCTGCGACGCGATGGCCGCGGCGACCTCCTCTTTCGTGGCGCACTCGTCGAGGCCCGTAATCTTCACCTCCGCCATCTTTACGGGCCGCGCGATGCGCACCACCTCGGGGTCCGGCAAGATTTCCCGCAGACGGACCGCCAGTTTTTCTGCCGCGGCGCTGGAATTCGCGCCGGGGCATTCTACCAGGCGGGCCCCGTTGGCCGTCTGCCGAACCTTAAGGCCACCCTCCACGCCGAGGGCGTCCACATTTACGCCGCCGCGCGCCTGAGTCATCACGTCGTGGTACGTGATGCCCCGTTCTTTGGCGGCCGGCAGCAGCTCCACGACTACTGCAGCCGACCGCGGGGCGCGCGGCCTCCTTCGTCCAGTTCGGCCCCTAGGCTCCGCTCGACCCTCTTGACGGGGAGCGGCGGCCGTAGGGGCGGGCTTGGGGCGCGGCACGACAGGCGCCGCAACCTTTTTGGGCCCGCGCCGCACCACCGTCGTCCAGGCCTCGTCCATGTTGGCCGGGGCTGGGGGCAGTGGGCGGGGCTGGGGGGTCGGTGCCGGTTTGGCGGCGTTGGTCCGCCCCTTCTTTTTGTTTCGGCTCCTGCCAGGCCCCGCCTTCGCAGGCTTGGACGGGGCAGGAGCGGACACCGGTTTTGATGCAGGGGCCGTGGGTGCCGGCGCCCCTACAGCCGCGGGTTTAGGTGCAGCCGCAGCGGGAGCTCGCGCGGGTGTAGCCTTCTTCTTCCCGCTGTATGCTTTTACAGCGGGCTGCACACTCCTGCGGGGTGCCGGCACAGGCGTACTTCCGTTAGCCTCGTGAGCGAGGGGCGGTCTCGCGCGCTCCACTTTGGAGCTGCGCGCCTCCTGTATGAGGAGCTGCCGCCTCAACTCGTCCACCTCACTGAGGCCTTCCGCTTCGGGCGGAGGAGGGGCAGGGGCCGAGCTGCGTTGCCGCTCGATGAGGTCGGCAACCATGGTCCTCAACTCGGCCATGTCCACTCGCAGCTGCCCATTCTCCGCCCGAAGTTTGCCATTCTCGTTCGAGAGTTGCTCGAGGCGGGCGTGCTGCAGGGCCACTTCCTGCCGCAAGCCCGCCGTCTCCGTCGTTGTGGTGCGGTCTACCACTTCCCTCAGACGTTCTTCTAGGGTGGCCGCTCCGGATTTTAAGGCCCGCACGCAGTCACCCTTGAGTCCACCGCCGGATGTTGCCACGACTGCGGAAACTAATTTTCCGACCACCTCGAAAGCTCGGAGGGGGTCAGAGGGACCCACCTCCGCTAGGGAGCGCTCTAGGCGCTGAACCACTCCAATCTCAAATTTTTCCCGGGCCTCACGGCAGGCGGCCCTGGACTGCGCCGAGGAGGCAGCGTCCAGTCCGCAAGAGGAACTTTTTTCGAAGCCGGTGGCGGGCGACGCCGCAGCAGTCGCCGGCCCTTCCGCCAACGCCATATATTTGGCGCTGGCAGGCTCACCCTCGGACGAGTCAGACGGAGCAGAGGATGCCGGCTGTCGGGCCGACTTCCGCTTCCGCCGAGTCCGCTGTCGCGTGTCGGTGAACAGCGCCGGTGTCTCCCGCCCACTGGACGCGTCGCCCCTCGCGGAGCTCCGCGCCGAGTAGAGCGAGATAAGGCTCTCGCAGCGCTCGAGGCGCACGGTGGGGACCCTGTCCCTTACGCGACCCGTGCTGTCGCCCCCTTCTGCGTGACAGTGTGTGCCCCCCCCAGAAACGGTGGGGCAGCGTGCGGCCGATCGCTCGACCGCACGGAGGGATTCTCCCCCCGCGGAGCGGGAGGTACCCTCCTGGGGTATTACTTTTCTCACAGATGTCATTGTTTCATTTTTCCTTTTTTATTAACCAGGGGTCGGTCCCCTGGGGTCTGGTTGGTACCCTTGGGACTGGACTCCCTCCAGCCATTCATCCCATCGCCGGGCACCAGAGCTTAGGATTGGGGCATTTTTTAAAGAGGTTTACGTCCTCGCGGCCCCGTGCCTCGCGGCAGCGGCCCCCGTCCCCCACGCGGTGAGGATTACGGGTTGGCCGGCGGCCCGCCGAGTGCAACGAGCAACACGACAGACCACCGCCCGACGCTCAAAAGAGCAACAACGACGAAGCCACGCCGGTATACCGGTACCCCCCTCTGGAGGGCGTGCCCCTGTAGCCGAAGCCGGGGACATGGCGACCAGCGGCCGGAAGATGCGTAAGCAACGCCGGCTCACTTCTCCATCGAAAGGCAGGCCAAAAGTGGCCCACCATCACCCATGGGTTACGTCCGAAACGGGTCGGACGTAACCCGAAGAAAAACAAAAAAAAAAGGGAAGAAGGGGGAAAAGAGAGGGAGCCCGAGCGTCTCCAGGAGGAACACCCTTCAGCGAGTGAAGGGCGTGGAGAGCCCGCAACTCCCCCTGCTGGTTTTGGTCCGCGTCATCCGATCTCTTTCGTTGCAAAGCCTAACTAGGCTACCCTACACCTACACCTAACCTACCTCCCTAACACCTAAGAATCCTTGCAACGAAAAAGATCGGACGATACCCCTGGGAGTGGGACTGTTCCCAGAGGATCCCGTTATCCGCCACCTACGGACGCGCCCGGTGGAAGTCCAGCAAAACTCCCCCACAGACGGAGCCCCCGGCCACGCAGAGTGCGCGCCGGGGGGCCCGCCCAGGTCCCTCGGGGGTGTGATAGTTCCCTGCCGGAGATCTGCTTTACACAGTGTGCAGTCAGGCGGGAACTCCAACTCCTGGACGTCCATAAGTCGAGTGGGCCAGACGGCATCCCCGCAGTGGTTCTGAAAACGTGCGCCCCTGAGCTGACGCCTGCGCTAACGCGTCTGTATCGCCTCTCTTATTGCGCTAACAGGGTTCCGTCTTCATGGAAGACCGCCCACGTCCACCCTATCCCCAAGAAGGGTGACCGGTCGGACCCATCGAGCTATAGGCCTATCGCGATAACTTCCTTGCTTTCCAAGGTGATGGAGCGAATAATAAATATACAACTCCTGAAGTATCTTGAAGATCGCCAGCTGATCAGTGACCGACAGTACGGTTTCCGTCATGGTCGCTCAGCTGGCGATCTTCTCGTATACCTTACTCACAGGTGGGCTGAAGCCTTGGAGAGCAAGGGCGAGGCTCTTGCTGTGAGCCTTGATATCGCGAAGGCCTTCGACAGGATCTGGCATAGGGCACTTCTGTCGAAGCTACCATCTTACGGAATCCCCAAGGGTCTCTGCAAGTGGATCGCTAGCTTTTTGGATGGACGGAGCATCACGGTCGTTGTAGACGGCGATTGCTCTGATACCATGACCATTAACGCTGGCGTTCCACAAGGTTCGGTGCTCTCCCCCACGCTTTTCATCCTGTATATCAATGACATGCTGTCTATTGATGGCATGCATTGCTATGCGGATGACAGCACGGGGGATGCGCGATATATCGGCCATCAGAGTCTCTCTCGGAGCGTGGTGCAGAAGAGACGATCAAAACTTGTGTCTGAAGTGGAGAACTCTCTGGGGCGAGTCTCCAAAAACGAAAATACGTTTTTTTTTAATGCTTATTGTAAGAATGACAATGTATGTAAGTATCTACTACCCTGCACGCAGTAAAATAGTTTAATAACATGTTTATCAATTGATTTCCTTGTCTGTATGACCGCGAACTAATAAAGTTTAGCAACAATGCATCTTTGTATCAGCATCATTTAGTCTATACAATCGATCTAGTGATTTCGTGCGATCCGAGAATTATAAACGAAGTAGAAGTTGCAAATAGGTGAGATAAGATCGACCGTGCATTTCTATGATCAAGTTATTGAAAATCGATGCATATCGACTGGTTATCTCAAAAACGTGTGTATTAGAAAAGTTCGGTGGCATGAGAAAGTGAGATCGAATTTAAGTGAGTCAGACTAGAAAACAGTTTTCCACAGCCAAAAACGAAACAACACATTCAAGTCTTTAAATTGTGCCCGATGTAATTTATCGGTAAGTGTTTGATTATACATAATATGTTTGTTCTGTAATGTGTCATGAACTTCTTTTGTATAATTCATGCTTTATAGGGTTCTAATAGTCCCGTAATTCGTGACTTTATATGTTGGAATACGCTCCGTGGTACGTAACGTCCCGGAATTGTCTCAAGATCTGAGTACTATACTGACTGACGCGAGGGAACTGGTATAACATCAATCCAGGATCCTATCTTCCGAATCTCCGTATTCTACACAAAAAGTGACGTATAAATTTGTAATATATTGTTTCATCGCAGAACTTGTAATTACCCTCCATTAATTTTATAACCCTTAAGGGGGGGGGGGGTAGCAGTAGAGAGGTCTAGCCTGATGTAAGCTACACTTTGTCCGATACCTGCACACAGGCGGTCTCGGGGGTGTGAGTACACACCGTGGTCGTTCTTGCGCTGCGAGTTTGGGGCGACAGCGTGGGTTCGGCAGCACCCGAGATGACAAAGCAGCCCTGTTTAGGGAGGCACTGCTTTCCCCCGCTCAGCCGGGGAGGGGGCTAGAAAAGGTGCCCTAAAAATTGCTCGTCCCATTTGATAAGTGGTAGTAACCGCGGCTGCCACTGCATCAGTCAAATCGTGGTCGACGTTGCAAAAGAAATATTATAAAAACATCTATCATGACATTTGGGGCGTGGAACGTGAGAACGCTTCTTCATCGAGATGGCAACGCCTGCCCTGAACGCAAGACCGCCATAGTAGCTCGGGAACTTCATCGCTACCACGTAGATGTGGCTGCTCTCAGCGAAACACATCTTGCCGATGAAGGAGAGCTGGTGGAAGTAGGTGCTGGTTATATTTTCTTCTGGAAAGGTACCGCTGCCTCTGAAACGCGACATTCAGGTGTAGGATTTGCCATCAAGAATCACTTAGTAAAGCGATTAGAGGAGTACCCTGTACATATCTCGGACCGCATTACCACACTGCGAGTTCACCTGGATAAAGACAATTACCTTAATGTCATCAGTGTATATCCTCCAACGCTTGACAAGTCTGATGACATTAAGGACAAATTCTATGGGGAAGTGACTCTTTGCCTTGACAGCATAAACGCCAGAGAGCAGGTACTATTGCTGGGCGACTTCAATGCCAGGGTCGGTCGGGACTATGAGGCTTGGCCTGGAGTTCTGGGTAGACACGGAGTCGGCAACATTAACAGCAATGGTCAGTTGCTGCTCAGTCTTTGTGCTCAATACGGTCTAGCAATTACGAACACTATGTTTAGACTTGCCGCTAAGTACAAGACAACATGGATGCAACCAAGATCCAAGCACTGGCATTTGATCGACTATGCTATCGTAAGGCAAAGAGATTTCAGCCAAGTGCAGATCACCCGTGTTATGCGTGGTGCACACTGCTGGTCTGACCACCGACTTATTGTCACTAAGCTACGACTCCGCCTCCGCCGCCCGCGTAGATCTCCTATGAAAAAGCTTGCGTCTTTGGACATAGACAAGCTAAGAGATCCTGAGGTGAGGAAGAACTATGCTGAAGTTTTGTCTAAGAAGCTGTTGCCAGTTAATGAGACAGGTGATGTTGATGCTGACTGGGGAGCTTTATCATCTCATATCATGGATACCGCTTCAATTGCACTGGGTAGGAAATGCCGTCGTAATGAAGACTGGTTTGATGGAAATGATGAAGTTTTGCGGGCGGCACTCGACAAACACCGTGATCTCTTGCGACAGCACAGAAGGCGTAAAGGAAGCGTTGCGGCGGTCAAAGCTAGTGACCTCGAATTGCGCAAGCTATCTCGATAAATAAAAGACAAGTGGTTGCAGGACAAAGCTATTCATATGCAATGGCTCACTGACACAAACCAGCTCGGTGAGTTTTATAGCGAGGTGCGCAAGCTGATGGGTACATGCATGCAAAGGTTCCTTTAAGGGCTCTAGATAGTAGGCACCTCTTAACATGCAAGGAGGATGTACTAAGGCGCTGGGCAGAGCACTTCAATGCCCTGCTGAATGTGGATCGATCAGCAGATCTGCAAAGCATCGCTTTAATGCCTCAACTCCCTCTTGCCCTTGAGCTGGACGAGCCCCTATTGCGTGACGAGGTTGTTACTGCCATCAGACAGAAAAAAATAAAAGGGCAGCTGGCGCTGACCTTTTGCCAGGAGAGGTGATCAAGTACGGTGGAGAGGATTTGCACACGTTGGTTTGGGAACTGTTTGTTCGTATGTGGGAGGAAGAGCGCGTTCCGGATAGCTTTAAAGTATCGCGCATAACTGCTCTCTATAAGAACAGGGGCGACCGATCTGACTGCGACTCCTACCGCGGTATTTCGCTCCTATCGGCCCCGGGAAAGGTCTTTGCTAGGGTACTCTTAAACCGCCTAAAGGACTTATCTGAAAAGATCCTGCCCGAAACTCAGTTTGACTTCCGATCGGATCGAGGCACATGCGAAGCGATCTTCTCTGTGCGTCAACTACAAGAAAAGAGCAGAGAACAGGGTCGTCAGCTGTACCTCTGTTTTGTTGACCTGGAGAAGGCTTTTGACAGCGTGCCTCGCGAAGCCTTGTGGCTGGTGTTACGGAAACTCGGATGCACGGAAAATTTTGTGGCGCTTCTTAGACTCCTGCATGACGACATGCAATGCTGCGTCACTGTAGATGGTGAACAGTAAATATACTACAATTTAATATACGTATGTATAAAATAATAAAATACATACATACACATAATTACACACACTATAATATACATGTAAAGCAATAATATATAAATACACATGAAAATACACAATTTAGTATTATAATTAAGAATGGCTAAAAAAATAATAATAATAATAATTGAAAAATAAAATAAATTAGTTTGGAGATGATTCTTCCAGTTTTTTGTGGATGTATTCGCGAACTTTGAGTTTAAAAGTAAAGCGATTGCTGGTCATCCTGATTTTTTTGGGAAGCGAATTCCATAATATTATGGACTGTACAATAAAAGAAGAATGTAAAAAATCTGAGCGATGGATAGGACATTGTAAGAGACGATTATGTGAGGAACGTAGACTTCTCTCATGGCTTGCGTTCAAGTTTCTAAAATGCGATTTTAAGTAAGAGGGTGAGGAGGCAGAGTCCTAAAGAGAAAATTAGGCAGTCAGCGCTCTTTCCTCTCTACGCTGACGGATCGGTAACCATTTCCGACGAGTTCGATGCGCGGACACATGATCATATTTTCTAATATTAAAAACGAATCGAATGCAATTATTGAGAAGGCGGTCTAGTTTGTTGAGAAGATCTGCATTCAGGTCATAGTAGCACCCATCACCGTAGTCGACCATAGGGAAAATTAAAGTCTGCACGAGCATGGCCTTTACATTCGATGGTAGCATATTTTTTTGCCGATAGAGAGATCGCAAGGACCTGATGACTTTTTGACTAATGGATGTTATTTGCCATATATAAACTCCGCCATTGCCGGTCCCAAGCCCGGATGCAAAAGGAGGAGGGTTAGTCCAGAGAGTATTGACCGTAAAACCAATGTGAGCTAACACGCGCAGTAAGGCTACCAGGAGCCGTGAACCATTTGTTCAGAAAGTCTGGCTCTATGGGCACGGACACAATGATGGCAGCCCCATCACCGTGATCGGGACTCTGTGGGCTAAACACCTGCAAGTTCTTAAATTTAAATAGTTTATGAAACCCAAAGCAAGTAATAACCGGAACCCTTTAACAACGACTTTTGGCGCGAAATTACGGACACGAATTGGGTGTTGGAATGTAAGGACCATGACTCGACTTGAACGGCTACCCCAAGTGGCTAAAGTCATGAAAGAATACAACATTCACATTCTTGGATTGAGTGAGACGAGATGGAACGGTTTTGGAGAAACGCAATGTGATTTTGGATACTCGTTATTGTACAGTGGTAAGGAAGAGGATGCGACCCGAGAGTATTGCGTGGGTTTGCTGCTAAGCCGCAGCGCTAAAAGTAGCTTACTCTCTTGGAAGCCAGTCTCGGAACGAATAATATGCGCCAGATTTTCGACACGAGTACGGAAGGTGACGGTGATACAATGCTACGCTCCCACTAACTCTGCTTCGACCGATGTAAAGTCACAATTCTACGAACAGCTGGGGCATACACTCAAAGGCATCAAGAAACAAGATATCGTGATTCTCATGGGCGACATAAATGCGAAGATGGGAAATGACAATGTAGACCGCGAATATTACATGGGACAATATGGGGCAACCGGAACTATTAACGAAAACGGAGAACTTTTCGGTGATCATGGTCTAGTTATTGGAGGTACCCTATTTAAGCATAAGGAATGTCATAAAGTTACTTGGATATCACCGGACGGAAAGACAAAGAACCAAATCGATCACGTAGCTATCAGTAAGACATGGCGCTCTTCTCTTCTTGATGTGCGAAATAAGCGTGGCGCAGACATTGACAGTGATCACCATCTGGTGGTAGCGGAAGTTCGTCTTAAAATAGCAGTTCCCCACAGAAAGCCAGATAAAGCAGCTAGAAAATTTAATATCCGAAAACTGGAAGATAGCAATTGCCGAGAGAAGTTCAGCTTATCTCTCAAAAATAGTTTCGAGCTGCTTAAGGAAATAGAGGATGAGCAGATGGACGAGACGTGGGACCGCATACGTGGTGCTTATAATAAAGCTGCTAAGGAAGTATTGGGGTATACCAATACAAAGCAAGAACCTTGGATGTCAGCAGAGCTTTGGGCAGCCATTGAGAAGAGGCAACTTTTGAACACTCAGATTTTAGGCTCCCCTTCAGATGCTATGTTGCGTCGGGAATACTCATCCATGCGATTAGTAATTAGAAAGCTGGCTAGGAGAGATCAGCGAAATGCAATCGATGAGCTAGCAGACCGAGCAAAATTGGCAGCCAAGAGGTAAGATATGAAAGAGCTTTACGATGTCACCAAGCGGATAATAAACAAAAAACATCATCCACGGAAAAAACCACTGAAAGACTACTCGGGTCAGCTACTATGTACCATGGAAGAGCACCTCGTGCGATGGACGGAACACTTTACTAAGTTGCTGTCCAAATGTCAGTCCCAACCCACAGACGGAATATCAGTACCCGACTTGCCTTTGGATATACCTATTGCACCGCCCACCTTTAATGAAATAGTAAAGGCAATTAAATAGCTGAAACCAGGTAAGGCCCCCGGTATTGACAATATCAATGCCGAAATGCTGAAGGCTGATGCACCGAGATCTGCAAGCTTGCTATATCTGCTCATCGTAAGGATTTGGGAGACTGAGCAAATACCGTCTCAATGGAAGCAGGGACTACTCGTGAAAGTTCCGAAGAAGGGCGATTTGTCTTCTTGTGACAACTGGAGTGGCATTACACTTCTTCCTTGCGCAGCAAAGGTCTTGGCTAGATTACTTCTAAACCGGATGTCCAAAAAGATCACTGGAACTCTTCGGGAGGAGCAAGCAGGTTTCTTACCGGGCCGATCATGCACAGACCATACAAACACTCTTCGCATCCTCATAGAACAAAGTGTTGAATGGCAGACTGAAATGATTCTTACGTTTGTAGACTTTGAGAAAGCGTTTGACACTGTACAGCGAAGCAAAATGTGGGCCTGCTTAAAACAAAGAGGTATACCAAATAAAATCATTGGTATAATCCAGGCCTTATACAGAGGTAGTACATGTAGAGTCGTGCATGACCAAGTCCTGGGAGCCCCTATTGAGATGACAGCGGGTGTTAAGCAGGGCTGTCTCCTGTCTCCGTTACTATTCATTATGTTACTGGATGACATAATGCGGGAAGTGGTGACGACACCTCGGGGCATTGAATGGAGCGAAAATATCTTGGAAGACCTTGACTATGCAGATGACATAGTGTTGATGACGCCGACTTTGGATCAAATGCAAGCAAAACTTGAAGACCTCCGTATATCTGCGGAGAAAAGAGGCTTGCGTATCAATACCAACAAAACTGTCGACATGCGAGTAATGTCAAAAAACACTACTCCCCTAAAGCTCCAAGACTGTGTGTTGAAGTCAGCACAGAAGTTTACATATCTGGGGAGTTCCATATCAAATCAGGGTGGTTCGGACGAAGATATAGAGATACGAATTAGGAAAGCCAGGGGTGCTTTCGCGCAGTTGAAACCAGTCTGGGAGTCAAGTGTCATGACTCGTCGGATCAAGCTGACCCTGTTCGACTCCATTGTCAAGAGTGTTCTCCTGTTCGGATGTGAGACCTGGAGAGTGACCAAGACACTCACGAACCGACTGCAGGTATTTGTAAATAAGTGCTTGAGGTCGATACTCTGCATATTCTGGCCAGTCACTATCTCTAATAAAGACCTTTGGACTAAATGCGACCAAAATCCCATCACGCAAGACATTGCTCATCGGAAATGGCGTTGGATAGGACACACTCTACGGTGCAGCGGAGTCAACGCAGCATCAATCGCGTTTGAGTGGCAACCGCTTGGCAGGAGAAGACCTGGTCGCCCTGTACACACTTGGCGACGCACCGTAGAGAGTGAGATGAGGACTGTCAACGTGACCTGGAGTGATGTCAAAGAGCAAGCGCAAGACAGAGTAAAGGGGAGACAACTTGTGAGGGCCCTATGTACCAGCGGGGTACCCTAGGACTACAATACATACAAGTGTAGTGTCAATGTGTAGTTCAAGATTTTTGACGTCTTGGCTAAAGGGGATGATTATATCATTGAAAACAACAATTACTGATTTTACTCATATTTCGATGGCTATCAACAATTATCGCTTAGCATTTGGTAGGATTCACCGCCAGACCAAACCTATCGGACCAATTTTTGATTGATTTTAAATCATGGTTTAATTTGGTAATAATGTCCGATACGTGATCAACATCGGTTTGTGCATTCAGTTGTAGATCATCGGCGTAAAGATGAAATGCACACCGTAGCTCAGGGGTGAGAAAATTTATAAAAATTGAAAACAAGAGAGCAGAGAGGACACCGCCTTGTGGGACCCCAGATTCAAGATTACACCAGTTTGATGAGAATTAGTCATTACGAACAGATTGCTGACGCCCCTTAACCCATCCAGGAAGAGAACCAATCCAACGCCCCTTTTGAGACGTTGAGATGGGAGAGGATGGAAAGAAGGATATCGGACAAACGGTGTTAAACGCGTTTGAGAAATCAACCAAAACTAGTATAGTGATTTTGGATTTTTCCAAACCCACCCTGATATCACTTGTCACTTTCAGAAGCGCGGAAATGATACTGTGGCCTGGTCTAAGCCCAGATTGAAAAGGGCTAGTGAGGGAATTATTAAATATATATCGAGAAAGCTGCTTGTAGGCTCACACACACATGCTTAATAACGTACGTGGCGTGTTACCTGGCTACGTAATGCAAGGTGTCATCTTAACCATTCCATGCTTGTGGGAAAAATATATTGGGACGACAGTCCAGTTGTAACGGTCATACAGCGAACACAGTTCCACTTAGATAGCTATAATAAAACTGTATGTACCTATTGTATTTTCCGTAAATATATAAGTTGTGAGTTAGTAACCTCATCCTAAGCTGGTGACCCTGACTGAAGACTCAAGAATTCGTGAGTGTCAACTTCGTGCATAAGTTAGAATGACTACACCGACTTCCCACGCTCCACCGATGCCGCCATCAGAAGTCATGGCGATGTCCCTATCATCCCGCATCCCTGAATTTTGGACAGACCAACCTCGCGCTTGGTTCATCAGGGTAGAAGCCATACTAGCACCTCAGAAGATGGGGGATGAAAGCAAGTTCGACTTAGTCGTCTCAAAACTACCAAAAGAAGTAATCATACAGATCACAGACTTCATAAGCAAGCCACCGGATGCCAACAAATTTCAAGCGCTGAAAGGTAAACCTCCTAACACTATACGAGGACTCCAAAGCGAGGCAAATAGAAAAACTGATAGGAGAGATGGAGTTGGGAGACCAAAAACCCTCTCAGCTACTACACTGCATGCGAGACCTGGCCCGAGACAAGATTCCGGACGACACGTTAAGTGTTATGGCAAGGACACCTTCCATCGACTGTTCGAGCCGTGCTGACAGTAACAGAGACCAAAGACTTCGACAACCTGGCGATGATTGCAGACAATGTTGCGGATGTCACACGCGCCAGCCACGTTTCAACAATAGTTCAGAAATCACCATCACGAGCGGAGAGAACGCAGGCACCCAGCAAGACCAGTATAGCAAGCATAACGGCCGAACTAGCGAAAATCAATGCTAGACTGAGCAACATTGAGCGTTCCCGATCAAGGATACCTACCTTACCTTCCTTACCTAAGGATGCAAACCATTTTCGGCAGCTCTCCCGCTCCAAGTCTGGAGTACGGGCTCTTGGCCCGTACTCCAGACTTGGAGCCAGTCGCCAGACTCCGCACGTAGATGCGTTTCACCCTGCGCGTGGAAACAAAGAGAAGACAAGATGGACAACCGGAAGCAGAGCGACGGCCAGATGAGCAACACTAACTACTCGAAGTCGGAAAACTAGACAGCGGGATGCAGCCTTCGGCGGAGGCCGGCACCGTCATCCCATGCAGCCGCTTATCAGTAATGGACTTCAATTCCGGACTTCGATTTTTGGTGAATACAGGTGCGAACGTATATATAAGATATATATATACGTTCGTATATATAAGATATATAAGACCTTAATAAGACCTACCGTCTTGTATGGATCAGCTTGTTGGACCACTAAAGTGGCGGATGAAAGGCGATTGCATGCAGCAGAGATGCGAATGTTGCGATGGATGTGTGGAGTAACGAGAATTGATAGAATACGGAATGAATATGTTAGAAGAAGTCTGAAAGTGGCACCTGTGACAGAGAAGCTGAGGAGTGCGCGTTTAGGATGGTATGGACATGTGATGAGACGAAATGAAAATGAGGTTGGTAAGAGAGTGTTAACTATGAATGTGGAAGGATATAGAGGAAGAGGTAGACCTAAGAAGAAATGGATCGATTGTGTGAAAGACGATATGGGTAAGAGGGGAGTGAGCGAAGAAATGGCATATGATAGAAGAGTATGGAAGGAGAAAACATGTTACGCCGACCCCAGGTGACTGGGAGAAGGGCAGGATAATGATGACAGGTGCGAACGTATCAGTTTTACGGGTAACACACAAGCTATTTAGAAATTTAAAACCCTCAGACTATAAGTTATATGCAGCTAATGGTACTGAAATTTCAACTTATGGTGTAACTGTACTTACTTTAGTACTTTACTTTAGTACTGAACTTTAAACTTCGTAGACCGTACCGTTAGGATTTTATTGTAGCAGACATCAAACAACCGATTTCGGGTGCCGATTTTTTGACGCATCATAAAATATTAGTCGACATGCATAGACGTAAGCTTATAGATCAAGTTACCGGGTTGAACATATTAGCACTGTGGCGACTCACGTACCCGCCACTACTTGGGCAACCGCCTTACAATATGACAAAATCGCTGTCACCTATGAATTCAGGCAATCATCTATTATTGTTGTTCAACACTTCGGAATCTTAAGAAACTGCGGGCAGTACTTATCGATATTTGTTGTGCTACCCATCGTTCGTGTCAGTGCCTTTACTACTCCTATATGTTATTTCTTTATCGTACCACTCCTATCATAGTTTGTTTGTGAATATTACTATCTTCAATAAACTATTCAAATACTCACTGTGTAAACCATCCTTCGTGTCAGCGCCTACCTAATACAGTTAGAAGCAGAACTACTACAACTGCATCTACAGTGGTGACCCTCGACAGCAAGAAGAACCGAAGATAAGTGGATCATATGTAAAATTAATTATCGTATACATTATCGTTTTCGGCTATAACATGTTTGTTCAACAAGGTAGAAGCAAAATATTTTTAACCGGTGGTCCAAGTCATACGTAGTGAGCGTGTTTGAATATTTATCCGGTATGGCCCAAAAAGAAGATCCAAAGATGTCTCAAGAAATCTACAGAGTTGGTGCGCATTCCGCCATTCTGCTCAGAGGACCCAGAAATGTGGTTTAGCCAGATAGAGATGCAATTTAAGCTCTCAGGGATATCAGTGGACGATACTAAGTTTGCGTATATGTCAGCGAACCTGGAACCACAATATGCCAAGGAGGTGAGAGACATCATAACTAAACCGCCAGCTTCAAATAAATACGAGAAACTCAAAACAGAGCTGATCAAGCGACTATCAATATCACAGGAGAAGCGTGTAAGACAACTTCTCATGCACGAAGAACTCGGAGATCAGAAACCGTCTCAGTTTCTACGTCACTTGATAAGTCTAGCTGGTTCAGACGTTCCATCTGATTTTATAATAACCATCTGGACCAGTCGTCTGCCTGTGAACGTGCAAACAGCAGTCGGTACGATTAAAGGATCGTCAATGGAGAAGCTGAGTGACTTGGCAGATGTCGTATATGAGATGGCCCCAACAGTACCACAGGTGGCAAGCGCGTCTTCCCAAGCCCAAGGCAAAGAGCAAGGCAATCCGACGATGAGTGAGATGGCCCAGCAAATCAATTCACTGACACAACAAATCAGCATGCTCTCTAAACAGGTGACTGGAAGAAGCCGTTCAAGAAATAGATCTAGGCGCCGCTGGAACGGTCGTTCTCAAAGTCGCTCCAAGCCTAGACAGCCACCCGCAGATCACCCTTACTGTTTCTACCACTTTACTTATGGGACAAAAGCTTATAAGTGCAAACAGCCATGCAGTTTCGGGTCGGAAAACTCCTGGGGCGGTCGGAAGTAGCGGCCAACGACTGCCCACATTCTTCAGGCCGTCTTTTTATCACCGACCGTACTTCAAAAATGCAGTTCCTAGTGGACACTGGTTCCGATCTGTGTGTTTTTCCACGGTCGGATGTGAAGGCGCCCTGTACCAAGTCGAAATATGATCTCGTAGCCGCGAATAATTCTATTATACACACTTATGGCCCTGTAACTCTTCATTTAGACTTTGGACTAAGAAGAGCCTTCGCGTGGAAATTCACTGTTGCAGACGTTTCTAAGCCCATAATCGGAGTGGATTTCTTGTCTTACTACAACTTACTCGTCGATTGTTGAAAACAGCGTATTATTGATGGCATCACTTCTCTGTCTGCAGTCGCGACATCTATCGGGATGACTAAAGACCTTCCTTCTGTCAAAGCCGTCACTGGTGAAACTGACTTCCACGATATTCTGCGAGAGTTCCCAGAAATCACAAGGCCAGCAGGTATGCTCTCTACCACATTTAAGCATAACACCGTCCATCATATCAGAACTACACCGGGACCTCCAGTTGCTTGCAAGCCTTTGGATTCAGCACGCATGCAAGCCGCGAAGAAAGAGTTCGAGGATATGTTGGTAAGCGGCGTAGCCCGGCGTTCGGAGAGTGCGTGGTCTTCTGCTCTGCACTTGGTGAAGAAGAAAGATGACGGATGGCGTCCTTGTGGCGATTACCGATCACTGAATGCGAGGACGATACCTGATAGGTATCCAATACGCCACATCCATGACTTCTCACAACTTTCTGGATGTTCCGTCTTTTCTAAAATTGATTTGGTGAAGGCTTATCATCAGATAGCCGTGAATCCTGAGGATATACCTAAAACAGCCATCACTACTCCTTTTGGACTTTAAGAATTTCCATTTATGACCTTTGGTTTGAGGAATGCCGCTCATACATTCTAAAGGTTCATAGATGAGGTGCTACTAGGCCTCGACTTCACCTACGGATATATTGATGATATATTATTGTTTTCTTCATCGCTAGAGGAACATAAGTGTCATCTACGTCAACTCTTTGATCGTCTCCGGCAGTATGGCATTCTGGTGAACACAACAAAATGTACTTTTGGTCAATCGGTCGTGGAATTCCTGAGATATGAAGTATCTGCTACAGGTACTAAACCATTGGACACTAAAGTCCAAGCTATCCAGGAATTTGCTGCTCCTAAAACTGTGAAAGAGCTCCGAAGATTCCTAGGCATGCTTAATTTTTCTCGCGGACTGGGTGGGCCGCGACCGCGGATGCCTCACCTTCCGGCTGACGCAAATGTTGACCGGCCATGGTTGTTTTGGCCGGTACCTTTTCAAAATAGCCGGAAGGGAACCGACGCCGCAGTGCCACCACTGCGCTGACCGCGACGAGGATGACACAGCGGAACATACATTGGCGCGTTGCTCTGGATTTGACGAGCAACGCGCCGCCCTCGTCGCGGTCATAGGAGAGGACCTCTCGCTGCCGCGCGTCGTGGCTACGATGCTCGGCAGCGACGCGTCCTGGAAGGCGATGCTCGACTTCTGCGAGTCCACCATCTCGCAGAAGGAGGCGGCGGAGCGAGAGAGGGAGAGCTCTTCCCTTTCCGCACCGATCCGTCGCCGTCGAGCCGGGGGCCGGAGGCGGGAATACGCCCGTACGTCCCGGCCCCTGTAGGTAGCGGCCTCCCCCCGGTGAAGGTCAAGGGGCGACCTGAGGGGGTGAGGCCGCGCGGCGCGCTACCAGCACTCTAGCGCGCTGCCGTGGAGTGATTAGAGCGACCGGTCGACGGTGTATCGCGTCCCGACCCGGCAGGCTGGTTCTGGTCCAGCGGGGTATTCCGGGACACCAGCGGCACCGTCTGGGCGGCCCGACGGGCTGCCGTACCGAGACGGCCGACGTTTCAGAGCCTTCGATTCGCCTCGAAGGCTCCGTCGGCTGGGCGTCCTTGCGGTGAGCCGCGCCGTCTGGTTGTAGTGTTGACCGCGGTAGCCCCCCTACCTCATCCGGGTTCTGATCTCGGAGGGGATCGGACGTCGGGTGTAAGAGTGCAGAGGAGTCGTTTAGTGGGTGGGCTCTAAAATCCGTGAGCCCGCGGTCTGCTCACAACACCATGCAGATCGTTGAGTCTCACATACCCCGCGCGCCCCTTTTGCGCGGGGACCTCGTAGGAGGTTCGGCCCTCTACCCGAAAAAAAAAAAAAAAAAAAAAAAGGCATGCTTAATTTCTACCGCCGTTTCATACCTAATGCCGCCCAGTTACAAGCTCCGTTGAACAACGCTCTGGCAGAAGTTAAAATGAAAGGTTCACATCCTGTGGATATGGATGCAGTCATGTTAAAAGCCTTTGAGGACTGTAAAACTTCTTTATCTCAGGCAACGCTTTTGTCTCATCCGGATCCAACAGCCGATCTTGCGATTGTCACTGACGCGTCTCTCACAGCGATCGGAGCTGTTCTACAACAAAGGAGAGGTGAACATTGGGAACCACTCGGTTTCTACTCCCACAAGCTTAGTTCCACCCAATCGAAGTACAGTCCATATGATCGAGAATTACTGTCAGTTTATGAGGCAATAAAGCACTTTCGACACATGATCGAAGCGAGAAATTTCACTGTCTTCACTGATCATAAACCGCTGACTTTTGCCTTCTCAGTAAACAGGGAGAAATGTTCACCAAGGCAATTCAGATATCTCGACTACATATCACAGTTTACTACGGATATTAAATATATACCTGGAAAGGATAACGTAGTCGCCGACGCACTTTCTCGGGTGGATGAAGTCGCTCCATGTATCGACTATGAGCGTCTTGCACGGTCTCAGGAACAGTTTACAGAGCTGCAAGATCTTCTGCGTAATGGAAGTTCCCTGAAATTAGAAAAGTTATCTTCCGAGTATACTAGCTTACCCGTTTATTGCGACACCAGTCTGCATCCTCCACGACCATTCATCACAAAAGATATGCGAAGACAAGTCTTCAACACACTGCATGGACTTCACCACCCAGGATCGTCAGCTACAGTCCGACTGGTTGCGCAAAGATTTGTATGGCCAGGGATTCGGAAAGACTGTAGAGAGTGGTCAAGACAATGCTTAAACTGTCAGAGAAGTAAAGTCACTCGCCATACAATTTCTCCTCTTTCCTCTTTCCTTACTCCTTCGTCAAGATTCACTCATATCCATCTTGACATCGTAGGGCCTCTAAATCTGTCTGCTGGTTTCAGGTACTGCCTCACTGTCATTGACCGCTTCACCCGATGGCCTGAGGTGATACCACTCAGCGCAATTACAGCTGAAGCTTGTGCTGCCGCCCTCGTTACGGGCTGGATTGCCAGATTTGGATGTCCACTGCGGGTAACTACCGACCGCGGTCGTCAATTTGAGAGCCACTTATTCAAAGCCATAGCTGCATTAATAGGTGCTCACCACTTCCGGACTACCGCATATCAACCCGCCGCCAACGGAATAGTCGAACGAATGCATCGCCAGTTGGAGGCAGCCATCATGTGCCATACATCTTCGCAATGGACTGAAGCACTTCCTCTCGTACTGATGGGCATGCGCAGTTCCTGGAAAGATGACATTAACGCATCCCCTGCAGAGCTGATGTACGGTGAGCCCCTCTGTCTGCCAGGTCAATTCATTTCACCAAATGAAGACTACAAAGTGTCTGACGTCACCCAGTATGCAACTCGTCTACGTGCATGCATGGCGAATTTGACACCGAGACCGACATCCTGGCATAGCAATTCACCATTTTATATACCTCGCGATTTACATACAACCTCCCATGTTTTCATCCGACAAGATCATGTGCGTGGTTCTCTGGTACCACCATATGCTGGTCCCTTCAAGGTTGTCAAAAGGCAGCCAAAATTCTTCACTGTCGAAGTTCGAGGGAAGCTTGTAAATGTCTCCATAGATCGACACATGACGAAGTTCCAGAAGATGTATCTCCAACCAAGCCTGTTGAAAAGACCACAAGAAGCGGCAGAAAGATTAAACTGCCTGATTACTATCGACCGTAGCCACGGTCTCGCCGGGGGAGTGATGTGGCGACTCACGTACCCGCCACTACTTGGGCAACCGCCTTACAATATGACAAAATCGCTGTCGCCTATGAATTCAGGCAATCATCTATTATTGTTGTTCAACACTTCGGAATCTTAAGAAACTGCGGGCAGTACTTATCGATATTTGTTGTGCTACCCATCGTTCGTGTCAGTGCCTTTACTACTTCTATATGTTATTTCTTTATCGTACCACTCCTATCATAGTTTGTTTGTGAATATTACTATCTTCAATAAACTATTCAAATACTCACTGTGTAAACCATCCTTCGTGTCAGCGCCTACCTAATACAGTTAGAAGCAGAACTACTACAACTGCATCTACAAGCACCAATTGTAAATATTAAGCAGTCTTCAGTGAGTTCCATTATTGAGAACCACCCTTATTATGATATATTGTGTATGTATCCTAATATCACGAAACCACCGTCCTTCAGGGAAACTCCGTCGCATAATGTTTTTCATTATATAGAAACAACTGGCCCACCCGTCTGCGCTCGTGCCAGACCCTTACCACCTGATGGGTATATAAAAGTTAAAGAGGGATTTAGGATTATGCAGGAGTTAAGGATCTGCAGGCTTTCTAAGAGCGCATGGGCTAGCCCCTTGCACGTGGTCACGAAGAAAAACTGCGAGTTGCGTCCATGTGGCGATTATCGGCAGATAAACACAGTAACTAAACCAGACCGATATTTTTTTTTTTTTCGGGCCCGGGGCCGAACCTCCTAAGAGGTCCCCGCGCCTAGGGGGCGCGCGGGGTACGTGAGACTCAACGATCTGCAGGTGTTGAGAGCAGATCGCGGGCCCAAGAATTTTAGAGCTCACCCACTAAACGACTCCCCTGCATTCTTACACCCGACGTTCGATCTCCGTCCGGGGTCAGAACCCGTTCAGAGTAGGGGGGTTCCCGCGGTCAACACTACAACCAGACACGCGGCGCCACCCCGAGGACGCCCGACCGACGGGTCGTCGAGGCGATAGTCGACGACCAACGACGTCGGTCTCCGCGGTACGGCGGCGCTACCAGGCCGCCCGGGCGGTGCCGCTGGTGTTCCGGGATACCCCGTTGGGCCAGAACCAGCCTGCCGGGTCGGAACGCGATACACCGCCGACCGGGTTGCTCTTCAACAGTATGTTCGGCGACGACAGCGACGACGAAAATGCGGACCGCATCGCAGTCCGCAGCCGCCGACGCGCCGTCCCGTCCTCCTCCGACCCCCGGCCCGACGGCGGCGGCACGGCGCCGAGAGGGAAGAAGAGCTCTCCCTCTCCCGTTCCGCCGCCTTCTTCTGCGAGATGGTGGACTCGCAGAAGTCGAGCATCGCCTGCCAGGACTCGTCGCTGCCGAGCATCGTAGCTACGACGGTCGGAAGCGACAAGTCCGGTCCTATTTTTGCAACGAGGACGCGGCGCTGCTCCGCGAAAGCGGGGCAGTACGCGAGCGTGTGCTCCGCCGTGTCCTCGTTTCAGCCACTGCAGTGGTGGCACTTCGGCGTCGGCTCCCTCCGGGCGACGAGGTGCAGGTAGCGACCGAAACAGCCGTGTCCCGTGAGCACTTGCGTCGCTCGGAAGGTGAGACGTCCTCGGTCGCGATTCACCCAGTCCGAGAGGACCGGGCGGATCGCCTCGACGGTCCGTCGCCCGTAGGCGGGATCCGCCAGGCGGCGAGACCACGCCTCGAGCACGGCACGCCGAAATTGAAGCTTCTGCGCTCGAACTTCCGCCGCGCCAGGACGCGGCTCCCCCCTGGAGCGGAGATCGCATCGCCACGCGTAATCCGCAGCGAGCGCTTCCGCTTCCAGGTCCCAGGGAGGCGTCCCAGCTAGCACGCACGCCGCCTCGAACGAGACGGTGCGATATCCACGAACCGCCCTGACCGCAATCGCGCGCTGCGGACGTCGCAACGCCGCAACGTTGTCGCGGGTCAGGGCGTGGCACCACACGGGAGCCCCGTACAGTGCCATCGACCGCACCACCCCCGTGTAGAGGCGGCGTACCACCACGTCAAGCCCCCCAACCTTCGGCAACAGCCGACTCAGCGAGCCGGCGGCCGCCATCAATCGGGGACCTAATCTCTCAAAGTGAGCGCGGAAGCTCCAACGACCGTCCAGTACGAGACCGAGGTACCGTAACCCGGTCGCCTCGATCTCGACGCGAACGCCTCCGATCACAAGGTGGGCCCCCTGAGGCGGCGCTCTCCGGGCCCCGTGAAACAACAGGGCCTGGGATTTATCGAGCGCCACCTCCAGACCCAGCCTTCGGATCCTGCCGATGACGAAGGCCACCCCCGCGCAAGAAAGACGAGCAGACTCGCGCAAATCCTCCCCCCGGGCCACGACTAAAGTGTCGTCCGCGTAGCAAACTATACTCAGACCCGGGAGAGGAGCGCTAAGGGCGCCCCGCAGAACCCAGTCATAGCCGATGTTCCACAAGACAGGGCCAAGGACCGACCCCTGTGGAACACCGCGCTCGACGGGGAAGCGGAGCACCGTCCCACCGTGCCCGGTGCACACGACCGATCTATCCTCGAGGTAGGACCCGATCAGCCGACGGAGATACGCAGGGACGCCGTGATACTCCAGCGCCCTTGCGATTACCGACCAGGGCAAGGTGTTGAACGCGTTGGCGATGTCAAGGGACACCGCCAGTGCAACCCCGCCCCGGCCGACAGCTTCATCAGAGAGGGCACGCACGCGCATCACCGCGTCGATGGTCGAGCGGCCCTCCCTGAATCCGAACTGCTCCGCTGACAGATCGGGACCCACCCCCGTCAGATGTTGGACGATGCGGGCGGCCACCACCCGCTCGAGCAGTTTTCCCGCCTCGTCCAGCAACACGATGGGACGGTACCCCGCAGGTGAGTCCGCAGGGCGTCCCTCCTTCCTCAGCAGAACAAGTCTGCCCGTCTTCCACTGCTTCGGAAACCGTCCCGACTCGAGGCAGGCTTCAAAGAGCCGCACGAGCCGGTCCCCAAGGGCACCGAAGGCCAAATCCCAGACCCGGCCGTGAACACCGTCAGGGCCGGGGGCCGCGTCCTTCCTCCGCATCCTCCACACGGCCACACGAATCTCTTCCTCCGAGATGCTCGGAGGTACTACCTCAGCAGGGGCATCACCGCTCACGCTACCGCGTGGTGGCGCGCCCGTGGAAGGGGGCTCAAAGCCCCTCTCCATCCGCGGAAATAGCCCGGAGACAATCTCCCGCAGCTGCTGAGGCTGGAGATGCTCCGTCACCGGGAGCGCCCACGGCCGCAATTTCTTGCGGACTGTTTGGTACGGGCGCCCCCAAGGATCTTGGTCAAGCGTCTCCAGAAGCGTCTTCATGCTCTGAGACTTGGCCTCGCCGATGGCCCGCCGCAGTGCCTCCTGCTTCTGGAATGCATATGGAAATAAGGTGACTGAAGTTAGCCTCTAAAAAAAATTTTTTTTCCATTTTCTACTTATTTTCTATTAATTCCTTTGTTCGTCATTTGTTCTTGATTGTTCGCTGTTAATAATTGTTTGTTCTGCATTTATTTATTTAAAAAAATTTATTAAATATATACCTACAAGTTAGCCCCCCGATTGCAATTTTTAATATTTTTTCGTCCTTAATAACTCGTAAATATTCATTTTCGATTGTTCTTATACAAAATACGTTTGTTCTCTTTCGAAATTACTCATTTTTTGTTTAATTAACTATTTGTATTAGTTGAATAAATGTATACAAAATATGTGTACTGCGCATGCGTCAACTTTAATGCCTAAACTTTCTACGCGGTTTTAATCGTGAAAAAAAAAATTATACACCCTGAAGGATCAATTAATTGCTATACAGTTTAATTAAAAAAATGAAAAATAAATAAATGAAATAATGTGCATTCGTTTAAAGTTAGACCAAATACATTTTTTCCATCTTCCTACCTATCGTTATGAAGGTATAAAAAAGATAGGTTAAGAGTTCACATAGGTAATATAAACAAATAAGTAAATATTTTCATTATTTCTCTTTCCTGAGATAATGTAGATGTACATTATTATAACTTTTTTACACAGTCGAAATTATATTCCTAACATTACAGTCGGACTGGGTAACTTTATTTTTCATTAGAACAATGGCACTCAATTTCATAATTGAATTATATTTTTTTTAAAGTTTCTAAACGTATTCAATCCAACTAAGTCGGGTAAGATATTTTGTTTTTCAATAAGTTTCTGAACGCAATCTCAGTTGTCATTAATCAAATCAAATCAAATCAAAAAAGTTTTATTCAACATAAATGAAAGTACATACTTGTTGAACGTCAAAAGAATTACCGCCAATTCACAAGAATTAGCCTCCGTCCTGAGAAGAATTGGCAAGAAACTCAGCGGGCATGTTTTTTTTTTTTTTTTTTAAATATTAGATTTTTATTTTAAATATTTTTTTTTTTAAATATTCATATTACAATAAGTAATTATAACATAACAATTTTACAATATTGAAATTCCCGGAGCGAGCAACTCATTCCCACTTTGTGCAATCTTCTAGATAATCATTGACTTTATAGTAAGCTTTATTGCACAGATGTTCTTTAATAGTTTTCTTAAACCTATGTATATGTAGGTTCTGAACATCTTGTGGGATTTTGTTGTACAGGCGCACAGACAAACACCCGAATGAATTTCGTATCTTATGTAACCTACTCATCGGCACAACAAGCTTGTGTTTGTTCCTAGTATTTCTATTATGTATGTCCGACATCTTAGGAAACTCCTCAATATGTTTACGAACATACATCAAATTTTCAAAGATGTACTGGGATGGCATAGTGAGAACTTTAATTTCTTTAAATTTTTCCCTCAGGGATTCCCTTGAGTGCATGTTATAAATAGCACGTATAGCTCTTTTCTGCAGAATAAATATCATTTCTACATCGGCCGCATTGCCCCATAGCAAAATGCCATAGGACATGACACTGTGGAAGTAACTAAAGTAAACTAAACGAGCCGTGTCCGCATTTGTTAACATTCTAATTTTTTTTACTGCGTATGCTGCAGAGCTAAGCTTACTCGCCAATTTATGAATATGAGGTCCCCACTGCAGTTTGGAGTCCACTGTTATACCAAGAAATACGGTTGACTCAACAAGCTCCAATGATTCCTCAGAAACAATTACATTACTATCTACTTGTCTCACATTTAAAGATGATTTAATACATTTTAAAGTAAATTTAATACATTTCGTTTTCTTACTATTCAATAATAGGTTATTGATACGGAACCAATGAACCACACACGAAATCGCATCATTCACTTCGTCATAGACTTGTAATTGTCGTTTAATTTTAAATAATAAAGATGTATCATCTGCGAATAATACGACCTCGTGTCGGGACTCAATAAAACTAGGCAAATCGTTTATATATATTAGAAATAAAAAAGGACCCAAAATGGAACCCTGAGGTACACCCATTTTCAACGTGGTGCCTGAAGATCTATTTCCTTTCACATCTACTGTTTGTATCCTTCCTCATCCATTCTCAGCTTAAGCTGTATATATTTTTATTGGCGCCTGGACTTTTTAGTAAAACAAGTGTATGTGAAAGCGTTGTTTTAAAGTTATCTGTTTTATATGAGAAACCGCATTTTGGAATGTAAGTTTGCATTTAATTGACATTTAGTGAATACTCTGCTGTGTGAAACAAAAAACAGAACTTTTCACCCAATATTAAACTCAAAAATCGTTTTATTAAAATCATGTAAGTTTTCGCGGGAAGTCAGGGTAACTTCGACTACAAGCTAAAGTTACCCTATGGTTAAATTTAGTGTTATGGTCAGGGGGCGACCTAAGGGGGTTGAGGCTGCGCCGCACGCTACCGTCACTCTAGCGCGCTGGCACCAGGAGGACGGGGCGGCGCGTCGGCGGCTGCGGACTGCGATGCGGTCAGCATTTTCGTCGTCGCTGTCGTCGCCGAACATACTGTTGGAGAGCAACCCGGTCGGCGGTGTATCGCGTTCCGACCCGGCAGGCTGGTTCTGGCCCAGCGGGGTATCCCGGAACACCAGCGGCACCGCCCGGGCGGCCTGATAGGGCCGCCGTACCGCGGAGACCGACGTCGTTGGTCTTCGACTATCGCCTCGACGATCCGTCGGTCGGGCGTCCTCGGGGTGGCGCCGCGTGTCTGGTTGTAGTGTTGACCGCGGGAACCCCCCTACTCTGACCGGGTTCTGACCCCGGACGGAGATCGGATGTCGGGTGTAAGAGTGCAGGGGAGTCGTTTGGTGGGTGGGTCCAAAATCCTGGGGCCCGCGATCTGCTCTCAACATCTGCAGATCGTTGAGTCTCACATACCCCGCGCGCCCCCTAGGCGCGGGGACCTCGTAGGAGGTTCGGCCCCCGGCCCGAAAAAAAAAAAAAAAAAAGGTTAAATTTAGTGTTGCTAAGAAATATTTCATTCATGTTTTAATTGTAAAATTTCTTTTTAGGTGGATAGCATGGCTAGAAGGAAGGTTTGTTCTCCTCCAGGTACCCGTAAGTATGGCACGAAGTCTCGGTAAGCCAAAGAAGGTTGAGAAAAAGCTTTGAATGATATAAAAAAAATCATTTGCCTGTTGTTGCTGGCAAGATTGTTTCTGTGGAAGCTGTGGAGAAATATTATCAAGAAAGGAAAATGATTGCCAAATCTAAGGCCAATAAGCGAACATCGAATTCTATTACGGATAGTATTCCTGGGCCTGTTAAGAAGAGAGGGCGACCAGCTGGAGCAAAAAATAAAGCAGTTAAGAAAGTAGTTACATCTATCGTGGATCACCCAACATCACTTTCTTCCACTATACCTGGCTCTTCTTCCCCTATACCTACAGCTGGTCCTTCAGGGATGTGTATGGCGACGTCAAAAGATGTGAATCATGACGACAGTATACTTGAATTTCTTGATCTATCCTCCGATAGTGTTTTGATGGATCCCATACCAATATCATCATCGTTGTGGAATGCTGGCGTCGTTCAATATCAACAGATAAATTCTCCATCGCCAATTGAAGTCGTTGAAATATATAGTTGCAATATAGAAGATATTGAAGGAAATTATCAAAACCATTACGGAGTCTTAGAAAGGGTGGACTTAAACGAGAAAAAAGATGCAAATATAGGATCTGTGTCTACTGACGCTAGTAAAGTTAGTTGGGGAAAAGAAAACAGAAAACAGCATTATTGTGTCGTTTTATTTAAAAGTCGTCGTGGCCTAAAGGATAAAACGTCCGGTGCATTCGTATGTAGCGATGCACCGGTGTTCGAATCCCGCAGGCGGGTACCAATTTTTCTAATGAAATACGTACTCAACAAATGTTCACGATTGACTTCCACGGTGAAGGAATAACATCGTGTAATAAAAATGAAACCCGCAAAATTATAATTTGCGTAATTACTGGTGGTAGGACCTCGTGAGTCCGCACGGGTAGGTACCACCGCCCCGCTTATTTCTGCCGTGAAGCAGTAATGCGTTTCGGTTTGAAGGGTGGGGCAGCCGTTGTGACTATACTGAGACCTTAGAACTTATATCTCAAGGTGTGTGGCGCATTCACGTTGTAGATGTTTATGGGCTCCAGTAACCACTTAACACCAGGTGGGCTGTGAGCTCGTCCACACATCTAAGCAATAAAAAAAAAAAAAAAAAATCATTAGCAGGGAAGGAGATACTCCCGAGGGACCTGGGCGGGCCCCCCGGCGCGCACTCTGCGTGGCCGGGGGCTCCGTCTGTGGGGGAGTTTTGCTGGACTTCCACCGGGCGCGTCCGTAGGTGGCGGATAACGGGATCCTCTGGGAACAGTCCCACTCCCAGGGGTATCGTCCGGTCTTTTTCGTTGCAAGGATTTCTAGGTGTTAGGTAGGTAGGCTACCCGAGGGACCTGGGTGGGCCCCCCGGCGCGCACTCTGCGTGGCCGGGGGCTCCGTCTGTGGGGGAGTTTTGCTGGACTTCCACCGGGCGCGTCCGTAGGTGACGGATAACGGGATCCTCTGGGAACAGTCCCACTCCCAGGGGTATCGTCCGATCTTTTTCGTTGCAAGGATTCTTAGGTGTTAGGGAGGTAGGTTAGGTGTAGGAGTAGGGTAGCCTAGTTAGGCCTTGCAACGAAAGAGATCGGATGACGCGGACCAAAACCAGCAGGGGGAGTTGCGGGCTCTCCACGCCCTTCACTCGCTGAAGGGTGTTCCTCCTGGAGACGCTCGGGCTCCCTCTCTTTTCCCCTTTCTTCCCCCTTTTTGTTTTTCTTCGGGTCACGTCCGACCCGTTTCGGACGTAACCCATGGGAGATGGTGGGCCACTTTTGGCCTGCCTTTCGATGGAGAAGTGAGCCGGCGTTGCTTACGCATCTTCCGGCCGCTGGTCGCCATGTCCCCGGCTTCGGCTACAGGGGCACGCCCTCCAGAGGGGGGTACCGGTATACCGGCGTGGCTTCGTGGTTGTTGCTCTTTTGAGCGTCGGGCGGTGGTCTGTCGTGTTGCTCGTTGCACTCGGCAGGCCGCCGGCCAACCCGTAATCCTCACCGCGTGGGGGACGGGGGCCGCTGCCGCGAGGCACGGGGCCGCGAGGACGTAAACCTCTTTAAAAAATGCCCCAATCCTAAGCTCTGGTGCCCGGCGATGGGATGAATGGCTGGAGGGAGTCCAGTCCCAAGGGTACCAACCAGACCCCAGGGGACCGACCCCTGGTTAATCAAAAAGGAAACATGGATACAATGGCAACTGTTAAAAATGTACTACCCCAGGAGGGTACCTCCCGCTCCGCGGGGGGAGAATCCCTCCGTGCGGTCGAGCGATCGGCCGCACGCTGCCCCACCGTTTCTGGGGGGGGGCAAACACTGCCACGAGGAAGGGGGCGACAGCACGGGTCGCGTAAGGGACAGAGTCCCCACCGTGCGCCTTGAGCGCTGCGAGAGCCTGATCTCGCTGTACTCGGCGCGGAGCTCCGCAAGGGGCGATGCGTCTAGTGGGCGGGAGACGCCAGCGCTGTTTGCCGATTGCGTTCGGCAGCGGACTCGGCGGAAGCGGAAGTCGGCTCGTCGGCCGGCGTCCTCCGCTCCGTCCGACTCCTCGGAGGGTGAGCCCGCCAGCGCCAAATATATGGCGATGGCGGAAGGGCCGGCGGCTGCTGCGGCGCCGCCTGCCACCAATTGTGACATTTCTTCCCGCGGACTGGACGCTGCCTCCTCGGCGCAGTCTAGGGCCGCCTGCCGCAAGGCAAAGAACGGGACAGAGGTAGGAGAGGTCGAGCGTCTGGAGCGCTCCCTGACGGAGGTGGGTCCCTATGACCCCCTCCGTAGATTGAACATTATCCAGAAACTTGTGTCTGCGGTGGCGACGAAGTCGAGCGCGGGCTTAAAGGGTGATTACCTACGGGCCCTCAAATCCTCAGCCGCCTCGATGGAGGAGATATTGGTGGAGGTGGTGGAGCGCACGACTGATAAGGAGAACGCGGACCTGCGGCGAGAGCTGGACCTGATGCACGCCCGCTTTGCGCAGGTTAGCGAAGAGAACGGCCACCTGCGAGCTGAAAACGGCCAAATCAAGGTCGATATGGCAGAGCTGCGCACGGTGGTCAACGACCTGGTAGAGAAGCAGCGCAGCTCGGCCCCCGTTCCCCCTCCGCCCGAAGTGGAAGATGAAAGCGAGGCCGAAGAGCTGAGGCGGCGACTCTTAATCTCGGAGGCACGCAGCTCCAAGGTGGAGCGTGCGAGACCGCCCCTCGCTCATGAGGCGAAAGGCGCTGCCCCCACACCGGCACCCCGAAAGAAAATGGCCGCAAAAACATATGGCGGTCCCAAAAAGGATGCGACACCAGCGGCACGTTCGGCCGCTTCAGCTGCTGCTCCGGCCAAACCCGGATCATCGGCAAAGGATACGGGGGCACCAAAACCCGCCCCCTCAAGGGCACCTATCACCGGCCAGCCCAAGACCCAGAAGGCCGCTCCTGCCCCGTCCCAGCCTGCGAAGGTGGGGCCCGGCAGGAGCCGGAATAAAAAGAAGGGGGGCGTCAACGCCGCCAAACCGGCACCGACTCCCCAGCCCCGCCCTCTGCCCCCGGCCCCAGCAAATATGGATGAGGCCTGGACAACGGTAGTGCGGCGTGGGCCTAAGAAAGTAGCGGCGCCTCCTGCGCCGCGTCCCAAGCCCGCCCCTGCGGCCACCGCTCCCCGCCAAGAGGGTCGAGCGGAGCCGAGGGGCCGAAATGGACGAAGGAGGCCGCGCGCCCCGCGGTCGGCTGCAGTGGTAGTGGAGCTGCTGCCGGCCGGCAAAGAAAAGGGCATCACCTACCACGAGGTGATGACCCAGGCGCGTGGCGGCGAAAATGTGGACGCCCTCGGCGTGGAGGGGGGCATCAAGGTCCGGCAGACGGCCAACGGGGCCCGTCTCATAGAGTGCCCCGGCCCAAACACTAACGCCGCGGCCGAAAAACTGGCGGCCCGGCTGAGGGAGATCCTGCCGGACCCCGAGGTGGTGCGCATTGCGCGGCCCGTGAAGATGGGAGAAGTGAAAATCACGGGCCTCGACGAGTGCGCCACAAAGGAGGAGGTCGCCGCGGCCATCGCGTCACAGGGCAACTGCGCCCTCGCCGACGTCAAAGTCGGGGAGCTCCGGGTGACGTACTCCGGAACCCGGACGGCGTGGGCGCGTTGCCCCATCGCAACGGCGAACCTCCTGGCCACCCCTCCACAGGGTCGGCCTTCGGACAGCCCAGGATGGCTGCGCGTGGGCTGGGTAGTGGCCCACGTGCAACTGCAGGAGAGCAGGCCGTGGCGTTGTCTTCGGTGCTTCGGCACCGGCCACGGCCTCGCCAAGTGTCCCTCGACCGTGGACCGCAGCGACCTGTGTTTCCGCTGCGGCCAACTGGGACACAAGGCAGCCTCCTGCACCACAGCCGCGCCGCACTGCGTCTTGTGCGACGCGGCTAAAAGGAAGGCCGACCACCGGGCCGGGGGCCCGGCGTGTAAATCCGCCCCCTCCTCTACCAAAACGAGGAGGGGCGGAAAGAAAAATAAAAAGAATAAGGAGAGGCCGGCTGCAACAAGGGCAGCCGGCGAGTCAGTTCCCGCCGCGGCTTTTGTCGAGCCGCAGGGCGGGACAGACGAGGGAGCGATGGACGTAGCCCCGTAATGGGTTGCGTCCACCGCTTCCTCCAGTGCAATTTGAACCACTCCGCCAGGGCACAGGATCTCCTCGTCCACACCATGGCGGAGTGGTCAATCGACGTCGCTGTCGCCGCGGAGCCGTACTTCGTCCCCACCGACCAGGACTGCTGGATGGGGGACGTCGACGGCTCCGTGGCCATCGTACTAAGACAGTCCGCGGCGTTACCCCCCTTGGATATGGTGGCCAGGGGACCCGGGTACGTCGCGGCTAGGATCGACGGGACCGTCGTGATCGGGGCGTACTTTTCTCCGAACAGGAGCCTCGCTGAATTCGAACGGTTTCTGGGCGGGCTCGAGGCGCTTTTACACTGCCTCGGGTCCCGCCCAGTCATCGTCGCGGGGGACCTCAATGCCAAGTGTACGGCTTGGGGCTCCCCCCGCACGGATTCGCGAGGCGAGGCCCTTTCGGAGTGGGCGATCGCAACCGGCCTCTGTCTCCTAAACAGAGGCACGGTCGCGACTTGCGTGCGGTGGAACGGGCAATCTCACGTGGACGTGACGTTCGCGTCCCCGTCCGCCGTGCGCCGCACCCGCGGCTGGCGCGTACTCGAGGGGGCGGAGACGCTCTCGGACCACAGATACGTCCGATTCGAGCTCTCTGCCTCCTCCTTGTCGTCGTCGTCAGCCGCGGGCGCCCGCGGTGAGGAGGAGCTCCCGCAAGGTGCGCCCCGTTCGTTCCCCAGGTGGGCCTTGAAACGAATGAACAAGGAGTTGCTGATGGAGGCGGCCGCTGTTGCTGCGTGGGCGCCAAAACCCGCGCGGCTTGCGGACGTGGATGCGGAGGTCGACTGGTTCCGGGGCACCATGGCAAACATTTGTGATGCCGCCATGCCCCGGGTCGGCCCCCGAGCACCACGTGGGGGTGCGTTCTGGTGGTCGCCCGAGATCGCAAGACTCCGCGAGGAGTGCGTGAGGGCGCGCCGCCGGAGCGCACGCCACCGCCGCCGCCGTCGTCGCGACGCTACGTTCGCGGAGACGGCGGCCCGGCTGCACGCTGACTGTCGTCAAAAGCAGACGGCGCTGCAGCTGGCCATCGGCGAGGCCAAGAAGCAGAGCATGAAGACTCTCCTGGAGTCGCTCGACGAAGATCCCTGGGGGCGCCCATACAAGATGGTTCGCAGGAAACTGCAGCCGTGGGCGCTCCCGGTGACCGAGCGGCTCCAGCCTCGGCAGCTGCGGGAAATAGTTTCCGCGCTTTTCCCGCCGGCAGCGGGGGGGGACTTTGAGCCCCCCCAGATGGACGCCACGTGGGGCACGCCTCCGCGTCGCCCCAGCGTTCCCGCTGCCGAGGAGCCCCCTCCCCCTATCACGGGGGCGGAGATCCATGCGGCCGTGTCCAGAATGAGGGCGAAGGACGCGGCCCCCGGCCCTGACGGCGTTCACGGCCGGGTCTGGAGCTTGGCCTTCGAGGCCCTAGGGGACCGGCTCGGGGGGCTTTTCGAAGCGTGCCTCGAGTCGGGACGGTTCCCGTCGAAATGGAAGACGGGCAGACTGGTCCTTCTGCGGAAGGACGGGCGCCCCGCGGACTCACCCGCGGGCTATCGCCCCATCGTGTTGCTGGACGAAGCGGGCAAGATGCTCGAGAGGATCGTCGCGGCCCGCATCGTCCGGCACCTGACCGAGACGGGTCCCGATCTTTCGGCGGAGCAATACGGCTTCAGAGAGGGCCGCTCGACTATCGACGCAATTCTGCGCGTGCGGGCCCTCTCCGACGAAGCCGTATCCCGGGGTGGGGTGGCGATGGCGTTATCCTTAGATGTAAGGAACGCCTTCAACACCCTGCCCTGGTCGGTGATCGCGGGGGCGCTGGAGTATCACGGCGTCCCCGCATACCTCCGCCGACTGATCGGCTCCTATCTCGAGGGCAGGTCGATCCAATGCATCGGACACGGTGGGGCGATGTACCGCTTCCCCGTCGAGCGCGGTGTTCCGCAGGGGTCTGTCCTGGGCCCCCTGCTGTGGAACATCGGCTACGACTGGGTCCTGCGGGGCGTCATACGGGGTCCCCTCCCCGGGCTCAGCGTAATTTGTTACGCTGACGACACGTTGGTCGTAGCTCCGGGGAGGGACTACCGGGAGTCTGCCCGTCTGGCGTGCGCAGGCGTGGCACACGTCGTCACCAGGATCCGACGGTTGGGGCTCGAGGTGGCGCTCGAAAAAACCCAGGCCCTGTTATTTCACGGGCCGGGACGAGCGCCGCCTCTGGGTGCCCACCTCGTGATCGGAGGCGTCCGCGTCGGGGTCGGGGTGACCGGTCTTCGGTACCTCGGCCTCGAACTGGACGGTCGGTGGAACTTCCGCGCTCACTTTGAGAAGTTGGGCCCTCGACTGATGGCGACGGCCGGCTCTTTGAGCCGGCTGCTTCCAAACGTCGGGGGTCCCGATCAGGTGGCGCGCCGCCTCTACATGGGGGTGGTGCGGTCGATGGCACTATACGGCGCGCCCGTATGGTGCCACGCCCTGACCCGCCAGAACGTCGCCGCGCTGCGACGTCCGCAGCGCGCGATCGCGGTCAGGGCGATCCGAGGATACCGCACCGTCTCCTTCGAGGCGGCGTGCTTGCTCGCCGGGGCGCCACCCTGGGACCTGGAGGCGGAGGCGCTCGCTGCCGATTACCGGTGGCGTAGCGACCTCCGCTCTAGGGGGGAAGGGCGCCCCGGCGAAGGAGTAGTTCGAGCGCGGAGGCTCCAATCTCGGCGGTCCGTGCTGGAGGCGTGGTCTCGCCGCTTGGCGGACCCGTCGGCCGGCCTCCGTACCGACGAGGCGGTCCGTCCGGTCCTCGCCGACTGGGTGGGCCGCGACCGCGGATGCCTCACCTTCCGGCTGACGCAAATGCTTACCGGCCACGGATGTTTCGGCCGGTACTTGCATAAGATAGCCGGAAGGGAACCGACGGCGCAGTGCCACCACTGCGCGGACCGCGACGAGGAAGACACAGCGGAACACACGCTGGCGCGTTGCTCTGGATTTGACGAGCAACGCGCCGCCCTCGTCGCGGTCATAGGAGAGGACCTCTCGCTGCCGCGCGTCGTGGCTACGATGCTCGGCAGCGACGCGTCCTGGAAGGCGATGCTCGACTTCTGCGAGTCCACCATCTCGCAGAAGGAGGCGGCGGAGCGAGAGAGGGAGAGCTCTTCCCTTTCCGCACCGATCCGTCGCCGTCGAGCCGGGGGCCGGAGGCGGGAATACGCCCGTACGTCCCGGCCCCTGTAGGTGGCGGCCTCCCCCCGGTGAAGGTCAAGGGGCGACCTGAGGGGGTGAGGCCGCGCGGCGCGCTACCAGCACTCTAGCGCGCTGCCGTGGAGTGAATAGAGTGACCGGTCGACGGTGTATCGCGTCCCGACCCGGCAGGCTGGTTCTGGTCCAGCGGGGTATTCCGGGACACCAGCGGCACCGTCTGGGCGGCCCGACGGGCTGCCGTACCGAGACGGCCGACGTTTCAGAGCCTTCGATTCGCCTCGAAGGCTCCGTCGGCTGGGCGTCCTTGGGGTGAGCCGCGCCGTCTGGTTGTAGTGTTGACCGCGGTAGCCCCCCTACCTCATCCGGGTTCTGACCTCGGAGGGGATCGGACGTCGGGTGTAAGAGTGCAGAGGAGTCGTTTAGTGGGTGGGCTCTAAAATCCTTGGGCCCGCGGTCTGCTCACAACACCATGCAGATCGTTGAGTCTCACATACCCCGCGCGCCCCTTTTGCGCGGGGACTTCGTAGGAGGTTCGGCCCTCTACCCGAAAAAAAAAAAAAAAAAAAAAGGGAAGGAGATACTATACATTGGCGCGTTGCTCTGGATTCGACGAGCAACGCGCCGCCCTCGTCGCGGTCATAGGGAGAGGACCTCTCGCTGCCGCGCGTCGTGGCTACGATGCTCGGCAGCGACGCGTCCTGGAAGGCGATGCTCGACTTCTGCGAGTCCACCATTTCGCAGAAGGAGGCGGCGGAGCGAGAGAGGGAGAGCTCTTCCCTTTCCGCACCGATCCGTCGCCGTCGAGCCAGGGGCCGGAGGCGGGAATACGCCCGTACGTCCCGGCCGCTGTAGGTAGCGGCCTCCCCCCGGTGAAGGTCAAGGGGCGACCTGAGGGGGTGAGGCCGCGCGGCGCGCTACCAGCACTCTAGCGCGCTGCCGTGGAGTGAATAGAGCGACCGGTCGACGGTGTATCGCGTCCCGACCCGGCAGGCTGGTTCTGGTCCAGCGGGGTATTCCGGGACACCAGCGGCACCGTCTGGGCGGCCCGACAGGCTGCCGTACCGAGACGGCTGACGTTTCAGAGCCTTCGATTCGCCTCGAAGGCTCCGTCGGCTGGGCGTCCTTGGGGTGAGCCGCGCCGTCTGGTTGTAGTGTTGACCGGGGTAGCCCCCCTACCTCATCCGGGTTCTAACCTCGGAGGGGATCGGACGTCGGGTGTAAGAGTGCAGGGGAGTCTTTCAGTGGGTGGGCCCTAAAAGCCTTGGGCCCGCGGTCTGCTCACAACACCATGCAGATCGTTGAGTCTCACATACCCCGCGCGCCCCTTTTGCGCGGGGACCTCGTAGGAGGTTCGGCCCTCTACCCGAAAAAAAAAAAAAAAAAAAGGGAAGGAGATACTGCAAAAATATCGATCATGCAAAGTCACAAGATGGATGGAAGTGGCCGCTAAAGCGGGACCTCATCGCTTGCCAACAGAAGAACATAGTCAGCTTCCTAGATGACCAGAAAATTATCAAACTAAAGGACTATTGCTTGGTAGATGATCCGTTACTCTTCATGGAATGGGGCGACTAAACTCATGTATTTTTAGCATTATGTTTTTAAAGATCTCATTATTATTTTTTGCTATCAATAGTTTATTATTATGTTTAATGTTTCTAATTAATAATACCTAATATAAGTGAACAACAACCAAAAAAAATTTAGTAAAGTCGTAACATGGATTTTTTTATCAACTTACCTGGCAACTCAAAAATAAAGATGATTGAGCGCTCGTTTCTTGGCGGGCTTTTCAATTGTGTAGGCGCAAAAAGTTTTTCTTTTGAAAAAAACTTTCATATTTTATGATTAACTTTGTATGTAAATATTTGTTGTAAATAAAAACGTGTATGAAGTGTACATAATATAAGTGTAGTGTAAAACCACCAAAATGTCTGAGGGGGAAGGAGACCCCCGGACGAAGACTCTGGTGGTTCTAGTTCTGTGGAGAGAAGGAAAAACCCCAGGAAGAAGGCGAAAGACAATAGTGACTTATCTGGCGATTTGGAACTCTATAAGCCTTACGCGAAACCAGACTATAAGAGAGTGTTTTCTGAACTTTCTTCTGTAGGTGAGTATGTGGTATTCATAGAGAGTACAAAAGATGATAAGTTGGGTAACCGAAACCCAATCGCCATGACAAACTTGTTCAAGACTGAGGTCAAAGGTGTGGCAAATATTAAGAGAATCAACGAAAATAAAGTTGGCATTACCTTTTCTCAAGCTATTAACGCTACTAACAATTTCCTAAAAATGAACAATGGCTCTCGAAGCATGATATGAAAGCTTTTATTCCAGCAAGTTCTGTGGAGACTATTGGTGTAATAAAATTTGTTCCAACAAGTATTTCCAACGAGGAGTTGTTTAGGAAACTGTCATCCAGATATGAAATTGTGAAGGTGAGATTTATGAAAAAAGAAAACGGTCAGCTGAAGCCCCTTGGGTCTGTAAGCGTTACCTTTCTTTCAAAAGCCATTCCCGAGCATATATTTTTGAACATTTATAGATTCAAAGTTACTGAATATGTGTCACCCCTACTACAATGCTACAAATGTTTTAAATTTAACCATCAGGCTAAAATATGCAGGGGCACCCAAAAATACTCCATATGCAGTTTGACACATCACTTTTTTTTTTTATTGCTTAGATGGGTGGACGAGCTCACAGCCCACCTGATATTAAGTGGTTACTGGAGCCCATAGACATCTACAACGTAAATGCGCCACCCACCTTGAGATATAAGTTCTAAGGTCTCAGTATAGTTACAACGGCTGCCCCACCCTTCAAACCGAAACGCATTACTGCTTCACGGCAGAAATAGGCGGGGCGGTGGTACCTACCCGTGCGGACTCACAAGAGGTCCTACCACCAGTAATTACGCAAATTATAATTTTGCGGGTTTGATTTTTATTACACGATGTTATTCCTTCACCGTGGAAATCAATCGTGAACAATTGTTGAGTACGTATTTCATTAGAAAAATTGGAACCCGCCTGCGGGATTCGAACATCGGTGCATCGCTAGGTCCGAATGCACCGGACGTCTTATCCTTTAGGCCACAACGACTTCACTTTTCTGAATGTCCTAAAGACACCCCACCGAAGTGTGCAAATTGCGAGGGACCACATCTTGCAATTTCTAAAGATTGTCCAGCTAAAAAATTAAAACTTCAACAAAGACAAGACCGGATAAACAGAGTAAACAAAAACAAATCCTGTGCTTCTACAGTCAATACTAAGCCAAAAGACTTTCCAAATTTACCAACCAACCACACAGATTTACAAACCGCGTCAGCAAACCATAGTAAACAAGACTCATGAGAAACCAATGTCCCCACCCAAACCTCAGACTCCTCCTGTTATTCCACTGAAAGAAAACAATATTATTACAAATGAAAAACTAATTGAAAACATTATTAATAGTGATTACGTCCTAAAGGGTTTGGTTGGAGCATTAGTAACTCTAGGTAATTCAAATATTCCAATTAATAACGAGGCCATCAAAAATATTTTAATTAATAGTTTCAAACAGGACAAGTTTCTTTATTAGAATCTAACAATTTAATGTTGAAGGATTGTTAAACAAAAAACCCCTTTCAATAGATTTTTTAGTTAATAATAATATAGATATCTGTTTATTAAATGAAAGGTGGTTAAAAGAGACATACACCATATTATGATTTTCTTCAAACAGTTTGCATAATTTTAAAAACTGATTTGGGTAATATTTCTATTTTATGTGCTTATGCCCCTCCAAATAATGAGTGTAGACACTTTAGAGGGAGAAGACTTAGAGAAATCATTAATGACACTCCAAGACCTATGATATTTGCTGGCGATTTAAATGCTCATAATATTGCTTTTGGTTGTTTTTCTAATACTACTCGAGGCAAAGACATTCTAGAAATTTTAGATCCACAGGATTTATGTATTATGAACACAGGTTCCCCAACCACTGTAGGCAGACCTAATTGTAATAAATCTGCCATTGACATTACTTGCGTTAGTCCAGTATTAGCTCCATTATGTATATGGAAAGTTCACGATGACCCTATGGGTAGCTACCACTATCCCACAGTGACTGATATTTACACTTCTGTCGAGAAGTATGCTATAGGTGAACCTTTAACCAAATATTTATATAAAAAGACAGACTGGAAAAAATATTATACAGAGTCTGAACAAATTTTTGAAAACTTTTCCTTAATAGATTAGAATAGACCCATTAACTAAGTATAATAAATTTTGCGATAATTTAAAATTTTTGAAAGATATGTGCATACCTGTAGTTAATAGAACAATTTCTCAAATTATTCCAAAACCTGTTCCCTGGTGGGATGAACAATGTAAAGAAGCTGTTTATAATAGCAAGCTAGCTCTAAATTTGTATAGGCAAGATTCAACACTACATAATTATATTGAGTACAAAAAAGCTGATTCATTTCATTATATGATTTCATTATATGAAAAAAAGAATGGATGGAGAAATCTTTGTCACTCCTTCAATAGATACACGCCAGTTGGTATTATATGGAATTTTATCTGTAGATTTAAACGTATTACATCTCAAAGTCGTTCTAAAAATGATGAATGGATTCCTTCTTTCTTAGATAAGTTTGCACCACTAATGCCTCCTGAAAAAGAAATAGATTTGAATCAACTAAATTATTATTTTAATCAAACTGGAACAGATAATGCTCAATTTCTATGCAATCCTTTTACATGGCAGGAGCTTCAATTAGCTCTCAAATCTAGAAAAGACTCTACATCTGGACTTGACGATTTTCCTTATGTGGTTATTCGCAATCTGCATCCTTCAGCTAAACAAATTCTTTTGAATATTTATAACTTATTATGGGATAGACAAATTATACCTGATTCATGGAAGACCCAATGTGTCATTCCTATACTTAAGCCTGATAAACCAAGCACTGACTGTAATTCTTATAGACCTGTGGCAGGTAGCCATCATACAACGCAAGATAATTGACAGATGCCTGAATCTCGCTTACGACATTTTCAAGATAAAGCGCATATATACAAGTTCCGAACAACAACATTCGGACCGTCGGTCTACCGAGCAATGTCACCGCTCGGTGGAAGATCTTCCTTTCGTCGTAAACTCCCCAAACTGATGACCTGCGACGAGATATGAACACGCAACCTTCTGATTCATCATCAGCGCATCAAGAACTTCGGCTACCACAATCCCCGCATTCTCGCAAATAAAACGTCATTGACAGTCGTCCCACAGCAAGCCAGCACCGCAGCCTCAACAGGACCATCGCAGCCGACTCACCGCGCTTCCTGGTCCTACGGCACGCAACTTCACTGCCTCATCACGCCGCTACAGTTCATCGCAGCCCACGACCGGATCATCAACGCTTGGGGTCACACATCTCCGGCGTGGCAGCTCTGCATCACATGGACTACGCACGACACGCACGCAACATTCAAGCTCAGTCTCGACTCACCGCAGACTTCGAGCAGCACTGGCGACAATCACGCAGCATTCAGCTCAGTTTCGACTCACTGCAAACTTCGAGCAGCACTGGCGACACGCACGCAGCATTCAAGCTCAGCCTCGACTCACCGCAGGCTTCGAGCAGCACTGGCCCTTGCAAGCTAATCTCAGCACGGACAACGCTAACTAAAAAATGACACGACCTCCAGTCTCGGAGGGGAGTGATGTGGCAGGTAGCCATCATACAACGCAAGATAATTGACAGATGCCTGAATCTCGCTTACGACATTTTCAAGATAAAGCGCATATATACAAGTTCCGAACAACAACATTCGGACCGTCGGGCTACCGAGCAAATATCACCCGCTCGGTGGAAGATCTTCCCTTTGTCGTATGTATTCCCAAAGACCCATATCTCTATCATCTTGCATTGGAAAATTGTTTGAATTTATGTTAAAAACGAGATTAAACTATTATGTAGAACACAATGATTTTTTACCTCAACAACAGTTTGGTTTCCGAAAAGGATGTAGTGCAGTAGAGAGTTTTACTAGCTTCATTGCAGACATCAGGAATTCCTTTTTCAGTCATTCAGCTACAGTTGGTGCTTTCCTTGATGTTCAAGGAGCATTTGACAATGTAACTCCATCAATTTTAATCCAAGTACTTAGTGAAATCAAAATTCCAGGTAAAATCTGTAAATGGGTATTTAATTTTCTATATGAAAGATCAATGTATGTAAGATATAATAACAACCTATTTGGTCCCAGGTATGTTTTTAAGGGCACAATGCAAGGTGCTACCATCTCACCTTTGTTGTATAATATTTATACCAGTCAAATTTCTAAATATTTATCTATGTCAAATATAAAGTTTCTTCAATTTGCTGATGATCTTTTAATATATACAATCAATAAGGATGTTAATATTGCTGTTCATAACTTGAATATAGCTTTGTCAAATTTATATAACCTTTATAAATTGAAACTCAATCTGGATATCATCTCCAGTAAAAGTGGTGCTATGGTATTTACAAAAAAAGATTTTAAATGTACTTAATAGCTCAGTTATGTACAATAATTGCCCTCTCCCTTGGGTTGATAAACATAAATTTTTAGGTGTGTGGCTTGATCCAAGACTAAAACCAACAGCCGGGACTTACTTTATTATATATTTATTTATTGCTTATGTGGGTGGGCGAGCTCACGGTCTACCCGGTGTTAGGTGGTTACCGGGGCCCATAGACACCTACGACGTAAATACCGCCCCTACCTCGAGCCTTAAGTTCTAAGGTCTCAGTTTTTACAGTATACTTATGACCACCTAGTAATATAAGAATAGGTGTTATATGTGGATGTAGGAATAATTGCGAAATAGAAAGCGCTCAGGGCAACATTGTATACTACTACTATTACTAACACGATTACTGCGTTAGAACAAAAAATTACCGCTTCAAGCTTTTTTTTGTCCGGGCCGTATCATATATGCGTTTGCCAGTTGTTTATCAGGTTGAGTTGAAATTGTGTGTTTGTAGACTCCAAGTAAAACGATTGTGATATTAGCGTGATATACCGATGCCGTTGCATCGCTAGATACGAATTCAACCTACGTCTTATCCTTTAGGCCACGACGACTTCAACTACTAGCAGTTCACAGCATAGACATGCGGATGTCTCCAATAGCTCGAGCTACAGTTGGATCAAATAAAAAACATGCTTAAGCGCAAAGGAAAATCGTTTTTTTCGCGGGTAGGTGTGGAAAAGAATACAAGCGTTCTCAAGTCGAAAAGTGAATTTTATTCAATTTAATAATATTTTTGACATTTTTTTTTAACAATTCTTTAAAACTAAACATAAGAAGACCACACAAATGTTTGTGACAGTTTTTATGGAAGCTAAGTTTTAATAATTAGCTACCTGCCAGTTTCTGCACACTCATAAGTTGTGAGGTTGGAATTGAAGGATTAAGCAACATGTCACAGCTGGCTACAATAGAAGCAGCACAAGCTACTCTCGAAGAATGTTTCTCAAGAAGAATGGCTGACCTTGAAGCACAACTCAACAATACTGCCCCTGCAAAGGAAACTATTTCAAAAATTTCTGAAGAATTTAGGACATTCAGAGAGCTAGTTTTCTCAATGCTTCATCTTCTCCGGCAACAAATCAATGAATGTTCCCAAATGGTAGATATTATTGAGACCAGACACAGAAGAAAAGCTATCATCTTTATGGGCATTCCAGAAGTCGAAAAAGAAGACTGTAATAAAATTGTTCTAGATATTACACATAAGCAGTTGGAACTGAAAGGTATTTCTGCTTCAGATATAAATGTATGTCATAGGATCGGCTCACAAAATAAAGATCATCATCGTCCAATCCTGGTAAGGTTTTCCAGTTTAGATACCAAGATAGGTGTGTGGAGGGCTAAATCTAAATTAAAAGGTTCACCCATCTCAGTCAAGGAGTTTTTGACCAAAACCAGGCAGATGGTTTTTAGCAAAGGTCGGCAGCATTTTGGAATGCATGCTTGCTGGACTCAAGATGCTAAAATCATAATCAAGTTACCCGATGGAAGTAGGCAGAAACTTACTACGATGGACGACTTGAATCACCTAGTTTCCAGATACCCCAAAATTATAAAAGAACCTTCGGCAGCTAAAAGCATTGAGAGCGATACAGTGAAAACAAAGAGCACAACCACAAGGCTTCGAAAGCATTAGTGTATTTGTTATAGTATGTGTGAAAGTGTCTATCCCACTGTACCTACATACATTGTTATTTTTTTTTAATGTGTTGGTCAGTTATTGTAATGCCATTATTTCGTAACGATCGAAATTTAAATTGCATTTTTCAATTTTATTTTAATTTGTAATTATTATTTTTATTGCTTCTTCCTTCAATTTTTGCCTTACCCACCATACAGTTTGTTTTTAGTTTTCAATCATATGCAAATTAATAATTAATGTAATCACTGATTTGCGGTGCATTGGTTGTGTACTTAGTGTTTTAATTTATAATCATCATTATTGTTATTGTTATTAATATTATATATAAACTACTATTTTTAATAACAACATCATTTTTGTAATAATGCATAGCTAAGCACTGACGTCTGATCATGTCGTCAGATTGGCGTCTGACACCTAGTCTGTCAAATTGACATTGATGCAGCTTAGTGAATCACAGAGTAAATATTAATGTAACTTAATTTGCATTCCATTTTACTCAAAGTTCTAAGTTTTCTTTTGTTTTTTTTTATTCTAATATTTTCTTGCTTTATTTTGTACATATCATTGTTGTTATAGTTTGTTATAATTTTTTTTTTTTTGTTTTGATTTTGTGTGCTGAAAATAATCTGTATTGTTATTTTTATTGTTATTTTTATTATGTATACGGTGTGTATTGGCTGGCGGGTGGTGCAGAGATATCAGCTTTTTGTTTTTTGTTTTTGAACTCATTGCATTTGCTTTAAGTTATCAATAACTTTTATAAAATTTGTTTTCTATATAGGATAATAGTATATATATTTAAATTGTGCATTGTATTTGTATTGCATTGATTAATTTATGAGTAATTCATGTGACGACCTTTATCTTTCTGCCAATGAATCTCTTTCTCCTGTTTCTTCGTTAAATGAGGATAGTTTTTGTTCAGTAACTGGTACTCTTGGTGACTGTGTACGACGATGTTTTAGCAAAAATTCGGGCCTACTAAATTTATGTCACATTAATGCGCAAAGTGTGCCCAGTCATTATAGTGAAATTCTAGAAAGTTTTGATAATACTGACGTTCATGCTGTGCTGATATCCGAGAGCTGGCTAAAGCCTCATCTTCTTTCCACTAGTTATCCTCTTCCTGGTTTCGATTTGATTCGGAATGATCGTGTTGATAGGAGAGGCGGCGGCGTTGCTATCTACCTTCGCAGTGTTTTTTCTTATAAAATCCTCGACTGTTCTCCACCAAACTGTTCAACCTCTGCTGAGTTTCTTTTTTTGGAAGTTTCCGTTAAGGGAGTTAAATTAGTGCTGGGTGTTGTTTATTGTCCTCCCACTGTAGATTACTTCTCCAGTCTCGAACCAATTCTGGAATCCTTAGGCTCAAAATATTCACATCACGTCATTATGGGTGATTTCAACACCGACCTTGCAGTTCATTCACCTCGATCCTGTAAACTCTTGGCTATCGTCGAATCTGCTAATCTTCAAGTCCTGCCTCTACAAGCCACTCATTGGAACAGTGATGGGAATGACACCTGGCTTGATCTAATTCTTACTTCCTCTCCCACCCTTGTATCATCTCATGGTCAATATCCCGCACCTGGCTTCTCTCATCATGACCTCATTTTCCTCTCTTACTCCTTAAGTCCTCCGAAGTCCCAACCTAGGCTTATGAGCATACGTAGTTTCAAACGCTTAAATTTAGATCAGTTGCAAAAGGATGCGTCAGAATTAAAATGGGATGATTTCATGGCTACACCTTCTGTAGATGATAAAGTGCGTATTTTTAATGAAACTATCCTTAACTTGTATGATATCCATGCGCCTGTTAGGAAGGTGAAGATGAAGCGTCCTCCAGCTCCATGGATAACGAGAGGTGTGCGTATGTGTATGCGGCGTAGAGATAGAGCTTTTCGTAAATTCCGGAGGGACCGATGCGATGACAATTGGGCTTCTTATAAAATTGCGAGAAACCGGTGTAACCAGGTGATACGAAATGCTAAACGCCGCTACTTTCTACATAATATATCGTCTTCTTCAGTTGCTAATATCTGGAAGTTCCTCGGAACTCTAGGTATTGGCAAACAACGTCAATACAGCTTTCAGTCGGCAATTGGACTGGATGATATCAATGTGCACTTTACTACAAGTATCCCGTTGGATCACCAGTCTACGCGCCGTACTGTGGAGTTTCTGGAAGGACTATCCCCTCCAAATATCGACCCCTTTAAATTTTCCACGGTATCTATGGGTGAGATCAAAAAGATAATCCTCTCTATAAGATCCAATGCTGTAGGTCACGACGGAGTGAGCCGCCAGATGATAGTGCTGATTCTCGATTGTCTTCTTCCATCGTTACAACATTTAATCAATTCATCTTTGTCCTCTGGTACTTTTCCTGTACAGTGGCGCAAAGCATTTGTGATTCCCTTACCCAAAGTCTCTAATCCGACTCTTCCTACTCATTTCCGTCCCATATCGATTCTCCCTTTTCTGTCCAAGGTGTTGGAGGCCTGTGTACATAGCCAACTGTCCCAGTTTGTTCATAAGAATGGTTTAATAAACTCTCTACAGTCTGGCTTCAGACCAGGCCACAGCACCATCTCCGCTCTCCTCAAAGTGACAGGCGATGTTAGGGCTGGAATGGAGGATACTAAAGTCACATTGTTGGCTTTGGTCGACTTCTCTAATGCCTTTAATACCGTCAGTCACGAAATCCTTTTATCTATCCTGTCCTATCTTATGATTTCGCCTGAGGTGCTGAAATGGTTTACATCATATCTTCGAGGGCGCCAGCAATCGGTCCGCATTGATGAGTCTTCGTCTTCATGGCGTGATCTAGATACTGGTGTCCCTCAAGGCGGAATTCTCTCCCCTTTGCTTTTCTCTCTATTTATCAATCTCATAACTCAGTCCCTTCAGTGTTCGTATCACCTGTACGCTGACGACCTACAGCTGTACTCGCAGGCTACTGTGGACTGTGTGTCTGAAGCGGTTCGCAGAGTGAATGGGGATCTAGAGGCTATATGCGATTGGTCTGGTAGATTTGGTTTGACGGTCAATCCAACCAAATGTCAGGCGATTATTATTGGTAGTCCCCGTTTGTTGGGACGATTAGATTTTAGCTCACTCCCACCCGTAACTTATAATGGAGCAATTATACCTTTGAGCCCATCAGTCAAAAACCTTGGACTGTATATGGATTCTAGACTTGATTGGGCGGTACAGGTGTTGAATGTTAGTCGGAAGGTTACTGGATCTCTGCGTGCCCTTTATCGCTTCAAGAACTTTCTCCCTTTCAAGATAAAGTTGATGCTTGTTCAAGCTTTAATCCTGCCCATAATTGACTATGGTGATGTATGCTATCTTGACCTGAATGCAGACCTTTTGAACAAACTCGACCGCCTTCTCAACAACTGCATTCGTTTCATTTTTAATCTTCGCAAGTATGACCACGTGTCTACTTACCGCTCCGAAATAAATTTTCTTCCTATACGCGAGCGCCGCAATCTACATGCTCTTACTGCGCTTCATTCTATACTAACATGCCCAACTCCTCCCTCCTATCTGACTCAGTACTTTAAATATTTACATTCTTCGCACGATAAGGACTTGCGTTCCTCTAATAATTTACTCCTTCACTGTCCCACGCACAACTCTAGTTTAGTCCGTTCGTCTTTCGTAGTTCAATCTGTTCAACTTTGGAATTCACTTCCTCTTAATGTTAGGATGATCACTGATCGCCTAACTTTCAAAATAAAGGTACGCCAACTTTTTCTGGAGAAACTTAAAAACTTAACAATTTGACTTGCAATGTGTGTTCTGTGCAATATACTATTTTCTTGTACTGTATGTATATGTATATGTGGTTCTATTTCTTTGTTATATTTTTAAGTTGTGTTTAAGTGTGTATATGAATATGTATGTGAATATGTGAGTATATGATAGAGATTATATATAGATATATGTGTAAATTTTATATTATTATCATTATATAAAATTGTGTACGTTGTTTGTGTGATTATATATATATATATATATATATATATATATACCGTGTATGTGTTTATATATTGTATAATGTAGTTTGGTTGTTTCACATTAAGTTATGCACCTACCACAGGATTCTCTACACCACCCTTGGTTGACTGGTAGAGAATGCCTCAGGCATTAAGTCCGCCATTGTACTTATGTGCATTAAGTTGAATAAATAAATAAATAAAATCGTGAAAGCAAAATAAATGAACTACGGGAAACGAAAGCTAATATAACGTGACTCTTTCTTCAAGTGTCGTATTATTATATTTAGAGATAAAGGCAGAGTCGAGAATGGAGAACAATGTTGGAATTACTCAGACGGCTCTTTAAAGACAAACGACCAAATGGACTAGGAATATTAAGTTACGTGTTCGTTAGCTATTAAAGGGTCTTTCTTCGGTTTTCAAAGAAAATTACAAACCACTCCACGTCTCTTGTGATTTCTTGAGGTGTTATTAAAAATCCTTCCGGGATGCAACTCTTAGAGAAACTTTCAAAATATATTTCTCTAAATCTCAATTTCAGTATCTTAATTTAATTTAAAGTAAGTATTATTATTTCGAGGGTTAAAATACTATTTAAGTGACATTTCGCTTAATTCTGTGTAACGCTGCGATTTCGTGTGTGGTTCATTGGTTCCGTATCAATAACCTATTATTGAATAGTAAGAAAACTAAATGTATTAAATTTACTTTAAAATGTATTAAATCATCTTTAAATGTAAGACAAGTAGATAGTAGTGTAATTGTTTCTGAGGAATCATTGGAGCTTGTTGAGTCAACCGTATTTCTTGGTATAACAGTGGACTCCAAACTGCAGTGGGGACCTCATATTCATAAATTGGCGAGTAAGCTCAGCTCTGCAGCATACGCAGTAAAAAAAATTAGAATGTTAACAAACGCGGACACGGCTCGTTTAGTTTACTTCAGTTACTTCCACAGTGTCATGTCCTATGGCATTTTGCTATGGGGCAATGCGGCCGATGTAGAAATGATATTTATTCTGCAGAAAAGAGCTATACGTGCTATTTATAACATGCACTCAAGGGAATCCCTGAGGGAAAAATTTAAAGAAATTAAAGTTCTCACTATGCCATCCCAGTATATCTTTGAAAATTTGATGTATGTTCGTAAACACATTGAGGAGTTTCCTAAAATGTCGGACATACATAATAGAAATACTAGGAACAAACACAAGCTTGTTGTGCCGATGAGTAGGTTACATAAGATACGAAATTCATTCGGGTGTTTGTCTGTGCGCCTGTACAACAAAATCCCACAAGATGTTCAGAACCTACATATACATAGGTTTAAGAAAACTATTAAAGAACATCTGTGCAATAAACTTTACTATAAAGTCAATGATTATCTAGAAGATTGCACAAAGTGGGAATGAGTTGCTCGCTCCGGGCATTTCAATATTGTAATAATTGTTATGTTATAATTACTTATTGTAAAAATGAATATTTAAAAAAATCTAATATTAAAAAAAATAATTTAATATTTCAAAAAAAAAAAAAAAACATGCCCGCTGAGTTTCTTGCCAATTCTTCTCAGGACGGAGGCTAATTCTTGTGAATTGGCGGTAGTTCTTTTGACGTTCAACAAGTATGTACTTTCATTTATGTTGAATAAAACTTTTTTGATTTGATTTGATTTGATTTGAATACCTACGCGACATTTATTTTTGTAATTAAAGGTGCATTTTATTTGGTAGGTACTAGCTGACCCGACAGACTTCGTAGTGCCTCAATCGATAAAAAAAGACATATCAAGGGGACACATCAAAGGAAAAACAAAATTGTTTGTTTTTATATAAAATGCCGAGCTTTTTTATGTTTTCTCACCTTTTAAACCTTCCCTGGACTTCCACAAATCATTCAAGACCAAAATTAGCCAAATCGGTCTAACCGTTCTCGAGTTTTAGCGAGACTAACGAACAGCAATTCATTTTTATATATGGAGATTAGCATAAACGGTCCGGTGTTTTTAATTAAGCTTACTGCATTGAAATAGCTGAAGAAGTTTTTTGTTATAATATTTTTTCCAAATTTTAAACTTTAAATGGCTCTCCGGTAAAGTTGCAAAAATTTCGCTTGAACGAAGTAGTCTTTCACTCCTCGATATAATCGTAGTGTCGTCTTCTGTGACCATAAAAACTATAAAATAATCAAAACGTCAGAAATAATATACTTGCAATAAAAACCGTAAGATAAAATCGTAAAGGTCGTTTTAATATGCCTACGACCCACATAAACCTATTACTATTATTTTGTTTGTTATTTAAATGATTTTTTTATAGTTTTTTTTTTTGAAACTAATCAATTACGGAGGTCGCAGCCTAAGGTCTTAAAAAAAACCGAAACTGAATCTAAAGTTTATTAAAATTAAAAAGATTACAATGAAACTTAAACTTAATTAATGCTACTGGTCTGTCTTCCGACGATGTGAGTTCAGAAGTCCGGGCCCCGTGGCTGGCTTCGAGGCTCCATGAGGTAAAGGTGCTGAATCGGCGTCCCCGCACTCAAGTGCGTCAATGTGCCATTTACGTCAATGCACGGTTTCTAGGGTGTTGCAATGCTGTCTCAGCGTTCACGACAGTCACGTACGCCAATGTATATATGTGGTAAAATTCCTATTGCATATCGGAATATTACATAGAGTTAGGGTATATAACAACTCTAATATTTCGCTCATTGTTTATCGTTTTAAATCGTAGTGGTATTTTAATGCACTGTTCCGATAAGAACTGTCAAGCTGACACGAAAATGACACGCGTAACGTTTAAAATATCTTTTTCACCTTGATCATAACAAAGCCTGACATTGCCTAATTCGTGATAATAAATAAATAACTGTAAAAATTATCTCACTAGTGTTTGGAATCGAATCTAGTCTCAAATTACAACATGTTTAGTGGCTTACGGTTAAGTATAGGGACGAAATACATAAAATAGAATCAAAATTAGTTTATCGCAGCAATGACATGCATCGTTAATACTCGTACAGTTGTGAGTTTTGCATTCATGTGTGGAATGTCCATCGATTTAATCCCGCCTGAGATTCGAACACCGGTGCATGGCTTCAACACGAATGCACCGGATGTCTTATCGCTTAGGTCACGGCGATTTCAAAATTCGGTGTAAACGGTCTCAAAATATTATATCTGTTCGATTCGAACCCAGCGACCTCGTGGCAGCCTAGGGCTCCGGAAACCAGCACGAGGTGCGCGTCGAACATGTGCCGCGATTCGCGGCGCCGTATGTATTATTTTAACAAAATATCATGCAATCACTCACCGGAACCGATGCCTTCGTCTTCTCACGCCGTATCACTTAGGGAGAAGGGTATAGGGCAGGAATGGATAAGGATTAGCGATGATACAATACTTTAGCGTAGACCGTCAATATACAGGTACCGTCCCGTTCGAGAAGCAAGACAAAGTGACAGATGTCAAATCGCGACGGCACCGTCAAATCGCGACCCGTGTTGCCGTGGTAAGAATTCAAAAACTAACGGATTGGTTTCGAACAGTCACCCGCCCGGACAGGTCCCCTACCTGTCTCTAATCAACTGGCAGCCGGGACAACGTTGTGACCGCTCGTTTAAGAACCGAGTCCCCGACCAGAACCTCTGCAGACCGAGGGGTCCCATCCTTACCGGGAAACAGATTAACAATGCGCCCCCTACGCCAACGCAGTGGCGGCAGGTTAGCATCCTTAACCAACACAAGGTCACCGACGTGAGGGGGACTGGTTCTATCCGTCCACTTAAAGCGCTGCTGGAGCAGATGTAAATACTTAAGGGACCAACGTTTCCAAAAATCTTGGGACATCTGCTGCAACATCTGGTATCGCCTCAACCGTCCAGGCTTGATATCCGAGAGGGGATACTCCGGCAACGCATTGAGTGGCTGTCCTATCAAGAAATGGCCTGGAGTTAACGACTCCAAGTCATTCGGGTCTGAACTGAGCGGGCACAACGGCCGTGAATTAAGTACCGCTTCAATTTTACAAAATACCGTGGTTAACTCCTCAAAGGTGAGCGAGGTTTGCCCTATCACGCGCATCTAGTGAGTCTTAGCCGATTTTACTACTGCCTCGAAAATTCCACCCCAGTGGGGGCATCCTGGAGGACTGAAGGTCCACCGAATACCGCGACGAGAGAGGGCCGTTTCAATATCCACCTGGTTATTGTTCAAGAAATTTACTACATCCCGCAAGTAACGGTCCGCACCTACAAAATTCGTTCCGTTATCGGAGCGTATCTATTCGGGTAAACCTCGACGGGACACAAATCTATCCAAGCTCGCAATAAAGGCTTCAGTTGTAAGGTCGGCAACAACTTCAAGATGTACAGCTTTGGTTGAAAGACAGACAAAGACGCACAGATAAGCCTTAATTAACCTAACATTCCGCAAACGTGAAGCCTTGATCATGAAGGGCCCAGCGAAGTCCGTACCAACTCCAGAAAATGGCCTGATCTTCTTCACTCTGTCTGGGGGCAGATCTCCCATCTGAGGCTGCATCGTAGAAGCCTTAAGCCGATAACAGGGTAAACACCGGAACAGGACGCTCCGAACCGTACGACGCCCCGACAGAATCCAAAATTCCCTCTGGAGGGATGCCAACAGCGCATTGCAACCGGAATGCGAATTTGCGATGTGGCGATCCATCACCAACAGGTCAACTAACTGGCTCTTCTTGGGAAGTAAAAGAGGATGGCGCGCCGAATAAGGTAAATTGGAGTTACTTAATCTACCTCCCACTCGAATCAACCCCTGGCCGTCTACAAAGGGGCTAAGACGAGCGATAGCTCCACGAAGCTTAGGGCGCTCAATCCTTAGCGCCTTCAATTCTGAATGAAAGCTGGTGGCTTGCACAACTTCAATTAATTTCAGCAGCGCCTTCTTCCGCTCGATGGGACACACAACAGGTGTCATATTGCGTTGAGACACCGACAAACGACAATTCCGAATAAACCTCAAAATCCAGGCGGTAACCTTAACCAGCTTGTCCAAGGAGCTATAACGGTTGATGAGCAGATCCAAATCCAACCCCTGAATCACTCCTCGATCCTCGAACTGCGCCGGTGCAGCCACGAGACCTGGAGGAACTTCTATGCGAGAGGGAGGCCACTGAGAAGCCTTCTTGGTGAGCCACTGGGGACCCCACCATAACTGATGATCAACTATTTCCGATGCTAAGCATCCCCGAGAAGCGCAGTCCGCCGGATTGAGCTCACCAGGCACGTGTCTCCATGTTAGAGGGACCTCAGAACCTTGAATCTGGGAGACACGGTTGGCCACGAAAACTTCAAGTGTATGAACCGAAGCCTTCAACCAGCACAACACTATCTGGCTGTCTGTCCAAGCATAGACAGTGTTTTCTAAATCAATAACCGACCGTAAACTAGTAGCTGTATGGTTTAACAACCTAGTCAACAGAGCGGCACCAGACAACTCGAGCTTCGGAATCGTCATGCGTGTCCGAAGCGGAGCGACCTTACTCTTAGCTAACACCAACCGTATATCAACCCTTCCAGTTGAAGAAACCGTTCGCAAGTATACCGCAGCTGCGAATCCGCGTTCCGAGGCATCCGAAAACCCGTGGAGAGACGCCTTGTATTTGCCCGCAGGAACCAGCTTCCGAAGTATTGAAACGTGGTTAATATCAGGAAGAGACGAGAAAAAGTTCAACCAATCCTTCAATAGGTCACCAGCAATCCCCTCGTCCCATGACAGGTTAGCAGACCACAGTCGCTGCATGAAGCACTTTAAGAGAAAAGTGACAGGAGCGATCCAACCGTTTGGATCGAAGGTTCGAGCAATTGTGGAAAGCACCGTTCGCTTAGACCATACCTTTGGATTTTCCAACTCCACCCGATAGGTAAATTCGTCTTGAATCGGACGATATTGAATCCCTAGGACCGACAGCATGTTAGGGTTATCAACATTCTCGAAAAGATGGGGATCCTGTTGAAACTCCGTTGGCAAACCAGTCAACAACTCAGGACAGTTAGACAGCCATTTTCTCAACTCGTACCCGCTCCTGCTCAAAAGGCGGATCAGTTCATCCTTGCGTGATAAGGCCTCTTCGACACTGTCGGCGCCCGTACATACGTCATCGACATATAGGTCCCGTTCCAAAATGTCCGCAGCACGAGGGTAGTGCAACCGTTCCCTCACTGCCAGCACCCGCAAAGAACGAACCGCCAAATATGGACTCGACCGCAACCCGTAAGTGTTCGTGTTCAGTTCATACATTTTTATGGGCTCATCTGAGCTTTCACGCCAGAGAATGAGTTGATACCGCCTATCCTCCGGATGAATCACCGTTTGCCTGAACATCATACGGATGTCTGCCACGAAAACGATCTGGTGCCTGCGGAAGCTCGTCAGTATGTCTGAAATGTCCCGGTTCAGCTTTGGACCCGAATGGAGACACTGATTTAACGAGACGCCGGAGGAGGTCGTGACCGAACCGTCAAACACGACCCTAATTTTACCGTTAGGAGTTTTCAAAACCGCATGATGAGGCAGGAAACAGTGCTCCGTAGCACTCCAATCTACCTTGGAAACCGACATGTGACCTAAGGATTCATACTCCCGCATAAAATCTACATATTTCTGCCGGAACACCGCGTCGCGCCTCATGCGTCTCTCCATTGACAAAAGTCTAGTCTCTGCTGCCTTCCTCGAACTGCCTAGCAGTGGGCGATTCGCCCGAAAAGGAAGTCTTAACAAGAACCGGCCCGAATAGAGACGACCCGTATTATTCTGGTAAAACAGCTCACATTCCTCCTCATCCGGGTTAACTCGATAAGCTGTAGGAGGTTCTTCTAGTTCCCAAAACCGTTGGACTACTTCCGAAAGTGTAGACCCGACCAGAAATTTGTCCGATTTCCTCGCAGCGACCGGCCGGAACGCAGGACCCAACAATACATGCCCTAATTTTGTGTCCATTGCAACCAAACCCTCCGCATGAAGAACGCGCTTCCCAGTCAGGAGCAGCTTCCCTAGTACATCCGCCCCAAGTAGTACGTCTACTGGCCCCGGTGTGTCAAACTTGGGGTCCGCTAGCCGTAAGTCTGAAGTCAATGACCGTATGTAACTGTTTACCTTCACCGGAGGGTGACGACCTATCACCTCAGGCATCACCAAAGCTGAGACTCTAAACTGTAAGCGAGGGTTAGGATTCGATGAGAAAATAAATGAAGTGTGACCGATCACGTCCGAAATTCTAACATTGCCCACTCCACGAATAGAATAAGAAGACTTGTAAATAGGATTGCCCAACCGTACTGCAAGGTTGCTCGACATAATACTGCCCTGTGCGCCGGAATCCAACAGAGCTCGAGCAAACACAGTGTTGCCATCCGAATCCAACACCCGAACAGAAGCGGTAGGAAGTAAAACAGCTTCTGGGGCTGGGGCAACACTGCAGTGAGCGGCAATTTCCTAGCGGGGGCCCGGGTCCCCGCTATCCCGGTCGGCGCGCGACGGAAGGTCGTAGCGTGCCAGCGGATCCCACGCTCCCACATAAGGCCCTCGTTTCCCGTCCCGCCTCATATACCTCCGCGTACGATGGCCAAACGGGCCAAACACTGGAGGGAGTCGCTCCAGCGTCGGCCGCTCCCTCAGCGGAGGGGAAAACCGTACTTCTGAGGGAGGGGGAGACGAGTGAGCAAGGCTACTCGATCCAGCAGGCGAACACGGCCCCGCACGGGGGGACAACGTGGCCACCCCGGCGTAGCTAGTGGGCATCCGCTGGCACCCGCCCGCAGTACCAAACCCGGCGCCTCCCTGCGAAGCCTCTTTCCGAGGGTCCACGCCGCCGAATTGGCGAGGGTACGACCGGTGCGCTCACCGGTCGGCGAGGCTGGATGACTGCGTCCGGATGACCTCGGAGTGGCGGCAGACTCCAGACACAGGAGGGCATGGTGCCGACCGTCGCAGTTAGGGAACAATTGTGGCTGTGGACAGACGCTCGCCGTGTGCGAACCAAAACAAAAAAAGCACCATCGCCGCTGGGCAACGATGTTGCGTCTACCCCTGATGCGCGTCGACCGGAACCTCGGACAGGCGGCTACGTCGTGCCCGCTCTCATGACAGAAGGCACACCGTGGGCCTCCCACCGCTGCCATGAGCGCAGTCAGTCGTTGAGACGGCCCCCTCTTATCCCCTCCCCCTCCCCTCTGAGCAACCGAAACGGCGTGGCCGGAAGCCGGCACACGCGACCCAGAGGAGGAGGGCGGTGGCATAATCTCGTGTCTGCGACTTTCGGCTTCTAAAAATGCCAGCAGACTGGCCAGGGTAGGCAGTTCGTCCATACCTGCGTTGTCCTGCTGCTCGAATCGAGTGAGCACCTCAACCGGCAGCCTACCTGCAACAATATAAAAGAGCAGATGTGACCATTGGTCTACTGGTAGACCCAAATTGCCCAAGGCCTTAGTGGCCACCGTAACTGGATTCAGTACCTCGGCTCTGATATCGGAAGCCCGAGAAAGTTTGGGTATCGCAAACAGCCTGGCCAGCTGAGCGTCTACCAACCGTCGTTGATTTTGATATCGGTCGAACAGGATCTGGCGTGCGACCGCATAATTGTCGTTGGTGATAGGCAAGTGTGCCACCAATCCACCAGGTTCACCTCGCAGAGCACCCCGAAGCTGAGCCATCTTATAAGAGGCAGTCAAGTCCGACCGACCATGGACCAGGCTGTCAAACAAATTTATAAAGCCGACCCACTCGTTCAGATCACCGTAGAAGATCGGCAGGTCGATGGAGGGGAGGCGTGATATGACGCCTGACGAAGTTCCCGAACCTCCATTACCACCGGATGACGACTGCTTCTTAACATCGGCCACCCGTTGCAGAATGGCATCAGCGTACTCCTGACACTGGTCCACGTCAAGACCGATGGCATGGATCACCTCCTTCTCCACTTCGGACCCCAAAGCAACGAGGTCAGACAACCGATCGTACACTACCTCCAACCGTTCGTGCACCTGAGACGCCCTATCGAGCAATGCCGCATCCCTATCTGTTCTGTCAACCAAAGCATGAGCTGATGCGAACCATCGGAGCTCACTAGTCACCTTCCCGCGAATGTAGGACACCGACATGTTACTTGCAGTTTACAACCAGACCAAAAGAAAATTCAAAAAAAAAAAATAAAAAAAAAAAAAATTCAAAAAAAAAATCAAAAAAAAATTAAAATTCAAAGAAAAAAAAATTACAAAGGAATTATTTAAAGGAGTATACGAGTGAGCCCACCAAAATATTCCTACTCCTAAGTATTTAGGTAACCTAGACCTCACCACTGTACCAAGGACACCCCAACAAATAAGAACAAACTTAAAATTAAAAGTTATAAGATAGAAAATTGCTGATACCAGGTTTTGAGTTGCAAACTAAACTCAAGCACACCTGGCCTCTAGACTATAACTAGAAGCTAGTCACCAAGCAGGACCCAATCAACAATTTACTATCACAAAGTATTCACACCGTTCAACGGGTAAGTCAAATAACAAAATTAAAATTAAAAATTAATTATATGATAGCAAATTGCTGATAAAAATTTGTGAATTAATTTTCAAACACTGATGGCCTCAGGACTATACCAAAGCCAGTCACCAAGCAGGGCCCACAGTCAGCAATCCACTACCACAAATTCAAACAAGTAATTTAAATTTAGAACAAATTAAAACAAATAACAAAAAATATATATAATAGCAAATTGCTGGTATAAGTTTTGAAATGACACTCATACACCGTTGGCCTCTGGACTATAACTAAGCTAGTCTCCAAACAGGGCCCAACCAGCAATCTACTACTACAAGTTCAACAAGTACTCCAGTTATATTCAATTACAAATGTGTTGCAGCTCAATTATACTAAAATATAAGTAGGAAGTGAGCTACAATCATACACAAATTAATAATAAATTATAAACCCAAACTGTAATAACATTCAGATTGTTACACACAATTATGCTTAAATAGATGTGGTAATCTACTGCTATGATGAGCAGAATTAACATAAATCTGTAGTAATAGTATGAAAATAGCTGACCACTGTAGCAGCTGTGTGCTAGGTCATAAACTCAGCCAGCACAGCTGTCCAACTCACGTACAATTAGTTAGCTATGCGCAGTGGAAGCTAATAAATCAGTCTTACTATTACTAACTATTACTACTCACTAATTTTCTTAACCAGGTGGATAGAAACACACTAAGCGACCTGACCTAGGTCAGCAGAATGATAGTTTAAACAGAACCGAACCCTATGCCTACACTACTTCTGCTGACTAGTAACAAAATTAAGTGAGGTTAGACGTAAAAAATTTTACATTCGTGGTAATTACTATAGATTTCAGAAATCTAACCACGCTCTGCTACCAGAAATTGTTCGATTCGAACCCAGCAACCTCGTGGCAGCCTAGGGCTCCGGAAACCAGCACGAGGTGCGCGTCGAACATGTGCCGCGATTCGCGGCGCCGTATGTATTATTTTAACAAAATATCATGCAATCACTCACCGGAACCGATGCCTTCGTCTTCTCACGCCGTATCACTTAGGGAGAAGGGTATAGGGCAGGAATGGATAAGGATTAGCGATGATACAATACTTTAGCGTAGACCGTCAACATACAGGTACCGTCCCGTTCGAGAAGCAAGACAAAGTGACAGATGTCAAATCGCGACGGCACCGTCAAATCGCGACCCGTGTTGCCGTGGTAAGAATTCAAAAACTAACGGATTGGTTTCGAACAATATCAATACGTCCATTTTTTTTAAACTACTTACGGGCATTATTCATACGTTAGATATCAAATGCCTTTTAGCAATGCCAAAAATCTATACAAAGTTTTAACTAAAATTTAACTTAAGTGTACTAATTTAAGTAAAACGTAAGTTTTAACTCAAGATTAAAAACAACGAGAGAATACAATGAATACGAGTAAATAAACAAACCTACGGACTTTTACTGTATGAGTTTTGTTTGATAAAAACAGCCGGAGAAGCTAATCTTTAATCCTATCATAAAATCCTTAATCCTTAATTTGCTTGATAACATTGTCTTCTTTTGCAGCTTACAGATTAATAAATATAGAAATCTGCAAAAAAGCCTTTAGCGAGGATTTTAATAAAATAAACAAATTCGCAGAAAAACAATTACTCAACAAAAATATTTCAAATAATTGTTTAATATTGATTGTAATGAAGATTCTAAGTCAGTGTGTGCTTTACGACAAAACGGTTCCGGGTTCAAGGTCATACTTTTCGAAAATACTTGTCACTTTATGAAATTTAATTGCGAAAATGATTTGAAGCTTGAAGTAGTCGAAGAGAATATTTGTAATGTAATTATTCCTAATATAAGCCAAGAAAATAAACTAAACCTTACCAACGATCCTAAACACATAATAGACAGCATAGGTTCTAAAAATTATCGAGACAAAAAAAAATGGAAATGGAAAACTATTTGTTGTAAACGCTGCCCTATTTGGCGGTAACAATATTAATGAAACAGTTAACAATTTCTTTGCTGCTACACATATTTTTGATATGCCTATGAGAGAAATTGAAAAAGAGTTGAACGAAACTTCAAGAAGGATGCTGATAAAATACGCGGGTCCAGTTAAAGTGTTTGAACCTTGGGTAAAAATACCGAAGAATATCTCTGAAGATCACTATCATTATCCTACTTTGGCATCGTGTTATCATAGATGTCGCAGTGTGAGTACTTTGTATTGTATTTTTTTTATTGCTTATATGGATGGACGAACTCACAGCCCACCTGGTGTTAAGTGGTTAATGGAGCCCATGGACATCTACAACGTAAATGCCCCACCCACCTTGAGATATAAGTTCTAAGGTCTCAAGTATAGTTACAACGGCTGCCCCACCCTTCAAACCGAAACGCATTACAGCTTCACGGCAGAAATAGACAGGCTGGCGGTACCTACACGCGCGGTCTCACATGAGGTCCTACCACCAGTAAAAAAATTAATTGTTAATTGTTTGCCAATTTCCCGAAATACTAAGTGACTCAATAACGCTACCCTAATTCAGTAGAGACAAATTAACAAAGCACGAATGATCAATAACAAAAAAATCTGGAAAAAAGTTAGTCACCGCGTTCCTGTCGTGCATTTTTCACACTTTTCAAAGTGAGTATGTTCAGTGGACCGTTCAAAAAAGGGATTCTACGTGTCAAACGGATATTTCACCATTGAGTGACTCATAAATGAATTCGCTCCTTTGGCTCGACGAATATTCGACTGAATTTGTTTCCTAGTCCTAGCAGTTTTCATTCCGGTGCAAACGAATGAATTTTATTTATCAGATATTTATTTTAGAAACTCAATTTGAAGTAGATAATATTTTGGTTACTTGCGCAAAAGATTAGTAAATATTGCATATAATATAGGCTTATAAAATTTATAGTTTAATAGTGATAATTCCTTAAGAAAAAAAACATTGAATTTTTTTATTTATATGTTTTATGGAGATAGTTTTTGCAAATATATTTTTGTACCAAAGCTAAGGTTTGAAAGAAAATACGGTATTATATTTATAATTAAAAGAAAACCATAGTTACAAGTTATTTTCGAAGAACAATTATTTAAAACACCTCGTGAATTTTCAAGACGTCTCGTAGATGCTGCGGAATTATTTAATGAAAACGAACAACATCAATTATGTACAAATTTAAAAACAAAATTCCCTTTTTACACTTTTACTTTATTACAAAAATGTCATAATGATACGCAAGAAGCAAATCACCACAACGCAGCAAATATCTCACAAACTTATTAAAATCATACAGCATATAACTAATTAATATTGTAGTCGAAGAGATTTGTAGTATGTAGGAAGTATTTAATTAGAGAGAGGACTACGCTCTAGTGTAGTAGCTCTCGTAAGGCATTCAAAATTTCCAATGGAAAATTTGTTTCACATTTTTGCATACGAAACACTGAAATTTTCATCCAGGGAACGTGCGGATATTTTACATATCAATAGCGTGTTAGTTTTCGTCTGTTATGAGAAAAAAAAACATAGAATTCTCATTAGTTTTTCTCAAAGGTTGTGTATTTTCGGGAAGGATGTAATTCACACCAACGCGTATTTCAGCGTTGTTTTGTTGTTTGTAAGTTTTATATTTATTTAAATTACAACTAATTAAGATTAGTTTCGCAAAAGAGCGTTGCTTTAAGCTTTGTATCTAGTAGTAAGTACATTGGCCTACTTTTCGGCTTTGGGACCTTGTTTAATAGATTATATTTCAATTTCGTTTCAAAGATCTTATTCTGTGATGTCAATAGATCGTCAGTTTGTATTCCTGTCTATGTTAAAGCCATCGATCAATAAAAATTGAGTTCCCGATGAAGAATTTTGGCTGGACCGCGAGGAGTAAAGTTGTGTGATTTATTTTATTTTGTCTATTTAGTGTTTCTTCAGGTTTAAATGCGTAATAACGATGGTTTATTAACTGTTTAATATCTGTGAAAGTCCACAAATGTGGGCAAATGTAACAAAGCCACTGAACGTAGCTTCTCGGGATCCTCCAAAAAGTCCACTGAAAGAGTCTCAGTAAATGTCCACCATTTTACTGCGATTATATTTCATCCCATATCATCTCATCTCATCTCATTTAATTTCATGCCATGTTTCATATTAATCAACTTCATTTCACTTCATATTACCTTTGTTATATATAAAAAATATATATAAAAGATTAGGCTGTATGGTACCTTTGCCTTTTCAGGATAAAACGCCCGAAGCATTCATAAATCCCGGTGTAGAGGAAGGCAGCAATATTTCTAATACTTAACACATCGTCTTTTCGCATTAAAAGTGTACAATTTCCAAATATATTCGAAATTGAGTTAACTTTGCGGAATCATTTGGCATCACCAGTATTTTTCTCATAAATACGGCCAAAAGAGCGTAGTTTAGTTTTTTTTGTTTACCTATGTTTTGACTACTATTAACAAAATTAACACATAATTTTATCTTACTTTAAAAGACAGATAATGTAACTGTTATAAAATTAAAATAAATGTTACAAAGATGATTAATATTAAAAATATCACATACATAAAACACTCAGCTGTAAAATTAGTAAGTTTTGAAATTGTACAGTTTTAATGCGAGAAGACGACATGTTCATGAATGACTTCCGTAATGAAGAAATAACATTGCGTAAGAAAAATCAAACCCTCGAGAAAATATAGTTTACGTAATATCTAGTGGTAGGGCGTCTTGTGACCCCGGCTCCGGCCACTGGAGGAGGCCTTCTCCCCCTGGTGAGGGTTATGGGGCGATATGAAGGGGCGAGGCCACGTGGCGCACTACCACACGAGTAGGTACCACCACCTTGCGTATTTCTAGTAGTAATGCGGTCTGGTTTTTATTGGTGGGCAGCCGTTGTACTGAGATTTACAACTGATGCTCCAAGGTGGGTGGTGGCTTTTATATTGATGTTGTTGATGTTATATTGATGATGTCTATGGGCTCCGGTAACCACTTAACAGAAGGTGAGCCGTCTGAGAAATAAATTAGTATGAAAGTATAGATAGTTTAAATTAAGTGCACCATTCTCTTATAAACTATACAGTTTGAATTGCTTTTATTTCTAGGTAAAAATATTCCGCCGCTCTATCACGACACCAAACTTATTTATTGAATAAGAATATTCTTAGTATAACGGAAGATGTCTACATTTTCTAGAAAAGTCTTTGAAAACGCCTTTCTTTTAAATTTAAACATTAAGCAAGTTTAACAATTTTATTACCAAAGGCTCACTTCTGACTCTGGTCATAAACTACAAATATGTAAGCTACGAAAAACAGACAGATCTCTGTAGGGATTTTTCCAGAAAACGAAATAAACAGACGGCGAACATTCTTTATTTACTCGCGGCGTGGGAATAGAGCTTTGACTGTTTTCCGAGGTGTGTCTATAAATGAGACTGGATGTTTTTTGCTGCATTCTAGAATTAATAAACGCAGTTTTAAAATTTCTAATTTCGCGATTCGTACGTGATTTATTTGAAGAAAACAAAAAACACTTCTGGATTTTAATCTCGCATTTATTTTTAAACGTGTACTTTATATCAGACCATTCCGATCTTTCGATTTTTATGCAATTTTTAAAATTACAGTTACGCCAATTATTGTTTAAAAATCTTGTATAAAATCCATTTTTTTTTAAACGTTACATTAGACTTCGAAGGCGTGTCTATAAATGAGGCTGGATTTGGAATTTTTTGCTTTTATTTATTTGCACTCTTGCATTTAATATCATCCAAAAACCAGAAACTTTAGCGAAATAAAGAAAACTCATCGGGAATTTTCATGTGCCGGGCTGTGATGCAAGCGCTCACGAAATATGATAAAATACTTTTTTTATTTAACATTCACGTTTGTAGCACTGGATCATTCCTTTGTCGTGCGTCAAACTATCAAATATGATTTCACGGAAAACCTGATGTTTGAATTTTCGAGTTGTTCGTAACTGCAAAACAAAATATAAAAGGGCGCGCTTCGAAACTTTTGACGTCATGTTTTTCAATTAAGTTTGTGTGTTTAATACTGAACGAAACTCGGAGAGCTAAATATCGATGTTTACATTTTCCAGATTACATTGAGTCTACATTTCTGTTTTGCCTGGGCGATGAGCTGAGCAGCTTGTATCGATTCCTGCCTCTCGTCAGGACCCTGCAGCGCATGGGGCGGCTGAAGAAGAAAGGATATTTTAGATATAAGTTTAGGAATATGAAATTCTTCAACAATCTGTTATCTTATCAACCGAAGCTAATTAACTATATATTAATATAAAGAATAAAAAAAAACTGCAATGGGGACCTCATATTCATAAATTGGCGAGTAAGCTCAGCTCTGCAGCATACGCAGTAAAAAAAATTAGAATGTTAACAAACGCGGACACGGCTCGTTTAGTTTACTTTAGTTACTTCCACAGTGTCATGTCCTATGGCATTTTGCTATGGGGCAATGCGGCCGATGTAGAAACGATATTTATTCTGCAGAAAAGAGCTATACGCGCTATTTATAACATGCACTCAAGGGAATCCCTGAGGGAGAAATTTAAAGAAATTAAAGTTCTCACTATGCCATCCCAGTACATTTTTGAAAATTTGATGTATGTTCGTAAACATATTGAGGAGTTTCCTAAAAAGTCGGACATACATAATAGAAATACTAGGAACAAACACAAGCTTGTTGTGCCGATGAGTAGGTTACATAAGATACGAAATTCATTCGGGTGTTTGTCTGTGCGCCTGTACAACAAAATCCCACAAGATGTTCAGAACCTACATATACATAGGTTTAAGAAAACTGTTAACGAACATCTGTGCAATAAAGCTTACTATAAAGTCAATGATTATCTAGAAGATTGCACAAAGTGGGAATGAGTTGCTCGCTCCGGGCATTTCAATATTGTAGTAATTGTTACGTTATAATACTCATTGTAAAAAACTCATATTTAAAAAAAAAATGTAATATTAAAAAATTAATAAATAATAATTGCTTATTAAAAAAAAAAAAAAAAACATGCCCGCTGAGTTTCTTGCCAATTCTTCTCAGGACGGAGGCTAGTTCTTGTGAATTGGCGGTAGTTCTTTTGACGTTCAACAAGTATGTACTTTCATTTATGTTGAATAAAAAAAAAATTTTTGATTTGATTTGATTTGATTTGATTTAATGGGATGAGAAAAAATGCTTTAATATTATTTAAGCATTAGGAATATTAATAAAACATTTTAATTTTAAATATGATTATTGACAAGATTATGATTTCGAGTACTATTTATTTTAGTTCACCCAAGGAGCAAGTGGCTCTGATTCTAAGTGCTAATAAATTACTTATAGCTTGGCAACTACTTAAAGTAACGTATAGGCTATGTTTATCATGCTATTTTGCGAGATCATTTTCCTGATTCCTTTCTCAATCCTCGACCTACGCCATCTGTTGGCTGCCCAAGCGAAACTACGTGCACCTCAAGAAAATAAAATAGAAAGAAAAAATGGCGGTAAAATATAAACACGCACGGTGCCTGTGTCATAAACGAAAATTTGTGAATATTGTTCATCGATCTGTATTGAAAACACGAGTGTGAATAATCAAAAGTGTAACAGGGAGTTTCGGAGTGAAGCAATTAAAATATGCTTTTCTCAGTTCCAACAACTAGCAAAATAATATTACGCCACAAGTATGTTTTGTCCTACCACTTCAATGCCAGCACAAGCTGCGCGAGATATGCTGTGCGACTTGTTAGTATAGCATTCGGTGCTAAGCGGATATCCGGAAAGCATTTGTTTTATTGGGTTTATTTATTTATTTTATTGGGTCCTCAGAAAGATTCTTGTATTCGTTACCAGGCATGCTAAAACTTGAGGTTGTATGTGACTCATGTCGCAGTACCCAAATACCCCTCCCCCAGTCGATACCTGACGATGGATAATCTTGAGATTGGGCTCCAAAGCCTCGGATTCTAATTATTAATTTATATATCACTAGCACTATTCGTTTTTGGGAGCTTCGTGTTCCCCTACAACCGTATTTATGTTCTATTCTACGACATTTCCTCAGTATCGGTTATTTAATATCTAGTGATTAATAATGGCCGATTAATAATATCTATGTGGTGATTAATGGTGATTAATAATATCTAGTGATTAATAATGGCTATAGCTGATTTCGGAATACGAAGATATTGTTACGCCGGTAAGAGCAACGGATTCGAATAGCCGAACGAAAATCGAAGGATCTAGTAACATCTAGAGCGGTCGAGGAGTATAACGCAGACGCAGGACAACAGTCAGATATGGAAACACACAATACTCTACTCGAGCGGAAGCAGGGAATTGAGAATTTTAGTGTTGGTGACGTGTTCTAAGTGCTCTGAGTGCTAATACAGTTTTAAGTTGTACTCCGGTAGAATTTTTATTTATCCCGAACCCCAGCGCGTAACAATATTATATACATTTTCTGCTCTTCGTTAGCGGATTACAAAAAAAAACATAGCTTATTGTTGCACCAACATTTACTAATTAATCTTTGAAATAAAAAAACGACGCATTTGTTCTGAAATGACAAGAAATCGTTAGAGTGAAATGATCAAGAGCCGTCACAATACTAAAATTGATTTCGATTGATTGATTGATTGATAGTATTATTTTATTAAATATAATAAAAATCATTATGCAGATACAATATGCTTATCAAATCCACAGATTCGGTAGAATCTGGCGCCAAGTTCCGTTAAAAAATCCCGTTGTAAACGGAGCGCCAGACTACCCACTGTGTTTACTGTAAGCAGAACGGTTTTTTGAGGTTGCGAAATTTTATTTAATTTTACGGTACTTCTGGTTCCTAAATTGTACATTATATCAATCGCTCACAACTTTATTTTACTGATATTAACTAGTTATATCAATTACAACAATTAATCTACTTGAAATTATTAATTTTATCACCACAAACTATAGCTCGCTCAAAATCCACAGATTCGGTAGAATCTGGCGCCAAGTTCCGTTAAAAAATCCCGTTGTAAACGGAGCGCCAGACTACCCACTGTGTTTACTGTAAGCAGAACGGTTTTTTGAGGTTGCGAAATTTTATTTAATTTTACGGTACTTCTGGTTCCTAAATTGTACATTATATCAATCGCTCACAACTTTATTTTACTGATATTAACTAGTTATATCAATTACAACAATTAATCTACTTGAAATTATTAATTTTATCACCACAAACTATAGCTCGCTCAAAAATTTCGATCCTGACTTTTTTTCGACGTAAAAAGTGACATGCCACAGACTATAAATATTCGAGAATACATGGTAATCTACGGCCGCCAGGGTGCGCTGGAATTATTCCTACATTTGTAATGGATTTTATGAGCTGGTAACTGAGACCTTTAAGTCATGTCTTATTTTAATTTATATTCATATTTTTATGAAAAATGATATTATGGAATGAAATGAAATGAAGATGATTAATTTGATCCACAGATTCGGTAGAATCTGGCGCCAAGTTCCGTTCAAAAATCTCGTTGTAAACGGATCGCCAGACTACCGACTGTGTTTACTGTAAGCAGAACGGTTTTTTGAGGATGCGAAATTTTATTTAATTCTACGGTACTTCTGGTTCCTAAATTGCATATTATATTAATCACTCACAACTTTATTTTACTGATATTAACTTTTTTTTTTTTTTTTTTTGTCAGGAGGAAATCGCCGGACTTCAGCCCTTCACTGGGGATGGAGGGCGTGGCACGTCCCAGCCTCAGTGTGGTCAGAGCGCGGAGGGCCCAATCTCGGCGGTCCGTGCTGGAGTCATGGTCCAGACGGCTGGCCGATCCTTCGGCTGGTCGTAGGACCGTCGAGGCGATTCGCCCGGTTCTTGTGAACTGGGTGAATCGTGACAGAGGACGCCTCACTTTCCGGCTCACGCAGGTGCACAGTATACACGCCGCCTCGAAGGAGATGGTGCGATAGCCACGGATGACCCTGACCGCGATGGTGCGTTGCGGCCGTTGCAGCAGCTTCGCTACCCCCACGGCCAGGGACTGGCCCCACACGGGCGCCCCGTATAGGGCCATTGATCGCACCACCCCCGTATAGAGACGGCGCGTCACCTGGTCAGGCCCCCCCACGTTGGGCAGAAGCCGGCTTAACGCGCCGGCCACCCCCAACAAATGAGGGACCAGGTTCAGAAAGTGAGCACGGAAGGTCCAACGACTGTCCAGAATGAGGCCGAGGTACTTCAACTGCACCCCCACCTCGATACGGACGCCTCCAACGATGATATGGGCATCGACAGGTGGCACTCTCCGGGGCCTGTGGAACCACATGGCCTCGGATTTACTGAGCGCCACGTCGAGGCCCAATCTCCTGATTTTGCCGACGACATGCGCCACCCCAGCGGTGGCAAGACGAGCAGACTCAGCAAAACTCCCCCCCCGGGCCACGACCAGCGTGCCGTCTGCGTAACAGATTACGCTTAGGCCCGGGAGGAGGGCACCCCTCAGTACCCAGTCATACCCGATATTCCACAAAAGGGGGCCGAGCACCGACTGATATTAACTAGTCATATCAATCACAACAATTAATCTACTTGAAATTATTAATTTTATCACCACAAACTATAGCTCGCTCAAAAATTTCGATCCTGACTTTTTTTCGATGTAAAAAGTGACATGCCACAGACTATAAATAATTCCAGAATACATGGTAATCTACGGCCGCCAGGTGCGCTGGAATTATTCCTACATTTTTAATGGATTTCATGACCTGGTAACTGAGACCTTTAAGTCATGTCTTATTTTAATTTATACAAATAACACGATACCGGTAGACGCAAAAGCAATCACGGCAGCTTGAATGTAAATGGAGTGAGAATTGTATGTTTGTCACTCCGGAGATCGTTCACAGGCGGATATCACAACGGATACGTTTCGACGAAGCCTCGTAATCCCTCGGAACAACAAACCCCCCTGCACCTTAATTAGATTGAGTACCCACAACTAACGGTGCCCCTAGATGACGTTAGGAAATCTGAAACTAATTTTCCAAGAGATAGGAAAATTACGTATTTCAATTTGATTCAAATTCAATTCAAACAAAATCATTTATTTCAACTTAGATGTCAGTATAAGAGTGATTCTCCGAACCCTAAATTTTCGATGTCTTGAGGTTTATTTTTGTAACTAACTGACAAATCAGTCTGCAATTAATTTTAAAACATACCTCAGACTATTGCCTATCTTGCACAAGTTTTTTTTTTTTAATAATATTTATTTAAATATTTCAAAAAAATATTTAAAAGTAGTTCTTCTGATTAATATGGTGGGTCCGTAACCCAGTTTCTTGAACATTAGTAACAATAACATTATTTCTTATTCATAAATTGATGTGAATTATAATTAATACGAAAGAATATTAGTTGTTTCTTTACACCAAAAAAAAAATGGTACTAATATTTACGATTGTTTATTTATAAATAAAAAAATAACGAGTGTCCGGCACAAAAGTCTGATTCATATTCACGCGCTTCACTCGAAAGTACCCAGCTAAATACGAAACATCAGGTGACCCCTCCCCGCGCTGGCGGTAGCCAGTGGCTCGGCTGACGTGGTCGCGACGTGACGTGTGGCTGGTTCGTGTCGTTGCGGAGATATAAAGGTAAATATCTGATTCATATAGCCTTGGTACACCCGTGTTTCTGATTAGTATGTTCGTTTTTATAATTAAGGTAAATGGTTTTCAAACTTGAATCTGCGGGAAATATAATGCCATTGGGGCACAGAAACCTATGTATGTCGGCGCGTGTTTTTAGAAACCATTAGTTCATGACTAATAAAGATGGGACGACAAACAACACGTGCAAGCATTCATCGAAAACAACACGTGCAAGATAAGAGTCGTAAACAACATCGTCCCACCACGATACCTTGCTATAAAAACGCTCCGTTGTTGTCTCTCGAGCTCAGAAGCGAGCGAGTCGCCGTATCAGACGGAACGCTCCTGCGTAATATACGCTCTGAGTTAACATTTCTGGTTTTATTGACTTACGAAGACCGCCCGCTTACCATGTCTCTACCCGAAAGTAGAAATACTACAACATCAGAAGAGGGAACACCACGTGACGAACAACGGCCTAACGACGTAATCCAAGCTATGGCAGACGCATTTAAAACCACGATGAACGATATGATAACTCAACTGTCTTACGATCATCGCATAATCCTTGACTGAAATGATCGGCACCATGAAGTCAGAAGAAAATACGCGAGTGCGCATTGCCGACATTTATTTTCCTACATATGACCCCGATTCTAGTACCGATGTACACGATTGGGTAGATCTTATTATATGTACTCAAGCAGAATATGGACCTCGAGATCATGAGGTACGATTAAAAGCAGTAAGTGTATTAAAAGGTCGTGCAAAAACATGGGCAGATAGTAGCCTCCTAAGGACAACAACCTGGATGGAAATGCGGGATGACATGTTGCAAACTTTCGAACCCGAATCCAGGATGCAGTAGAGTTTGTCATTGGGAGCATTGGAGATGAACGGATTCGGACAGAACTGCTCAATAGCAAGTCAAATACTGTTCCGGAGTTAATTGCTATAGCCAAAACGTTTTGCAAACGAAAGAATATACCAACTAAACCGACTGAGTTCAATAAACAGCCTCGTTTGAACTTCAATCGTGATAGATCCAACTTGACTTGTCATGTTTGTGGAAAAACAGGTTATTTTGCTGGATATTGCCCGGAAAATGCAATTCGACGTGGAACGTTTTCAGAATCAGGATCAGGAGCTTCTTTCTCATCAAGAGATTCGCCTACACCATCCATTAAGGAGTGTTCCTACTGTAAAGGAACCCGACACACTACAGAAAGATGTTTTAAAAGAATTGCTGACGAGCAACACAGTAAAAGAGTGAATCTATGACGGAATACTGAGGCTAAGTCACATATTAATGCTTTCATGATAAAGACTGAACAAAACAAATTGGAAGAGCGAGGCAGATTTTTCTGCCATAGAAATCTGTATTGTGGCTTTCGGGACAAGGAAAGAATACAGATCAGAATACCAGTAACCAGAAATTCATCGGGAACAGACAGATGCCGATCCATGTACTTGGTGCGCTACGGTTGATATGCACCTCGATGAACGTCTACTGGATGGTGCATAGCTCATTGTAGTCTTCAGTGGGGCCCTGAAAGGCAGGTGCCTTATCATTTTGTCGCGGCTTTCACACGTAGGTGTCACATGGAGGCATTTGCGACTTATTTCTCGCTCGTTATGATGCGAAATTCTTGCTGCGACGCTTATCAATTTAAGCAATGGTAAGCCACAAAAGCGTGAATGCAGCATACGCAAGTCTTGTAATAACGTCTGTCACCTCGATAGAAGATCTGAGCCACGAAGAAATCGTCACATCTTACGTTCTGGCTCATGTTGCCCAGTTGACTCTCGACTTAATCACATGGCATTTACTAGCGGAAATACGACACGTAACAAGCTATAGCAAGAAATTAAGGCAAGTGCAAGTCTCAAGTGAAAGTTCGATCGCAATAATGGATCTGTCATGACGAGTGGGTAGTTCCGACACGAATCGTCTTAAGCCAATGACTACTGCTAGTTACATGGCACTAGTGCTGTAAACCAGGACATGAGACTGTGAATTGTCGCTGAAACTTTAGAATCTGCTAGATTTAATACCAATAACACTACACGTTCGATGACTTCGGGCTCCAGCAAGCAAGCAAACAAGAAAGCAAGCAAGTTTCCGTGGGGAAGAAAATTGACACATTTGAAGTCGTCGTGGCCTGTAAGATAAGACGTCCGGTGCGTTCGTGTCTGGCGATGCGGCGGTGTTCGGGTCCCGCTGGCGGATGCCAGTTTTTCCGGTGAAGTGGATGCTTGTGCGTGCTTGACAAGTGTTCGCGGTCGGCTTCCGCAGTGTGGGAGTAACATCGTGTAGTAGAGGTGGAACCCGCAAAATTGTAGTTTGCGTGGTGGCTGGTGGTAAGATGTCTTGTGAGTCTGCACAGGTAGCCGGAGGTGAGACTTCCGCGGTCGCGGCCCACCCAGTCTGCGAGAACCGGGCAGATCGCCTCTACGGCCGGCCGACGGGTCCGGCAAAAGACGAGACCACACCTCCAGCACGGACTGCCGAGATTGGAGCCCCCGCGCTCCGGCTGCACTTGCGCTAGGGCGCGCCGCCTCGTAGGAGACTGTGAGGTATCCTTGAATGACTCTGACTGCGATCGCGCGCTGCCGGCGTCACAGTGCGGCGACGTTCTCGTGGGTAAGGGCGTGGCACCAGACGGTATAGTGCCATCGACCTTTTTTTTTTTTTTTTTTCGGGTAGAGGGCCGAACCTCCTACGAGGTCCCCGCGCAAAAGGGGCGCGCGGGGTATGTGAGACTCAACGATCTGCATGGTGTTGTGAGCAGACCGCGGGCCCAAGGATTTTAGAGCCCACCCACTAAACGACTCCCCTGCACTCTTACACCCGACGTCCGATCCCCTCCGAGGTCAGAACCCGGATGAGGTAGGGGGGCTACCGCGGTCAACACTACAACCAGACGGCGCGGCTCACCCCAAGGACGCCCAGCCGACGGAGCCTTCGAGGCGAATCGAAGGCTCTGAAACGTCGGCCGTCTCGGTACGGCAGCCCGTCGGGCCGCCCAGACGGTGCCGCTGTTGTCCCGGAATACCCCGCTGGACCAGAACCAGCCTGCCGGGTCGGGACGCGATACACCGTCGACCGGTCGCTCTAATCACTCCACGGCAGCGCGCTAGAGTGCTGGTAGCGCGCCGCGCGGCCTCACCCCCTCAGGTCGCCCCTTGACCTTCACCGGGGGGAGGCCGCCACCTAGCCACGACGTAGCCACGACACCTAGGTCGTAGCCACGACGCGCGGCAGCGAGAGGTCCTCACCTATGACCGCGACGAGGGCCGCGCGTTGCTCATCGATCCAGAGCAACGCGCCAATGTATGTTCCGCTGTGTCTTCCTCGTCGCGGTCCGCGCAGTGGTGGCACTGCGCCGTCGGTTCCCTTCCGGCTATCTTAAAGAGGTACCGGCCAAAACACCCATGGCCGGTCAACATCTGCGTCAGCCGGAAGGTGAGGCATCCGCGGTCGCGGCCCACCCAGTCCGCGAGAGCCGGGCGGACCGCCTCGACGGTACGGAGGCCGGCCGACGGGTCCGCCAAGCGGCGAGACCACGCCTCCAGCACGGACCGCCGAGATTGGTGCCTCCGCGCTCGAACTACTCCTTCGCCGGGGCGCCCTTCCCCCCTAGAGCGGAGGTCGCTACGCCACCGGTAATCGGCAGCGAGCGCCTCCGCCTCCAGGTCCCAGGGTGGCGTCCCGGCGAGCAAGCACGCCGCCTCGAATGAGACGGTGCGGTATCCTCGGATCGCCCTGACCGCAATCGCGCGCTGCGGACGTCGCAGCGCCGCGACGTTCTTGCGGGTCAGGGCGTGGCACCATACGGGAGCGCCGTATAGTGCCATAGACCGCACCACCCCCATGTAGAGGCGGCGCGCCACCTGATCGGGACCCCCGACGTTTGGAAGCAGCCGGCCGCCGCCATCAGTCGAGGGCCCAATTTTTCAACGTGAGCGCGGAAGCTCCACCGACCGTCCAGTTCGAGGCCGAGGTACCGAAGACCGGTCACCCCGACCTCGACGCGGACGCCTCCGATCACGAGGTTGGCACCCAGAGGCGGCGCTCGTCCCGGCCCGTGAAACAACAGGGCCTGGGTTTTGTCGAGCGCCACCTCGAGCCCCAACCGTCGGATCCTGGTGACGACGGGTGCCACGCCTGCGCACGCCAGACGGGCAGACTCCCGGTAGTCCCTCCCCGGAGCCACGACCAACGTGTCGTCGGCGTAACAAACTACGCTCAGCCCGGGGAGGGGACCCCGAATGACGCCCCGCAGGACCCAGTCGTAGCCGATGTTCCACAGCAGGGGGCCCAGGACAGACCCCTGCGGAACACCGCGCTCGACCGGAAAGCGGTACATCGCCCCACCGTGTCCGATGCACTGGATCGACCTGCCCTCGAGGTAGGAGCCGATCAGTCGGCGGAGGTATGCGGGGACGCCGTGATATTCCAGCGCCCCCGCGATCACCGACCAGGGCAGGGTGTTGAAGGCGTTCCTTACATCTAAGGATAACGCCATCGCCACCCCGCCCCGGGATACGGCTTCGTCGGAGAGGGCACGCACGCGCAGAATTGCGTCGATAGTCGAGCGGCCCTCTCTGAAGCCGTATTGCTCCGCCGAAAGATCGGGACCCGTCTCGGTCAGGTGCCGGACGATGCGGGCCGCGACGATCCTCTCGAGCATCTTGCCCGCTTCGTCCAGCAACACGATGGGGCGATAGCCCGCGGGTGAATCCGCGGGGCGCCCGTCCTTCCGCAGAAGGACCAGTCTGCCCGTCTTCCATTTCGACGGGAACCGTCCCGACTCGAGGCACGCTTCGAAAAGCCCCCCGAGCCGGTCCCCTAGGGCCTCGAAGGCCAAGCTCCAGACCCGGCCGTGAACGCCGTCAGGGCCGGGGGCCGCGTCCTTCGCTCTCATTCTGGACACGGCCGCATGGATCTCCGCCCCCGTGATAGGGGGAGGGGGCTCCTCGGCAGCGGGAACGCTCGGACGACGCGGCGGCGTGCCCCACGTGGCGTCCATCTGGGGGGGCTCAAAGTCCCCCCCCGCTGCCGGCGGGAAGAGTGCCGCAACAATTTCCCGCAGCTGCCGAGGCTGGAGCCGCTCGGTCACCGGGAGCGCCCACGGCTGCAGTTTCCTGCGAACCATCTTGTATGGGCGCCCCCAGGGATCTTCGTCGAGCGACTCCAGGAGAGTCTTCATGCTCTGCTTCTTGGCCTCGCCGATGGCCAGCTGCAGCGCCGTCTGCTTTTGACGACAGTCAGCGTGCAGCTGGGCCGCCGTCTCCGCGAACGCAGCGTCGCGACGACGGCGGCGGCGGTGGCGTGCGCTCCGGCGGCGCGCCCTCACGCACTCCTCGCGGAGTCTTGCGATCTCGGGCGACCACCAGAACGCACCCCCACGTGGTGCTCGGGGGCCGACCCGGGGCATGGCGGCATCACAAATATTTGCCATGGTGCCCCGGAACCAATCGACCTCCGCATCCACGTCCGCGAGCTGCGCGGGTTTTGGTGCCCACGCAGCAACAGCGGCCGCCTCCATCAGCAACTCCTTATTCATTCTTTTCAAGGCCCACCTGGGGAACGAACGGGGCGCACCTTGCGGGAGCTCCTCCTCACCGCGGGCGCCCGCGGTTGACGACGACGACAAGGAGGAGGCGGAGAGCTCAAATCGGACGTATCTGTGGTCCGAGAGCGTCTCCGCCCCCTCGAGTACGCGCCAGCCGCGGGTGCGGCGCACGGCGGACGGGGACGCGAACGTCACGTCCACGTGAGATTCCCCGTTCCACCGCACGCAAGTCGCGACCGTGCCTCTGTTTAGGAGACAGAGGCCGGTCGCGATCGCCCACTCCGAAAGGGCCTCGCCTCTCGCATCCGTCGCATCCGTGCGGGGGGAACCCCAAGCCGTGCACTTGGCATTGAAGTCCCCCGCGACGATGACAGGGCGGGACCCGAGGCGGTGCAAAAGCGCCTCGAGCCCGCCCAGAAACCGCTGGAACTCTGCGAGGCTCCTGTTCGGAGAAAAGTACGCCCCGATCACGACGGTCCCGTCGATCCTAGCCGCGACGTACCCGGGTCCCCTGGCCACCATTTCCAAGGGGGGTAACGCCGCGGACTGTCTCAACACAATGGCCACGTAGCCGTCGACGTCCCCCATCCAGCAGGTCCTGGTCCTGGTCGGTGGGGACGAAGTACGGCTCCGCAGCGACAGCGACGTCGATTGACCACTCCGCCATGGTGTGGACGAGGAGATCCTGTGCCCTGGCGGAGTGGTTCAAATTACTTTGGAGGAAGCGATGGACGCAACCCATTACGGGGCTACGTCCATCGCTCCCTCGTCTGTCCCGCCTTGCGGCTGTTCTGGTGCCGCGGCGGGAGCTGACTCACCGGCTGCCCTTTTTGCAGCCGGCTTCTTTTTCTTTCCGCCCCTCCTCGTTTTTGTAGAGGAGGGGGCGGATTTACACGCCGGGCCCCCGGCCCGGTGGTCGGCCTTCCTTTTGGCCGCGTCGCACAAGACGCAGTGCGGCGCGGCTGTCGTGCAGGATGCAGCCTTGTGCCCCGGCTGGCCGCAGCGGAAACACAAGCCGCTGCGGTCCACTGTCGAGGGGCACTTGGCGAGGCCGTGGCCGGTGCCGAAGCACCGAAGACAGCGCCACGGCCTGGCATCCTGTAGCTGCACGTGGGCCACTACCCAGCCCACGCGCAACCATCCTGGGCTATCTGAAGGCCGACCCTGTGGAGGGGTGGCCAGGAGGTTCGCCGTTGCTACCGGGCAACGCGCCCACGCCGTCCGGGTTCCGGAGAACGTCGCCCGGAGTTCCCCGACTTTGACGTCGGCGAGGGCGCAGTTGCCCTGCGACGCGATGGCCGCGGCGACCTCCTCCTTAGTTGCGCACTCGTCGAGGCCCGTGATTTTGACTTCTCCCATCTTCACGGGCCGCGCGATGCGCACCACCTCGGGGTCCGGCAGGATCTCCCTCAGCCGGGCCGCCAATTTTTCGGCCGCGGCGTTTGTGTTGGGGCCGGGGCACTCTATAAGACGAGCCCCGTTGGTCGTCTGCCGGACCTTGATGCCCCCCTCCACGCCGAGGGCGTCCACATTCACGCCGCCGCACGCCTGGGTCATCACCTCGTGGTAGGTGATGCCCTTTTCTTTGCCGGCCGGCAGCAGCTCCACTACCACTGCAACCGACCGCGGGGCGCGCGGCGTTGACGCCCCCCTTCTTCTTGATCCGGCTCCTGCCGGGCCCCGCCTTCGCAGGCTGGGACGGGGCAGGAGCGGACACCGGTTTAGATGCAGGGGCCGTGGGTGCCGGCGCCCCCGCAGCCGCGGGCTTAGGTGCAGCCGCAGCGGGAGCTCGCGCGGGTGTAACCTTCTTCTTCCCGCTGTATGTTTTGGCAGCGGGCTGCACACTCCTGCGGGGTGCCGGCACAGGCGCGCTTCCCTAAGCCTCGTGAGCGAGGGGCGGTCTCGCGCGCTCCACCTTGGAGCTGCGCGCCTCCTGTATGAGGAGCTGCCGCCTCAGCTCCTCGACCTCAGTGAGGCCTTCTGCTTCGGGCGGAGGAGGGACAGGGGCCGAGCTGCGTTGCCGCTCGATGAGATCGGCAACCATTGTTCGCAGCTCGGCCATGTCGACGCGGAGCTGTCCGTTCTCCGCCCGAAGATGGCCATTCTCTTCTGACACTTGCTCAAGGCGGGCGTGCATCAGATCCAGCTCCTTGCGTTGGTCCATTGTCTCTTCATTTGTTGTGCGGCTTACTATCCTTTCCATGCGCTCTGCCAAGGTGGCGGCTGCCGACTTCATGGCACGCACGTAGTCGCCCTTTAATCCCTTGGCCGATTTTGTAGCTATGGTGGCGACCATGTCCTTCACTATTTCGAATGCTCGGAGGTGGTCATAGGGACCCACCTCCGTCAGGGAGCGCTCCAGGCGCTCGACCTCTCCTATTTTTATTTTTCCTCTTGCCTCACGGCAGGCGGCCCTGGAATGCGCCGAGGAGGCAGCAGCCAGTCCGCGAGGAAGACTATCGTCACAATCAGTGGCGGGCGGCGCCGCAGCAGCCGCCGGCCCTTCCGCCAACGCCATGTATTTGGCGCTGGCAGGCTCATCCTCCGAGGAGTCGGACGGAGCGGAGGACGCCGGCTGACGAGCCGACTTCCGCTTCCGCCGAGTCCGCTGCCGAACACAATCAGCAAACAGAGCTGGCGTCTCCCGCCCACTAGACGCGTCGCCCCTTACGGAGCTCCGCGCCGAGTACAGCGAGATCAAGCTCTCACAGCGCTCGAGGCGCACGGTGGGGACTCTGTCCCTTACGCGACCCGTGCTGTCGCCCCCTACGTCTTGGCATTGTTTGCCCCCCCCAGAAACGGTGGGGCAGCGTGCGGCCGATCGCTCGACCGCACGGAGGGATTCTCCCCCCGCGGAGCGGGAGGTACTGTTACACACTACTCTACAAAGCAGCTTTGCCCTAATCAGCTCGTTTACAAGCTCACTGTGTTTTCCATTAGAGTCATCATTTTTAGCTTTCATGTAAAATCAAATCATATTGAAAACCAGTTAGAATCTGGAAGCCGTCGCGAGCATACATAAATTTGAGAAGTCAACAATAGTGTTGTAAAATTGTGAAATCTAATAAAAGACAGTTTAGTTGTGAAAAGTTTTTGTGTTTTTTTAAAAAGAAGTTTGAGAAAGGCCGTGTAACAAATTGGTGTCAGAAGTGGGATACCAGAGAAGAAATCTGAGACAGACCGTCAAAGATTCTGGTATCTCGAATCCGAGCCATCAAACTTCAAGAAAGACCGACAGTAAGCCTTGCCCTAAGGACAAGCCTGCGTCTAAACACAAAATTCAAGAACGACCGACAGTAAGCCTTGCCCTAAGGACAAGCCTGCGTCTAAACACAACTCAAGAGGACGACGGTAAGCCTCCGCTGTTAAGCGTGAGCCCGCTCCAGCCGCGACGTGACGCACAGAGACGACAGTCCAGCTGCTTCTCCAATTCTAACTCACCCACCATCAATCAGCATCCAGAACATAACTACTAGCATCCTGCTCCTGACGAGGCAATGCGGTACGGCGTGCTTCTGTGAGTGCTCTACACTTCAAATTCTCCGAAAAATTTCAAAGTTTCTTAATCTTAATTTTAATTTTCTAAATTTATATTTAATTCTAACCTGTATTTCAAGTGCTATTTTTGTATTCCAATTTTATTCAGCACATCATAATTCAAACCTAAATGTCAGTCAAATCGGAATCTTCAAAGAAAGGCGAAATGACGGACAAAATTACCTTATCCTTTTTAACCAAATTCATCAAAACTTATAATGGGGACAGAGAATCACTCCCCGCGTTTTTAACTAATTGTGATAATGCAATGTCCTTAGCTAGTTCGGATCAACAACCCGTCTTATGTAAATTTATTATCTCACAATTAGAAGGAAAAGCCCAAGTCGCATGTAGTCTAAAAACGTTTACTAAGTGGACGGAACTAAAAAACTTTTTAAGGTCAACCTTTGGAGAGAAAAAACACTCCATTCATTTAGTTTCTGATTTGCAACATTGTAAACAATTATTAAATGAGGATGTTACTAAATTTTCCTTAAGAATTGAACAAATATTAACGCGTATTCATTCTAACATTCATTATAGTTGTAATGACGAAAGGGAGCTTCTAGGCAGAACCGCAGCCATGGAGGATCTTGCCCTTAACACATTATTATTGGGATTAAATCCATCACTATCTAATATAGTTCGTTGTAAAAATCCAACAACCCTCAGTGACGCCATACAATATGCCATTGATGAGGAAAAAATATTCAATTTATACAAAATTAACACAAAATCCCAAAAACAATGTTCGGTCTGTAACAAAGCGGGCCATACTTCCTCAGAATGTTTTAAAAATAAAAAACCTTTTTCAAAAAACGTTTTCCAAATTCATCATAAAAATAATTTTAATAAAAATCAAAAACCTAATTCAAATAATCCTTATATTAAAACGTGTAATTATTGTAAAAGAACCGGTCACACGATTACGGAATGTCGCAAGCGTCAATTTAACGAGAATCGCCGCGAAAACGCAAATTCCGCGCAAAACGATAACTCGTATATTAGGTCTCGTGTTGCACCTGCGCAACCGTGTGAACAAGAAAATTTAAACTAAATCGGATTTCGTTGCCGTGTCCTTCGAAATCCAATCAAAATCATAAAGACACGACTTATACTAAATTTTCTAAATTCACGACTCAACCAAAAGAATTGAGTTCTTCTAACTTCACGACTCAACCAAAAGAATTGAGTTCTTCTAAATTCATGACTCAAATAAAAGAATTGAGTTCTTCTAACTTCACGACTCAACCAAAAGAATTGAGTTCTTCTAAATTCATGACTCAAATAAAAGAATTGAGTTCTTCTAACTTCACGACTCAACCAAAAGAATTGAGTTCTTCTAAATTCACGACTCAACCAAAAGAATTGAGTTCTTCTAAATTCACGACTCAACCAAAAGAATTGAGTTCTTCTAAATTCACGACTCAAATAAAAGAATTGAGTTCTCCTAACTTCCCGACTCAGCCAAATAAACTGAGTTCTACCAAGTTTATACCTCGACCAAAAGAGTTGAGTTCTTCTAAATTCACGACTCAGTCAAAAGAATTGACGAGTTCTACTAATGATAAAAAACTAAATGATAAAATAACAAACAAAAAATTTTACTCAAATTCAAAAACCAATCAATACAATTCTAATTTTATTAATTCTAAATTCATGACTCAATCAAGACAATCGAATGATAACAAAAATCAGGGCCGTACTCAGAGTCCGGATTCAAAAAATAATTTACCTAATTCTAACTTAGTTACAAATCCTAAATCTAAACTTATGTACGAAATTAACGATTACAGTAAAAAGGTGTCTTTACCTCATATTTACTTAAATTCTAAACATGCCTCTGAAAAACTATGTTTCCTTATTGACACAGGATCCACCATAAGTATTATAAAAGGATCAAGTTTATTAGAAGTCCCGAATCTCTCGAACGAAATCGTGAAATTAAAAGGGATTAATAGTTCAGAAAATCCTGTTGAAACATTAGGTACTTTCCAAATGGAATTTAATCTATATAACGAAACTTTTAAATACAAATTTCACCTTACAAATGACGATATTAATTTAAATAATTACGATGGAATTATTGGTAGCGATTTTTGCAATTATTTTGAATCGAACATCAATTATTTTTCTAAATCCTTATCTGTAATGAATCATTCTATTCCTATCATTTATACTCAACCAACTTATATCATTCCGGCTCGTTCCGAAGCCATCATTGAATGCACAGTGTCAAATCACGTGCCCGAGCTTTATCGTAATAACGAAGCTCTTGTTCTAGATCATACCTTATGTGAAGGTGTTTATGTCGCTAATTGCATAGTTACGATCAAACAAAATAATAAAATAAATATTTCTATTTTAAATACTACAGAGAGCGATATCGAAGTGAAAGATTATCACGTAACGTTAACGCCTCTCGAACGCGAATGTTTTGATTACGGATCTTGTTTTAATATTAATTCTAATGTAACTTCTAAATCTGATCGTATTAACAAAGTTCTAAGTCTTATCCGATGTTCTCATTTAAATGATGAAGAACGTAAAGTTCTTTTAGAGTGTTGTTCACAATATACAGATATTTTTCACATTGAAGGTGAACCTTTAACTTTCACGAGTGCTATTGAGCACACCATAAATACAGGCAACGCACCTCCTATCCACGTTAAGTCATATCGTTTTCCTGAATGTCACAAAGAGGAGGTCGATTCTCAAATTCGTAAGATGTTAGAACAAGACATCATCCGACCTTCTATTTCACCCTGGAGCGCTCCGGTTTGGGTTGTGCCCAAGAAAATGGACGCTTCCGGTAAACGAAAATGGAGAATCGTTATAGATTACCGACGCCTTAATGACGTTACCGTTTCAGAGACTTATCCGCTACCTCTTATTACAGATATTCTAGACCAGTTGGGTCATTCGAAATATTTTAGTACGCTGGATCTTACAAGCGGATTTCACCAATTACGAACCAGCGCTCAGGACGCCCCAAAAACAGGTTTTACAATTAGCACTAATTCGAGCATGTCTGGACATTACGAATTCACCAGAATGCCTTTTGGGTTGAAAAATGCCCCTGCTACTTTTCAACGTCTTATGAACACTGTTCTATCAGGTCTACAAGGCCTCCATTGTTATATTTATTTGGACGATTGTATCGTGTACAGCCAAAATCTTAACTCGCACATTACCAAATTAAAATTGGTATTTGATAAATTTCGACAATTCAACCTCAAACTCCAACCAGACAAGTGTGAATTTTTAAGACACGAAGTCACTTATCTTGGCCATATTATCACCGATAAAGGTGTTTCTCCTAATCCCGAAAAAGTCAAGGCCGTTTCACAATTCCCAATTCCGAAAAATCCTAAAGAAATAAAATCATTTTTAGGCCTCATAGGTTATTATCGCCGTTTTATCGAAAACTTCTCTAAGTTAACTAAACCACTTACTTCCCTCTTGAAGAAGGATGCTGACTTCCTTTGGAACAAGGAACAGCAACACGCATTCGAATTCTTAAAAGAAAAACTAGTTACTGCCCCTTTACTTCAATATCCAAATTTTTCAGAACCTTTTAATGTTACTACAGATGCAAGTAATTACGCCATAGGCGCAATTTTATCCCAAGGTCAAATAGGCAAGGATAAACCAATAGCGTATGCATCACGCACGTTAAACAAAGCCGAAGGCAACTATTCCACCACTGAGAAAGAGCTTTTAGCCATCTTATTTGCTGTTAAAACTTTTAGGCCATACTTATACGGCAACAAATTTAAAATCGTAACAGATCGTCGACAGACCTCTTGTGTGGTTATTTAATGTAAAAGACCCCGGTAGTAGGCTTATTCGCTGGCGTCTTAAACTCGAAGAGTATGACTATGAAATAGTTTACAAGCAAGGTCGTCTTAACTCTAACGCCGATGCTTTATCTCGTTGCCCTATCAACGCTATAAATATAAATAATTTGAACAATCTTAGTTATGAAAAATACTTTAAACTTCAATTTATAAACAAACTTCCAACATCAGACACAGTTATCGAAGAATGTACTGAAAGTCTACATTTATCTAAGTTTAATACAATCGCTTGCCCAGTTTCATTAGATTTTGATTGTTCTATACCTCACTGCGAGGATATCTTAAACCAACTCGAAAATACTGAAGAGTTACTAAATTCCGAACGCGAAGTTCTTACAATTAAAAGTATTAAAAATAAAAATAAAACTTTCTACTTCTTATACACTAAAGTTCATCATTACGAAGAGACTCATTTTAGAGATATTTATAATTTATTAATTAAACTAAGAAATATGTTAATAGAGTGTGAAAATATCACAGATTTAGCATTACCAGATTTTTCAGACCCATTCTCTAAATTAAATTACACGAAAGTCTATAATATAATTTCCTACGTTTTCCATAATACTAATATCAAAATACATATTTATAAAAATAAATTAATTTATCCGACTCCAATAGAAGTCCCTAAAATTTTAAAGGAAAACCACGATTCACCTATCGCTGGTCACCCAGGATCACAACGCATGTATAAGCGCATTAAAGCTATGTACTATTGGAAAGGTATGCGTTCTGATATTGAACAATATGTAAAAAGCTGCAAACTTTGTCAAATTAACAAACCTCTACGTAAATCAAATAAAGCTCCGATGGAGATCACGTCTACATCTACTAAGCCGTTTGAGCGGTTAGCCTTAGATGTCGTAGGCCCTTTGCCCGACTCAGGTTTTCAAAATTTCAAGTTTATTCTAACTTTACAAGATGATTTAACCAAATTCACGAGTGCTTACCCTATGGTTACTTCTACTAGTGAGGAGATAGCTCGTAATATCGTACATTTCATGTCTTTGTTCGGTTTTCCAAAAACCATTTTAACTGACCTAGGTACTTGCTTTACGTCAGAATTATTTAAACAGCTAACTGAAATTTTAAAAGTAAAAGCTTTATTTGCAACTCCGTATCATCCTCAAACAAACGGAGCTCTAGAACGCTCACACGCTACTTTAAAAGAATATTTAAAGTCTTTCGTTAATGAAAATCAAAACGATTGGCATTGCTATTTATTTACTGCAATATTAGCCTATAATACTACTCCCCATTGCACTACTAATTATACTCCACACGAGTTATTATTCGGTTACAAACCGTCCATTCCAAGTTCTTTATATGAAAGCACCAGTAACACAACCTATAATGAATATATTCGCGCATTACAATATAGAATGCGTTTTAGTCGCGAAAAATCGATACAAAATATTATTAACAGTAAAGAAAGGTCTAAGCAATACTATGATACAAATTCTCGCGAAATTTTGTATAAAGCTGGTGATATGGTATATTTAAAACACCATCATAAATTGAGAAAAGCTCTATCGCCCATATGGAAAGGCCCTTACAAAATTACTAAAGTTCACAATAATCATAACGTGACCCTACAAGTAGGTCGTAAACAAATTAAATATCATACCAACGAAATTAAACCTGCTACAATCTAACTTCTACGTCTAAATTTATTCTATGTGTCTGTTTTCAGAAATAAAGTCTACTATAAATAATTTTAATACGACTATCTACAAACTTAATCAAAACGAGATCAAATTGAATTCTCAAATAAATAAAATGAACGAAATATTTTCTCAAATTACAAAAACTGATAATCTATTATTGTATAATTCTAAGTTAAATAATTTACTTAATATTATCGAAAGTTCTCTACTAACTATTTCAAATTTTCTAGACACTACATTAAGTTCTATATTATTTTCGAAGGTTAACATCCTACACCCTAGCGTAATTAGTCCCTTAGATCTTTATAATGAATTATTTAAGCATAGTAATCAAATAAATAAAAGGCTAGACTTTCCAGTCACCCTAAATATTCAAAATATTCATTCATTGATCGATGTTTCTAAGCTTAGTTCTTATTTCTATAATAATAAAGTCATATTTGTATTACGAATTCCTTTAATAACTCCAGACAAGTTCGTTGTTTATAAAAACATACCTTTACCTACACCTCACGATGAGTCACATCGCACTTTCGCTTTAATTAAACCGTCTAACTCGTACATCGCTTTAAGTGACGATAGACTGCATTAAGCTATGCTGGATAATTTTGATAATTGTAAAATGATAAACAATAACTATTCTATATGTGAATCAATAACTATATACTCAAGTGTAAGTAATCCTAATTGTGAATCTAAATTATTAACAGAGGTTATTTTTTCATTGCCCTCTGAATGTATTTCTAAAATTTTATATGGTCAAATTGATATTTGGCAAAAACTACTAAATAACAAATGGATATACGTTCAATCAAATAAAAGTAAACTTACTATCAAATGCAATGACGTCATCCATGATTATTCTATCGAAGGAACAGGAATTCTTAAGTTAACAAACAATTGTATCGGTTACTCTAAGACCATTCAACTTATACCAACGAATTCTTACTCTTTTATTATTAAATCTCCTTTGATATTACATCCGATGATTGTTGTAAGAGAGACATACTTAATGAAAGTTTACCACATTTGTCGCCAATCTCTATTAGCAAAATAAATCTAGATTCCTTGAAATATGCGACGCACCAAATGGACAATTTAGAAAATGAAATAAATAATATTGAGAAACAATCTCATTTTATTAAATATGGCTCATACTATTCTACATTTACTTATATCCTTATCGTGTGTTTGTTTCTATTTTTAATGTATAAGATTTACAGATATTTTAAAAACAAAACGTCCAATTCTGTATGTTGTATTCAAATATTTAACGGATGTTATAACACAAAATCAACCAATAAAAAATCTAAAGTTTCAAATTCTATCGAGATGACTGAGATATCATTTTTTTTTTTTTTTTTTTTTTTATTGCCTTTGTAGGCAGACGAGCATACGGCCCACCTGATGGTGAGTGGTCACCGTCGCTCATGGACGTCAGCAATGCCAGGGGCAGAGCCAAGCCGCTGCCTACCATAAAGAACTCTCCGCAAGCCTCGTTTGAAGAAGGACATGTCATAGCGCTCGGAAAACACCGTGGAGGGGAGTTCATTCCAAAGCCGGATGGTACGTGGCAAAAAAGATCTTTGGAAACGCACTGTCGATGAACGCAGCGGTTCCAGATAATATGGATGAACTTTGCTCCGATGGCGGGAGGTGCGATGATAAAAAGGAGATGAGGGAATCATCTCGAATAATTCCTCAGAGCATTCCCCATGGACCATGCGGTATAAAACACAGAGAGAACCGAAGTCCCTCCGTAGACCCAGAGGTTCCAAGCGATCCGCGAGAGCAGGACTATCGACCATCCGAACAGCCCGTTTCTGTATGGAGTCAAATGGAAGTAGCTGGTATTTGGGAGCCCCGGCCCAGAGGTGAGAGCAGTACTCCACGCGAGGTCGGACCTGCGCTTTATAAAGCGCAAGTCTCTGTCCAGGCGTGAAATACCGCTTCGCTCTGTTGAGAACTCCCAACATTTTAGAGGCCAATTTGGCTTTACCTTCCAAATGACTCCGAAACTGGACATCGCTCGAAATATCGACCCCCAGAATCCCGATACTCGCGGAAAGCTGCAGGGATACTCCTTGAAATTCCGGCGCCATGACAAAAGGGTCCTTCTTCGCAGTGAACGCGCAAACCTGTGTCTTCAATGGGTTGAACTGAACTGAATTCAGTTCACCCCACTTGGAGACCCGCCCCAGAGAGTTCTCCACTTCAGACACAAGTTTTAATCGCCTCTCGTGTACAACGCTTCGAGAGAGACTCTGATGGCCGATATATCGCGCATCCCCCGTGCTGTCATCCGCATAGCAATGCATGCCATCAATAGATAGCATGTCATTGATATGCAGTATGAAAAGCGTGGGGGAGAGCACCGAACCTTGTGGAACACCAGCGTTGATGGTCATGGTATCGGAGCAGCAGCCGTCGACGACAACTGCGATGCTCCGCCCATCCAAAAAGCTAGCGATCCACTTGCAGAGTCCCTCAGGGATCCCGTATGCTGGAAGCTTCGATAGAAGTGCCCTATGCCAGACCCTGTCGAAGGCCTTCGCGATGTCAAGGCTCACAGCGAGAGCCTCGCCCTTGCTTTCCAAGGCTTCAGCCCATTTATGTGTGAGGTATACAAGAAGATGATACAGAAGAATATACATATCATCCAGTGATGAAGATAAAATGTCTATACAATCTTTGCCAATTAGGCAAAAGCAGAATAATAAATCTACTATTTATAATAAGGATCAATCCTCTTCAAACAGAAATCTAAATTTCTAATTTAATAACTTAATAAAAAAAATTAATTATACTTATATTAAACATGAATAATATTTTATATAATTTTCTAATTCTAATTTTTCTAATTCTAATTTTGAATGTTTTATACAAGTTTAAACATACATTGTAATGTTAATTTTAATACTAATTCCTAACTTTAATTTTATAAATATTATTAAGAACGAATTTTCAATATTTTCTGTTTTATTTTCTATTTTCAATTTAATGATTTAATGATTTTTGTAATGACTTCTAAAATTTTATATTATTTTCGTTTAACTACGCTTCATCTTATTGAGGATGAAGCTTCGTCAAAAAGGGGGAGCTGTTACACACTACTCTACAAAGCAGCTTTGCCCTAATCAGCTCGTTTACAAGCTCACTGTGTTTTCCATTAGAGTCATCATTTTTAGCTTTCATGTAAAATCAAATCATATTGAAAACCAGTTAGAATCTGGAAGCCGTCGCGAGCATACATAAATTTGAGAAGTCAACAATAGTGTTGTAAAATTGTGAAATCTAATAAAAGACAGTTTAGTTGTGAAAAGTTTTTGTGTTTTTTTAAAAAGAAGTTTGAGAAAGGCCGTGTAACAGTACCCTCCTGGGGTAATAAATCTTTTACAAGTGCCATTATTCATTATTTTCGTTTTTTTATTAACCAAGGGTCGGTCCCCTGGGGTCTGGTTGGTACCCTCGGGACTGGACTCCCTCCAGCCATTCATCCCATCGCCGGGCACCAGAGCTTAGGATTGGGGCATTTTTTAAAGAGGTTTACGTCCTCGCGGCCCCGTGCCTCGCGGCAGCGGCCCCCGTCCCCCACGCGGTGAGGATCACGGGTTGGCCGGCGGCCCGCCGAGTGCAACGAGCAACACGACAGACCACCGCCCGACGCTCAAAAGAGCAACAACCACGAAGCCACGCCGGTATACCGGTACCCCCCTCTGGAGGGCGTGCCCCTGTAGCCGAAGCCGGGGACATGGCGACCAGCGGCCGGAAGATGCGTAAGCAACGCCGGCACACTTCTCCATCAAAGGGCAGACCAAAAGTGGCCCACCACCACCCGTGGGTTACGTCCGAAACGGGTCGGACGTGACCCGAAAAACAAAAAGGGGGAAGAAGGGGGAAGAGAGAGGGAGCCCGAGCGTCTCCAGGAGGAACACCCTTCAGCGAGTGAAGGGCGTGGAGAGCCCGCAACTCCCCCTGCTGGTTTTGGTCCACGTCATCCGATCTCTTTCGTTGCAAAGCCTAACTAGGCTACCCTACACCTACACCTAACCTACCTACCTAACACCTAGAAATCCTTGCAACGAAAAAGACCGGACGATACCCCTGGGAGTGGGACTGTTCCCAGAGGATCCCGTTATCCGCCACCTACGGACGCGCCCGGTGGAAGTCCAGCAAAACTCCCCCACAGACGGAGCCCCCGGCCACGCAGAGTGCGCGCCGGGGGGCCCAGGTCCCTCGGGGGGTACCACCACCCTGCCTGTTTCTGCCGTGAAGCAGTGGTGTATTTCGGTTTGAATGGTGGGGCAGCGGTTGTAGCTATGCTGAGACCTTAGAACTTGTAACATGGGGGTGGATGACGCGTTTGCGTTGTGGATATCTGTGGGGTCCAATAACTACATAGCTCCGGGTGGGCTGTGAGCTCGTTCATAGTCCACCCATCTAAGCAAAAACATTGCCACGAGTTGCCGCAGAGGCAAATTGATGGCGCGATGTCATCGACGGCCGCGAGCAACGCAGCAGCGGAGCGACGTGCCGGTAGCTGCGTGATATCGGATATTTTTGGTAAATGAGAACAATTTGGTGAGTCGTATTATTTTTATTTGGAATCTGGTGCCGAATGTTCTCTTGTCGAGAAATCTATTAGTAGTAGCTTCATAATTCAGGAATTTTATGCGATAGTTCTCATAAAGGGTCTGTTGTTTTGACCAAAACTGTACGGAACAAATCCTTAGCGATAGTTTATTGCTTACTCATTTTTATGTCATGTACTACCCGATAGTTGTTTTAATCGGTTCAGTGAGATTGAGCATTCAGCGAAATAAGCACTTAAATCTTGTGTGTCCTTATTCGAAGCCCAGACTTGCGTTATTGCTGACCAAGCTCGCAATGAGCTCATGGAATTGTTCTATCCAACGTATAAAAAGGATAAGCCCTCTTGAGCTTTTAATAATTCGCGTGACATACCCCCAAAGCTTTTTACTTTAAATGATACTGAAAACAAGAGATTAACCTTGACTTTTCGTAGTAGCATACTTCAATAAAACAATTTGGATCAGGCATCCGTAAAATAGTGTCTCAAAGGATGACCGAACAGGCAGAGAAAACTAAAGCTAAATTTGATAGCACTAAAGCAAAAATGAAAGGAATTGATTAGGGTCAATACGTTTCAACGTTGGTTCCGAACCGAAAGGGTTAAACTTAAGGGTTAAGGGTTTACTGGTGGTAGGACTTTACTGGTGGTAGGACTTGTGAGTCCGCGCGGGTAGGTACCACCGCCCTGCCTATTTCTGCCGTGAAGCAGTAATGCGTTTCGGTTTGAAGGGTGGGGCAGCCGTTGTAACTATACTGAGAGTTTAGAACTTGTATCTCAAGGTGGGTGGCGCGTCTACGCTGTAGATGTCTATGGGCTCCAGTAACCACTTAACACCAGGTGGGCTGTGAGCTCGTCCACCCATCTAAGCAATAAAAAAAAAAAAAAACCAAGGTAAGTCAAAAAGTTTGGGGGCTACGAGGTAAAGAAGGTCCTTCCTAATGACCGATACGAGGTCAAGAAAATCACAGAACGTGGACCCAAAAGTAGCCCATGAAAATTACGAGCAGCTCCAAACCATGGAAAACAGAATGAGATTGCCGTGTCGGCGTATGGATTTCCATTAGAAGAGCTACAATTTTTGGAATGAGGCTTCTCTTTGTGTGCCTAGCTTTGAACACCAGCGAAGAGGCTTGGTTGTTCCAATATTATTGATGGCGTGTAAGCCAGACTTTGAACACTAGCGTGTAGGCTTGGTTGTTGCAATATGAGTAATGGCGTGTAGGCCTAAGTCCGAACACCAGCGATTGAGGCTTAGTAATTCTATTTCTATAAGGCGTTAATCCTGAGCACCAGCGTCGAGGCATGGTAGCTCTTCTGATATCTTAGGGCGTGGGAGCCTGGAATCTAACTGCCAGCGTCGAGGCTTGGTAGCTCTAGATTATTAAGGTTTCCAGGCCTGAAATCTGAACACCAGCGTCGACGCTTGGTTGTTCTGGTATTCTAGGGTTTCGAGACCTGAAATTTGAGTGCCAGCGTCGAGGCTTGGTATTTCAAATGACATAAAGGAGTCGAGACCAGGACACTAAAAGTCGAACTCGATAGTAATTCAGTGTAATAGTTAAGTGAGATGATTTATGTGAAGTATATCATTTTGACGCAGGGACGCGTCATGAGCAGTATGGCCGTGTCGGCGCGTGTTTTTATAAACCATTGGTTCTTCTATACTATATAATATTATAAAGAGGAAAGATTTGTTTGTTTGTTTGTTTCGAATAGGCTCCGAAACTACTGGACTGATTTGAAATTTTTTTTTTCCATTAGAAGCCGACATTGTCCCTGATGAACATAGGCTACTTTTTTTAATTTTTTTTTTTTTTTTAATTTTTTTTTTATTGCTTAGATGTGTGGACGAGCTCATTTTTTTGGTTTCATGTGTGTTTTAATGTTTCCGAAGCGAAGCGAGGGCGGGTCGCTAGTGAATAATAAAGATGGGATGACAAACAACACGTGCAAGCATTCATCGAAAACAACACGTGCAAGATAAGAGTCGTAAACAACATCGTCCCACCACGATACCTTGCTATAAAAACGATCCGTTGTTTTTATTTATTTATTTAATATATTTTGTACACACAGCTGTTAGAAAAGACACGTCAATAAGGATACAGAGTACAAGGGCACTACTTATTTCATGCTGAAATCTCTTCCAGTAGGCCCGCAAAAGGAAAGAAGAATTAGGAACACAAACCTAGTGCATACAGTAAACATTACATATAATAATATATACATATAACAAGATACAAAACAATATATATACATACAAATACACACACACACACACACACACATATATATATATATATAACATACACACATATACTTACTTTGTATTATAATACATTATACAAATATATATATACTTTATTTAAGATGGTAAGGATAAATAATGTTCTTTAACAGATTTCTTGAACGCTGCTATGGTTTTGCACGCTCGTATGCTTGGAGGGAGGGAATTCCAAAGTACAACTGCTTGTACAGAAAATGATTTTGCGTAAGCATGTGTTTTATGAACAGGGCATTTGAGGAGAGTTTTAATGTGTGTTCTACAAGGAGCAAGGGAGGGACGGGCATAGGTAAAGCGATCACGTAAATATTGTGGGTAGTTAGGATTATGTAGGATATTAAATAGGAAGCACAACATTCTAGTATTTCTGCGGAAACGGACTGGGAGCCACTTGAGCTTTTTGCGAAATTCAGAAATATGATCATATTTTTTGAGACCAAAAATAAAACGGATGCATAAATTTTGCAAACGCTCAAGCTTATTGAGAAGCTCCTCAGTGGCATCCAAATAGCAAGCATCAGCGTAGTCCAAAATGGGTAAAATGAGACTTTGGGCAAGATAAATTTTAGTTTCCAAAGGCAAAAAATATTGGAGACATTTGAGTGAATGGAATGCAAAGTTAACTTTGCTGCTAACATTGTTAACCTGCTCATTCCAGCTTAAGAAAGAGTTAAAGGTAACGCCAAGGTTTTTAACAGTTTCACTAAAGACAGTTGGCCATTCAATATGAGAGATCCAATTGCAGAATGATTTAATGCACGAATAGCATATCTATTACCAATTATGATGGCCTGTGTTTTGTTGGCATTAAGTAAGAGTCCATGAGACGTTGCCCATTCATTAATGTTTTCCAAATCACAATTAACATCCTTGACTGCTCTATCAATTTCACTAGGTGCGCAGTGATGGTAAATTTGCAAATCATCTGCATAAAGATGAAAATTTGAGGATATCAAAGTAGTGACTGTGTTAATAAACACTGAGAAAAGAAGAGGAGAGAGAACACCACCCTGAGGCACGCCAGCATCAACAGCAACCCAGTCTGAGAAGGATTCATTTTGACGTGTGCGTTGTGAACGGCCCCGAAGATATGAATCAAACCACCTTAGGGCAGAAGTAGTAATGTTATGGGATCGAAGAATACCGAGCAGGATATCGAGATCCACGCAGTTGAATGCGTTACTGAAGTCAAGTAGTACAAGAATGGTTAGGGATTGGTTTTCAATTGCCCATCGAATGTCATCTGTCACTTTCAGCATCGCAGACACCGTGCTGTGTCCCGATCGGAAACCTGATTGAAAGTTGCTAAGAATATTATTGGAGAGGAGGAAATTTTGTAGTTGCTTGTGAACAATGTGCTCCAGCACTTTCGAGAGAAAAGGAAGTATGGAGATAGGACGATAATGTGACAAAGACGAAGGATTGCTGGTTTTAGGTAAAGGGATAATATTAGCGGATTTCCAGGATTTAGGAAAGGATCCAGATTGTAAGGAATGGTTAATTATGTTCGTTAAACAAGGAAGTAGTATATCAAGAATGGGGATAAGCATTTTAGAGCACAAGTTGTCACTACCTACAGCATGGGAAGAAATAGATAAAATAGCTTTACGAACATTATTGGTCGATACTGACTGAAACTTAAAGGAAGAATGTTTAGGCAAAGGGAGATTAAGTAACGTTTGCAAAGTTCTCGATTTACGACACTGATCAACTGAGAAAGAGGGTGTAGAAAAATGTTTGTTGAGTGCGTTTAAATCGAGACCGCCGTAGGACGTAGATGATGCTTTTCCTATGCCTACGGATTTTAAAAATTTCCATACATCAGAAGACTTACGATTTATGAGAGATTCATGGAAATGGCGTCTCTTGGCATCTCGACATAGATGATTGCACCGATTACGTAATAGTTTATAGTATGTTAGATTGCGCTCGGACGGTTGACGTTTTAGCCTCTTTCGAGCTTTATCTCGGCAGGCCATCCATTGCTTAATTTCAGGAGATAACCAAGGCGCTGGCTTATGTTTGATTTTGACACGCTTGATGGGAGCGTGATGGTCGTATAATTCTAAAATCGACTCCGTGAAAAATGCTACCTTTCCATCTATATCCAATTCATCATTCTCAATGCCTCCATGTTAATGCCTTTGTAACTGCGAAGAAATAGAAACTCAGACTTACGCTTAGGAGCCCGCACACGGAGAGATAAGAAAATCAAGTCATGATATGAAAATGAAGCGGTTATTTGACCATGAGTGTCAATACTACTAGAAGAAGATACCATCATCAAATCTAATAGAGAGGGAGTGCAATTTGGAAAATGGTGAGTGGCTGAAACAGGCAATATCCTGAGATTATGAGAACTTAAAACAGATAATAGTTGCTTAGATCGAAAATCATTCTTCAGCATGCAAGTATTAAAATCCCCCATCACAATAATATGATCGGCCAAAGAACAGTGATTAGACAGCAATTCATCAAGACATTCAAAATAATTAACACGAATATTAGGACTGTAAAAAACACCTCTTTTTTTTTTTTTTTTTTTTCGGGTAGAGGGCCGAACCTCCTACGAGGTCCCCGCGCAAAAGGGGCGCGCGGGGTATGTGAGACTCAACGATCTGCATGGTGTTGTGAGCAGACCGCAGGCCCAAGGATTTTAGAGCCCACCCACTAAACGACTCCCCTGCACTCTTACACCCGACGTCCGATCCCCTCCGAGGTCAGAACCCGGATGAGGTAGGGGGGCTACCGCGGTCAACACTACAACCAGACGGCGCGGCTCACCCCAAGGACGCCCAGCCGACGGAGCCTTCGAGGCGACTCGAAGGCTCTGAAACGTCGGCCGTCTCGGTACGGCAGCCCGTCGGGCCGCCCAGACGGTGCCGCTGGTGTCCCGGAATACCCCGCTGGACCAGAACCAGCCTGCCGGGTCGGGACGCGATACACCGTCGACCGGTCGCTCTATTCACTCCACGGCAGCGCGCTAGAGTGCTGGTAGCGCGCCGCGCGGCCTCACCCCCTCAGGTCGCCCCTTGACCTTCACCGGGGGGAGGCCGCCACCTACAGGGGCCGGGACGTACGGGCGTATTCCCGCCTCCGGCCCCCGGCTCGACGGCGACGGATCGGTGCGGAAAGGGAAGAGCTCTCCCTCTCTCGCTCCGCCGCCTCCTTCTGCGATATGGTGGACTCGCAGAAGTCGAGCATCGCCTTCCAGGACGCGTCGCTGCCGAGCATCGTAGCCACGACGCGCGGCAGCGAGAGGTCCTCTCCTATGACCGCGACGAGGGCGGCGCGTTGCTCGTCGAATCCAGAGCAACGCGCCAGCGTGTGTTCCGCTGTGTCATCCTCGTCGCGGTCCGCGCAGTGGTGGCACTGCGCCGTCGGTTCCCTTCCGGCTATCTTATGCAAGTACCGGCCGAAACATCCGTGGCCGGTAAGCATCTGCGTCAGCCGGAAGGTGAGGCATCCGCGGTCGCGGCCCACCCAGTCCGCGAGAACCGGGCGGACCGCCTCGACGGTACGGAGGCCGGCCGACGGGTCCGCCAAGCGGCGAGACCACGCCTCCAGCACGGACCGCCGAGATTGGAGCCTCCGCGCTCGAACTACTCCTTCGCCGGGACGCCCTTCCCCCCTAGAGCGAAGGTCGCTACGCCACCGGTAATCGGCAGCGAGCGCCTCCGCCTCCAGGTCCCAGGGTGGCACCCGGCGAGCAAGCACGCCGCCTCGAAGGAGACGGTGCGGTATCCTCGGATCGCCCTGACCGCGATCGCGCGCTGCGGACGTCGCAGCGCCGCGATGTTCTTGCGGGTCAGGGCGTGGCACCATACGGGAGCCCCATATAGTGCCATCGACCGCACCACCCCCCGTCGCCATCAGTCGAGGGCCCAACTTCGCAAAGTGAGCGCGGAAGTTCCACCGACCATCCAGTTCGAGGCCGAGGTACCGAAGACCGGTCACCCCGACCCCGACGCGGACGCCTCCGATCACGAGGTGGGCGCCCAGAGGCGGCGCTCGTCCCGGCCCGTGAAACAACAGGGCCTGGGTTTTGTCGAGCGCCACCTCGAGCCCCAACCGTCGGATCCTAGTGACGACGTGTGCCACGCCTGCGCACGCCAGACGGGCAGACTCCCGGTAGTCCCTCCCCGGAGCCACGACCAACGTGTCGTCGGCGTAACATATTACGCTCAGCCCGGGAAGGGGACCCCGTACGACACCCCACAGGACCCAGTCGTAGCCGATGTTCCACAGCAGGGGGCCCAGGACGGACCCCTGCGGAACACCGCGCTCGACGGGGAAGCGGTACATCGCCCCACCGTGTCCGATGCACTGGATCGACCTGCCCTCGAGATAGGAGCCGATCAGTCGGCGGAGGTATGCGGGGACGCCGTGATACTCCAGCGCCCCCGCGATCACCGACCAGGGCAGGGTGTTGAAGGCGTTCCTTACGTCTAAGGATAACGCCATCGCCACCCCGCCCCGGGATACGGCTTCGTCGGAGAGGGCACGCACGCGCAGTATCGCGTCGATCGTCGAGCGGCCCTCTCTGAAGCCGTATTGTTCCGCCGAGAGATCGGGACCCGTCTCGGTCAGGTGCCGGACGATGCGGGCCGCGACGATCCTCTCGAGCATCTTGCCCGCTTCGTCCAGCAACACGATGGGGCGATAGCCCGCGGGTGAGTCCGCGGGGCGCCCGTCCTTCCGCAGAAGGACCAGTCTGCCCGTCTTCCATTTCGACGGGAACCGTCCCGACTCGAGGCACGCTTCGAAAAGCCCCCCGAGCCGGTCCCCTAGGGCCTCGAAGGCCAAGCTCCAGACCCGGCCGTGAACGCCGTCAGGGCCGGGGGCCGCGTCCTTCGCTCTCATTCTGGACACGGCCCCATGGATCTCTGCCCCCGTGATAGGGGGAGGGGGCTCCTCGGCAGCAGGAACGCTCGGGCGACGCGGCGGCGTGCCCCACGTGGCGTCCATCTGGGGGCACGCTGCCGGCGGGAAAAGCGCGGAAACTATTTCCCGCAGCTGCCGAGGCTGGAGCCGCTCGGTCACCGGGAGCGCCCACAGCTGCAGTTTCCTGCGAACCATCTTGTATGGGCGCCCCCAGGGATCTTCGTCGAGCGACTCCAGGAGAGTCTTCATGCTCTGCTTCTTGGCCTCGCCGATGGCCAGCTGCAACGCCGTCTGCTTTTGACGACAGTCAGCGTGCAGCCGGGCCGCCGTTTCCGCGAACGTAGCGTCGCGACGACGGCGGCGGCGGTGACGTGCGCTCCGGCGGCGCGCCCTCACGCACTCCTCGCGGAGTCTTGCGATCTCGGGCGACCACCAGAACGCACCCCCACGTGGTGCTCGGGGGCCGACCCGGGGCATGGCGGCATCACAAATGTTTGCCATGGTGCCCCGGAACCAGTCGACCTCCGCATCCACGTCCGCGAGCCGCGCGGGTTTTGGCGCCCACGCAGCAACAGCGGCCGCCTCCATCAGCAACTCCTTGTTCATTCTTTTCAAGGCCCACCTGGGAAACGAACGGGGCGCACCTTGCGGGAGCTCCTCCTCACCGCGGGCGCCCGCGGCTGACGACGACGACAAGGAGGAGGCGGAGAGCTCGAATCGGACGTATCTGTGGTCCGAGAGCGTCTCCGCCCCCTCGAGTACGCGCCAGCCGCGGGTGCGGCGCACGGCGGACGGGGACGCGAACGTCACGTCCACGTGAGATTCCCCGTTCCACCGCACGCAAGTCGCGACCGTGCCTCTGTTTAGGAGACAGAGGCCGGTCGCGATCGCCCACTCCGAAAGGGCCCCGCCTCGCGAATCCGTGCGGGGGGAACCCCAAGCCGTACACTTGGCATTGAGGTCCCCCGCGACGATGACAGGGCGGGACCCGAGGCGGTGTAAAAGCGCCTCGAGCCCGCCCAGAAACCGCTCGAACTCGGCGAGGCTCCTGTTCGGAGAAAAGTACGCCCCGATCACGACGGTCCCGTCGATCCTAGCCGCGACGTACCCGGGTCCCCTGGCCACCATTTCCAAGGGGGGTAACGCCGCGGACTGTCTCAACGCAATGGCCACGGAGCCGTCGACGTCCCCCATCCAGCAGTCCTGGTCGGTGGGGACGAAGTACGGCTCCGCGGCGACAGCGACGTCGATTGACCACTCCGCCATGGTGTGGACGAGGAGATCCTGTGCCCTGGCGGAGTGGTTCAAATTACTTTGAAGGAAGCGATGGACGCAACCCATTACGGGGCTACGTCCATCGCTCCCTCGTCTGTCCCGCCCTGCGACTCTTCTCGTGCCGCGGCGGGAGCTGACTCACCGGCTGCCCTTTTTGCAGCCGGCTTCTTTTTCTTTCCGCCCCTCCTCGTTTTTGTAGAGGAGGGGGCGGATTTACACGCCGGGCCCCCGGCCCGGTGGCCGGCCTTCCTTTTGGCCGCGTCGCACAAGACGCAGTGCGGCGCGGCTGTGGTGCAGGAGGCTGCCTTGTGCCCCGGTTGGCCGCAGCGGAAACACAAGCCGCTGCGGTCCACGGTCGAGGGGCACTTGGCGAGACCGTGGCCGGTGCCGAAGCACCGAAGACAGCGCCACGGCCTGGCATCCTGCAGCTGCACGTGGGCCACTACCCAGCCCACGCGCAGCCTTCCTGGGCTGTCGGAAGGCCGCCCCTGTGGAGGGGTGGCCAGGAGGGTCGCCGTTGCAATCGGGCAACGCGCCCACGCCGTCCGGGTTCCGGAATATGTCACCCGGAGCTCTCCGACTTTGACGTCGGCGAGGGCGCAGTTGCCCTGCGACGCGATGGCCGCGGCGACCTCCTCCTTAGTTGCGCACTCGTCGAGGCCCGTGATTTTGACTTCTCCCATCTTCACGGGCCGCGCGATGCGCACCACCTCGGGGTCCGGCAGGATCTCCCTCAGCCGAGCCGCCAATTTTTCGGCCGCGGCGTTTGTGTTGGGGCCGGGGCACTCTATAAGACGAGCCCCGTTGGCCGTCTGCCGGACCTTGATGCCCCCCTCCACGCCGAGGGCGTCCACATTCACGCCGCCGCGCGCCTGGGTCATCACCTCGTGGTAGGTGATGCCCTTTTCTTTGCCAGCCGGCAGCAGCTCCACTACCACTGCAGCCGACCGCGGGGCGCGCGGCCTCCTTCTTCCAGTTCGGCCCCTCGGCTCCGCTCGACCCTCTTGGCGGGGAGCGGTGGCCGCAGGGGCGGGCTTGGGGCGCGGCGCAGGAGGCGCCGCCACATTTTTGGGCCCGCGCCGCACTACCGTCGTCCAGGCCTCTTCCATATTGGCCGGGGCAGGTGGCAGTGGGCGGGGCTGGGGGTCGGGGCCGGTTTGGCGGCGTTGACGCCCCCCTTCTTCTTGGTCCGGCTCCTGCCAGGCCCCGCCTTCGCAGGCTGGGACGGGGCAGGAGCGGACACCGGTTTAGATGCAGGGGCCGTGGGTGCCGGCGCCCCCGCAGCCGCGGGCTTAGGTGCAGCCGCAGCGGGAGCTCGCGCGGGTGTAACCTTCTTCTTCCCGCTGTATGTTTTGGCAGCGGGCTGCACACTCCTGCGGGGTGCCGGCACAGGCGCGCTTCCCTTAGCCTCGTGAGCGAGGGGCGGTCTCGCGCGCTCCACCTTGGAGCTGCGCGCCTCCTGTATGAGGAGCTGCCGCCTCAGCTCCTCGACCTCAGTGAGGCCTTCTGCTTCGGGCGGAGGAGGGACAGGGGCCGAGCTGCGTTGCCGCTCGATGAGATCGGCAACCATTGTTCGCAGCTCGGCCATGTCGACGCGGAGCTGTCCGTTCTCCGCCCGAAGTTGGCCATTCTCATCCGCCAGTTGTTCGAGGCGGGCGTGCTGCAGGGCCACTTCTTGCCGCAGTCCCGCCGTCTCCACGGTTGTGGTGCGGTCCACAACGTCCTGCAGCCTCTCCTCGAGTGTGGCGGCCGCCGATTTCATGGCCGACAATTCCGAGCCCTTGAGGCCTGCAGTGGATTTAGCCGCAATGGTCGCGACTATTTCACAAGCTCGGAGGGGGTTAGAGGGTCCCACCTCCGTCAGGGATCGCTGTAGGCACTCGATCTCCTCCAGCTTCCTATGCTTTTTTATCGCCCCACGGCAGGCGGTCCTGGACTGCGCCGAGGAGGCAGCGTCCAGTCCGCAAGACGACGGCTTGTCAAAATCAGAGGCGGGCGGCGCCGCAGCAGCCGCCGGCCCTTCCGCCAACGCCATGTATTTGGCGCTGGCAGGCTCTCCTTCCGATGAATCGGACGGAGCGGAGGACGCCGGCCGACGAGCCGACTTCCGCTTCCGCCGAGTCCGCTGCCGATCGCATTCGGCAAACAGCGCTGGCGTCTCCCGCCCACTAGACGCGTCGCCCCTTGCGGAGCTCCGCGCCGAGTACAGCGAGATTAAGCTCTCGCAGCGCTCAATTACTACGGTTGGGACTCTGTCCATTACGCGACCCGTATTGTCGCCCCCTTCCTCGTGGCAGTGTTTGCCCCCCCAGAAACGGTGGGGCAGCGTGCGGCCGATCGCTCGGCCGCACGGAGGGATTCTCCCCCCGCGGAGCGGGAGGTACCCTCCTGGGGTAATACTTTTTGAACAGATGCCATTTTCATTTTTCCTTTTTGTTTAACCAGGGGTCGGTGCCCTGGGGTCTGGTTGGTACCCTTGGGACTGGACTCCCTCCAGCCATTCGTCCCATCGCCGGGCACCAGAGCTTAGGATTGGGGCATTTTTTAAAGAGGTTTACGTCCTCGCGGGCCCGTGCCTCGCGGCAGCGGCCCCCGTCCCCCACGCGGTGAGGATTACGGGTTGGCCGGCGGCCCGCCGAGTGCAACGGGCAACACGGCAGACCACCGCCCGACGCTCAAACGAGCAACGACGACGAAGCCACGCCGGTATACCGGTACCCCCCTCTGGAGGGCGTGCCCCTGTAGCCGAAGCCGGGGACATGGCGACCAGCGGCCGGAAGATGCGTAAGCAACGCCGGCTCACTTCTCCATCGAAAGGCAGGCCAAAAGTGGCCCACCATCTCCCAAGGGTTACGTCCGAAACGGGTCGGACGTGACCCGAAGAAAAACAAAAAGGGGGAAGAAAGGGGAAAAGAGAGGGAGCCCGAGCGTCTCCAGGAGGAACACCCTTCAGCGAATGAAGGGCGTGGAGAGCCCGCAACTCCCCCTGCTGGTTTTGGTCCGCGTCATCCGATCTCTTTCGTTGCAAAGCCTAACTAGGCTACCCTACTCCTACACCTAACCTACCTCCCTAACACCTAAGAATCCTTGCAACGAAAAAGATCGGACGATACCCCTGGGAGTGGGACTGTTCCCAGAGGATCCCGTTATCCGCCACCTACGGACGCGCCCGGTGGAAGTCCAGCAAAACTCCCCCACAGACGGAGCCCCCGGCCACGCAGAGTGCGCGCCGGGGGGCCCGCCCAGGTCCCTCGGGCTGTAAAAAAAAAAAAAAAAAACACCTAGTAAAATTTTAGTGTAATGCAGTGTCAATTCGATTAAAAGATGTTCAGCGGATTCAGAATATTGAGATGGAGACACACTTACAATTCTGAACTCGATCCCGCTTCGCAAATAGATTGCTACGCCTCCACAACCTTTGCCCACTCTGTCATTACGAATTAATACAAAGCCGGGAATTGCGTATTGAACTGATGGAATGGATGGTTTAAGAAATGATTCAGAAATCAGTAAAGCGTCAAGAGTATTGCTGCTAATAGATGCCAGAAGATCTGAATAATGACGCGGAATACTTTGAACATTTACATGTGCAATATTTAGGTTGTTAGGGAAGGAGGATAGTTCAGCAGAAATCTCATCGTGCAGATGTATTGACATACATGAATCATTGCCATCATCAGCACTCAAAAAACTGCTTTCAGACGAAGAGCAGGAGAAAAATGTTTCATAACTAAATAAATTATTATTCATAATAATATGGTAACTTAATAACAATAATAATAATAATAATAATAATACTTAAATAACATACACTATTAATATAATATAACAAAATGAAAATAATACAATTAATATAATAGGTAAACTAAAAACAAATAAACATGTATATAATATTACACTTAATCAATAAACTAGCAATTAACTCCCGGCTCAACTGATCAATCAATAAACCTGGAAGAGATTTTTTAACATGTATCAATTACACAGATTTAGACGTGTAGATAGATACATTAACATCAATGAATTAACTTACATGTTAACAAAAGAATAACTCAGTGTAGACAGTGACTTGCAAATGTGTTCATAAATATATATTTTTAGAAAAAGAGCATATTAAAATAAGCAACACTATACTAGATAATATCAGAAATTAATCTATGGATATTTGTTGTAGGCTGAGCGTTTTATACGCCAATGCCAAAAATTACAAATATTAAGGTATAGTCTATGGTCACAACTAAAGCGAAGAATCTATGGATAAGTTACTCCTCAGTGCTACCAACCTGCTAAGAAAAACATAGCCAACTGGACAAATATCATCAAATATGTGAGTCGTCTATTATCAAAGGCGGCAATCTGTACATTTGGACAAAAAATTTTTATTGATATGTCAATACAGATTTATTTGAATATAATCGTCTCCTTCAAAGAATACGGTTCAAAACCTGCATTAAATAAAGGTTAATAGTTAACCTGTTATTTATCTAAGATGTCGTTCCGAAGAGTTTTGTGACTGCCAATGGAATACAAAGTCAATAATTCGTTTTTCTGATTTACCAATCATTGTCCAAAAGTCAGATTGCCGCCTTTGATAATAGACGACTCATGTAGTAACATGTAAACAAACAATGACAGATTTAGTTAAATTTTGGTTAACTTAAGGATATGTTCGTTTATAACAATAAAATGGCTAACAAAACAAATTACGTAGTGAATTAGTGTCAAAATAGAATAAAACATAACAAACAAAATGTCCAAGCACAAGACACAACAGTAAAATACAATAAGCGACTATGTACCGTTGGTATAGGAGTAGAAATAATAAAATTGTTATGCCATTTATCTTAAAACATCAATTTCAGCGCCGGCCTTTTCTGGTCATTTTAGTTATCGTCTTCACATGCGCGTCCGCAGGTTTTGGTGTAGACGGCTTCCCTTGCACTGCTGATTCTACCGTGTCAGTACATATTATTGGGTATTTCTTTATAAGGGCCTGTAGTTCATTCATAGATTCAATCTTATAACGCGATTTATCAGGTAGAACTAGCACTATTTTACCGTCGGCTGACCAACAGCGTTGAACGCCAAAATGCTTTCGGGCTGACAAAAATACACCATGCCTTATTTTCGTAAGGAACTCAGAAATAGTGACGCCCGTGCCCTTTAAAGAAGTCTTGTTGTCCCATACTGCCTGACGTGACTAATATCAAATTAATTCATAAATCTTACTAACACTGGGCGAGGTTTACCCTGCGAGGCGCCAAGTCTGTGACAAACACTAACACAATCAGTTTTAAAATCTGTCAATTTCAATTGGTCGTTGGTCAATGCAAGAACGGTGCTATGAAGATTTTCGTTTTGTTTTTCTGGTATTCCATGTATCAACAGAACCTTCCTCCTCATAGAAGTTTCATGCCGATCCAAGCCTAATGAGATTAATTCTAATTGACTTTTGATGTTTGACAGAGTAGCCATTACAAACGATTTAAACTCGTTAAAGTCCTTTGAGAGTGCCGTGAAGTCTGGATGCAATGTTTTAGAATCACTCGCCACCTTTTTGAGCTTATCCTCGTAGGCCCCCATTCGAGAGGCAAATAATTTTTCGAGTTGTTCTAGGTTACTTGAAAGTTGCGTATCCATTGTGAATATCAATGATGTATCTTGGCAGCAATGCCAGGTAGCCGGAACAGGATAGATGATAAAATCAGTGAGCAGGAGTTATTTATGCACTATATACACATTTAAAATGTAAAAATACACAATACTTTAAAAAAAAAATTAAATAAACACAGAGAGCACACTACGTTTGCGTGTTAACACCGCGACTGTGTCTCTCGAGACTTGTTGTCTCTCGAGCTTTTTTTTTTTTTTTTATGATTGAAGGATTACTGGTGGCCCGGAGGCCTTTCCAGTTTCACCAGGACAGGTGGGTGAGCAAAGGCTCAGCCAGGAGAGGTGGTATTTGCTAACAGCTGCCCGAGCGCCTCCGAAGGAGACCTAACAACTCAAGAGTAGCTGCTTCGCGAATGAATCTACTACCGGATCGGAATCGCGACCCGCTGAGAAGATCCGGCGAGAAACTCAGCGAGCTGATTCATGGGTTAGGTTGCACGGCGCACTCTTTGTCGAGTTCGACGAGTACGGTTACCGAGGTCTCTAAGCCTGCTCCTAGAGCTGAAGGCGTCTAGTGCAAAGGTTATTGGATCTGATGGATCCGTAAGGACGTGTCTAGGGCGTCGACGGTGACTGGCTCCTGCATGATCAGGATTCGGGGAGTAGTCAGCGGCAGCTACGATAAGGCGATTATCATGACGCATAGCCTTATCGAAGTACCGTTCCGACGCTGACTTCATGTATTTCTGTATAGATTCGAGGCCCAGGTCGTCGTGTAGGTCAACGTTCCTCACGAACCACGGAGCTCCGACGGCTAACCTGCAAAAGCGGGATTGTAGAGATTGAAGGGTGTCTATGTGTGTGCGGGCCGCGTGAGCGAACACCACACTCGCGTAAGTCATGACGGGCCTTATGCAAGTTTTGTAAAGTGTCACCTTGTTCCGAAGCGACATTTTACTCCGCTTACAGATCATGGGGTAGAGTCTACCGAGAATAAACGCGGCACGGTCACGGACTGATTTTATATGCGGGCGGAATGTCATCGATGCATCCAGGGTAACGCCCAGGTACTTGACCTTCCTGGCCCAGGGTATGGATTGACTAAAGAGAGTAATCGGGGGTGTGAGATTCCTCCTCCTAATACGGGAGGAAATCCGTGTGGAGCTTCCCCTCTGAAATAGCACCGCAGTACTTTTCGCTGGGTTGATGTCTATGCGCCATTTTCGGAACCACTGTCCTAGGGCTAGGGCTGCGCTCTGAAGCTTCTTCGCGATTAGGGACTTGTTTCTACTGGAATAGTAAACAGTCGTGTCGTCGGCGAATAAAGCTAAATGGGTCGGCGGCGACCGGGGAATATCGTTAACGAATAAGCTAAATATGAGGGGTGAAAGGATAGAGCCTTGCGGGACTCCAGCTGTGAAAGGTCGTGGGGAGGAGCGGGTTCCCTCGACTCGATATCGAAAAGAGCGGTTCGACAAGAAGTCCCGTATGATGAGCACTAGACTATCCGGCACACCCATTTTGAATAGTTTGAAAATCAAACCGTTGTGCCAGACTTTGTCGAACGCTTTTGCGACGTCGAAGAAGAGAGCTCCCGTGTATAACGGTTTTGGTCGATTGAGCCCCACAAGAATGTGCTCCGTGAGGCGGTGCACCTGTTGAACGCATGAGTGATTTGTACGGAATCCGAATTGTTCATCGATGAGAATGCCCTTGGATGAGACGAAGTCTCTGAGGCGTTTGTAGAGCAGACGCTCATACAGTTTGCCTAGAGACATGAGGAGGCTAATCGGGCGGTAGCTCGTCGGATGATTTTTTGGTTTACCGGGTTTATGTATGCCGATAACGTCCGCTTCTTTCCACACCGCGGAAAAGATACAGTTCGCCATAGCGGCATTGAAAATAGATGCCAACATCACGATGAGTTGGACGGGTAGAAGTTTAATAACGCGGTTGGATATACCGTCGGAACCGGGAGCCTTGCGAGGACGTAGGTCTTTGATCAAGTCTTTAACTTCCATCGGGGTGACGGGTGGTAACGCATCCGAGGGTGGCAAGGAGACTCTGCGTTCTACCTCACTGTCTACTAATTCTACATGAACAGGGTCCACGGATTGAGTGCTGGGCGTGCACTGGGTTTGCAATGTATCGGCCAGCAACTCTGCTTTTTCGTCATCATCAAACGCCGCGAGTCGGCCTGAGGGGCCTACGAGGGGGGGCATAGTTACTACCGTATCCGATTTGAGAGTACGAGCTAAGCGGTAGTAAGACCTTTGGGAGGGCGCGAGTCCTTCTAAGAAATCAGACCATCTGGCATCTCGGACTTCGGCGATGCGAGACTTTACGTCGCGTTGTAGGGCACGCATTCGAATACGATTTTCCGCGGTAGGATACCTGTCGTAGGCGCGTATCGAGGCGTTCTTAGCTCTAAGGAGCTCCCTAATATCATCGGACAATTTGAAGCGGTGAAGGAAGTCCTCCGCTACAACTTGTTTCGATGATCTATCTAATGTTGAGGTGATGTGTGACGTTAAGATGTCTATGGCTTCAGCGGTATCCTGAGGAGACGGGGTAGGGTCCGGGTTAAACGGGAGCGATGGTGGATCAGATTCAGCCAGACTGATGCCCAGCGTGTGCCAATCCACCACAGTCCTCGTGACGGGAACGGAGTCGGGAGCGCGACCGAGCTTCATAACGACGGGACGGTGGTCTGAATCTAACTCTGAAACTACTTCGATCGAGTGTAAGCTCAGAGTTACGTTTTTTAATAACGCTATGTCGAGTATATCCGGGCGATGCGCGATATTTAGCGGGTAGTGAGTCGGTGTTAGCGGAGCGACGATATCGAAGGCGAGATCATCGACTAACGCGTCAAGCCGCCTGCCATTCGGGGTTGTGGTGTGTGAGTTTCACCTGATGTGTTTACAATTTAGGTCGCCCGCCAGAATGACAGAGCTCCCCATGCCGAGCAGCGCCTCGATATCACTGCTTAGAACGATCTTATCCGATGGACGCGATAACGATCGGCGCGTGTCCCGTCAGTGAGATTCGGCACACTGATGCTTCGATATTAGCGAGTGCGGGAGGATCGAGCGGGACGCAATGCAGGGCTCTTCTATAGTAAATGACGGTACCACCACCACGAACAGAGAGCCTGTCGTTCCTGACCATGTTATAGTTCGCGATTTTAGGGTCGCGGTGCGCGGGCTTAAGTAGGGTCTCCTGCACTAAAAAGATATCAATTTGATGGTCACGCAAAAAGTCAGAAACCTGATCACGTTGATTTGCGAGACCGTAAGCGTTAAAAAATCCTATCGTTACGGATAGGGGCTTTATTCTACTTATATACGCCATTGATTACCGGCGGAGTGAGGGGAGGACGTACGTATTTAATGACGCGTATACGTCGGCGTATTCTTGCACAACGGCGATAAAGTGTTGTGCAGTGGAGGCAGCGCGAATGGCGTCGCCCAAAGCGTTAACGCGCTCAAAGTTGATCGACTGAAAGAAGTCGATCGCTAAAGCGAGATTTTCGGACGCGGTCGGAGGGCAAGTCGCGGGAGAGGGACGAGTCCCGGGGGCGGGACGAATCGCGGAGGAGGGAGTTGTAGCCGTGTTCGTGTACGGCAGCGGTTTCGCCCAAGCCGAGACACTGGGCACCGGCGCCGGAACGAACGCTGGCTTAGCCTGCGACACAGAGGGTGCCGAGGCTTTGATGTCTGGGCCGGAAGCTCGGAGGCGGTTTTGGCGGGCGACGCGGCGATTTATTTTCGGGGCTCGGGGGCATCCGCGGTAATTTGCGGGGTGACCCTGTGTACGACACAGGACGCAGCTAGGCGGTTCCGTCGTGGTTTTTTGATCGCGAGTGCAGAGGGCCGTGGCGTGATCTCCTAAACACTTGACGCATCGGGGGCGCGCGTGACAGTTACGGGAAGAATGACCGTATAATTGGCAGTTATGGCACTGGCTAGGTGTGCCTTTCTTGTGTGGGGCTTCGACGGCGATTCCGGAAAGGATACAGACCGTTCGGATGTTGAATATTTGCTTACCCTCGAGGGTAGGCTGGAGGGCGACGAGAACCATGTTATATGGCTCCCTTCCGCGACCTGTGTGCATGCGGTGTACGGAGTTAACCGGTAGGCCTTGTTCGAGAAGGTCGGCCTTGACTAGCTCGGCATCCAACTCTTTAGGGATGCCACGTATGACGGCACGGAGTTCGCGCTCCTCCTGGAGCGTATACGTGTGGAAACTTATACGCTCCTTACGGAGGTAAGAAGAGAGGGCCCTATGGTCGTCGGGTGTTCGAACCTTAATTTGAATGCCGTTCGCGAGGTTACGGGCATTCGTGAAGTTGATATTTTTGGCCTTAAGGGCCAGGGAAACTCGATCCCAAACTGCCTTCTCTTGGAGGATTACCGGGGGAGGGGTCTGAGTTTTATTTTGTTATTTCCGTTTTGTTGTGTTTTTTCTTTGTCCTGTAGTAATCGGTAGGTATACGGGGTTAAAAGCCATGTAGGAGCGTCTGCTCTACAAACGCCTCAGAGACTTCGTCTCATCCAAGGGCATTCTCATCGATGAACAATTCGGATTCCGTACAAATCACTCATGCGTTCAACAGGTGCACCGCCTCACGGAGCACATTCTTGTGGGTTTTAATCGACCAAAACCGTTATACACGGGAGCTCTCTTCTTCGACGTCGCAAAAGCGTTCGACAAAGTCTGGCACAATGGTTTGATTTTCAAACTATTCAACATGGGCGTGCCGGATAGTCTCGTGCTCATCATACGGGACTTCTTGTCGAACCGCTCTTTTCGATATCGAGTCGAGGGAACCCGCTCCTCCCCACGATCTCTCACAGCTGGAGTCCCGCAAGGCTCTGTCCTCTCACCCCTCCTATTTAGCTTATTCGTCAACGATATTCCCCGGTCGCCGCCGACCCATTTAGCTTTATTCGCCGACGACACGACTGTTTACTATTCCAGTAGAAACAAGTCCCTAATCGCGAAGAAGCTTCAGAGCGCAGCCCTAGCCCTAGGACAGTGGTTCCGAAAATGGCGCATAGACATCAACCCAGCGAAAAGTACTGCGGTGCTATTTCAGAGGGGAAGCTCCACACGGATTTCCTCCCGGATTAGGAGGAGGAATCTCACACCCCCGATTACTCTCTTTAGACAACCCAACCCCTGGGCCAGGAAGGTCAAGTACCTGGGCGTTACCCTGGATGCATCGATGACATTCCGCCCGCATATAAAATCAGTCCGTGACCGTGCCGCGTTTATTCTCGGTAGATTCTACCCCATGATCTGTAAGCGGAGTAAAATGTCCCTTCGGAACAAGGTGACACTTTACAAAACTTGCATTAGGCCCGTCATGACTTACGCGAGTGTGGTGTTCGCTCACGCGGCCCGCACACACATAGACACCCTCCAATCTTTACAATCCCGCTTTTGCAGGTTAGCCGTCGGAGCTCCGTGGTTCGTGAGGAACGTTGACCTACACGACGACCTGGGCCTCGAATCTATCCAGAAATACATGAAGTCAGCGTCGGAACGGTACTTCGATAAGGCTATGCGTCATGATAATCGCCTTATCGTTGCCGCCGCTGACTACTCCCCGAATCCTGATCACGCAGGAGCCAGTCACCGTCGACGCCCTAGAGACGTCCTTACGGATCCGTCAGATCCAATAACCTTTGCACTAGACGCCTTCAGCTCTAACACTAGGAGCAGGCTTAGGGACCTCGGTAACCGTACTCATCGAACTCGACAAAGAGTTCGCCGTGCAACCTAACCCATGAATCAGCTCGCTGAGTTTCTCGCCGGATCTTCTCAGCGGGTCGCGATTCCGATCCGGTAGTAAATTCATTCGCGAAGCAGCTACTCTTGAGCTGTTAGGTCTCCTTCGGAGGCGCTCGGGTAGCTGTTAGCAAATCCCACCTCTCCTGGCTGAGCCTTTGCTCGCCCACGTGTCCTGGTGAAACTGGAAAGGCCTCCGGGCCACCAGTAATCTTTCAATCATAAAAAAAAAAAAAAAATGGCCCGGGCCCGGGGTATCCATGAGGATTTCCTCCCGCCCACGCGAAATAAAAGCTATATACTTGTAATACGTTCGTAATATGATCGAGCTTGTGGATATATATAACATACATATATGTACCAATAGATAAATTTGTCATTCGACCTCACACTTCGACTTTTAAATTCCAAGCCCATGCCAATAACACAAGTCCAAGTAAGAAAAAAAACAAATATCATGCATCGGATACACTTGATAAAAACGCAAATTAGACTTTGTCTTTCCTCCACTCAAAAACGAGCCATGTTTCTAACACCCTTCTTCGTGTTTTTCTATGAAAAGAATCACATTAAAAATCTCGTATTATAACGAGCAAGTTCGATACATTGACGTCAGAGTTCCTTCCATAGTCACGCCAAAGGCTTCTTCCGATCACAAAACGAACTGTTTGAAACATTCATACACTTTTCTTTTGAGTTGATAATACAACTTCACAACAATCGTCACTAATCAAATACCTAGGGCAAAATACGATATTCTAACATTTTGTACTAAATTTGATCCGCTAATATTTGAAGTTTAAAGTTAAAAGTTTACATACTATGCAGATAAAGTATTTCACCTCGATTCTCGGAAAAGAAATCGTTATTAGTTACTTTATTGTTAATTATTTATTGTTATTGTTAATTAGTCATTTGACAAACGCGTTACGCTTGTCAAGTGACTTACTTAATTGCTGACAAGATATGCACATTTCTAGTATCGGATAATTGCTGGTAAAAAAAAATTAAAATCTTAAACAAAAATCATTGATAGCTGTTTATTTATATGAAAACATATTAAAGGCTAATTTTATGAAAAAACGCTACTACTACCAATCTAAATGATGAAAACGTCCTAAGGACTGGAACCCACCAAAAAGTTACGTGGGAGCAACGCGTGTCCGCGCTGGTGGATTCCGACACGAGACCATTTCAGCAATTTCAAAAATTTTGCTGAAAATGCTCTATATAGCGTATTTTAAAGCTTTTCCCCAGTCATTTCGCAATTCGCATTGCTTCTTCACTTACAATCTAAAAATAAAACGCTCGGCTTAAGCCACCAAACATCCGAGCTTATCTTGTCTATTTACATTTTGAAGGGATATAAGATTGCTTTTTAGCGCATTCTGCGGAAAAATGGGAAAAATATTTGCTGAAGTGAAAACAATTCCTGAAAAGACAGGTGGCACTGTTTGAGATTCTTAATCAAGACTATTATTATACTATTATTAAAAATCAGAAGAAGAACCATTTAAAAAAATTACAGTTGGGACACGTTTACAGAGACTTAAAACAATGACTCACGCACACCATGTCCACGACTACCTTCTCTCACGAACGCCACCGATCGAATGAATGTTTCGAGCAAAGGCGTTGCTATTTATAGGCACCTGGCGCGATGACGTGACTCTCGCCCCACCGCCTGACGTCACTGAGTAGAGGGGCCGAGTAGTGACAAATTCTCTAACACGGCCTCTCCTGACAGCTGAACGGCCTCGTCAGCTAGGTTCCCTTCAGGCTGGTCTCCCTCGACCACCCCAACCTGGTCTTCCTGCTCCTCTTCAACACGATCACCATGGGACTCATTCTCATTGGACAAGTGCCCATTGTGTTCATCGTCATTCAAAACAGAAAACTCTTAGTAAGCTGCTCAATGTTTGTTCTTGCTATTATTAGCAGTCACCCACTCCAACCAGACCACAAGTGTGCACTTCAAGTGATCATATCAGAATAGACGGCCACCAATATCCGTATACGTTAGGCACATACGGTATAGAAAAACGCTTAAAGTTAATTGTCAATTGCCAAATGCCAACAAACATTGAAACATAACCGTTAGCATTACCATCCAATAACCACTATCGGGGTTTTTAGAGGGCAATATCAACTACGAAACGTTGCCACAATGTCGGGGCATTGCCACAATGTCGGGGCAGAACAACAGCCACAATGTCGGGGCATTGCCACAATGTCGGGGCAAAACAACAGCCACAATGTCGGGGCATTGCCACAATGTCGGGGCAAAACAGCAGCCACAATGTCGGGGCATTGCCACAATGTCGGGGCAAAACAGCAGCCACAATGTCGGGGCGTTGCCACAATGTCGGGGCAAAACAACAGCCACAATGTCGGGGCATTGCCACAATGTCGGGGCAAAACAACAGCCACAATGTCGGGGCATTGCCACAATGTCGGGGCAAAACAACAGCCACAATGTCGGGGCATTGCCACAATGTCGGGGCAGAACAACAGCCACAATGTCGGGGCATTGCCACAATGTCGGGGCATTGCCACAATGTCGGGGCAGAACAACAGCCACAATGTCGGGGCAGAACAACAGCCACAATGTCGGGGCATTGCCACAATGTCGGGGCAAAACAACAGCCACAATGTCGGGGCAAAACAACAGCCACAATGTCGGGGCAAAACAACAGCCACAATGTCGGGGCAAAACAACAGCCACAATGTCGGGGCAAAACAACAGCCACAATGTCGGGGGTTGCCAGGACTCTGTAACACGGCCGCTTCCGACGGCGAGGCGTCCCCGACCGCTTCATCCCTCAGCAGAAGCATATCTCCTCCAGCTACGTCAGAGCTTGCATCAACAAGGTCACCCTCTGCAACGTAACAAAAAAAAAAATTACACCCAGACCTCAATCCCTACTACAGACGCAAGCGTGCACTCGTACATCTGCAGCGAGGACGAGCCAAAGATAAACATTTGAAGTGAGAAGAATAGATATCGCACAACTGTCCCAAACTGCGCAATTTGAAACACCTGCACGATTCCTTTACTGAGTTAGCCGGTACAGTAGCGCGCTGTTGTCGGCAATATTCACCGATACAGATACTGAACATTACAGACACAACACAGCTGAACAGTAGGGACGCAAGATCCGGCCGAATCCGCATCTACCATACTGCTCAAAAAAATAAACGGGAAGTAAAGCACCGTCGTGCCCACCTCAACCTCAAAAATGGGAAGTAAAGCACCGTCGTGCCCACCTCAACCTCAAAAATGGGAAGTAAAGCACCGAAGTGCCCACCTCGACCTTCACATATTAATTTCGAAGAAAAGGCTGCATGTCACCAGGGTCCACTCGTAAGGATGATGTGGAAGCAGGGCAGCCGTCCCAGCTCCAATCTGCTCACACGATGCGAGGCTGCACCACGTGTGGCGGGCGTCCCGCTCGACCGTCCTGATAGATAATCCGTTGGGTAGTCCGCAGCAGCAGGCCGCAGACTAAGCGACATCGCCCTCTGCGTCACTGCCAGTCGTACGGCACCGTGAAGTTGGCGGCTCGCGAGCATCACGTGCAGTGTGCACACGAGCAGTACGTGCGGTATGCACGCCAGAAACAGGCGAGCGCGCGCAGGCAGCGGTACGCGAGCAGTGCGCGCATTTTGCACGCCAGAAGTAGGCAAACGCGCACAGTTACGGCACGCGAGCAACACGTGCAGTATGCACGCCAAAAGTAGATGGGCGCGCGTAGGCAACGGCACGTCGCTTGCGTGCTACTGCCGCAGGAACCATTGAGGGGCCCGAGCTGGCGACAATGCCCGTGAGGCACCATCCTCACCATTGGGTAAGGTGCACAGATTGAGAAAAGTATGAAAGCATCAAAGTAAGCAGTAATTGTAAAACAAAACAAAGTTCAGAGTTTTACTCTACTGTGGGCTATTTGAGTCCTTTATCCCACTTCTGATATTAAAAATCAGAAGAAGAACCATTTAAAAAAATTACAGTTGGGACACGTTTACAGAGACTTAAAACAATGACTCACGCACACCATGTCCACGACTACCTTCTCTCACGAACGCCACCGATCGAATGAATGTTTCGAGCAAAGGCGTTGCTATTTATAGGCACCTGGCGCGATGACGTGACTCTCGCCCCACCGCCTGACGTCACTGAGTAGAGGGGCCGAGTAGTGACAAATTCTCTAACACTATATTTAAAACACGTTCGATCTGAGGCTCCCTTGACATACGAAAAATAAATGCACTCAGCGAAACTTTCCAATTTACAAAAATATACTTTACTAGCGACCCGCCCTCGCTTCGCTTCGGAAACATTAAAACACACATGAAACCAAAAAAAAAAAATAAAAAAAAAAATAAAAAAAGTAGCCTATGTTCATCAGGGACAATGTCGGCTTCTAATGGAAAAAGAATTTTTCAAATCGGTCCAGTAGTTTCGGAGCCTATTCGAAACAAACAAACTAACAAATCTTTCCTCTTTATAATATTAGTATAGAGTATAGATATAGATATAGAGCCTACAAGATCTTCTTGAAAATATAATATGTGCCAAAAGTAGGTACTAAATTTGTATTTTTTTTTCTAATTTTTTTTCTTTTGTTTTTTTTTTTGTTTTTTTTTTGTTTTTTTTTGTTTTTTTTTTATGTTTTTTTTGTATCTACAGACATTTATAAATCTGAAGTTAAAACAACATCTATCTATAAACTACTTTTTTTTTTAATTTTTTTTATATTTTTTTTTATTCCACTACTGTTATATAGCTAGCTTTCTGTCTCTGTCTATCGATTGTGTGTTTTAATATTACACGTCAAGATTCGGTGTGACAATGGCTAAACGTATGAATTTGTTGTAACCACTCACACACCATATATGAGTCGTCTATTATCAAAGCCGGCAATCTGACTTTTGAACAATATTGGTAAATCAGAAAAACGAATTATTGACTTTGTATTCCATTGGCAGTCACAAAACTCTTCGGAACGACATCTTAGATAAATAACAGGTTAACTATTAACCTTTATTTAATGCAGGTTTTGAACCGTATTCTTTGAAGGAGACGATTATATTCAAATCAATCTGTATTGACATATCAATAACATTTTTTTGTCCAAATGCACAGATTGCCACCTTTGATAATAGACGACTCATATCGCCCTTCAATAATATCACAACCAAAGCCTCCTGTGAAGTATTAACGACTATTAACTTTACAAAGTGTCAATTCAAATCAATTTTCCATTAAAATATTATGTTACCTACCCATGTATTTACTACTTATTTATAATGAACTTTTAGGCACAGATATCAATGTTGAAAAGTTTTAGAAAAAAATTGAATCGAATTCTGTTGAATCTAATAAAATTCACTTAATAAAATTGCCATGACCGCGAAATTTTAAAATATTCGAATTATTAGAAATAATAAAATGAACCACGGAATAGATAAATAAGGTTGGAATGGTAATGTAGGCGGGGCAAGCGTGCCACGGTTATGATTGTACAAACGTAACTCGACCGACTCAGTCATTCACCGCGCTTAGTGTGTTTCGGACTACTTGGGCCAACAGATCTCTGCTTTATAATGCCGTGTTGTGCAATTATAACGTGTAAAACGAAAAGTGAGACCTCAAGTATAGAGCGAGGAGGTATATCTTTCCATCGGTAAGTCGAAATTACCATTTAATTACAATATTATTTGTCTAAAACATAAAATATACTGATCATTATGAAATTCCAAACATTAACAACATTATTGCCTCAAGTTATAAATAACATACATTGCGCGATGTGTACTCGCCCAATCAACGCAATGACCAAGTCCGCTTGCAATGAATTACATGCATTGCGTTCTCTCACTTCAATATTTGAAATTTCGGCCTTTGCCCTGATTGGCCCGACGCTAGTTCGATAGTGAGGTGACCTGTTAATGTTATGTTATACGGTTAAATAAAATCATCGACAGATTTCTCGACTTTACATTTGACATGGATAATTTTAGTATTTTTATATTTAATTAATGATACCTAATATATTCTTAGTTAGACATATTTTGAGTAAATTAAATATTATTATTATTGAAATATTATCATTGAATTAATGTGAAGGTATAATATAAAGGGACATGTAGACCTCTGATTTACGGGTATTTACTATATTGTCTAAGACGTATTAAAATTTAAGTAAAATGCTATTTGACTTATGCAATAAATTATAAATTTTAGGTTTCCTAAAGAACCTAACGCCAGGGAACAATGGATTAATGTGACAGGTAGAGGAAACTGGATGCCGACAAAGACGAGTACTATTTGCTCTAAACATTTTACGGAAAATGATTTTATCATAAAAAAATTAGGCTATAGGTACTTAAAACCAGGGGCAATCCCAACACAAAAAATTGTTCAGATTTGTTCAAGTTCTTTGGTAAGTTCTTTGGTAATTGCGATAGTGCTCAGGTTACCTAATACGGTCAAACTTGGGTAAGTGAGAACTGGATAAGTGAGAAAACTCTATAAGTAAGAGTAATAGCCAGGACCAGTCATTTTAGGCTCCCAAAACCTCTATTAGCGAGAAACAGAAACCTTCGTAAGAGAGAGTCGTTTTTCCCTCATGGACCTCCGTAAGTGAAACTGCTACTTATCTATACCTCTATAAACGACAGTCGAGCTTTAATTATTTATATTATTTAGGAGGAACAAATAAAAAAACAAATTACAAATTTAACATCTGCTATTTTATGACTCATTCTTAACTTTCGTGGAACTTCTACCATTGGTTTTGTATTGTTTTCTCGTCAATATTGAACCTATTCTATTTCATGGAACTAAATAACGTTGTTATTTTGTCGCATTCTTTTCGAATGGACACGTGTTTGTCGGACTAATTGATTGCAGAACAAAACTTTCCTCCGCAATTGATTACCGATAAACCGACAAACAGGACGGTACACAGGCACACGTGTTCAGAAGTTCCACGAAAGTTAAGAATGAGTTCTATTCTCACTTACCCAAGTTTGACTGTATTATATCTTGTTATATTGTTTTGGCTTGCTCTTGTCAAGTCTGCATTTCAAAATATTTTATGCTATTTTTAATTTTAGGATTTGCAAGAACAGGCGTCAACGTCAGTTTTGTTAACACCAAAAAAAGATAAATCTTTAAAAAGAAAAGACACTGAAGTAAGTAAATACCAATAAAGAATGGTCAAGAATCGTTTCATAGTTGTTTTTTTAAAGATTGATGTCATGCATAAAGCTTCTATGTTCTTCTCCTAAATATAATTTTAATCAGTCTCACGTCCGTCATCATAACACTTTTTATGTACAGAGACTGAGTTATCCTTATATTTTATTAATTTGTAGGAAAACTTAATGTCATCTTCAAATGCAACCACTCCTAGGAAAAGAAAGCTACAAAATATAATTATTAACAAAGAATCTATAATAATGAAACAGAGATTGAAGATAAGAAATATACAAGCACAAAACCGAAGACTGAAAAAAAAAATTTATAAAATGCAAGATGTTTTAAGTGATCTTCAAGAAAAATTTTTTTTGCAGGACGAAGATATATCTGTTCTGAAAAATTTTAATGTTAAGGTATGTTATATATTAGACGTGGCCTTATAAAAATAGCAGAGATATAAAGATTATTATTATTATTATTATTTTATTCACAGGTACAAGAACTGACAAGTCGTATGATCGCAAAAAATACTGGTGGCGGGCCATCTAAGCAAAAATATAGTCCAGCTCTGCGTAGTTTTGCGCTAACACTTGACTATTATTCGCCAAAGGCTTATGAGTACATACGCAAAACATTTGATACCTGCCTTCCGTGTCGCCGTACGCTCCGAAAATGGTACCAAAATATGGGAGGCGATCCTGGTTTTACTTCAGAATCCATTGAGGCGTTAAAAATAAAAGTGAAAAGCACCAAATATCCCATTATTGCAGCCCTTTCCTTAGATGAAATGGCTATACGGCGTCGTATAGAATGGGATGGAAAAAAAAAACTTGGACATGTTGATATTGGCAGTGGCATTGAAGGAGATCATGTAGGAATAGCCAAAGAGGCTCTGGTGTTTCTAGTGACGGGCATAAATTGTAATTTTAAGGTTCCTGTTGGATATTTCTTAGTTGACGGAATAAACGGAAGACAGCGCGCTGACTTAATTATACAATGTTTGGAAAATATTGCAGAAACAGGCATAAAAATAATTTCCCTGACTTTTGATGGATGCGCTGCAAACATGGCAATGATGAAATGCTTTAACTGTTCGATCAAAGACAAAAAAAAATCTTTTCCACACCCGTCAACGAATGATCCAGTATTTGTAGTTCTAGACCCTTCACATATGATAAAATTAATCCGTAATGCTTTTCAATGCTATAACACATTTTTAGATAAAGACGGCAATACTATAGAATGGCGATTTTTAGAGCAATTAAATAACCTTCAAATGAAAGAGAACTTTCATTTAGCGAACAAGCTTCGTTATGTTCATGTTAATTTTCAAAATAATAAAATGAAAGTTAAGCTTGCAACACAATTGTTCAGCCTAAGTGTAGCAGACGCTATAGACTTTTGTCGTGACCAATTAAATCTGCCTACATTCAAAAATAGTGAAAGCACCACATTTTTTTTGAGGATTATTAATAACATGTTTGACATTTTTAATTCCCGAAACACATATGAATATAACTTCAAAAAGGCTAACTGAAGCGAACGCTGCAATGCTGCTTAACTATCTAGACATGGCGACGACATACCTATCCGAGTTGAGAACACAAGAGGGAACTCTTTTGACAAATAGCTTACGTAAGACTGGGTTCATTGGTTTTATTGGATGTGCTGCAGCTGTTAAACATTTTTATGAAACATTAATATGTCCCGGCGCTCTGAATTTTATGCCATTTTACAAACTAAGTCAAGATCACCTTGAAATGCTTTTTGGTAACATAAGGTCACATGGCGGAGGCAACAATAACCCCACGGCCCGCCAGTTCAAAGCAGCATACAAAAAACTCTTAGTTTACATAGACTTAAAAGCTCTCGATAATGGAAATTGTACTGCGCTTGAACACATTTCAATTCTTGATTGTGCATCATCTCCTGTGGCACGGATTAATAGATCCATACGAAGGATTGCGGTTGAAGATGATGACGATGATAATGATAATAATAACGAAAAGGATATTAACGAATTTTTTAATACTATCTAGATTTTAGCAATCAAATCATTAGTCATATTGCAGGATACATAGCGCATATTTTAATTAAAAAATTAGATTGCGATATATGCATTGGAGCACTACTGTCCAATAGCATAAACGAAGAACATAAATTTATAGTGGCTAAAGATAAGGGTGGCTTGATAACAAGATAAATCCGTCAAAAGATTTGATACAGATCTGTAAAATATCAGAATCTGTTATCAAAGTTTATACGGAAACCCTACGTAATATAAATAAAAAAATGTTAGTGACAAAAATTATGCGTAGCTTTGTAGGTAGTGAAATATTTAAGAACATAATTTATCATCAAATTGGCCAATACCCTACAGCAGACCACGTCACAGACCTCACAAAGCAATAATTGAAAAATATATTAACGTGAGATTACACTTTATTTTGAAAAATTCATTCGCAGTTAATAGTAAGCGCCAACTGCTTAATAAATACATTTTATTTCAGGGACAGTGATTATTTGTATTTAATAAAAGTAAAATAGTTTAAATATTTATTTCATGTTTCATTTTTCCTCAAACATTCATCAGATAATTTATCGATAAAGAATATCGACTTTATCAAGCACTAGCGTGTATGAACATTTTTATTGCCTTTTTGCATGGGTGAGTGTGTATGCCTACGGAAGTTTAGTGCGAATATCTCCCCTGAGATTTATGTGTGGATGTTTTTGTTGTGTGCGAAATGATTGTAATCATAGTCTACGTATGTGTTGAAATTAAAATAGTGGGGGTAAAGCGGCGACACTGGTCCTGATACAAATTTGGAGCAAAGGCCTTTCCAACCTTATTTATCTATTCCGTGAAATGAACACACGCAAGTTAAAGTTTGTTTTAATTATAAATCTTTTTAACTTAATAATTTTCTCTGAATGCAAAACAAGTTATTGAACGTTGATTTTTATAATAATAATAATAATAATAATAATTTATTTATTTCTCTCTTAAAGGTACAAGGTACATACAAATTCAAATGGAAATAAATTAACCTTATAATTTATTTTGTAAGCCTTTGAAAGAGCTGAAGTTTGTACTAGGTTCAAAGACCTGTATTACTGATCTCCAGGCTCCCTCCTTCTTAAGATAGATTAGGTTAGGTTAAGTCGTGAACAGATGCTGCGGACTAGTGTTGAGAGATCATTAGGTGTTATATTTTAAGAAAGTCATTTTACGTGTGTGTGCGTGTGTGAATTTGTGTGTATTTGGATGTGTGTGTGTGAGTGTGTGTATATGTGGGCATGTGCGAGCATGCATGTTGTATTGTGTATGTGTGAGTATCTGCATCTATGCGTGTTTATTATTACTATTACATAGGTATAAATAATTTTTTGCTTAATTGGGCTCGAAAACAAAAAGCAGATTACTTCACAGTCTGGAGTAAGTTCTCTGTTTGCTCGTAGTCTAGGTCGTGAAGCCAATTTGTTAGTGCATGTTTGCATTGGGTCTGTGTCATGGGGTATATATTGATCAGCTTATTGATTTTATTGTATATGAAGCTACTTAGGAAGCCATAGAAGCGTTGAACTAACGATGTAGAAACAAGTGTTGTGGGACGCACACCATGCCCACGCCGCTGACTTACGAGCAATGTCAGATCGTATGGAGTTTTCGAGTGTGTAGTCATAATAAGATTAAGAATAAATAATTTACGGACAGAAAGGACTTTACAGGTTTTGTAAAGATCATTTGTAGGAAACCTATAAGGGAGCCGCCATCCAACTTTTAAAATACATCTCTGGGCACGTTCAAGTTTTAAAAAGTGTGTTTTGGAAGACCCGCCCCATGCCACTATGCAGTACTGAGTGACTGATTGACAGAGCGCTAAATAAACGAGTGTAAGTACGTTCCTGTCGGTAACATGACGCAGATTTTTAAAAATGTAAGTGAGTTTGCGTAATCTGGACGACAGAACGTCAATATGGGAATGAAAGGATAATAGGTCATCGATCTGTATACCCAGATACCTAATGCAATTTGTCCTGGCAAGGGAGGGGCAACCGCAGGCAGTTTGTCCAAGAGCGTTACAGGAGTGGGCTATAAGTGAAAAAGGCGAAGATGATATTTTACCACGCGTAGACAGGGAAAAAGTGACGTACTTAGTTTTATCCACGTTCAGTGTCAGTAGATTTTTAGACAGCCAGTCAGTTACGGTGTTCAGGCCACATTGAGCAAAACTAAAAGCTGCCTCCCAAGAACTGCCATGAAATACGAGAGCAGTATCGTCAGCATAGGTGTAAATAGACCCGTTTGTGATATTTAGTTGACATAGGTCATTTATATATATTAAAAATAGGGTAGGGCCGAGAATACTGCCCTGTGGCACTCCATATGCTATAGGGAGTTCGTCACTGATAAGGTCACTGATTTTGACACATTGACGTCTGCCCGTAAGGTAGCTCCTGAAAAGAGAAAGCTGATTGCCTCTCAACCCAACGGCTTCAAGCTTAGTTATGAGAGTTGGGATAGAAATCGTGTCGAAGGCTTTAGCTAAGTCCAAGAATATACCAATTACTTTGTTCTTTTTATCTAGTTTTGTGACAATTTCATTAGTTAAGTTTAAAACTGCATCGCTAGTCGATATACCAGAGCGGAAACCATATTGAGATGGGGTGAGAAGGTTGTATTTGTCTAAGAATTTTATGAGTCTATGGTTCATAATTTTTTCCAGAATTTTTGAGAGGGTTGGCAGAATAGAAATAGGTCTGTAATTGTTCGGCAGACGTCGGTCCCCCGTACCCTTATAGATCGGATGAACTACTGCAAGCTTAAAGACGTCGGGAAAGACTCCAGTAGAAATAGCCAGATTACATAAAAACGTAACTGGAGCTAGAAGGATGTGTTTAAATTTTTTTAGAATTATCCCAGAGATATTATCCGATCCAGTGGCACAGTCTGTTCTGAGGCTATTTATTAGGGTTTCTATCTCGGATTGGTCAGTTTCCAGCATAGCAAAAGTTCTTAAATGAGAAAACAATTTAGGTACTGTTGAGTGTGTTTTTTTTGCATGAATATTTAGAGCTAGTGAACTACCGACATTGGCAAAGTAATGGTTGACCGTATTAATAGAGTTTGCGGGTCCTGCGTGTGTGAGAAGGTCGTTCGCATGGGTATTTTGTTTTTTGGTATGTGTTATAGTTTTAATCGTTTCCCAAAGCTTCTTATTATTGTTTTGAGCATTTATTATTTGGGCCCTATCATAATTGCTCTTAGCGCTTTTTAAAGGAGATGTACAGTAGTTCCTATATCTTTTAAAAGTTAATTGAAGAATTTAATTGTTAGGATATTTTTTCACTTTTTTGTGTAATTTGTCCCGGTTTCGGAGGCATCTCAGAAGCCCCGGAGTCATCCACAGTTTTCTGAGCCTTTTGCGATGTGGTACAACTTTTAGACTCGTGTTTTCAAGAATTATGGTATTAAGAGTGTTAATAAAATAATTAGTAGCTACGTTAGCGTCAGTGGAGTTGTATAAAAGGGAAAAATCAATTTGAAGTAATTTTTCATTAATTTTATCATAGTCAATAAATTTTCTTGTTTTATTATTTTGAGTTAAATTATTAAAAAGTTGACTTTGAGTTTAAAATTATGTTTTGAGAATTTTAACTTTCTTTTAATCTGTTTTGTACCAAAATCTTCATAAGTATGCTGGAGCTTTATTGTGATGTAAATCGGGTTCCAAAAATATTTGCAGATTTTTTTTTTTTAATTTGAACTTCACTCATTTTAAATGTCCTTAGATTTTCTAGTTAGTAAATTCATTTATATATTTTTTATAGTACTGATTTAAATGAACACTGTTATAATTTACATACAATAACACGTTTTTTATTAGAATATCAGAATTTGCTCATTTCTACTAGACGTTAACATTCGAGTAACATTACAATACTCAACACTGACAACTTAGTAGAGTGACGTCATAATTAGTTACAAAGCGTCACGACACTATATGTAAAAACGAAAAAGTTAAATACAGGTTATAGAATTAGTGCCAGATTTTTGCCTCTCAATCTGTTATTTACACGTACATTTTTGGACGGCCAATGAAGGCAAGCCAAAGGTTGCAATGATCCTAATCAGGGTTCACGTGAGCACCAACAACAACCACACATTATCTGCTCTCTCCTCTAACTCAAATATATTTTATGGAAACTCAAACTATTGTACATTGCTTGTATTATTGCAAGCATAATTATCCATCTGATTATAGAAACCCATTGCATTTTGTGACGAATTAAACCTCGGATCGACTGAGTTTTGGTGTCTTATCATGTGTGAATACGATGATTCTGTCACCGCCGTAACATTATTGTATTGATTATAACGGTCGGAGTAATTACCAATGTGAGGCATTGCGTTATTGCACGGATTGAAGCTTTGACGAGGGCGACCATGGCCACCATATCGGAGAGAAGAATTGTTATTGTTGGAGTTATAAACTTCTTGTGAACTTCTTCTACCGGAGCCTTGTTTCTGTTGGGAATTCTACAAACAAAACAGAACACTACAATCACCTGATTAAAAATTCATCATATTTGGTAAAATTGACAAAATCATTATGGTTGTTTGTTTACCTGGTAAGAGTAATCCATTGAACCCTGCGTGTTGTAATATGGCCTATTAACCAATTCAGTTTGATTCTGCGGTAGCTGGAAATTGTTTTGGTTTTGCGGAAGTGGTTGCGATGAATTAATTTGAATATTTTGTGCAGGAATAGCGGGGAAATTAGTAATCGCACTTGCAAAATTTTTCTGCGGCATGACTGCCTGGATATGTGGCATTGCGAAAGGAGTCTGACGTGGTGCAACGATCTGAGATGGTTGTTGTACGGTATTGGTGTTTTGATTTGTTTGCTGCGAATAATTATATTGTTGGTTAGGTCGACAAATTATTGAATGCACGTCTTGTGAAGGACAGTGCGGCTGGGAGACGCTCTTGAGCTGAACTTGTAGAGCAGGTTCGTTTGTCTGCGTACTAACAGAAGATGAATAGCCACCATCGTTTACTGATGTCGTAAGTTGGAAAGTAGGGGGGTTTAGAATTGTTCTTATTTCAATATTTGGAACAGTCTCTGTTGATTTATTTGCAACAAGCGGCTGCTGACGGGTTTTATTTTTTGACTCCAAATACTCCTGGAGGCATACTTTTAATAGCTCTATAAGTTTCAGTACATCGACTCCTGCTAAATTAAGTTTTTCCAGAATGATTTCTGTCGGCATACTCTCTACTTCGTTCGCTACTATAATGTGACCCTTTGTTAAAATTTTCAGCAAAAGCCCGCTAAAGCTTTTGTTTGCTTCGCTCTGATCTTCTAAGATTTTCAATACATTAGGATCAATGTTAGGTGTACCGCCGTCATAATCATCGTCCAGTAAATCAATAGTTTCTGAAGTATCTTCATAGTTTCTTTGAATTTTAGAGTTATTATTGACATCACTATCTTTGTTGGCCAATAACGAAGATAAACTTGATATCGTTATATTGCTGGCCCTTAGAGATGCGATAAAGTTTTTCTCTTCATCATTTACAATAATATTGTCATCGGTGATGGTTTCAGCATCTTTGGTTTTTGTTAAATTAAGTGCGTTAACACTTAAATTTTCATTAGCACTTTTCCCTGCCGATAAATTAATGGCATCATTTTGTAAAACAGTACAATTTAAAGGCAGTTCGTTAGACTTTTTCGGGTCTTCAAATTTAGTTTGCGTGATTTTAACATTTGGATTTATTTTGTATTTTTCTCTCAGTGCTACTACTGGATTATATGGCAGTTTAAATTTGGGTTGTTCATAAGGTATGCAAAATTTTGGTAAGCCGGCGTCGTTGATTTTGGTATTTTCTAGTGCTATTTCTTTATTGGTGTTCATAAGATGTGGATATTTACCGCCAACGATTGTACTTGTGCGATAAATATTGTCAAAATGTTCATCATCATTTTGTGGATTTTCTATGATAGCATAATCCATGTTTGGTTTATTCGGTTTATTGGTTCGCTGTTTCTTAGCTTTCGATAGTTCATAATCGGGATCACTGTCTATGTATGGAAGGGATTTCCCTTTAAGTCCTCTAGACATCTTTTTCTTTTTATTCTCTAAGTACTTTTCGTATCTATAACAAGAACATAAATATCCAAATCTCTGTATTGAAAATAATAGACTTAATTTAAAGGCTAATTTTTGCTACCCGAATTCATCATCTCGAAGGACCAATATTTTATACTTAGTATAATGTAGCATTGCTTCGATTTTCGCGAGTCGTAAATGTGATTAAAACTACTTTTACTTAAGTGTTAAGTTTATTTAGGTAACGTAAAGTGTACTTTTTAGTATTAGTAGTAATAAGCAGCTACTTAGTTGTGCCTCCGGCAATTCCAGTGTGCATAAGCAATGGAAATCAATTCTTAAAAGGGACATATATATATACGTATACTTGGACAACTTATAGCAAATGCAGCAAATATTTTAGTAAAATGTACTTACATTTCTATCGGAAGCGAAACAGGCAAAGACTGTTTTTCGCTGTTTTTCTCAAGAGAAGAACCTAAATGTTAATGTAAATTCGTTACCTCGTTATCGTTTTTACTTGATTGTTCGGTGGCATTCAGCCGTTTCGACGATCTTAAATTTTTTCGGCAACCTAATACTTTAGTAGCACTTTCGATCTTTTCTCCCCTTCTCTTTCTTTTCATCATTAAACGAAAAAAAAAAACAAAATAATACTATATCTATTTAAATTTACAGAAGCAAACTGAATAACATTTCTTACAGAGCGCCTGGATGAAGATTTTAAACTTTTATGCGGAGTGAGGTCGCGATCGCTCTGTCTCTGGACGACACGAGAATGTACTGCCTTTGTGAGAGGTCCGGAGCGACTGCCGAGTATCTTTTGACTCGTGTTGTTCTCAGAGAGGCCGGCCCTAACCGCTATCAAACTATCCGACCAATCTGAGGGCAATGCGCGCGCCGCCACCCTTTTCCAACTTTGAATTCACCTGGAATTACCAGGAACCCTATCGAACTAGTTTGCGTAGCTGTATATGCATTGTAGTAATTCATTATATGCAATATTACCAATCGATTGAGGCTCCTGCTGCACTGTGCCTAGAATTCTGGGAAGGACGTCACAAAATTTTCAATACGGCAGTCAGACTTTTTTTAGTTTTTGAGCTTAAATCTAATTTCTTATCAGAATAGCGATCAACTGCAATAAGTATTTTAACACTTATAACATATTTAAGTTATAGTAATATGATTTTATGATATAATAATATGATTTTCCTCTCGCAGGTCTGCTGGAAGAGATTTCTCAAAGAAATAAGCAGTGCCTTTGTACTATTTCTCTGTACTATGTCTTGTTTTCTGTGTGTACATAAATAAATAAATAAAAAAAAATAAAAAAAAATTATAATTAATTCTCAAAGCTACACAATGATTTTCTTGTTGAACTCGTCCAATAAAAAAGCTTCGGGAGATTTCGATCTATTTTTAGAACACGGTAGGTACCAAATATTAGTATAAGCACTTTCGTAGCAGAGGTTTAATAAATTTACAATTGAATTAGTGCAATTATTGAAGTCACCAAAAAACAACTGTAAAAAACCAATCCAAAATATAAACCTAAAAAAAAGTATGATTCTCGAAAATTATAATAAAAAAAACGGAATTTATTTACGAAATGTACTTTTAAGATGAATTTTAGAATTAAAAATTATAAAAATAAATAAGGTTGCTTACTATATCTGTCCTGCTCTGAACGACACAACACCCGTGTTTGGCTTCGTGAAACCGACTGAAGCTGAAGACTGATCTAATGAAAGCGCTGAAACAATCTATGTACGGGTTTCGAACATAACGGATCTATCTGCAGGATGTGTACGATGCAGTTTACATAAAGCGCTCAAAAACAAGCTTGCTCTACGTCTGCTAATGGAAAACTGAAATACTCTAGTAATCACTCAATTATTTAGAGATAAGGTCTAATAGATAGTGGTTTTTATTTTGTGATGTTCTTAACACGTAAAGGCGTTTTTTCGTATACATATTATGTATAATCGTTTTATTGCAGATTACATTTATTGTATTATATTAATACGGTCTCATAGGTTAGGAACTGAAATATATTTTTTGGAATTTGGAGCGCTATGACATGTGCTTCTTCCGAAGAGGCTTGTGGAGAGTACTTAATGGTAGTCAGCCGCTAGGCTCTGCCCCCAGCATTACTGAAGTTTTTGTTTTATTGCTTAGATGGGTGGACGAGCACACAGCCCACCTGGTGTTAGGTGGTTACTGGAGCCCAGGGACATCTACACCATAAATGCGCCACCCACCTTGAGATATAAGTTCTAAGATCTCAGTATAGTTACAACGGCTGCCCCACCCTTCAAACCGAAACACATTACTGCTTCACGGCAGAAATAGACAGGGCGGTGATACCCACCCGCGCGGACTCACAAGAGGTCCTACCACCAGTAATTACGCAAATTATAATTTTGCGGGTTTCATTTTTATTACACGATGTTATTCCTTCACCGTGGAAGTTAATCGTGAACATTTGTTGTGTAACCATTCACGGTAGGTAACCACGACGGTAACCATCAGGAGGGCCTGGTGGGGCCAATAAGGTATAGGGTATGCCAATAAAAAAAAAGAATACTTACTATATAAGAGCGTATTTACGTTCTTGTATGTTCGTTTCATTTTTCTTGCTATAGATAGCATAGTCCATTATAATAGGTGATAGCCGTACTCAATACGGTTCCGACACCAAGCTGCGTTTACCGATGCAAAGATTGAGGTTGAGGTTTTTTAATACGCTTTTATTAACTTCAGACGTATGTATGTTTGTAACGGAATCTTTGAACATGATTTTGACCCCTTCAAAACGTCCGATTAACTCGAAATTAGGTATATTTATCGAAATTTGGTATACTTATTAAGGACCGATGAAAATTAAATATTAAAAAAAAATTGAAATACAACTAAAAAATTAAAAATAAATAATAGTTTGAAAAACTAACTAAATACGCTTTTATAGAAAATCCAACTAAAAAATAGAAAATAAATTTTAATAAATTTGAATTAAAAATAGTGTAAGAAAAAATTATTTTATTGTAAAAAAAGCGTTTCCGAACCACGTACTAACAATTAAGGAATATTCATGGCAGTATCAATACACAATACAATAAAAATATAATAAAACAGTAGAATCCGATGTGTCTCTGTGCATTGAGGACAACTAATATAGAAACTTATAATAAAGACGTTGCTTTTTGTTTGTTTGTTTATTTGTCCACATCCCCGGATATACGGAACAAATTTTATGTAATTTTCGGGGGTGGACAGAGATTATAGCTTGCAGAAGAATCTAGGGTTGTTCCATTAAATTCAGCCTTGCGATTCTGTAAGCGTTGTTTAACAAACTCGCACGTGAATTTGGTGTGAGTTTTCAAATTGGCATTCTGTAAATTTCATTGTAGTGACGAATCTACACTAGCGCCCCTCGCGGGAGATCAGAAGTGAATTGAATTAGCAAGCGTGAGTTTTTTTACAATGTAGAGTTGACGTTTGAAACGGCATTCTGTAGTGCAAATCACGTCTAATTTCGATAAGAACTTCGCATCGCAACATCATTTTATTTGTCAAATCAAAAGTTAGTGTTTTAAGTGTTTGTTGTGAGTGAGAATATACGAAAACGTAATAAACCACTGTTAATTATTAAAAAAATACTCTTATTTACCAAAATTGCAATTTAGAATAACTTTATTCTTCATCGATATTTTATGGAGTGTATGTTTTTATTGAAAACATTGTTGAAAGAGGCTGACGCTACGGATCAGCGTGAAATGCGTCGAAAAGCCTACGAAATTCACAATTTATCACTTTTAACTTGAGATGACGACTATGTAAAAGTATAAAGAAAGTGTATAGATTGTCGAAGGATCTAAGAAGCAGTTAGGATGTGAATTACACCCTTTCATGAAGACCACTAAAAGTCAGTGAAAAGGACTTTCAACTCTTCTAAAGGTAGGTACTCCACGTGGTAAGATTGTGTCTTTATGTATAAAATAGGTACTTTATAACATATTAGTAAAGTTTGCCCATTTGTTTATATCCAACTCTCCCATTATTGTAAAACAATACCCCTAAACCAATCTACCAAAAATATCCTGAAAGAATACATATTAGATTCTCTAATAACTATGTGTATTGTATAATGAAAATTTCTTATTTTCAGTTATTGTGCACCTTGTTATTTTTGGTCAATTGAAGTTACCAAAGAAATCATAAAAGAAAATATAAGAACATATTTGTCCCAGACATCCCAGCGTACATCTGAGGTTGTAGAGGCTCTGAACAACCCAGCAACTATATATAAATATTTAAGATTCCCACAGAATGCTCAATAATGGCAAAAGTTGAAGGAAAAGCGAAGAAAAAAGAAGGTGGTTTAAGCTAAATAAAAAAAATTTTTCTTCATAAAAAATTACCAATATTAATACATTAATATTGGTAATTTTTTATGAAGAAAAATTTTTTTTACAATTACAATGCTAAATATTGCAGTTTTTATGAAAAATTTAGAATCCTTTGGGTTATTGGGTGTATTGATGGGAAATTGGTGGCCTTAAAAAGATCTGCTACCAATAAAAAATGGTTTTACTGTCGCAAAGAATATCATGCAAGAAATGTACAATTTGTAAAGCTATTAATATTTTTCGAAATTCTGATAATATATGTAATCCATAAACGAAATGTGTATTAAGAACCTAAGTATTCAGATTGTATTCATTTCAGTGAAATTGTAATTGTGTATATTGCTATAATTTATTGTGAAATTTAGTATTTATCTTAAATAAACTTTGAGTTATAATGAAAACAAAATAAAATCTACTAGATTAGTCAACGACAGCAAGTAATGACCATTATAATTATTTAACATCTTTTCGGGCTTTCTGTATATGCTCAACGTTCCAACCTTATGACACCTTTTACTATATTTTTTTTCATTGTTTAGATCGGTGGACGAGCTCCCAGCCCACCTGGTGTTAAACGGTTACTGGAGCCCATAGACATCTACAACGTAAATGCGCCACCCACCTTGAGATATTAATTCTAAGGTCTCAGTATAGTTACAACAGCTGCCCCACCCTTCAAACCGAAACGCATTACTGCTTCACAGCAGAAATAGGCGATAATGCTATGCTATGCTAGCTAATACCTGCTAATAATAGCTAGCTAATGCTAATACGGAGGAAGATAGTCCTGAAGCTTTGTAGCACCGCCTTCATACCACTGCCCATAACTCAGTGGAAAAAACAATAGGTATGTTAAAGAGTAGATTCAGGTGTTTGCTGATCTATAGGGTGCCAATTTACCACCCTGATAAGGTAGCAAAAATAGTTGTTGCGTGTTGTGTTTTGCACAACATTTGCAATTGTGCAGAGCTGCCAGTTCCCATGATCTCAGATGATGAGATTACATGTACATTAAGGTGGTCACGTTGAATTACTTTGTTAAATTCTACTAATTAGCTTACTTATAGTGTGAAGTAACTTCAAATATAAATTAATGATTTATAAAAATAGTTTTATTATAGTTTTATTCAATAGTTATCTATACTAATATTATAAAGAGGAAAGATTTGTTTGTTTGTTTGTTTCGAATAGGCTCCGAAACTACTGGACCGATTTGAAAAATTCTTTTTCCATTAGAAGCCGACATTGTCCCTGATGAACATAGGCTACTTTTTTTTTTTTTTTTTTTGTTTCATATGTTTTAATGTTTCCGAAGCGAAGCGAGGCCGGGTCGCTAGTATACAATAATTTTGAAATTTGTTTGCATCAGTAACTTATGTGGAAATACAGGTTTAAAATTGCTAGCTGCATGTGCTAATTCCACCAACAGTTCATCCTTCTTGCAGATAGTCGACTATTCATTCCCCCATGGTTGTAAGTTTCATTAAGTTATATATGGTACTGTGTTCAAAAATGCTTTGGACGACACACATATGAACACCCTGAATCTTCACCTGCAGTTCCTCTATCCACAAAATTCTCTTAGTAATTTGAGTACACTCTGCTTTTCATTGTAAAAGTGGTGAAATAGCAGGTCAGGTGTTGAGGTGCTGAAAAAAATAATAAATTTATTTAAAAACAAGGTTAGTTAAAAAAACCCTGTTTACAATACATGCAACAAAATGTTTTTATTAACAAGTAACAGCATTATACACAAATCAATGTCGCTAATATGGTTGTTCAATGAATAGGTACTTTGACCTGAATAAACACTTACATATTAATCCAATCTCTTGACTAAAATGTGAGACCTACTGTGGCTGGAGCTACTAGTAGTACCATCACAATAAGTAAAAGTTACTTGCATTTAGTTAGAGGAGGATGACTGCAAAATAGGTGATTCTTGATGCAATGCTAAAAAGGCAATAAATATTAATTTTTAAAATGCAAGTTTTGTTTAGGTTATTTATATATATTTATTTAAGATAATTAGGTATAACATACATACCTGTATGTTTGGGATTGTTCCAATACTGATACATTTTCCGAGTTGGCAATAAATTCTCCTTACAATATTCTGATGATGTGGATTAGTATTTTCAATCTGTTGCAGTTCCTTAAATATAATAAAATAGGTTATGCCTAAATTTTGTTCATCTATTTTAAACGGAGTATGTAGCCTTTAGCCTACATAATGTCTGTTTAGTCAATACTCTGGCACTGCCTGCCACCCCTGTACCAGTATGCACACCCTTTACCATAGATCAGTCACCCCTGCATCAATAAAAACATTCCAACATCATCCAACTTGCAATACCTAAATTGTTAATGATTTGATTTATTTAATTCAAAATAATTTTTTTCTTGGTGAATTTGAGATACAAATAAATTAACTTCATGCCCTGTTAAAATAGAACATCAATAAAATAGATGTTAACATGTCCTAAATATCTCACCCGGAATGGATCTTAACTGACAAGAGAGTTTAGTTCCTATATTTTTTTAATATCCTTGTTCTCTTATTGAACATGTTGAGATTCGATTAATCCTTTTGTTTCGCTAGCTTTAACCCAAAACGTTTATCAATGCCTCTATTTGCGCCAATGTCGGATGAGAAGAACGCTCGTCAAATCTGTTGGTAATATATTTAAATTTTACATTAAAAAACGAATAGAAACATTGATAGCCTCAAAACTAACTTTTACTTACCTCATAATTTTTATTTAACGTTAAATTCACTCACAAAGTAACAACAAATCTAGAAAAAGCAAAATAAAAACTTCCGACCGCTCGAGATTGTTTTGAACACAAAATTTTATTTTTTAATTCTGGTATTCGCATGTGCACGCAAAGGAACTTAGCGTACAGCCAGAAATTACAATGAATATCATAAATATATGACTTTTAATTTTCTTTTTAGATATATTAGATGTGGTTTAGACACCAAAGCTTAAATTCATAGTATTTTTAAGAAAATACTATGAATTTAATATTGTATTTATAAGCAGAATGCTTATAAATACAAAGAAAAACTGAAACCGGTAAGCTTCGATTTACATTTGCGTGTATACGGCTATCCCTAGTAGTATTATAAACAAACTTCGTTGTCACTTCACTTCGCTCGAGGCAGGGTAATTAAGATTAGTGTTTACAGAATGCCAAATCAAGGTCATTCCATTGCGAATGCGAAGTGATGGAGAATTTCGTAGTGAGATGCGAGTTCTTGTTTGAATTTTAGAGAATCGCAAGGCAGATCTTGAAAAATAAAGTTATAGCCATTTCAAAATCTTCGGGATTCACTTTTTTTTGAACCTATTCTAGATTCGCCGAATCAGTAGGAAATTAACCAATAGACACAGTCCACTGAGTTTCTCGCCGGATCTTCTCAACGGGTCGCGATTCCGATCCGGTAGTAGATTCATTCGCGAAGCAATTGCTCTTGAGTTGTTAGGTCTTCTTCGGAGGCGCTCGGGCAGTTGTTAGCAATCCCACCCCCCTGGCTGAGCCTTTGCTCGTCCACCTGTCCTGGTGAAACTGGAAAGGCCTTCGGGCCACCAGTAATCTTTCAATCATAAAAAAAAACTTTAAAACAACTATAGCAACCCTAAGGCCTGCCGCGTCGGCAGCCGCGTCTGATCGCGCGCCGCGACCAATCAGGGACTCTCATTGTCGGTTCCCGGCGCAATTCAAAGAGTAGCGACCGAGGGGCTTTCCTTTTGGCTAGCCGCGCGTGCGCCTTTACCAGTGTTGCCAACTTAGCCCTTTCGGGGCTAGATCTAGCCCTTTTTCTGTCTGTTTAGCCTCCATAATAATGATTTAGCCTCTAGCCCCAAATTTAGCCCTAAATTATCATATGTCAATGACCATAATCATAGACACGCCTAAGAACGAAACGAAATGAAATTTTAACAGAAAAGCCTAGCAAAAACTAAACGCACTCACTTTCATTCTATGTGGGGATTCCCCGTATCTACTATATCGTTCCTGTCTCCTGTTTTACATCTATTTCATTCAGTATTTGAAATCATTCTGTTTGGAGTTTTGATTGTGTTATGTTATGTGAAAGTAAATTTATATGTTAGTGACAATGAACGTTCCAGCAAAAAAGAAAACTAAGTACGCACAATATTATAGAGTAGAATGGGAGAAAGAGCCATCATTTAAAAAATGGTTAAATCCAGTTATTGGAAACGATACAAAAGCAATGTGCATTTATTGCAAAATAGAATTCACAGCAAAATTATATGAATTAAAACGATATTCCGAGTCGAAAAAGCATATTGAAAAATTAAAGCCCTTTTCGTTGGGCCAGAGAACGATTTCTGTAGAAAAAATAGAAAGCAAAGCCGATGTAGTACATAATGCAGAAGCACTAATTTCGCTCTTCATTGCAGAACATGCAGCTATTTCGGGAGTTGATCATCTTAGTCAAATGTGTGCAAAAGCTTTTCCAGACTCCAAGGTTGCGTGCGGTTTGCAACTTCATCGCACCAAATGTGGTGAAATAATAAGAAATGTGTTAGGACCCCATTTCAAATCTACGTTGAGAGAGGATATTGGTGATACCAGCTACAGTCTCGAAATCGACGAGTCAACAGATATTTCAGTTCAAAAATATTTGGGTATCGTTATCAGATACTTTAGTACTTTCATGAATAAAATAATGACAACTTTTCTGGCAATTTCGGAGTTAGAAACTGCTGATGCGAGAGGTATTGCCAGTGCAATAGTGAAAACAATTGAAGACATTGGTTTAAAACTTCAGAATATGGTAGGGCTGGGAACCACTGAAGTAGGAAACCTATGGAAATGAAACGTCAACAAAAAATTCGTGCCACTGTGACGTCATCTGGCCACAAAACATGGCGGTTTTAGTGCTGCCCAGAAGATTTTAATGTTAGTAGGTTTTATCGATAAACGTTCTTGGCTTATTTTATTTTAAATATTGTTGACTATGAATGTATTTGTAGAATTTATACTTTAATAGGAAGTAAGTATATTGTTATGTGCAAAGATGATGTGATTTAGATATTATGTGAAATCTAAGACGAGTTCGTGCTTCAAATTTTCCAAGTAAACGATATGACGATTTTTAAAATTTGCTACACTGATTTTATAAAGTTGTCGTTTGCCGCAAAACATAAAGATATGGCATAGTACAGTGCCATCAGCCCATTTCTAGCATGCTGAATGTTATCGTATTTTGAGTACGTGTTTTTCTTAGACTATTACAATCTATTTTAATTGTTTTGCTGACTCTAAAGTCCGTAACACACTACCGCAGCGCACCTCAAGGAAGGTACGCCGCACCATTTGAATCACTCTCACTTGAGAGTGATTCAAATGGTGAAGGTGAGTGAGCCGACAGTTCACCCGCAACCACCGAAGCATACACACGAGAATACGTCCGCACCTCGCTCGCTACCATTCCTTTTCGAACTTGTTTGTGAGACCCTCTGGAGTATTCATACCCAGTGCTCCAGCTGGACAACACAAAACAACTATTTTTTTGTATGAAAACTAGCGACATCTTGTAGGAGATGCCCCTAAGCTGTTGTTAAAATTAACGCATTTAATTATTGTATAACTAAACACAGTAAACTAAAAAAATAATAAATCATACAAGTCTTTATTTGTTATAGAGAAATTGATTAAATTTAATCAATTTGTGGTTCCTGAAAATTTACAAAATCCTTTATTAAAAATAAAATATAGAATAGGTAATATGTTACTACCATCTACAGGAGCAATGAGCAACTAATCGAATCGAAGCCATCTATGTTAGAAACATAAAATTGTGTCTATGGTTAAAAGAAATAAATATACTCTATGGAGTCTGTCGAACAAACGCAGCACGAGTGGTTTTATTTTATATTACATTCAACGATATATTACCACTAGATAACGCATCACATACAAAAACCAAACACAAATATGGCATCGACTAACTGATCTGACTACACCATCAAGTGGAGAAAAACGATGTACAGGGTGGTCCATAAGTCCTTTGATATGAAAAAAAATTTATTAAAATAAAACTAATTACATTATGAATTAAATTTTTATTTACATAAAAAGCTTAAAAAACGGGAATTATTTTTTGAAAATAACATCTCCTAAATGTAATCCGTTGCGATCACGGCACTCTTGCAAACGACGTCTAAAATTGTCGATGACTGCGCGGCACGTCACTGCTGAAATGCTTGTCATTTCTCTGCGGATGTTTTCTTTTAGGGCCTCAATTGACCGCGGGTTTGTGTCGTATACTTTAGCCTTAAGGTAGCCCCACAAAAAAAAATCCATCGGGGTCAGATCTGGACTACGTGGAGGCCAAAATGTCTCCTCTCTTAGAGATAACTTTGCCAGGAAAAAGTTGACGGATAACGGGCATAGCAGTGTTAGAGGTGTGAGAAGTGGCCCCATCCTGTTGAAACCACGTCCTGGCATTAAAGCCTGAAAAGTTTTGCAATTCTGGTATGAAAAACTCTTCGATCATAGCCACATATCGCTCCGACGTAACAGTAACTGCGCGCCCTCTGCCATCCTCAAAGAAGTAAGGCCCTAGGATACCATGGGCTGACATAGCGGCCCAAACAGTCACTTTCGGACTATGTAAGGGCTTCTGATGCTTAAGTTTTGGATTGATGGGGCTCCAATAGCGGCAATTTTGTTTACTAACATGCCCGTTAAGATGGAAATGAGCCTCGTCAGAGAACATTATGTTATTGAAGGAAGTAAACCGATTCAACATTTCATTCGCATAATTTTGTCTTTGAATACCGTCAGTTTCCTTTAATTCTTGAACCAACTGAATTTTGTAAGGGTGCATATGTAAATCTTTCTTCAAAATCCGTTGTAACGATGTCCTGGATACGTTTAATGCTCTGGCGCGCTTACGAGTTGACTATGTCGGATTTTCGCGAATAGACTGTGTCACTGTGTCTATGTTTTGTTCCGTACGTGACGTCCTTGGGCGACCCAACCGCGGTTTATCTAACGTCGAACCGGTCTCCTCGAACTTAGCAACCCAGTTCTTAATCGTTTGAAGAGTTGGAGTGTCGTCAAAGTTGTGTAAACCTTTGTGTTCTCGAAATTTACGCCGCGCAACGGTTGCCGAATTGTCGTTTTTATAAAACTCGCGCACACAAAACGCACGGTCCGCTCCGGTAAAACGCTCCATCGCGACTAAATTCCCAGAAACCGAAGTTACTCCCCCCGCTTCCCCTGCACCGCTCACGCGCGCCCTGTTCGTTTTATTCAAATTTTACTTTTCAAAGGACTTATGGGCCACCCTGTATAATATAATAATTGTAACCTAAACTATGCCTTTTCCCCAAGCAGTAAAGTGCAGTTTAGATTATTTTAACATTCACTTACGACCTTACGCCATGAATGACAGAAAAAGATAGTTTTTTACAATAACTTTTATTCCAAATTTAACCTTATCTCCTTAAAAATAAAGCAAAAATTTACACGCATAGTGTAGACGCGAGATAAGCAAACTACGAAATATTTGAAATTTGGTCGTTGCAAATGAAGGACACAGACTGCGGGAAGAAACGATAAGAAGCGGCAGTTCTGCGTTAAAGGAAGGATGCACAATACCTTTATGTAGTCCTTACTGCAGACTCGTACCACTTCGCGATGAGAAACACCAACGATTTCACTTATTTACGTATTTAACATAACAAAGACACGAAGCGCGCGCGCGGTTGTTCAGCCATATTTTTTTCGTCTCGATGTCACCACACGATCTCGCTCGCACGCGTCCGTAGGTAAAGTGCCGGAGTGGGATGGGACAGGATTTGCAAAACCAAATTAAAATGTTGCTATTTTTCGAAACCTAAAACTAACTAAGTTTTAAACCAGCGCAACCACATAGCATTTTACTTACGCCCTTTTAAACTTACGATATTAAGACTTTACTGCTCCGAACAGAGTATTACGGAGTCGCACTTTATACTTTTTTTGTAAGAATATTTTGAGTAATTTATTTTTTATTATGTTTTTTTAATTCATATACTTTCAATTTTTTCAATTTAATTCCTTATGATTAACAACAAATATTGTATAACTATAGATAATTATACCTGAGTTAGCTATATTGTACCTTGCACATCGGTGGGGAAAATAGATAAGAGCTTTTTAAATCACAACAATATAATCCCCATCAAATTGTTTTATTTATTAAATACATGTCAGATTCGGTAAAATGGTCTGCACAAACCACACTGAAGCAATTAGGTTTGAAATAATCGTCGCTTCTTTTTTCTTTTATTACTCTGTTATTAAATCTGTAAAAATGCAAAAACAAATTCCAGTTTACAGACTTCACTTCGCCGTCTGTTGTACAGACGTCTGTTGCATTCGTATCTGATCTAGCGATCCACGGGGTGTTCGAATCCCAGGCGGGTACCAATTTTTCTAATGAAATACGTACTTAACAAATGTTCACAATTGACTTCCACGGTGAACGAATAACATCGTGTAATAAAAATCAAACCCGCAAAATAATTTGCGTAATTACTGGTTGTAGGACCTCTTGTGAGTCCGCACGAGTAGGTACCATCACCCCACTTATTTCTGCCGTGAAGCAGTAATGCGTTTCGGTTTGAAGGGTGGGGCAGCCGTTGTAACTATACTTGAGACCTTAGAAGTTATATCTCAAGGTGGGTGGCGCAAATGCGCAAATAGCAGCGTAAATACGCTATAGATGTCTATGGGCTCCAGTATAACCACTTAACTCCAGGTGGGCTGTGAGCTCGTCCACCCATCTAAGCAATAAAAAAAATAAAAAAATAAAAAATTATGTGACTCCACTACACTTGTTCTGAAATAGCCCTATTTCATCCTTGTCTTGCATGTAACCGTTATTATGTGTGCGAAAGAAATAACTGCGAAGCAAAATAATAGGATTTAATTTCTTGAAGTACTAATTTGGTAAGAATAACTGATTTATTTCAAATATTTATCACTATCTGTTAATAAAAATTATAAAACTTACCAAAAATACTAAATTTCATGTTGTTTTCTCTTTATAAGCGTGTTTTTTACATCTTTTTACAGCGCATTTTAGAATCGTTCCACTCGACGGTCGGCGTGACACTGACGGCAAAACAGTGCTTAATATGAATCTAAGCACAGTTTTGTTTGGTTACTTTTGACGCCTTTACGCGGGATCTAGTGGTAATATATCGATGATTACATTAAATAGATTCATAGCTAACTAGGCAAACAAGGACTTTAACATGGTCCTTCGACCACGACGTGAAACCAACGCATAAAGAAACCAGTTTACCAAGTGGTGCAACAAGAAAACGGTGCGACATACATTGCCGGCGAATTTTGCGAAACGCCATTTTGTTTTGCCCGGCAACGCCGTGAACGCCGCGTGCTATTTTTCATCGACACGAAAGCAAGCAAGCACTCCATCCATACATTAACGCTGTGATTACCGCGTTCTTTCAAGTTATACAGTGAAACTAATACTATCTGCATTTTCAAAGTACTACTGCGTATACGCAGGTGTAAGGCAAATATTCGTGCAGGTTATGTTTGCTACTAGGTGCAATTACTGTGATTGTGAATTATTTGAACAAGTCGCGGCAATCATATCATGGCAGAGGACAAAGAAGATGTACGGCGACTCCTCGCCAAGCGAGCTGCCTTTAAAGGGAACATAACCCGCATGCAGAACAGGGTGGCAACAAGCGCGCTCGATGACGCGTCCCTGCAAATGCTCCTTCTCATGGAGGAGAAGACGCTTACTGCTTACAACGAGTATGAAAATATAAATATAGAACTTGGAGATTTAGCGGAGGATCCTGATGTAACGGAGACGAGTTACCTGGAGTGCCTATCGGGCATACGAACACTTTTAGCAAGTTTACAAAAGCGAAGCGCTGCTGTCCCGACTGCGACTTCAGGTGCTGTTACTAAACTAAAATTACCACAGGTAGAGATGCCTGCTTTCCGGGGTATGTACTCTGAGTTTAGGCCCTTTATTGAAATGTTTACAGCCTTTATTGATAGTAATAAAAATTTAAGCGATATTCAAAAATTTTTCTATCTAAGAAACTTTCTTAAAGGTGAAGCCTACGACCTCGTTAAAAACTTGCCAGTGGTAGGGTCTAGCTACCAAGAAGCTCTAACCATACTCACAGAGAGGTATGATAAAAAACACAAAATTATTAATGAGCACATATGTGCACTGTTTGACATGCCTGCCTGCAATAAAAGTAGCGCTGCCTCGCTACGGTCATTAATATCGGTAGTAAAACAAAATTTAGCTGCGTTAAAAAATCTGGGAGAACCTGTTAACAAGTGGGACAGCATACTTGTATGTATGCTGACTAGAAAAATAGATGCCTCTACTCGCAATGCATATCACCTTGCTCTGGCTCAGCCTCAACCAATATTAACTACTAATAATGATCTCATACAATTTCTAGAAGCGAGAGCTTTAGCTCTTGAATCTGACGAGACGGCGCATACACCAGCCACTGTGATTTCAACGGGTAAGGTTGCAGCTAATGTGATCAATGTAAGGGAATCAAATTGCATTTTCTGTAGTAAGCCGCATAAGTTATATACATGTCCTAGTTTCATGCTAGCTTCAGTAAAAGACAGGTTAGCCTTTGTCCACAGCAAAAAACTATGTAAAATCTGTTTAAATGCCCACTCGAACAAGTGCAAGTTCCATTTTAGATGTGCCAGATGCAAGATGGGTCATAATAGCTTATTACACAATAGTGAGTATGAAACGCGAAACTCAGAACCCATGACTAGTTCTAATGTTGTAAATATGAGTGCGAGTGAGTTGAGCAAAAGGACCCAGGTCCTTCTGCCGACTGCAAAGGTCAAATTGATCTCACAGAATGGGGAAGAAATTAGAGTAAAGGCGCTGTTAGATTCAGCCAGCCAATCATCCTTTATAACCTCTAGCGTTGCCAGAGCAATAGGTAAGCAACCAATACCTAACCACATTGATGTGGTTGGTATTGCAAATACTGGGAAGACAATCAGACATGCTCTGCAATTAGATATATTCTCATGTGCTTACCCTTATAAAGTGAGGGCTAATCTCCTGTTGGTTGATCAGATAACATCAAAATTGCCACAACACCACATTAACTTAGCAAAATTAAAATTGCCAAGCAATATTAAACTAGCCGATGATTCTTTCAATATCACAAGTGATATAGGTATCTTACTTGGTGCTGATGTATTTTTCCAGGCACTGTTGCCACAGACTGAGTGCATACAACTGACACAGGACGAGGATAAAGGTGATGCTGCACAACCATCACTCTTACACACTCAGTTTGGTTACATAGTAGCAGGTAGTGTCCCTGATTCATATATTCAGAGTTCTGCTGTTGCTCTATTCTGTCGGGAATGTGAAACTGACATAAGCGACACCATAGCTAACTTTTGGCAATCTGAAAAAGAACCTGAGAAATTTGTGGAACATACCTCAGAACAACAATATGTTGAGAAGCATTTCACCAATACAGTCAAGTTAGAAAACAACCAGTTTGAAGTTTCAATGCCACTAAAGCTACCTCTTTGTGATATGAACAATGCCTTAGGTGAATCACTTGGTCTAGCATTAAAAAGATTCTTGAATCTCGAAAATAAACTGCAAAAAGATAAACCATTACAAAAAGAGTACAAAAGCTTTATTCACGAATACCTTGAATTAGGCCATGCCTCAATTGTAGACATTACTCTCTATGATCTATCAAAAGATCCAGTCTATTATTTTGCACATCATGCAGTGATAAAGCAAAATGCAATCACAACTAAATTAAGAACTGTATTTGACGGTTCCATGAAAACTAATAATAAAATTTCTTTGAATGATCTGATGTGGAATGGACCTATAGTCCAACAAGAGTTGTTTGACATTTTGTTGTTATTCAGACTTCATAAATACTTCTTTGCCTGTGATATCAGGCGTATGTTCCGCAATTTAATCATAGAAAAAAGCCAAAGGTCTTTGCTCAACATTCTCTGGAGAGACAGCCCGGATGAGCAACTTAAATGCATTCAGCAATCAACCGTTCCCTATGGACTGAAGTGCTCATCATGGCTGGCTACTCGCTGCTTACTGGAGCTAGCAACCAGATTCGGTGAACAATATCCGCTAGCTGCTCCTGTTCTGTTAAATTCAACCTATGTTGACGATGTGCTTCATACAGATGATAGTTTAGCAAAGATTATTGCAACAAAAGCACAGCTGATTGAATTGCTGAATAAAGGAAATTTCCAGTTGCATAAGTGGTCAGCTAATCACAAGGCAATCTTGGCAGAAGTACCAGAGCAGCATCAGAACTCAGGGGATTTAGAGTTCAATAATGACATTAAAACTTTAGGTTTAAAATTTTGTATACAGCAAGATTCATTCATAATTACTTGCCCTCCAGCTTGTGATATTCCTAAAACAAAAAGGCAAATATTGAGCTATATCAGTAAATTTTATGATCCAATGGGAATTGCGGGGCCTATTTTGGTTCAAGCCAAAGTAATAATGCAAAAATTATGGACTGAGGTCGCTATATCATGGGATACGGTCCTTCCCACTAAACTACAGGATGAATGGTTGCAATTTTACAATAGTCTACAGCAGATGGCGCAGATATCAGCACCTAGAAATGTGTGTCCAGAAAATAGTAAAATTGTTCAAATTATTGGATTTTCTGATGCTGCAATAGCTGCCATGGGCTGTGCAATCTATTTACGAGTTGTTGACAACCAAGGAAGGACCACCGTGTCATTACTATGTTCAAAGTCAAAAATTGCGCCTAAATCAAGTAAGATGTCAATTCCGCGTTTAGAGTTAAATGCTGCACTACTTTTAGCAAAATTGAGTGCCAGAGTACATGGTACATTAAGTAAAAAGATAAAGATTGATAATGTCCACTTATATAGCGACTCACAAGTAGTTTTAGCATGGCAAAAGACCGACCCGGTAATCCTCAATGCATATGTTGCAAATAGAATCAAAATCATCAATGACCTCACAATGTCTTTCAAATGGGCATATGTAGCAAGTGATTCAAACCCAGCAGATTTTCTGACAAAACCTTATGCCCCTACAGAGCTACAATGTAACCAACTGTGGTGGTCAGGCCCGTCTTTCTTGAAAGACTCAGATTATCAATTTGATGAATTTAATCACAAATCAACAAAAAACTTACCAGAGGTAAAGGACTCTGCAAGTGAAAAATTGGTGTGTGCAGCATCACAAGAAAGACCTAAGTCCTTTCTAGATTTATTAATAGAAAAATATTCTAACCTTGACAAACTTGTCAATGTTTTAGCATACATACTCAGGTTTAGTAACAATACCAGGCCAGGGTCAAATAAAATAAAAGAAAACTTTATTATGTATGCAGAGGCAAGTAAAGGGTTGCATTTATTAATTAAAAATGAGCAGGAAAGATATTTCCCGAGCGATATGGCTTTATTGCAGGCAGGCAAGCCAGCATCATCATATTTAAAATCTCTGAACCCATTTATTGATGCTGAAGGTATCCTGAGAGTAGGTGGTAGGCTTCAACATTCTGCGCTGCCATACAGCCACAAACATCAAATTATTTTGCCTAAAGAATCCACTGTGACTCATCTTCTGATTCAAAATGAGCACCTTAAATTGTTACACTCAGGTCAGAAGTTAGTTTTAAGTAGCTTGCAACAACGTTATTGGATTGTTAATGGTTTAAGGTTAGTGAAGAAGTTTCTTCATAGATGTATGACCTGTTTCAGGCATAAAGGTGTAACTGCTAAACAACTGATGGGATCATTACCTGCGGACCGAGTAAATATTAGCAGATGTTTCAAAAAGATTGGACTTGACTTTGCAGGGCCTGTGGCAGTTAAACAATCTAGAATAAGAGGTGTTATAACATCTCATGCCTACTTATGTTTGTTTGTATGCTTTGTAACTCATGCCTGCCACATTGAACTTTTATCAAGTCTAGAAACTCATACATTTATCGCTTCACTAAAACGGTTTATAGCCAGACGTAATGTCCCATCTGAGATTTATTGTGATAATGCTGGCACCTTCAAGGCAGCTAATACTCACCTGTCAGAACTTTATAAGCTTAACAGCTCAAAAACCCACCAGGCACAGGTGCAAACAGCAGCTTCCAAATTAGGTATAAATTTAAAATTTGTGCCATGTTATTCACCAGTTTTTGCTGGACTTGCAGAAGCAGCAGTAAAAAGCACTAAAACATTGTTAAAAAGAGTGCTTGGTTCGCATGTGTTAACATATGAAGAATTATATACTGTTTTAGTTCAAATTGAGGGCATCTTAAACTCAAGACCAATAACTCCAATGTCAACAGATACTGAGGATTTGTCTTACTTGACACCGGGTCACTTCCTAACAGGTGCACCTCTCAACTGCATCCCTGAGCAAGATTTCACCAACATACCGGAAAATAGACTCAGTTTCTGGAGTAAATGCACTGCAATGCAGCAGCACTTTTGGAGATATTGGTCAAAACATTATTTAAATGTATTGCAAAATCGCCCTAAATGGAAAGATAGCCAACCTAATGTAAAGGTAGGTGCCTTAGTAATTTTGAGAGAGCTAGCTACCCCTCCAATGACCTGGCCAATGGCACGAGTAACCCAAGTCTTTGAGGGGGCAGATGGCCTAGTACGGGCCTTAGAAGTTAAAAAGGCCAATGGAAGAGTGCACCGAACCTCGATTACAAAAATTTGTATACTTCCACTAGAATAAGAAAAATTAAAATAAATTAAAATCTTGTAATATACCTAAAATAGTTCTAGTATGTTCTTAATTAGCCAGGTATTCGTAAATTATGTAAATAGAGTTAAGTTAAATAAAATTAATAAGATCCTAGTTACCCAGGTATCCTACAATTTTGCTATTGTTTAATTAAAGAACTTCTAGTATATCTGCGATTGATATAAGGTGGGAAATTTAGTTAGTTTAAGTTTCTATGTATGAATTCTAATATAAACATATTGTAGATTAGATTGATCTATGTTACTACATTATTACAAACTATTGTAACAATTATTATTTAAAATTTTCATATATACATAAATCTTTATTAATGTTTATTTGGAAGTGTCATTTCTATTTAAGAGTCTTACACTCAATAATGTTCGAACATATTTGTTTTTATTATGTACAATTTCTTAAAGTTTAATACAACATGCAATAGGTATTACGATAAAATTTACAGTCCACTCTAGAAGCAGATATCATGCAGTTAATAAAATACATTAAAGTTAAACTCTATTGTACTTGTATACTTTGTTTAAAATGAATATTGTCACCTCATCTCTTGTGGGGGAATATGTTAGAAACATAAAATTGTGTCTATGGTTAAAAGAAATAAATATACTCTATGGAGTCTGTCGAACAAACGCAGCACGAGTGGTTTTATTTTATATTACATTAAATAGATTCATAGCTAACTAGGCAAACAAAGACTTTAACAATCTAGTGGTCGACGCCCGTGAACATTTTTTTTGAGTGCTTGAGTTGCTTATCTATAACTTATTTATGTGTATTATCTATGCCCAAAATTAAATGTACCTTTTTTTTTTATTGCTTAGATGTGTGGACGAGCTCACAGCCCACCTGATGTTAAGTGGTTACTGGAGCCCATAGACATCTACAACGTAAATGCGCCACACACCTTGAGATATAGAGCCATATAGTTCTAAGGTCTCAGTATAGTCACAACGGCTGCCCCATCCTTCAAACCGAAACGCATTACTGCTTCACGGCAGAAATAGGCGGGGCGGTGGTACCCGTGCGGACTCACAAGAGGTCCTACCACCAGTAATTACGCAAATTATAATTTTGCGGGTTTCATTTTTATTACACGATGTTATTCCTTCACCGTGGAAGTCAATCGTGAACATTTGTTGAGTATGTATTTCATTAGAAAAATTGGTACCCGCCTGCGGGATTCGAACACCGGTGCATCGCTTCAACACAATGCACCGGACGTCTTATCCGTTAGGCCACGATACCTAATATCTAATTACTGGTGGTAAGGAGTATTTAACGTAAGTCGGTACGAGTACCGCTATCCTGCCTAGTTCCGTCGTGAGAGTTATGTTTTCAGTTGAGACAGCCATTAATAATGGCTATAACAATATACAAATAGATCGACCTAGCATTAACGTTGTCATGTCTATAAGCATTTTTTTCCTTCCTAATAACTATTAGTAGTAGCCTAAGAGGCTATTCCAATTTCGCGCGGACCGGTAGGCGAGCTCGCGGGCTCAATCTGAGAGAATTGCTAACACTAGCCCCTAGCAAGAGCAGTGCTTCGCAGAATCTACTACCGGATCGGAATTGCGACCCACTGAGAAGATCCGTGAAGAAAGACACTCAGTGAGTTGTGTTTAAGGAGCCTATAAGCAACTAGCAAACACTTAACCTCACTCGTCATTACAAAAAAGACTGAAGTGACAAACCGAAAGCTATCACTTCACAGGAGGAAGTCTCAAGATAGTTAAATAAACCAGCATTTAAGAAAAACTCTTGATGAATAATCGACGTTTACTTTGATGTTAGAGTTACCAACATAAATAATCTCCAAAATTCCTCCGAAATACCCGTTGGCATACAAATATACAACCCCTAATATATTAATTCATATATTCATAAATACTTACTTATTATTTTATAAACTTTTCCATTATTTAAGTAGTATTATCCCTGTGTTTTGTAACATAATTCCACGAGGTGAGAGAGTGCTCTGAAGGATTAAAATGGTACCTTCATCTTTTTTTGCCATCGGACCACTTGAAGTTGTGGCGGGTAGCCATCATACAACGCAAGATAATTGACAGATGCCTGAATCTCGCTTACGACATTTTCAAGATAAAGCGCATATATATAAGTTCCGAACAACAACATTCGGACCGTCGGTCTACCGAGTCAATATCACCCGCTCGGTGGAAGATCTTCCCTCCGTTGTTAAGCTTTTCAAACTGGTGACCTGCGACGGAACAATCGCAACCTTCTGATTCATTATCAGCGCATCAAGAACTTCGGCTACCACAACCCCCGCATTCTCGCAGATAAAAGCAAGTCATCGACAGTCGTCCCACAGCAAGCCAGCATCGCAGCCTCAACAGGACCATCGCAGCCGACTCACCGCGCTTCCTGGCCCTACGGCACGCACCTACACTACCTCATCGCGCAGCATTCAAGCTTAGTCTCGACTCACCGCAGACTTCGAGCAGCACTGGCGACAATCACGCAGCATTCAAGCTCAGTTTCGACTCACCTACTAAAGCTAAGACTAAAGCGCATATATATAAGTTCCGAACAACAACATTCGGACCGTCGGTCTACCGAGCAAATATCACCCGCTCGGTGGAAGATCTTCCTTTCGTCGTTAGGACTCCCAAAAAGTAATTGCTCATAAACTTATCCTCCGGCTCTGGAATGAGAACCAACAATAGGCCATGATTTGCCCATGGTATTAATTATGTCTACGAGCAACAGCGATCATCACCATTATGATTATCTTTTATTGCTTAGATGGGTGGACGAGCTCACAGCCCACCTGGTGTTAAGTGGTTACTGGAGCCCATAGACATGAACAACGTTAATACCTCCACTCACTTTGAGATATGAGTTCTAAGGTCTCAGGTATAGTTACAACGGCTGCCCCACCCTTCAAACCGAAACGCATTACTGTTTCACGGCAGAAATAAGCGAAGTGGTAGTACCTACCCGTGGGGACTCACACGCTCGACTACCTTCGGAAGGATTAAAAAAATCATATACGTTTGTGTAATCATTCGAAGCTATCACAGAACAAATCCAAATGATACGCGACCGACAAACTTTTCCCCAAGTACTAAGTCCGTACCTATTACTGTCATATCGACGCCCCCGGAGAATAAAATGGTAATATGCTATTACCACCTTTTTAATGGTTTTGTATTTTCGACATCTGTAGGTCGATATACACCTACTGATTTTTTAAATTTTTTTTTTTCGAAAAACTCGTCCAGTTGTAACAGTTTTTATTTTTATCCTCCGGAAGTCATGTAACAACTTTAACCCATAAAAACATCGTAGTCGTTCACTACGGAACGAACATATGTCTCGATAAATCGGTAAGGCGTTAGGTATACCCTTTTATTCACGTAAATAAATTGATAACTCTTTTCAATAACACGCTTTACCTAAATTAGTTCGGTAAGTTTTGAACGGTAAACGTATATTATACTGCTTTATTATTGACATAATTTTCGATACTATTTCACGTAAACACATATTACAATATTCTTTATGAATTTAAACTCAAGTATTAACGTGATACTTTTTTTTTCTCTTTCAATTAATAGAGAATCGGTTATTATTGTCTTTTTCGCTCGAATTTCGACAGGTTATTACAAGTTGCAATGAGCGGGCGATCAGACCATGCACATTATTGAATCATTGCGTTATTTGACGTCGTGTGACGCGACGGTATTCTATTGCTTACTAACATTATTTTGGTGATAATTATAAATTAACTATGGAATATCGCTATAAAGGATTACGAGCCAGAAGAATTCTTAAAATGGTAGAATGGGAAAGTGGTAAGTGGTTTTTTTCAACTAGTATATGTCGGCGCAAATATGACTATTTACCTACCTATTATAAAAATAATAATGATTCAATGTGATAATCGGATAATCTGGTCATCAACTAATTACTCTGTGTTTGTTAAGATGAGAAACTGATGTAAAAACAGTCCTGTCAAAACTTGTAAACACGCTGACGTGTACCAAGCCCTATAAATACGGCCGTGCTGTCTAGCGCTGATTGCCCGGGACACCAGTGCGCAGAGGATCCAAATTGGTTGTGCTGTACAATTTGTCGAACCCAAACCGTGAGAGTGTGCTATCTAGTGTAGTTGTTACGGCGCGGAGACGTTCCGGACAACAATACACAGGACCCGGGAACAGGTAAGTGGATTGACGCTTCTTCCTAACATTAGTTAAATACGGGTGGGTGTCGTCCAGCCTGTATAGCTGCGTCACCATTTTATTTAATAATAAAATCGGCGGACGTTAGCGCCAATAGGGTCTGGCCTCCCGTGTCTACTCCCAGTCCTGTCCTACCCCTCGGGGCTAGGCGGGACTGTAGCTAAACCCGGTTGCTAAGTACTTGGTTAGATTAGGGACCCCGATATCGGGAACCAGGTAAGTCTTATAGCCGATTCAGTTTTTGTTCTTTAATAAGTAGTGTAAATAAGTAGTGTAAATAGTCAAATTATTATAAATTCAATAGATTAACTTTCCACAAATTTATCAGTTACATTAAAGTCGTGTGATTGTACGAGCCAATGAGAGGCGAGTACGGCAGGAATTCGTAGTTCCATAATCACACCAAGAATTTATTTCTATCTACCCCCAAAACATTAATTTTCTTTTTCGTTATTATTTCATAGTTTCATTCTAAGTTAGTTTGCTTTTTCGAACCGACCGACGACCCACACCTTCATAAGTCTTCATTTATAATAACCACATCTATCTTGTTTAATTATATATTAGTTAGTCTAAATAATTATGTTGCAATTATATCGTTACTGGACGAATCTTCGCAATTTTAATTTATGTTCACAAAACTTTTCATTTCACTAAATTGTAAAATATTGTAGTAAATTTTAAATTTGTTTGTTTGATTTGTTTGATTTTTTTTTTTTTATTATTATCTTAGATTATTTTAGATTACTAAAAACTATATTGTTTAAGAGCATAGTTGTTATTTTGTTACCGTGCTATTGCGATTGATTCGGTCAGTGATGCTGTAATGGCATACGGATTATCCCTTTTTCTTTTTATTTCATATTATATAGCACATAGTTTATGTAAATAGAATACCAATAATAACCAGACATACTGTAAATATTTATTCATTTAAACCGGTCGCGTCGATTTCGATCACATAGTTATACCTACAAATTATAATTCAATTTAAGTTAACGGATATGACAATTTGGGACCGGACGTCGGTGGAATCTTGAGCCAAGACTTCGAAATCATGTCTGGGGGGTCATCTCCCCCCATTATCAGCACACCCGGCCCGCCCCGTAAGGGACGCCAAGTGACAGCGGGTTTATTTACCCAACACGCCCCATCTATTCGCCCGGAACTGGGCCTTGGAACGGACGAACGACCCGGGCCCTCAGTCGCGGCCCAGGGGTCTCCGGGGATCGGTCCGAAGGAAACTTCTTTTTCTCCGTTGACCGATCGCTCTGGGCCCCCTCGGCCGCGAAAGAAGGCCCGATCCGAGTCCGACCATAGCATTTCCGAAGCCCAAGATAAACGACCCCGGATTGGACCCTCGTCCAAATCGATAATCGAAGCGGATGAGGATGGAAATAGTGAGGAGACATCCTATGAGACAACGGATTCGGAATACGAGTCCGATGCAACTCACTCTTCTCACTCTTCCTCCTCGAGTAAGGAGTCCCCGCCCACCCGAAAGCCCATCCCTAGACCGAGGATGTGTGTCGAGACGGCTGTGGCTGCAGCAGCTAAGCAGCTGCGTACACCTCCTCGGTCTCCCTCCCCTCCAATCTCACCCATTCCACCAGTCCCGCGTAGAGGTGCCCCCACTACAAGCTGCACAGTGGGCAACCTTGAATCAACAAGGTACATGGACCTCGAACACTCCAAACCCACGACCGGTACAGCCGTGTCCCCGATCCCCTCAACTTCATACGCTGCTATGGCAGCAAAGCAACTGGTTCCCACCAAAAGACAATGCAAACCCCCTGCTCCAGGTAAGTCTGGTACCAGTGAGGTCCCCCGCCGTCACCCCCCTATTATGGTCGAGGCGCTTCCCAATTGGCCCCGCCATATGGCGGCCTTAAGGGAGCGCTTGGGGAGGGCCCCATCTGTGCGTCCTTGCGGAACAGGGTTCCGATTTCTGCCCGCGTCGGGAGAGGAATATAGGGTTGTCCAGGCCTATCTCGCCGAGGTCTCCTCCACTGACAATGCCATTAAATGGTATTGTTACGCGTTGGAGGAGGAGATCCCGGCGAGGGTGGCTATTCGTGGACTGCCTGCCGATACCGACGTGGCGGAAATCACAAACTCCCTGAAGGAGCTAGGGTTTCCGGCTCGCTACGCGCGGTGCATACGGGCCAAGAGAGGGCGGCCAGGTTGCGTCTTTTATGTAACCTTGGACCACCTCTCGAAGGATGACCTCGCCCGCTTGTACGCGGTTGAAGAACTGATGTACTTGCCGGGGGTGTCAGTTGAGGGATGGCGTCCGAACCGAGGACCGGCGCAGTGCCATCGCTGCCAGGCCTTCGGACACGCCTCCACCAACTGCCACCGAGCGGTCCGCTGTGTGCGATGTGCGGGCGAGCACATCGTGGCGGACTGCCCGAGGCCAAGGGAGGGACCCCTCACCTGCGCCAACTGCGGGAAGGGCCACGCCGCTATTGACAAGCGGTGTGTGGTCTACCGCAGGAGGGCGCGGATGATGGGGGTCGCTATTCCTCCCCCCGTACCGCAAGCAGCGACGCGTGCCAGCCAAGCCCCTACCCCCGCTCCACGTCTCGGTCCACGCCCATCTCTGAAGGGTAAGGGCAAGGGGAAGACCTCTCAACCCCCCACTCTCCCTCCGGTTATAGAGCAACCTGCCACTGTGGAGGCCAACCCAACAGCGGCCACCCTGATGGCAGAAGCAAACCCGCAGCGAAAAGCTATAAAGCCGCGACCTGTCCCTCGTTCCAGTAATAAGGCAGCATCCAACTTACAAGCTGCCTTAACTACAACTACAACAAAAACTCAAAAAAAAAATAAGAAAAAAAAAATAAAGGCCAAAGAAAAAAAAAAAAAAAAGCAATGGAAGAAGCAGCTGCCCTGGGAGAAGGCCAAATTGAGCCAGCTACCGAACCTCCATGCCCAATGGAGACGACAGCCAGCGACCCGCTCCAGAACGCTAACATCACTCTGGGCGACTCACAGCCCCCATTACCACCCCGCCCGCAGAGAGAGCGGCGCAGTGGCCGACAGGACACGCAGCCTGCCGGCTTCGCTGCCTGGCTTCTCTCCCTGTGGGAGAAATTGTCCGAGGTGATCTCCGGAGTAATCCGAGAGATCGCCTCGGGAGCCAGTCTCTTCGGGGCCTTGCTCGCGGGGTTCTACCGGATGATTGCGCAGCTCAATGGCTAGCCAGGAGCTGCGCATCATCTATTGGAACCCCGACGGGATAGGGTCCCGGAGGTCGGAACTGATCCGACTCGCCCAGGAGTATGACCCGCAGGTTATCCTCCTGGGCGAGACCAAGCTCAAACCTCGACAAGATTTTAGGATGCCCAACTACTTCGTGTACCGACGGGACGAACTGACCTCCAGCGGGCGCCCGTTCAGGGGCACTGCGGCGCTCGTCAGGAGGGACGTGGTGCACGAGGAGCTTGAGCTACTGACCATTGCCTCTACCAGAACGGTCGGGGTGAGGGTCCACGTACCGGGGGCCGAATTGCGGATTTATGCCGCGTATCGACCCCCGGGTCCTGATTTTGTCGAGGACGATATTAGACGGGCCTTGAACCATGATCGCCATCCGGCCTTGGTGGTCGGGGACCTCAATGCGAAACATGTCGCTTGGGGCTCCCGAATCATCACGCCGTCCGGAAGGCGATTGTACGAGGATGCCGAAAGGGGGGACTACTGCGTGGTCGGCCCCAACGAACCCACACACGTTCCAACGTTGGCCCGGTACCAACCGGACGTATTGGACGTGTGTGTTCACAAGGGGCTACAGTGCCCTCTAGCGATAGAGGCACTGTACGACCTGAGTACCCCTCACCTACCGATCTTGGTCACGGTGGGTTTGGGGCTCACTCGGGTCGCGACATCCCCTCTCAGGCCTAGGGTCGACTGGCAGTCCTTTACGGGACTGCTGGCCGACCAATCCTTGTTTCAAGACCCGTCTACCCCTGATGAGGTCGACACGGCGGTTTCCCGTCTCGTCGACACCATCAGGGGAGCCCTGGACCAAGTGACGACTCTGGTACCCAGCGGGGGGCCCAGAGCGGAACTCCCGGTGCACCTCAAGACGTTAATTCGTCGGAAGAGGGCACTGAGGAGGCTCTGGGCGACATCTAGGTGTCCCAGGATTAAGCGCGAGCTCAACCGACTTGAGGGGGAGCTGGCGACTAAGATGCGGACTTACCGGGGTGATTCCTGGGAGGGGGGACTGTTGGACGCGTCCGACGACCGTACGATGGCCCCCCTTCACCGCATCTGTCGCCGGCTCACCAACAAGCCTTCCCCCACTTGCCCCTTGGAGGACGAGGGGGGAAGACGGTGTTTTACACCGTTGGCTCGTGCCGAAGTCCTGGCCAACTCGCTGGAGCGGCAGTTCACTCCTAATGTCTCTGCACCCTCGATGGCTGCATTCCATCGCGAGGTGTCAGAGGGTGTAATCCAATTCCTCAAACCGGAATCGCCGGGAGTCGAGCTGGGAGATGACGACTTAGTCACTCCCAGCGAGGTGCGCCTCCTCATCAAATTGATGAAGAGGCGCAAAGCCCCCGGCGAGGACGGTATTCCTCCCCTCGCCCTGCAAAACCTCCCTCCCTCAATCGTGTCAGCAATGACACGATTGTTTAATTCCATTCTCCGGGTAGGACACTTCCCTGGAACTTGGAAACTGGGCAAGATCATCGTCTTGCCCAAACCCGGCAAGGACAGGAGAAAGCCCTCCAGTTACCGACCGATTACCTTGCTCTCGCACGTGGGCAAGTTGTTCGAGCGGCTGCTCCTGAGGAGAATATCGCCGTATATTCTCCTCAGGCCGGAGCAATTCGGCTTTAGAAGCGGCCACTCGACGACTCTGCAACTGACCCGTGTCCTGCATCACTTGGCGGACCGGCGAAACTCGGGCCAATACACGGTCGCGGTCCTCCTCGATATCGAGAAGGCCTTCGACCGTGTGTGGCACGAGGGGCTGGTCCACAAGCTGCGGGACGCGGGCCTACCGCACGCTCACGTGCGACTGCTCGGGTCGTATCTGGAGGGCAGAACCTTCTTTGTCGCGGTCGAGGGCGCACGGTCTTCCGTGCGTCCCATTACGGCCGGGGTTCCCCAGGGTAGTGTCCTATCACCTATCCTATACGCCCTCTACACTAATGACATCCCCACCCTGGAGGGTCACCTTCGGGCGTGGGAGGAGGACGTGAAGTTGGCCTTGTTCGCTGACGACTCGGCCTACTTCTCGTCCTCCCCGTTCCCCTCTGCAGCCATCATGAGGATGCAGAGGCTTTTGGACATACTGCCCCAGTGGCTGGACCGTTGGAGAGTCGCGGTCAATGTGGGAAAGACCGCGGCCTTACTCTACGGTCCGGTCCGTATCAGAGTCGTCCCAAAGAAACTCAGCCTCCGAGGTGTGAATGTCGAGTTCAGGACCACGGTCCGGTATCTCGGATGCGACATCGACCGCTCTTTGAGCATGGTCGCGCACGTCAACCGAGTCATCGGTCAGGCTCGCGCGGCCATGTTCTTGTTGCGGCCGGTGTTTGCGTCCGGGCTTCCGACCAGGACCAAACTCGCCATTTACAAGACATACGTCCGTTCCCGCCTCACATACGCTGCTGTGGCCTGGTATCACCTGTTGTCGCCGTCCCAGCGATCTAGGTTGCAGGCCCAGCAGAGTCTTTCCCTCCGCATTATCGTCGGGGCCGGGCAGTACGTCAGAAATGACGTTATTGCCCGGGACCTAGGTGTGGAGTCGCTCGTGGAGTTTGTGACTAGGCTCGCCCGTAATATGTACGAGCGAGCCGAAAACGGGCCCCATGAGCATCTCCACAACATAGCCCCGCTGCACGCCAGACCACCGGATGGTACGGCGTTGCCGCGGGAGCTATTGGTACCCCCGACGATCGTTCGGAGATAAAGCTCCTCGCCGGCTGTGAGGCCGTAAGGGGTGCAGCCTCATTTCCACGAGGGGCTTTGACCCCACCCCCCACCCCCTTTTGGGATGGGGTGTTCTTACCCGCTACAGTCCTCCCCCCCATCAATATTGTATAACGATGGGGAGAGGGGGAGAGGACTGTAGCGTGGAGTGCGGATTCGCTCTCTCCCCCATATTAGGTTAGCTAGGTTATGTTAGGTTAAGTTAGATTAGGATTATAGGATTAGTTTAGGTGTGACGGCGCGCGCTGTCCCGGCACTCCACGGAGTGCAGGAACGGCGCGCTGCCGCCACTTAGTTGTAAGTTAGATTAAGTTAGGTGTACTTTAGGCTAAGTTAGGATAAGATAAAATTGTAAAAAAAAAAAAAAAAAATTATATATGGAGGAGAGCAGCAGCCGCCCCAGGAAGAAGGGAAGAAAGAAGAAAGAAGAAAAGAAGAGAAGAAATGAAGAAAGAAGATGAAGAAGAAGAAATGAAGAAAGAAGATGAAGAAGAAGATGATGAAGAAGTGAAGATAGTAATCGTCCCACCACTCACCTCGAGCCTGTGTACAGTCCATCCCGCAGTGCATCACCCCTGCCTAATAGGCGGGGAGCTACAAGTCCGGGTAGAGGGGTTTCCCCGAGGCCCGTTCCGCGCCCCCGCAAGGGAACGCGACGACCCCACGAGCGCTGATTCTCATTCCGATTTGAGCAACCGACGCGCGTGGACGTGCTCATTGTTCGTTCGATTGCCCGACCTCGGTTCGTGGCACATCTGGCGTCCAAGTGTTTTGTCGGAAGTGACTACCGGTGATAATAGATCATTGTTCGTGGCACATCTGTGGCCCAAGTGTTTCTCGGAATTTGTACCTGCGCCTAATTGCAAGGCATTGCCGCCCGGGAACTGTGCAGTGGTTCTATTCACTCTAATTCTATTCTATTTATTCTATTCACTAAAATTTCTAAAATTCCTAGAATCGCTTCGGCCAATTTAGTGTTACCGACGCAGGGGCCTCGCCGCAAGGCGAGCGCGTGTTTAAGTCCCGGGGCAGCCCCCCCTGGGCAGTGCGAAGAAATGGAGTTTTCTCCAACCAACACACTGCTCGCGGAATTCTTAAGCGAGAAATACCCGGCCCTCGAATCAGAATTTTTAGCTTACAAAGCTAAACGCGCCGTGAACTGTTCTGCCGTGCCCGCCGCGCCCGCCGTTTCCGCCACGCCTGCCATTCCCGCGTCCCCTGCAAGCGCGCGCAAAACTCCCGCGCCGTACACCGCAGCCTCCGTCGCGCCCAGCACACCCGTGTCCCCCATACTGTCGCGAAAAACTCCCGCGTCTACCGCGGCAGCTTCCGTTCTACCTCAGCGATCGTCTGCGGCCTCCGTCGCGTCCGCCGCTCCCGCGCCTTCCTCCTCGTCCTCCGACTCTGACTCGGATATGGAGGTTGACCTCGTTCCTGCCTCCTTAACAGATGGATTCACTCTCGTGCAAAAGGGTAAGAAGCGCGCCGTGGAGTCCCGAGCTGCCGCGGCCGCTAAAATAAGCAAAGCCGCGAACGCGTCGCGCCCCCGCCCTCCGACCCCCGTCGCTCCCTGTCCCCGTGCCACGCCGTCGCCGCGCCCGGTGGCACAAACGAGAAATCAGGCCCCTCCTCCGTTGATTCTTCAAGAGAAGGCTGCTTGGGACCGTGTCTCCCTGGCCCTTAAGGCCAAGAACATAAATTTTGTCAGTGCCCGTAACCTCGCGAACGGGATACAGATAAAAGTAGCAAGCGGTAGGCAGCGGCTTGGCTCTGCCCCTGGCATTGCTGAAGTCCATGGGCGACGGTAACCACTCACCATCAGGTGGGCCGTATGCCCGTCTGCCTACAAAGGCAATAAAAAAAAAAAAAAAAAGACCATAGGGCCCTCTCAAGCTACCTCCGAAAGGAGCGTATAAGTTATCATACGTATACGCTCCAGGAGGAGCGTGAGCTCCGTGCAGTCATACGTGGCATCCCCAAGGAGTTAGATGCCGAGCTCGTAAAGGCCGACCTACTCGAACAAGGCCTACCCGTAAACTCCGTGCACGGCATGCACACAGGACGCGGGAGGGAGCCATACAATATGGTTCTCGTCGCCCTCCAGTCTACCCCCGAGGGTAAGCAAATCTTTAACGTCCGAACGGTCTGTAGGCTTTCCGGGATCACCGTGGAAACCCCTCATAAAAAAGGCACTCCGAGCCAGTGCCACAATTGTCAGTTGTACGGGCATTCTTCCCGTAATTGTCACGCGCGCCCTCGATGCGTCAAGTGTTTGGACAATCACGCCACGACTCTTTGCACTCGCGATCAAAAAACCGCGACGGAACCACCTAGCTGCGTCCTGTGCCGAACACAGGGTCACCCCGCGAATTACCGTGGATGCCCCCGAGCCCCTAAAATAAATCGCCGCGTCGCGCGCCAAAACCGCCTCCGAGCTTCCGGCCCTGACATCAAAGCCACGGCACCCTCTGTGCCGAAGGCTAAGCCTGCCTTCGTGCCGGCGCCGGTGCCCAGCGGCTCGGCCTGGGCTAAACCGTTGCCGTACACGAACACGGCTGTAGCTCCCTCCCCCGCGATTCGTCCCGCCCCCGCGATTCGTCCCGCCCCCGCGATACGTCCCTCCCCCGTGATTCGTTCCTCCCCCGCGATTCGTTCCTCCCCCGCGTCCGACAATCTCGCTCTAGCGATCGACTTTTTTCAGTCGATCAACTTTGAGCGTGTTAATGCTTTGGGTGACGCCATTCGCGCCGCCTCCACTGCACAACACTTCATCGCCGTTGTGCAAGAATACGCTGACGTATACGCGCCGTTAAATACGTACTTCCTCCCCTCGCTCCGCCGGTAATCAATGGCGTACATAAGTAGAATAAAGCCCCTATCCGTAACGATAGGATTTTTTAACGCTTACGGTCTCGCAAATCAACGTGATCAGGTTTGTGATTTTTTGCGAGACCATCAAATTGACATCTTTTTGGTGCAGGAGACCCTGCTTAAGCCCGCGCGCCGCGACCCTAAAATCGCGAACTATAACATGGTTAGGAACGACAGGCTCACTGCTCGTGGTGGTGGTACCGTCATTTACTATAGACGAGCCCTGCACTGCGTCCCACTCGACCCCCCCGCGCTTTCTAACATCGAAGCATCAGTATGCCGAATCTCACTGACTGGACACGCGCCAATCGTTATCGCGTCCGTTTATCTTCCACCGGATAAGATCGTTCTAAGCAGTGATATCGAGGCGCTGCTCGGCATGGGAAGCTCTGTCATTCTGGCGGGCGACCTTAATTGTAAACACGTCAGGTGGAACTTGCACACCACAACCCCGAATGGCAGGCGGCTTGACGCGTTAGTCGATGATCTCGCCTTCGATATCGTCGCTCCGCTAACCCCGACTCACTACCCGCTAAATATCGCGCATCGCCCGGATATACTCGAGATAGCGTTATTAAAAAACGTAACTCTGCGCTTACACTCGATCGAAGTAGTTTCAGAGTTAGATTCAGACCATCGTCCCGTCGTTATGAAGCTCGGTCGCGCTCCCGATTCCGTTCCCGTCACGAGGACTGTGGTGGATTGGCACACGCTGGGCATCAGCCTGGCTGAATCTGATCCACCATCGCTCCCGTTTAGCCCGGACTCTACCCCGTCTCCTCAGGATACCGCTGAAGCCATAGACATCTTAACGTCACACATCACCTCGACATTAGATAGGTCATCGAAGCAAGTTGTAGCGGAGGACTTCCTTCACCGCTTCAAATTGCCCGACGATATTAGGGAACTCCTTAGAGCTAAGAACGCCTCGATCCGCGCCTACGATAGGTATCCTACCGTGGATAATCGTACTCGAATGCGTGCCCTACAACGCGACGTAAAGTCTCGCATCGCCGAAGTCCGAGATGCCAGATGGTCTGATTTCTTAGAAAGACTCGCGCCCTCCCAAAGGTCTTACTACCGCTTAGCTCGTACTCTCAAATCGGATACGGTAGTAACTATGCCCCCCCTCGTAGGCCCCTCAGGCCGACTCGCGGCGTTGGATGATGATGAAAAAGCAGAGCTGCTGGCCGATACATTGCAAACCCAGTGCACGCCCAGCACTCAATCCGTGGACCCTGTTCATGTAGAATTAGTAGACAGTGAGATAGAACGCAGAGCCTCCTTGCCACCCTCGGATGCGTTACCACCCGTCACCCCGATGGAAGTTAAAGACTTGATCAAAGACCTACGTCCTCGCAAGGCTCCCGGTTCCGACGGTATATCTAACCGCGTTATTAAACTTCTACCCGTCCAACTCATCGTGATGTTGGCATCTATTTTCAATGCCGCTATGGCGAACTGTATCTTTCCCGCGGTGTGGAAAGAAGCGGACGTTATCGGCATACATAAACCCGGTAAACCAAAAAATCATCCGACGAGTTACCGCCCGATTAGCCTCCTCATGTCTCTAGGCAAACTGTATGAGCGTCTGCTCTACAAACGCCTCAGAGACTTCGTCTCATCCAAGGGCATTCTCATCGATGAACAATTCGGATTCCGTACAAATCACTCATGCGTTCAACAGGTGCACCGCCTCACGGAGCACATTCTTGTGGGGCTCAATCGACCAAAACCGTTATACACGGGAGCTCTCTTCTTCGACGTCGCAAAAGCGTTCGACAAAGTCTGGCACAATGGTTTGATTTTCAAACTATTCAACATGGGCGTGCCGGATAGTCTCGTGTTCATCATACGGGACTTCTTGTCGAACCGCTCTTTTCGATATCGAGTCGAGGGAACCCGCTCCTCCCCACGACCTCTCACAGCTGGAGTCCCGCAAGGCTCTGTCCTCTCACCCCTCCTATTTAGCTTATTCGTTAACGATATTCCCCGGTCGCCGCCGACCCATTTAGCTTTATTCGCCGACGACACGACTGTTTACTATTCCAGTAGAAACAAGTCCCTAATCGCGAAGAAGCTTCAGAGCGCAGCCCTAGCCCTAGGACAGTGGTTCCGAAAATGGCGCATAGACATCAACCCAGCGAAAAGTACTGCGGTGCTATTTCAGAGGGGAAGCTCCACACGGATTTCCTCCCGGATTAGGAGGAGGAATCTCACACCCCCGATCACTCTCTTTAGACAACCCATACCCTGGGCCAGGAAGGTCAAGTACCTGGGCGTTACCCTGGATGCATCGATGACATTCCGCCCGCATATAAAATCAGTCCGTGACCGTGCCGCGTTTATTCTTGGTAGACTCTACCCCATGATCTGTAAGCGGAGTAAAATGTCCCTTCGGAACAAGGTGACACTTTACAAAACTTACATAAGGCCCGTCATGACTTACGCCAGTGTGGTGTTCGCTCACGCGGCCCGCACACACATTGACACCCTCCAATCTCTACAATCCCGCTTTTGCAGGTTAGCCGTCGGAGCTCCGTGGTTCGTGAGGAACGTTCACCTACACGACGACCTGGGCCTCGAATCTATCCATAAATACATGAAGTCAGCGTCGGAACGGTACTTCGATAAGGCTATGCGTCATGATAATCGCCTTATCGTTGCCGCCGCTGACTACTCCCCGAATCCTGATCACGCAGGAGCCAGTCACCGTCGACGCCCTAGACACGTCCTTACGGAACCATCAGATCCAATAACCTTTGCATTAGACGCCTTCAGCTCTAACACTAGGAGAAGGCTTAGGGACCTCGGTAACCGTACTCGTCGAACTCGACAAAGAGTTCGCCGTGCAACCTAACCCATGAATCAGCTCGCTGAGTTTCTCGCCGGATCTTCTCAGCGGGTCGCGATTCCGATCCGGTAGTAGATCCATTCGCGAAGCAGCTACTCTTGAGCTGTTAGGTCTCCTTCGGAGGCGCTCGGGTAGCTGTTAGCAAATCCCACCCCTCCTGGGTGAGCCTTTGCTCGCCCACCTGTCCTGGTGAAACTGGAAAGGCCTCCGGGCCACCAGTAATCCTTCAATCATAAAAAAAAAAAAAAAAAACAGTGCCAACAGAAGAGAGCATCATAACACACATACAACTATTTCCAGCAAAAGAAGAACACCATGTCAGAAAATCTTCCAAAAGAAAGTATTTATGCGAAACTTTAAATATTTCAAAAATGTACCGATTATACACAGACTGGTTCAAAGAACAGACAGACGCACGCTATTGTGATGTGAAGATGGCTACCAAAAGACAGTATGAGAGTATCTTTAATACAAAGTTTAATTATTCTTTTTTTCATCCTAAGAAAGATTTATGTGGCACTTGTACGCTTTATGAATAAGCTGAAGGCGAGCACAAGGAATCATTAAAAGATAAATACACAAAGCATATACATAATAAAGAACGAATTCGTGAAATCAAAAATTCAGAAAAGAGTAATCTTGATTCAAACTCCACTCTAGCTATTTTTGATTTAGAAAAGGTTTTAGGCGTACCTCAATCAGAGGTAGGTAGGTAGGAGAGGTATATTTCACTATGAACGGAAGTATCCCGTTTATAACTTCACTGTTTTTGATGCTTCAAGAAAGAAAGGATACTGTTACATGTGGCATTTGCAAATTGCTAAAAGAGGATTAATAGAGATAGGTAGCTGTCTTTATAATTTCATTGAAGAACAATATCATAAACAAATAAATAAAATTTCATTTTATTCTGATGGTTGCACAGGACAGAATAAAAATAGATTCGTGTTTGCCCTTTATCTGTTTGCTGCTAATAGGTTCAAGCTAGAGATTATTCATCGTTTCTTTGAATCTGGCCATAGCCAAAATGAAGGTTATTCTATGCACGCATGCATAGAACGAGCGATGAAAAATAAACAAATTTATACACCTGATCAATTATACGGAATAGTTATGAATGCTAAGCAAACCGGTGAAAAATACCAAGTCAAGGAAATGAGACAAACTGATTTTTATGACATAATTTCATTTATTACTGGACAGAATTGGTTGAATGATGCAGAAGGTAACAAAATATATTGGTCAAAGATCAAGGAAATTAAAGTGGCCTCCACAAACCCACAATCTGTTTACTTTAAGTATGATTATGATGACGACTTTACTGAAATGAATATAGGGTTAACATCAACTAAAAACATTAGAAAACGAAAATCTGCCTCTACCGCAGCAGCTTCATCTATCGCCGATGCGGTCTTACAGCCAGCCTATGACGGTCCAGTTTCAATTTCAAAAGCTCTGCACGAAGATCTATCAAGTCTTTGTAGGATAAATGCCATACCTCTCCATTACCACAGTTTTTACAATTCGTTGAAAAGTACAAATAGTACTGAAGCCGTTTTAGGTGAGGATGACTTTGAAAGTGAGAGCAATGAAGCAGACTGATTGATTTTTTATAACTAAGACTGATTGATGCTAATCTAAATTCTAGTGATTACTGCCTATTGTAACAATTGTGATTTATCTAAATAAAGATTATGTTTATTATAATCTCTTGTTTTTTTAAAACTTATATTTGCAATGTGTACCGAGTCATTTTCTATAAAATAAATAATGTGAAAAGCGTAGAAAGGCACCCACCAATTACCCAACAGTGGTTTAACAGTAACAGTTACAGTAATTTATAATAAAAATTCATAAACATTACATAACATTACGATGTTAACGTTGAATGCATTTATACAAAAACAAAGTTGTTATATAGCTATATGAAAAAAGACAGTTGTAACTTTTACAAGAACAAAATCGTATTGGATTATTACAATTACATTTCATTCATGAAAGTACTGTAGGAAAATATCGTAATATACGGTTATGGTTTTCATTATATTACAACTTTACGAGAATAAAACGGTTATATGCCGTTACTTAGCATATACCTAAATATAAAATCAGTATTATATATTTTTTATAATAACTTCAAAAGTATACATTATATTTTATTTTTTTCTATAGCCACTTATTAAGAAAAAAATTATGAATATAATGGTATATCATATGACAATTTAGGTCGGTTACTTTATGAGTTAAAACAGAATAACAGTTTTTTGCTCGTCCTGTAAAATTTACTTTTGTCTATTACAATTTTATTCCCCGGGGGCGTCGATATGCATATGTAACGTCATCCGACATGCGTCCCGCAATAATTCAATTTAAATTCGGTCCATGGCACTCACGGGAGCGTTTCAAGCCTTATTCATTTAGCTATCGACAATTTAAAACTCTGTTAGGGCTTTTGCTGTACTAAAATTTTCCAAATGTGATTAAAGTTCTGTTAAATAAATGTAACAATGTTTTATTTTCAACGGCTGCAAACTAGAACCCTGCAGCTTCAAAAATCCCTCCTGTTTGATGGTTGTAAAAACGCGCGAGACACTAATAAGACAACGAAGGTTACAAATGCCATATACTCGTAATATAATTTAACAAAGATACTAATTTCATATGTAAAGAAAGTTCTTTATTATTTAAAAATCTTTAGTTTTTTTTTTTTTGTTTTTTTTTTCAGTGGCATTCAGTGTCATGGAGTGAAGTTTGTGATTCAGTAAAAAGAGAGTTCAGTATAAGAAACAAATACTGATTTGGCTTAAAGGACTTTGTTTCCAAGCCAGTAAAATTTATAAAAAAAAAAGAGTTCAGTTTTGTGTATAGTTTAATTCTGTTTACAGTTTAATTTTTAATATTAATTTTTAAAGAAATTTAAGGGCTTTAAAGGTTGTTTTCTTATTATATCACAGAAAACACAATTAAGTACTTTATTGTTTATTCATTCTGAAGTACTCCATATCACCACTATTGTTAATTAATGCATTCTCTGTGCAACTTACCGTGACTAAAACCGAAAAGGCTCAGCGTATGTGATGAACATTAAACATTGCTGTTTTGGGATGTTCATATTTCTCGAAGCTCCAACGCAACGTCTGCCCGTCAGGTCGTTGACCCGCACATCAGCTGTTTGTTAGGTGACAAAAACATCTACCTACATGTTTATATGCAAAGACAAAACTGTTTACAACCTTTTTTCCTATTTTTTACCTTTTTTTTAAATATTATTAATAAATAAATATGAATATTGTTTACTATAATGATAATAAAAACAAGACATTCAACATAAAAGTACAAAGGGTCCTACCGTTAAAAACGATAAATTCTAGACAACCACCGAGTGAAACATCTAAGGATACATAATATTAAATGCGGTTTACTTACTATCGCCGTGTACTATAATGTTAATAGAAAAATAAGAAATGTAATAAATAAAATGAATTTAAGCCTTGATGAATCTGTTATTAAGGTCGAATTTCGAATCGCATATTTATTCAATGTTATTTACTAGTACTACCTTCAAATGTTTTTTTTTTCTCTACCTATGCTCTGTATGCTTAGTGTGAGTTTTTTAACGTTCTCGATAGCGTAAAAGTTAGCTCATATTTGTATGGAATGGGATCGTTTGCCGCTAGGGGCGCTGTTCCAACTGCATACAAAATTGGGTTTACTTTTACGCTATCGAGAACGTTAAGAAACTCGCACTAAGCACACCGGTAGCCTAAGAAGCTATTCCAGCTACGCTCTGTCTGCCCTAATAAGAGCAGTGCTTCGCAGAATCTACCACCAGATCGGAATCGCAACCCACTGAGACGATCCGGCAAGAAACTCAGTGGATTAGCTACTTGGCACGTCAAACGCTTCGTCGTAATCTACAAGCTCGACGAGGAGTATACACGTAATTTTCCTGAACAATTTTGCTTAATACTGGTATTTCATTTGACATAAAATGACTACATTATATTAATAGATGAAAAAATAAAAAATTCGCATAGCATTATAGGACGCATTAAAATATTAAGAACTAGGTGTTGTGCCAGCAAAGTTAAATTTCGCAATCGAAAAACTACTCTACTGCTACTAATTTAACTAACTAACACTTTTTTATCCGATTTCCACCCACCTTGAGATATAAGTTCTAAGGTCTCAGTAGTATAGTTACAACGGCTGCCCCACCCTTCAAACCGAAACGTATTACTGCTTCACGGCAGAAACAGGCAGTGCGGTGGTACCGATCCGCGCGGACTCACAAGAGGTCCTACCACCAGTAGTATGTTCACCGATTTCTTCGTCATTCGTGAATCGATTTTGAACACAAACTATCGTTACAATGACTTCCATCTAGTGAGAGTAACTCATGCCACCTATATCGAGTGACGATAACCCAATTCAAGTGCCACCTCCATCGAGTAGCTCTTGACTACTTATTGCCTCCATCCGGCAAATAAGTGGGACCTCCATCCGGTACCCAACTTCAACACAAAACACTTATGCCTCCATCCGGCACGCAAGTGGAACTTCCATCCAGTACCCACTTCAACCATAAAACACATCGCAATGCCTCCATCCGGCAATAAAACGAACACATCACCTAAATCGAGCGATGTGTTCAATTACCAGTCATAAATGACACCGAATACTGTTCTTTACTAATCACACAAAATAGGACAACAAAATCCTTACTTTATCAGTCAGTTGTATCGTGGTCATTTGATCCTACATCTTCTACATCACTAGTGTCAACAAAATCGTATAGAACGCTCCTGGCCTGGCTGCCGGCGCAGCTAGTGACATTGCCACCCACATTATCATTAAAACAAATGATAAAACCAATACACATCACTTCACAATATAGAGTCAAGGTCATTACTAGACCAACACAACAATAGTCTCCATTGAGACCCAGGTCTCCGCTGTACCAATCGATGGAGATACTCTCACCTCACTGATCAGTCTCGTCAGTAGCACTATATGTAATCATAGGTTCTATTACCAGTTAAAGCAGGTTCTATAACCAGTTAAAGCCATGTATCTTCATTTCAACAAAATTCAACATCAAATTTTCTGGTCATCAAATTTTCCAATGTTCTGGTCTCGTCAAAGTTAATCTCTTACTTTCGGTATCATTTTAAGTAAAAACCTTTAGGGATATGGCACGCGAACTATTAAGAATTTGAAGGGGCTCGCCTCTGTTATTCTTATGGTAGAACTATTTTAAAAATATGTACTAGCACTTCTTGTCAAGAACAATTCCATGAGCTCATCGCGAGCTTGGTCATCAATAACGCAAGTGTGGGCTTCGAATAAGGACACACTAGATTTAAGTGCTTATTTCGTTGAATTCTCAATCTCACTGAACCGATTAAAACAACTATCGGGTAGTACATGACATAAAAATGAGTAAGCATCGCAAAGGATTTGTTCCGTAAAGTTTTGGTCAAAACAACAGACTCTTTATGAGAACCTTCGCATAAAATTCCTGAATTATGAAGCTACTACTAATAGATTTCTCGACAAGAGAACATTCGGCATCAGATTCCAAATAAAAATAATACGACTCACCAAATTGTTCTTATTTACCAAAATTGCCCGATATTACGCAGGTACCGGCACGTCGCTCCGCTCGGCCGGTGAATAGTTGACCCATCGAGCGCCGACAGACGGCGTTTGCGTCCCATATCTCGTATTGGCTGCAGCAATCACGTGTCGATTGCGACACGACCTTCCTGATTGTACACGTCCTCGTGTGATGGTTAACCTACAATCAAAAACATCCACGAGAACACTTGTTCCGCTCGATCACTCCTGACTACACTTTACGACTTATCGGAAAATTTAAAGTCATCAAAGCTTTAAACTGTTTTAATAACATTTTAACCAAATCAAACAATAGGGTATACAAAGTTCACTATTCAGCAGCCAGAGCACGTACCACAGTCGTTCATCAAACTTCAAATTTACTCTGTACAAATCAGGTATAGCTTACAGGAACTCAGATCAAAGAAAACTTCCGAGTAAAAATATCTAACGCCACGGCTCTCCAGCCGACCAGCAATCGCAATTGCCCTCATGATGCGCATCCACAGCGTGGATCGCCCGTGTGCATCACCCGCTGACTACACACGATGGTCTTTACAGACCCCGACCTCCGCCAGAGCCAAACGCGCACCGCGCACCCACGGACTACTTGAGTTGCCTCAAGAGACACCGATTTCTACCGGGCTACGACTACGTAATAGCTACTGGTACGGTCGAACACAATACGGCCGATAGACTATCCTTACTCGAGTTTTCACCACAATTTAAGCTTGCTCTTCATCATCATCATTTACATCAACCTCGACTGGTATGTGACCTGCTGGCATTTTTCTTAGCCTATCGTGTGGGTATTTGTAAGTACGTTTTGAATTTAAAGCTTTCAATGTGTAACGGTCACATTCCAATACTTCAACTACTTTAAACGGCCCTTTAAACTTCGGATCTAATTTCGTTTGATTACGCTCTTCGTTTTAATGTATGGACGAGCTCACAGCCCACCTGGTGTTAAGTGGTTACTGGAACCCATAGACATCCACAACGTAAACGCGCCACACACCTTGAGATAGAAGTTCTAAGGTCTCAGTATAGTTACAACCGCTGCCCCACCCTTCAAACCGAAATACACCACTGCTTCACGACAGAAATAGGCAGGGTGATGGTACCCGTGCGGTCGATGGCACTATACGGAGCACCCGTCTGGTGCCACGTCCTTACCCACGAGAACGTCGCCGCGCTGCGACGCCGGCAGCGCGCGATCGCAGTCAGAGTCATTCAAGGATACCTCACAGTCTCCTACGAGGCGGCGCGCCCTAACGTAAGTGCAGCCGGAGCGCGGGGGCTCCAATCTCGGCAGTCCGTGCTGGAGGCGTGGTCTCGTCGTTTGGCGGACCCGTCGGCCGGCCTCCGTACCGTCGAGGCGATCTGCCCGGTTCTCGCGACCTGGTTGGACCGCGACCGCGGAAGTCTCACCTCCGGCTACCTGTACAGACTCCCAAGACATCTTACCACCAGCCACCACGCAAACTACAATTTTGCGGGTTCCACCTGTACAACACGCTGCGGAAGTCAACCGCGAACACTTGTCAAGCACGCACAAGCACGCACTTCACCGGAAAAACTGGCATCCGCCAGCGGGACCCAAACACCGCCGCATTGCCAGACACGAACGCATCGGACGTCTTATCTTACAGGTCACGACGACTTCAAATGTGTCAATTTTCTTCCCCACGGAAACTTGCTTGCTTTCTTGTTTGCTTGCTTGCTGGAGCCCGAGGCAGTCATCGAACGTGTAGTGTTATTGGTATTAAATCCAGCAGATTCTAAAGTTTCAGCGACAATTCACCGTCTCATGTCTTGGTTTACTGCACTAGTGGCATGTAATTGTAGCAGAAGTCAGCGGCTTAAAATAATTCTTGTCGGAACTACCCACTCGTCATGACAGATCCATTATTGCGATCGAACTTTCACTTGAGACTTGCACTTGCCTTAATTTCTTGCAATAGCATGTTACGTGTTGTATTTCCGCTAGTAAATGCCGACGTAAATGTAAATGTACGTAAATGTAAAAAGTAAATGTCGACGAAGTCGACAGTCAAACTGGGCTACATGAGCCAGAACGTAAGATGTGACGATTTCTTCGTGGCTCAGATCTTCCATAGAGGTAACAGAGACGTTATTACACGACTTGCGTATGCTGCAATGACTTCTGATGTTGACTCACATCAGGGATGGCTGAGCGGTAGTTTCCGTCATCACTCGTATTCGATTGAACTCAGTTTAGTCAATAAAACTTTCCAATAATAATTATTGAAACTCAACACACACAACTTTCACAATGACAGGGTAAACCGACAGTTTCGTTCCACATACCGACTGACCGACTGACCGACTGACCGACTGACCGACTGACCGACTGACCGACTGACCGACTGACCGACTGACCGACTGACCGACTGACCGACTGACCGACTGACCGACTGACCGACTGACCGACTGACCGACTGACCGACTGACCGACTGACCGACTGACCGACTGACCGACTGACCGACTGACCGACTGACCGACTGACCGACTGACCGACTGACCGACTGACCGACTGACCGACTGACCGACTGACCGACTGACCGACTGACCGACTGACCGACTGACCGACTGACCGACTGACCGACTGACCGACTGACTGACTGACTGACTGACTGACTGACTGACTGACTGACTGACTGACTGACAGAGACTCACTGACTGAGACGGACGGAATGACTCTGTCCACGTACCGCCATTTTATACTGTGGCGTTACGGAGTCTACCCTTCACTTTGTGATATTTATCAAAACAACATTTCATCATTTAAAATAATATTATATGCCAAATCGACCACTTTTGCGTTCGACCCCTTTAGATTCAGCTGAAACTTTATTATTCTTTTCTACCCTTTGAAAAACGTTTTTGAGAATATTTAAAATTTTTTGAAGCCATCGTATGCATACGTATCGACTCGTAAGTAGTTTGTATAAGAAGCTTCAGAGCGCAGCCCTAGCCCTAGGACAGTGGTTCCGAAAATGGCGCATAGACATCAACCCAGCGAAAAGTACTGCGGTGCTATTTCAGAGGGGAAGCTCCACACGGATTTCCTCCCGGATTAGGAGGAGGAATCTCACACCTCCGATTACTCTCTTTAGACAACCCATACCCTGGGCCAGGAAGGTCAAGTACCTGGGCGTTACCCTGGATGCATCGATGACATTCCGCCCGCATATAAAATCAGTCCGTGACCGTGCCACGTTTATTCTCGGTAGACTCCACCCCATGATCTGTAAGCGGAGTAAAATGTCCCTTCGGAACAAGGTGACACTTTACAAAACTTGCATAAGGCCCGTCATGACTTACGCGAGTGTGGTGTTCGCTCACGCGGCCCGCACATACATAGACACCCTCCAATCTCTACAATCCCGCTTTTGCAGGTTAGCCGTCGGAGCTCCGTGGTTCGTGAGGAACGTTGACCTACACAACGACCTGGGTCTCGAATCTATCCAGAAATACATGAAGTCAGCGTCGGAACGGTTATGCGTCATGATAATCGCCTTATCGTTGCCGCCGCTGACTACTCCCCGAATCCTGATCACGCAGGAGCCAGTCACCGTCGACGCCCTAGACACGTCCTTACGGATCCATCAGATCCAATAACCTTTGCATTAGACGCCTTCAGCTGTAATACTAGGAGCAGGCTTAGGGACCTCGGTAACCGTACTCGTCGAACTCGACAAAGAGTTCGCCGTGCAACCTAACCCATGAATCAGCTCGCTGAGTTTCTCGCCGGATCTTCTCAGCGGGTCGCGATTCCGATCCGGTAATAGATTCATTCGCGAAGCAGCTACTCTTGAGCTGTTAGGTCTCCGTCGGAGGCGCTCGGGTAGCTGTTAGCAAATCCCACCCCTCCTGGCTGAGGCTTTTGCTCGCCCACCTGTCCTGGTGAAACTGGAAAGGCCTCCGGGCCACCAGTAATACTTCAATCATAAAAAAAAAAAAAAAAACCTAAACCCCGTAATGATAAACCGACGGATTGGATTTCAAAAGATAGTAAGGCTCAAGGTTGGATTGTTTTCCATATTGAACAGAGTATAATTGCACATCTACCTACTGCCACTACGTCTGCTGAGATGTGGACGAAATTAAATAACATCTATGAAAAGAAATCGTCCACATCCTTGCACCTTGAGCAACAGAAGTTTTATTCGCTCAAATACGATACTGATGTTTCTCTATTTTTCTCAAAAATAGAAGAGGTAAGAGCTAATATTCTCCAGTTAGGCGATGATATATCTGACAAGATGGCAATCACCAAGGTACTTATGTCATTACCAGAAAAATACCGCCATTTTATCGCAGCTTGGGAATCAGTCCCTACAGAAAATCAAACTGTAGGAGAATTAATGGCAAGATTGTTGATTGAGAAAGAACGCAATATGTCTGTTTCAACAATTAGTGAAGCTATATCAGATACAGAGTGTGTAGCACTTGCAACAACTACTAAGAAATTTAACGAGATAAAGTGTTTTGGTTGTGGCAAGATGGGCCATTATAAAAAGGATTGTCGAGCTAAGTTGCAATGTTTTTATTGTAGAAAATATGGCCATTCTATTAAAATTTGCAGACTACGGCTAAATAAAGAGAAAATCAAAGATGTTAGTAAAGGTACCGAGTCAAACAAGAAGATTAATGCATTCACAACAATTATGAAGAGCCAAGACTGGTTGGTTGACACCGGGGCAAGCGAACATATGTGTTTTCAGAGAAGTTTATTTTGTGATTTTGAAGAGTATGAATCTTACCAGTCAGTAATAGTTGGTGATGGCAGAGAACTACAGGTTATTGGTAAAGGAAAAGTGATCCTTAAAGCTTTTGATGGACAGGAATGGATTGATACAGCTCTGCATAATGTGTTGTACGTTCCCAAACTGACAATTAATTTATTTGCTGTAAGAAGTGTCATAGACAGAGGATATAAAATGGAATTTGAAAAGGATCATTGTGAGATAAAGAATAAGGAAAGAAAAGTTGTGGCAACAGGGTATAGAGAGAACAAATTGTATGTCATGTGTTTCAGTTATGATTCTAATCCTATTGCTAATATAGCCATAGCAGTAGAAAGCTTACAGATCGGGCATGAGCGCCTAGGGCACCAAAACTTTCAGTATGTCAAGGAGTTTTTAAATAAAAATGGAATTAAATATAAAAACAATATAGTAATATGCAATGCTTGTATGGAAGGTAAAATGCACAGACTACCGTTTCAGAGAAGTGATACTATTTCAAAGAGCCCATGTCAGTTAATACACATGGATGTTTGTGGACCTATGGAGGTTGAGTCCTTGGGAGGTTCTAAATACTTTTTATTAATCAGAGATGATTATTCCATTATAGAGATGATATTAGAAATATACAGATTCGTATATTTCTTAAAACAAAAGAGTGAAGTCCCTGACAAGATTAAAGAGTTTATAAATTTGGCTGAACAAGATACCGATGCAAAGGTAAAAGTTGTAAGAACTGATAACGGAAGTGAATTTATTAATGCAACAGTTAAAGAGTTATTTAAGGAAAAAGGCATAAGACACCAGACATCTACAGCATATACACCGGAACAAAATGGTAAAATAGAAAGAGACAATAGGACAGTGGTAGAGGCAGCTCGAGCTATGATAATAAGTGCAAAATTACCCAAGGAGCTGTGGGCTGAAGCAGTCAACACTGCTGTCTATATTCTTAACAGAACAGGACAGTCATGAGAAAGGCAAGTCACCTTTTGAATTATGGTTTAAAAAGGCTTACACTAATTTGGATAACTTAAAAGTGTTTGGTCAAAATGTGTATGTGCATATACCGAAAAACCTAAGAAGAAAGTGGGACTCTAAAAGTAAAAAGGGTTGTTTTGTCGGTTATGATGAAAACGTAAAAGGTTTTAGAGTTTATTTCGCTGATTCAGCCACAATAGATAAAAAGAGATGTTATTTTTGAGTCACCTAAAAAGGAAGAATTATTCAGTGAAATACTAAAAGACACCTTTGAAGAAGAAATGAAAGAAAATGTAAATGATGAAGAGGAAGAATATTATACAGATATATCTAGTGATACAGAAGAAAACGGAAACGAAGAAAAGAAAGAGTTACCAGAAAAGAGAGAAAAGAGAAAACCTATCTGGTTACAAGATTATGTCACAGAAATTAGCTTTATGTGTATATTAAATGAACTAAAACTTATAATGAAGCTATTAACAGTGAGAATAGTGAAAAGTGGAAAAAAGCCATGAAAAAGGAATTGGAAGTTCTAAAAGAAAATGATACCTTTTTTTTTTTTTTTCGGGTAGAGGGCCGAACCTCCTACGAGGTCCCCGCGCAAAAGGGGCGCGCGGGGTATGTGAGACTCAACGATCTGCATGGTGTTGTGAGCAGACCGCGGGCCCAAGGATTTTAGGACCCACCCACTAAACGACTCCCCTGCACTCTTACACCCGACGTCCGATCCCCTCCGAGGTTAGAACCCGGATGAGGTAGGGGGGCTACCGCGGTCAACACTACAACCAGACGGCGCGGCTCACCCCAAGGACGCCCAGCCGACGGAGCCTTCGAGGCGAATCGAAGGCTCTGAAACGTCGGCCGTCTCGGTACGGCAGCCCGTCGGGCCGCCCAGACGGTGCCGCTGGTGTCCCGGAATACCCCGCTGGACCAGAACCAGCCTGCCGGGTCGGGACGCGATACACCGTCGACCGGTCGCTCTATTCACTCCACGGCAGCGCGCTAGAGTGCTGGTAGCGCGCCGCGCGGCCTCACCCCCTCAGGTCGCCCCTTGACCTTCACCGGGGGGAGGCCGCTACCTACAGGGGCCGGGACGTACGGGCGTATTCCCGCCTCCGGCCCCCGGCTCGACGGCTCGACGGCGACGGATCGGTTCGGAAAGGGAAGAGCTCTCCCTCTCTCGCTCCGCCGCCTCCTTCTGCGAGATGGTGGACTCGCAGAAGTCGAGCATCGCCTTCCAGGACGCGTCGCTGCCGAGCATCGTAGCCACGACGCGCGGCAGCGAGAGGTCCTCTCCTATGATCGCGACGAGGGCGGCGCGTTGCTCGTCGAATCCAGAGCAACGCGCCAATGTATGTTCCGCTGTGTCTTCCTCGTCGCGGTCCGCGCAGTGGTGGCACTGCGCCGTCGGTTCCCTTCCGGCTATCTTGAAGAGGTACCGGCCAAAACACCCATGGCCGGTCAACATCTGCGTCAGCCGGAAGGTGAGGCATCCGCGGTCGCGGCCCACCCAGTCCGCGAGAACCGGGCGGACCGCCTCGACGGTACGGATGCCGGCCGACGGGTCCGCGGCGAGACCACGCCTCCAGCACGGACCGCTGAGATTGGAGCCTCCGCGCTCGAACTACACCTTCGCCGGGGCACCCTTCCCCCCTAGATCGGAGGTCGCTACGCCACCTGTAATCAGCAGCGAGCGCCTCCGCCTCCAGGTCCCAGGGTGGCGCCCCGGCGAGCAAGCACGCCGCCTCGAAGGAGACGGTGCGGTATCCTCGGATGGCCCTGACCGCGATCGCGCGCTGCGGACGTCACAGCGCGGCGACGTTCTTGCGGGTCAGGGCCTGGCACCATACCGGAGCACCGTATAGTGCCATCGACCGCACCACCCCCATGTATAGGCGGCGCGCCGCCTCATCAGGACCCCCGACGTTAGGAAGAAGCCGGCTCAAAGAACCGGCTGTCGCGATCAGCCGAGGGCCCAATTTCTTAAAGTGAGCGCGGAAGCTCCAACGACCATCCAGTTCGAGGCCGAGGTACCTGAGACCGGTCACCCCGACCCCGATGCGAACGCCTCCGATCACGAGGTGTGCATCCGCAGGCGGCGCCCGTCCCGGCCCGTGAAATAAGAGGGCCTGGGTTTTTTCGAGCGCCACCTCGAGCCCCAACCGTCGGATCCTTGCGACGACGTTTGCCACACCTGCGCAAGCCAGACGGGCAGACTCCCGGTAGTCCCTCCCCGGGGCTACGACCAGCATGTCGTCAGCATAGCAGACGACACTTAGCCCGGGGAAGGAACCCCATAGGGCGCCCCGCAGGACCCAGTCGTAGCCGATGTTCCACAGCAGGGGGCCCAGGACAGACCCCTGCGGAACACCGCGCTCGACGGGGAAGCGGTAGACCACCCCACCGTGTCCGACGCATACGATCGACCTGTCCTCGAGATAGGAGCCGATCAGCCGGCGGAGGTACGCGGGGACGCCGTGATACTCCAGCGCCCCCGCAATCACCGACCAGGGCAGGGTGTTGAATGCGTTCCTTATGTCCAAGGACACCGCCATTGCCACCCCGCCCCGGGTTACGGCTTCATCAGAGAGGGCACGCACGCGCAAAATCTGTTGAAATTTATATCTAAATAATCAACATTAAATACTGCTAAGTACCGACATCTGTTGTCACTAATGTGAAACTAACCTATATTGGTATTTGTGTGTTTTATCTGTGTATGTTTTTTGAATGAATAAAAACCAGTTCTCATTTGAATCTCAACGTGCTAGTTTTATTAGAGGTTATGGGCCCAGAATTACGTGTTTTTTCCGTCAAGAACTTGCAAGTTAATGCTGTATAAGTTTGTGTGGACTGAGAATACACTGTGCCGGTGAAAATGAGTTCGAATTACGTTGTAAGCGTGCCAAAATTAAAAGGTCGCGAGAACTACCAGGAGTGGGCTTTCGCCGCGGAGAATTTTCTAATACTGGAAGGTACTTCGGACTGTATCAAAGTCACGAATCCAGATGAAGCCGCAGCCGATACGAAAACCAAGGCAAAATTGATTCTAACGATTGACTCGTCGCTATATGTACATATCAAGGATGTCGAAAATACGAAGAAACTATGGGAAAAATTAAAGCATTTATTCGATGATTCAGGATTTACTAGAAGGATCAGCTTGTTGAGAACTTTGATATCAATTCGTCTTGAAAATTGTACATCTATGACGTCCTATGTTACTCAGATCATAGAAACGAGCCAAAAATTGAGTGGATCGGGCTTTCATATTAATGATGAGTGGGTAGGATCATTGCTTTTAGCTGGATTATCTGAAAAATATTCGCCAATGATAATGGCGATTGAACATTCGGGCATTAATATAACGGCCGACGCCATTAAAACAAAATTGATGGACTTGGAGGAAGACAGTGGCGACGTTAGCGGAGCATTTGCGAGTTATCGAAAAAAGTATGGCGCCAATACCGGAAGAACTCGGACGTCAACATCAATGTCAAAACAAAAAGTAATCAAATGTTACAAATGTAAACAAACGGGACACTATCGTAATCAATGTCCTAATGATGTAAAAGATTCATCAAATAACAAATTCAGTGAACGTAAACAAACAAATGCGTTCAGTGCCGTGTTCCTAAATGGTTGTTTTTCGAAGAATGATTGGTACATTGATTCAGGTGCTGGTGGCCATTTGACAGCGAATGAACATTGGATTACAAATGTGTCGAACAATCATACAGTCCAAGAAATTGTTGTTGCGAATAAAGAAAAAGTGTCTGTCAAGTGCTCTGGTGATGTGAGATTAACAACATTGACAGATAACTGTGAGTATGATGTGGTTGTTGAAGGAGTATTATGTGTACCTAGTTTGACCACGAATCTCATCTCCGTAAGTCAATTGATTGCAAAAGGCAACAAGGTCCTGTTTAAAGATGATGGCTGTCAAATATTTAATAAGTGTAATGAGCTAGTTGCTACAGCTTGCTTATTAAATGGAGTTTATAAGTTGAGAATACCTGAAAGGCTGGCTGCAATGGTAACCTCGAGTGAAATTTGGCATCGTCGGCTTGGTCATGTCAACAGTAACTATTTAAGTAAAATGCAGAAAGCTGTGGAAGGTCTTACACTTGATAGAAAGGTAGAAATATCAAAGTCATCATGTATAGTCTGTTGCGAAGGGAAACAAAATCGTTTACCTTTTCCACATAATGGAAATAGAAGTGATGATCTCCTGCAGATAATACATACGGATGTATGTGGGCCATTCAAGAATGTGTCGCTTGGTGGTTCCAGATATTTTATTTTATTCATTGATGACTATAGTTGCTACATCTATATTTATTTTTTGAAAAACAAAAGTGAAGCTTTTGAATGTTTTCAAAGATACAAAGCTGAGGTGGAGAATAAATTAAACAGAAAAATTAAGATTCTTAGAAGCGACAATGGGAAAGAATTTGTGAATAAAGAGTTTGATAATTATTTAAGTAAAGCAGGAATAGTTCATCAGAAAAGCAATCCATACACACCAGAACAGAACGGCTTGGCAGAGAGATTTAATCGTACTGTGGTGGAAAAGGCAAGGTGTCTGCTCTTTGATGCTAAAATGGACGAAAGCTTTTGGGCTGAAGCAGCCAATACTGCTGTATACTTACAAAATAGGATAGTGGTGGAAAATTTGAATGAAACACCTTTTGAGATGTGGATGGAGTAAAGCCAGATATTAGCCACTTAAGGGTATTTGGAAGTATAGTGATGATGCACATTCCAAAAGAGAAGCGCCTCAAATGGAATAAAAAGGCTGTAAAAGGGATTCTAGTTGGTTTCCCAGAGGATGTAAAAGGTTATCGAGTCTACAATCCAAGCACTAAGGATATCACAACAAGGAGTGATGTGATCATTATAGAAAATGCCAAACAAACAGAAAGTGTAGTCCAGATTGAGGAAACTGAACAATCACAATCCAGTGAGGATTCAGTGGGAGACACATCGTATGAAACAGGAAGTGAAATTTTTCATGATGATAATGATGAGACTTATGTACCAGATGATTCTTCTGATGACAGTGTGGAAAGTGTTGTGAGTCTTAAAAGAAGTTATTCCTCTAGGCAAAGAAAGAAGCCGGATAGGTATAGTTATTCTAATATGTGTTTAGAAAGTAGTGTTATTCAAAATGTTTGTGAACTTTCACTTGATGAGGCTCTAAAAGGACCAGATAGGGAACAGTGGTTAGAGGCAATAAGGGACGAATTACAGTGTTTTGAAGATAATGATGCTTGGGAACTTACTGATGCACCTAAAGACAGTACTATAGTTAAATGTAGATGGGTTTTGTGTAAGAAATATGATAGTGAAAGTAAGGTTAGGTTCCGTACCAGACTTGTAGCTAAAGGTTTTTCCCAGAAACAAGGAGTAGATTATAAGGAAACCTTCTCGCCTGTTGTTAGACATACAACATTACGACTTTTGTTTTCACTATCAGTCCAATTAGATCTTGATGTTACACATTTAGACGTAAAAACTGCTTTTTTAAATGGTAACTTAGAGGAGACTATATACATGCAAAAACCTGTAGGTTTTAATTCCCCAGATAACTCTAAGAAAGTGTTAAAACTTAATAAAGCCATCTATGGCTTAGAACAGGCGTCCAGGGCCTGGAACAAAAAGGTAGATAGTTGTTTAATTGAAAATGGTTATAAGAAATCTAAATTAGAACATTGTATGTATACAAAGAAAATTGGAAATATGGTAACTATAGTGGCCCTTTATGTCGATGATTTTTTTATTTTTTCAAATAATAAAAAGGATACTAATAGACTGAAGGAAATATTGTCAAATAAATTTAAAATTAAGGACTTAGGGCAAGTAAAACAGTGTCTTGGGATGAATGTTAAATTTGATAAAAAGGAAGGGTCTGTTACTTTAAATCAAGAAAGTTATATTGAGAGTTTATTAGAAAAATTTCAAATGGCAGACTGTAAGACTGTTGAAACTCCAATGGAGACTAAGTTAAATGTAAACACTGGTCAAAATGTGACTAAACAAGTGCCCTATCAGCAGCTTATAGGTAGCCTAATGTACCTGTCGGTCTTAACCAGACCAGATATAACTTACTCTGTAAGCTATTTAAGCCAGTTTAATATTAATCATACTGATGAGCATTGGCATTATGCTAAGAGGATTTTAAAATATTTAAAAAGGACTAAATCATTTGGTATTAAATATTGTAAGAATGGAAATAAAGAAATTAAAGGTTTTGCTGATGCTGATTGGGCAAACAATACATATGATAGACGGTCATATACTGGTTATTGTTTTTTGTTATCCAATGGAGTAATATCCTGGGAATGTAAGAAACAAAAAACAGTAGCTCTTTCAAGCTGTGAAGCTGAATACATGAGTATTTCAGAAGCATGTAAAGAAATCACAAATAAAATGTATACTTTAAGTTTGTTTAATGACAATCAGAGTGCACAGAAGTTGTCGATGAATCCAGTATTTCACAAACAATCTAAGCACATAGATGTGAAATATCATTTTGCCAGAGAGTGTGTTTCAAATAATATAATAAAATTATACTATTTGTCGACTGCTGACATGCCCGCTGACTTGTTTACTAAAAGTTTGTGTGCTAAGAAACATTATGCCTTTATGGAGTTGTTAGGATTGGTGATTGTGTAAAATGTTACCTAATATTTTTTATAAATGCTTATGGTTATGATTATTAGATATAGTGGGAGTGTTGAAATTTATATCTAAATAATCAACATTAAATACTGCTAAGTACCGACATCTGTTGTCACTAATGTGAAACTAACCTATATTGGTATTTGTGTGTTTTATCTGTGTATATTTTTTGAATGAATAAAAACCAGTTCTCATTTGAATCTCAACGTGCTAGTTTTATTAGAAAATCGCATCGATCGTTGAGCGGCCCTCTCTGAAGCCGTACTGCTCCGCCGAAAGATCGGGACCCATCCCGGTCAGGTGCCGGACGATGCGGGCAGCCACGATCCTTTCCAACATTTTGCCCGCCTCGTCCAGCAACACGATGGGGCGATAGCCCGCGGGTGAGTCCGCGGGGCGCCCGTCCTTCCTCAACAGGACCAGTCTGCCCGTCTTCCATTTCGACGGGAACCGTCCCGACTCGAGGCACGCTTCAAAAAGCCCCCCGAGCCGGTCCCCTAGGGCCTCGAAGGCCAAGTTCCAGACCCGGCCGTGAACGCCGTCAGGGCCGGGGGCCGCGTCCTTCGCTCTCATTTTGGACACGGCCGCATGGATCTCCGCCCCCGTGATAGGGGGAGGGGGCACCTCGGCAGCGGGAACGCTCGGGCAACGCGGCGGCGTGCCCCCTGTGGCGTCCATCTGGGCGGGCTCCAAGTCCCCCCCCCCCGCTGCCGGCGGGAAGAGGGCTGCATCAATTTCCCGCAGCTGCCGAGGCTGGAGCCGCTCGGTCATCGGGAGCGCCCACGGTTGCAGTTTCCTGCGAACCATCTTGTATGGGCGCCCCCAGGGATCTTCGTCGAGCGACTCCAGGAGAGTCTTCATGCTCTGCTTCTTGGCCTCGCCAATGGCCAGCTGCAACGCCGTCTGCTTTTGACGACAGTCAGCGTGCAGCTGGGCCGCCGTCTCTGCGAACGCAGCGTCGCGACGACGGCGGCGGCGGTGGCGTGCGCTCCGGCGGCGCGCCCTCACGCACTCCTCACGGAGTCTCGCGATCTCGGGCGACCACCAGAACGCACCCCCACGTGGTGCTCGGGGGCCGACCCGGGGCATGGCGGCATCACAAATGTTTGCCATGGTGCCCCGGAACCAGTCGACCTCCGCATCCACGTCCGCGAGCCGCGCGGGTTGTGGCGCCCACGCAGCAACAGCGGCCGCCTCCATTAGCAACTCCTTATCCATCCGTTTCAAGGCCCACCTGGGGAACGAACGGGGCGCACCTTGCGGGAGCTCCTCCTCACCGCGGGCGCCCGCGGCTGACGCCGAAGACGGCGACGACGACAACGACAAGGAGGAGGCGGAGAGCTCGAATCGGACGTATCTGTGGTCCGAGAGCGTCTCCGCCCCCTGGAGTACGCGCCAGCCGCGGGTTCGGCATGCGACGGACGGGGACGCGAACGTCACGTCCACATGAGACTGCGCGTTCCACCGCACGCAAGTCGCGACCGAACCTCTGTTTATGAGAAAGAGGCTGGTCGCGATCGCCCACTCCGAAAGGGCTTCGCCTCGCGCATCCGTGCGGGGGGAACCCAAAGCCGTGCACTTGGCATTGAGGTCCCCCGTGACGATGACAGGGCGGGACCCGAGGCGGTGTAAAAGCGCCTCGAGGCCGCCCAGAAACCGTTCGAATTCGGCGAGGCTCCTGTTCGGCGAAAAGTACGCCCCGATCACGACGGTCCCGTCGATCCTAGCCGCGACGTACCCGGGTCCCCTGGCCACCATATCCAGGGGGGGTAACGCCGCGGACTGTCTTAGTACGATGGCCACGGAGCCGTCGACGTCCCCGATCCAGCAGTCCTGGTCAGTGGGGACGAAGTACGGCTCCGCGGCGACAGCGACGTCGATTGACCACTCCGCCATGGTGTGGACGAGGAGATCCTGTGCCCTGGCGGAGTGGTTCAAATTACTTTGGAGGAAGCGATAGACGCAACCCATTACGGGGCTACGTCCATCGCTCCCTCGTCTGTCCCGCCTTGCGGCTCGTCTGGTGCCGCGGCGGGAACTGACTCGCCGGCTGCCCTTGTTGCAGCCGGCCTCTCCTTCCTTTTATTTTTATTTTTCTTTCCGCCCCTCCTCGTTTTGGTAGAGGAGGGGGCGGACTTACACGCCGGGCCCCCGGCCCGGTAGTCGGCCTTCCTTTTAGCCGCGTCGCACAAGACGCAGTGCGGCGCGGCTGTGGTGCAGGAGGCTGCCTTGTGCCCCGGTTGGCCGCAGCGGAAACACAGGTCGCTGCGGTCCACGGTCGAGGGGCACTTGGCGAGGCCGTGGCCGGTGCCGAAGCACCGAAGACAACGGCCACGGCCTGCTCTCCTGCAGTTGCACGTGGGCCATCACCCAGCCCACGCGCAGTCTCCCTGGATTATCAGCCGGCCGACCCTGTGGAGGGGTGGCCAGGAGGTTCGCCGTTGCTACCGGGCAACGCGCCCACGCCGTCCGGGTACCGGAATATGTTTCCCGGAGCTCCCCGACTGTGACGTCGGCGAGGACGCAGTTGCCCTGCGACGCGATGGCCGCGGCGACCTCCTCCTTCGTGGCGCACTCGTCGAGGCCCGTGATTTTGACTTCACCCATCTTCACGGGCCGCGCGATGCGCACCATCTCGGGGTCCGGCAGAATTTCTCGAAGCCGGGCCGCCAGTTTTTCGGCCGCGGCGTTCGTGTTTTCGCCGGGGCACTCCAAAAGACGAGCCCCGTTGGCCGTCTGCCGGACCTTGACGCCACCCTCCACGCCGAGGGCGTCCACATTTAAGCCACCGCGCGCCTGGGTCATCACGTCGTGGTACGTGATGCCCTTTTCTTTGGCGGCCGGCAGCAGCTCCACTACCACTGCAGCCGACCGCGGGGCGCGCGGCCTCCTTCGTCCAGCTCGGCCCCTCGGATCCGCTCGACCCTCTTGGCGGGGAGCGGCGGCCGCAGGGGCGGGCTTGGGGCGCGGCGCAGGAGGCGCCGCCACCTTTTTGGGCCCGCGCCGCACCACCGTCGTCCAGGCCTCGTTCATGTGGCCGGGGCCGGGGGCAGTGGGCGGAGCTGGGGGGTCGGTGCCGGTTTGGCGGTATTGGTCCTCCCCTTCCCCCTTTGTAGGGCCGCCATAAGTTCTGACGGCCACTGTTTTCCAGGGTGCTGGCACGGGCGCACTTTCCTTTCGCCTTTCGCCTCATGGGCGAGGGGCGGCCTCGCACGCTCCACCCTGGAGCTGCGTGCTTCCTGTATGAGGAGCTGCCGCCTCAGCTCCTCGACCTCAGTGAGGCCTTCTGCTTCGGGCGGAGGAGGGACAGGGACCGAGCTGCGTTGCCGTTCGATGAGATCGGCAACCATTGTTCGCAGCTCGGCCATGTCGACGCGGAGCTGTCCGTTCTCCGCCCGAAGTTGGCCATTCTCATCCGCCAGTTGTTCGAGGCGGGCGTGCTGCAGGGCCACTTCCTGCCGCAAGCCCGCCGTCTCCGTTGTTGTGGTGCGGTCTACCACTTCCTTCATTCTTTCTTCTAGGGTGGCCGCTCCGGATTTTAGGGCCCGCACATAGTCACCCTTGAGTCCACCGCCGGATGTCGTGACGACTGCGGAAACTAGTTTCCCGACCACCTCGAATGCTCGGAGGGGGTCAGAGGGACCCACCTCGGTTAGGTAGCGTTCCAAACGCGCGACCTCTCCGGTTTTTGCTCTTGCGGTTGCGGCTCTTGCCTCGCGGCAGGCAGCCCTGGACTGCGCCGAGGAGGCAGCAGCCAGTCCGCGAGAAGAAATTGTGTCGCAATCGGTGGCGGGCGGCGCCGCAGCAGCCGCCGGCCCTTCCGCCAACGCCATGTATTTGGCGCTGGCAGGCTCACCCTCCGAGGAGTCGGACGGAGCGGAGGACGCCGGCCGACGAGCCGACTTCCGCTTCCGCCGAGTCCGCTGCCGAACACAGTCAGCAAACAGAGCTGGCGTCTCCCGCCCACGAGACGCGTCGCCCCTTGCGGAGCTCCGCGCCGAGTAGAGCGAGATCAAGCTCTCACAGCGCTCGAGGCGCACGGTGGGGACTCTGTCCCCTACGCGACCCGTGCTGTCGCCCCCTACGTCTTGGCATTGTTTGCCCCCCCCCAGAAACGGTGGGGCAGCGTGCGGCCGATCGCTCGACCGCACGGAGGGATTCTCCCCCCGCGGAGCGGGAGGTACCCTCCTGGGGTAATAACTTTTGTACATGTGCCATATTTCATTTTGTCCTTTTTTATTAACCAGGGGTCGGTCCCCTGGGGTCTGGTTGGTACCCTCGGGACTGGACTCCCTCCAGCCATTCATCCCATCGCCGGGCACCAGAGCTTAGGATTGGGGCATTTTTTAAAGAGGTTTACGTCCTCGCGGCCCCGTGCCTTGCGGCAGCGGCCCCCGTCCCCCACGCGGTGGGGATTACGGGTTGGCCGGCGGCCCGCCGAGTGCAACGAGCAACACGACAGACCACCGCCCGACGCTCAAAAGAGCAACAACGACGAAGCCACGCCGGTATACCGGTACCCCCCTCTGGAGGGCGTGCCCCTGTAGCCGAAGCCGGGGACATGGCGATCAGCGGCCGGAAGATGCATAAGCAACGCCGGCTCACTACTCCATCATAAAAGGGCAGACCAAAAGTGGCCCACCGTTCCCATGGGTTACGGCCGAAACGGGTCGGACGTGACCCGAAGAAAAACAAAAAGGGGGAAGAAAGGGGAAAAGAGAGGGAGCCCGAGCGTCTCCAGGAGGAACACCCTTCAGCGAGTGAAGGGCGTGGAGAGCCCGCAACTCCCCCTGCTGGTTTTGGTCCGCGTCATCCGATCTCTTTCGTTGCAAGGCCTAACTAGGCTACCCTACTCCTACACCTAACCTACCTCCCTAACACCTAAGAATCCTTGCAACGAAAAAGATCGGACGATACCCCTGGGAGTGGGACTGTTCCCAGAGGATCCCGTTATCCGCCACCTACGGACGCGCCCGTTGGAAGTCCAGCAAAACTCCCCCACAGACGGAGCCCCCGGCCACGCAGAGTGCGCGCCGGACCGCCCGCACCCGCCCAGGTCCCTCGGGAAAAGAAAATGATACCTGGAATAGAGAAATAAAAGTACCTGAAGACAAGAGAGTAATAGATAGCAAATGAGTCTATAAAATAAAACAAGACAATGAAGGTAACATAACCCAGTACAAGGCTCGTTTAGTTGCCAGAGGTTTTCAACAGGAAGACATATTTGAAGCCTATGATTTGTATGCACCAGTAGCTAAAATTTCTACTTTCAAGATTTTAATGGCTTTGGCTAGTAAAATGAAATTACCAGTCCATCACATGGATGTAAGGAGTGCTTTCCTGTATGGAGATATACAGGAAGATGTTTATATGAGACTACCACTTGGATGTGATGACAATGTAAGTGTTGTGAAATTAAACAAAAGTATATATGGACTAAAGAAATCACCCAAGTACTAAGAAAGGGTTTAGTAGATCTGAAAATGATTTTTGTCTTTATTGTAAAGTAAATTGTGAATATAAAATTTGTAAATATCAACTCGTTCTACATCACTTAATATGCATAACCGCGGTCCTACTCTTTTATTATTCTCTTTTATCTCTTCTAATAGTTTCTTAACAAAAATATTATTATCTTTATTTTTCAATATGTATATCTCTTCTAACTTTAACGAATTGCAAAATGCATCTAATTCTCTCACAAATGCGTCTCGCGTCATTTGCGATTGAGAGTTTAGAAATTTTACATAAATAGTTTTCTCATTATCCACATAACAAAATATCTTATTTTCATTTGATGTCTTTCCCATTTTCCTTAATTTATCTAATTTACTTGCATTAATAAATCTTAATTCAACTGATTCCTTTGGCTTAATATGAGTATTCACGGCTCTCGGTTGATCAGGCCTCGAGTCTGTGTTTACTATATCTACCGCAGAATCAGGTTTATTTAGTTTTTTCGCTTGTGCTCTAGTCATTACGTTTACTACACTCTCATGCACTTCTTTTAAATCGTCTATAGTGATCCTTGACAGCGCATCTGCAGCTACATTGTCAGATCCCTTAACATATTCTACCTCAAAATTATATTCTTCTAATGTTAATCTAAATTTCATGAGCCTACTTGAAGGATCTTTCATATTGAATAGATAATAATAGATTAATTTTGGGGGTAGGTGTCAAAAGTGAAACAAGTGCTTTAAGTTTGAAAATTAAAATTAATTCATTTTATTTACATTATAAAGATTTTGTGATCCTTTTGTGTGTCATTAAGTATACCTAGTCAGGTCATAAATTCTGTCACATGTTTAATTTGAAATAATTGAAACAAGTTTATTCATTATGTAACCATTCATATACCAAAATGAACTTAACAAAACATAGATTCTTATGACACTAAAGTTTATTCAAAATGACCTCCCTGATTTTGAATACAGGCCTTCAATCTGCGCGGCCAGTCGTCTATCGCAGCACGAACGAGGTCCATGTCAATATCGGCGGCTGCCTTAATCAAGGATGTCTTGAGTGACTCCAAATTGGGATGAGGCTTTGAGCACGCCTTTTCCTCCAAGTGTTGCCATATCTTGTAATCTAACGGATTCAAATCTGGACTGGAGGAGGGCCAGTCTTCGTGCCGGATGAAGTCGATTTCACGCGCCGCCAGCCAGTCTTGTGTGCTCTTCGCTCTATGAGCTGGCGCCGAATCTTGTTGGAATACCCAGTGCCTGTTATTGAACATGGTATGAGAAACAGGTTCCACAAGGTTCGTCAGGACTGTATTTTGATACACAACTGCATTCGTTTTTACACCTTTCTCACAAAAATGTACCTCTGTTAAGCCCCAATAAGAAACTTCCAACCATACCATGAGCGAGGATGGAAAATGACCTCGTTGGACACGCGGAATACGGTTGCTCGCTTCTTCACTACTGTGTGCGTACACCTTATCATTTTGTTTCTTGTAGCTCTCTTCTACGGTAAAAAATTTTTCATCCGAAAAAAGAATTTCCCGATATTTTTTTCCCGCGTACCGCTTCAACAAAGCGCGGCATCTCTTCAGTCAAAGGGCCATTAGACGAGCATTCAAACGATGTCCTGTTTTTCTTCGATATGCCCGAAGCCCTAAGTCTTCATTTAACACCCTTTTCACCGTGGTTCTGCATAACCCCATCTGAAGGGCCAACAGTTTCTGCTTACGTTTGGGATTTCTTTGAATTCGCGCCTTCACAGATTTTATCACTGCTGGAGTCCTAACAGACCGAGGGCGACCACTTCTTGACCTGTCATCTACACTAGAGTCTTCATTGTATCGATTGATGGTACGATAAACGAATCTTTTGGTTATATTCAAATTTTTCAGTATGTTAAAAATTTTAATTGGCGCGTAACCGCAACGATGCAACGCAATAACTGCAACACGGTCTTCTTTAAGCGTCCACTCCATATTTAAAAATTGAGTAAAATTTTAAAAGTATACATTTTTATTTTCATGAACAATTCGAAATTCGAATTCAATAAACTTTTTTGTGGCCAGCATTCTAAAAGAAAAGTTATTACTGTTTGACAATACTTTTTTTTTTTTTTTTTTTATGATTGAAAGATTACTGGTGGCCCGGAGGCCTTTCCAGTTTCACCAGGACACGTGGGCGAGCAAAGGCTCAGCCAGGAGAGGTGGGATTTGCTAACAGCTACCCGAGCGCCTCCGAAGGAGACCTAACAGCTCAAGAGTAGCTGCTTCGCGAATGAATCTACTACCGGATCGGAATCGCGACCCGCTGAGAAGATCCGGCGAGAAACTCAGCGAGCTGATTCATGGGTTAGGTTGCACGGCGAACTCTTTGTCGAGTTCGACGAGTACGGTTACCGAGGTCCCTAAGCCTGCTCCTAGTGTTAGAGCTGAAGGCGTCTAATGCAAAGGTTATTGGATCTGATGGATCCGTAAGGACGTGTCTAGGGCGTCGACGGTGACTGGCTCCTGCGTGATCAGGATTCGGGGAGTAGTCAGCGGCGGCAACGATAAGGCGATTATCATGACGCATAGCCTTATCGAAGTACCGTTCCGATGCTGACTTCATGTATTTCTGGATAGATTCGAGGCCCAGGTCGTCGTGTAGGTCAACGTTCCTCACGAACCACGGAGCTCCGACGGCTAACCTGCAAAAGCGGGATTGTAAAGATTGGAGGGTGTCTATGTGTGTGCGGGCCGCGTGAGCGAACACCACACTCGCGTAAGTCATGACGGGCCTAATGCAAGTTTTGTAAAGTGTCACCTTGTTCCGAAGGGACATTTTACTCCGCTTACAGATCATGGGGTAGAGTCTACCGAGAATAAACGCGGCACGGTCACGGACTGATTTTATATGCGGGCGGAATGTCATCGATGCATCCAGGGTAACGCCCAGGTACTTGACCTTCCTGGCCCAGGGTATGGGTTGTCTAAAGAGAGTAATCGGGGGTGTGAGATTCCTCCTCCTAATCCGGGAGGAAATCCGTGTGGAGCTTCCCCTCTGAAATAGCACCGCAGTACTTTTCGCTGGGTTGATGTCTATGCGCCATTTTCGGAACCACTGTCCTAGGGCTAGGGCTGCGCTCTGAAGCTTCTTCGCGATTAGGGACTTGTTTCTACTGGAATAGTAAACAGTCGTATCGTCGGCGAATAATCGGCGGCGACCGGGGAATATCGTTAACGAATAAGTTAAATAGGAGGGGTGAGAGGACAGAGCCTTGCGGGACTCCAGCTGTGAGAGATCGTGGGGAGGAGCGGGTTCCCTCGACTCGATATCGAAAAGAGCGGTTCGACAAGAAGTCCCGTATGATGAGCACGAGACTATCCGGCACGCCCATGTTGAATAGTTTGAAAATCAAACCATTGTGCCAGACTTTGTCGAACGCTTTTGCGACGTCGAAGAAGAGAGCTCCCGTGTATAACGGTTTTGGTCTATTAAGCCCCACAAGAATGTGCTCCGTGAGGCGGTGCACCTGTTGAACGCATGAGTGATTTGTACGGAATCCGAATTGTTCATCGATGAGAATGCCCTTGGATGAGACGAAGTCTCTGAGGCGTTTGTAGAGCAGACGCTCATACAGTTTGCCTAGAGACATGAGGAGGCTAATCGGGCGGTAGCTCGTCGGATGATTTTTTGGTTTACCGGGTTTATGTATGCCGATAACGTCCGCTTCTTTCCACACCGCGGGAAAGATACAGTTCGCCATAGCGGCATTGAAAATAGATGCCAACATCACGATGAGTTGGACGGGTAGAAGTTTAATAACGCGGTTGGATATACCGTCGGAACCGGGAGCCTTGCGAGGACGTAGGTCTTTGATCAAGTCTTTAACTTCCATCGGGGTGACGGGTGGTAACGCATCCAAGGGTGGCAAGGAGACTCTGCGTTCTACCTCACTGTCTACTAATTCTACATGAACAGGGTCCACGGATTGAGTGCTGGGCGTGCACTGGGTTTGCAATGTATCGGCCAGCAGCTCTGCTTTTTCGTCATCATCGAACGCCGCGAGTCGGCCTGAGGGGCCTACGAGGGGGGGCATAGTTACTACCGTATCCGATTTGAGAGTACGAGCTAAGCGGTAGTAAGACCTTTGGGAGGGCGCGAGTCCTTCTAAGAAATCAGACCATCTGGCATCTCGGACTTCGGCGATGCGAGACTTTACGTCGCGTTGTAAGGCACGCATTCGAATACGATTTTCCGCGGTAGGATACCTGTCGTAGGCGCGTATCGAGGCGTTCTTAGCTCTAAGGAGTTCCCTAATAATAATAATAAAATAAAATAAAATAAAAAGCCTTTTATTTCGTACAAGTGACATAAAAAGTGACAAAAACAAAAAATTAATGCAATTCCTAACTAATAAAATTAAATACTGTATCTGTTGTATAATATTAGGTATTATTTCCCACTTGCAAGAACCCCTCCTCGGGTAAAGGCCTCCTCCAAGGATAGCCAATCTTCTCTGGATTGCGCAATTTTAATCCAATTTGTAGTTGCTACTTTCTTTATATCATCTTCCCATCTAGTATATGGTCTTCCCCTCTTTCTTTTTCCTAGTGGACCCGTCCATGTTGTTACCTTTTTTGTCCATCTCTGGTCCTGAAGGCGTGCAACATGTCCAGCCCATTGCCATTTTAAAGTTAAAGCTTGAACTAGTACATCAGTTGCTTTGCTAATTTTTCTGATTTTTGAGTGACGGATTTTCTGTATTTTCTTTAAATTTAGCATACTACGCTCCATTCCTCTTTGGCATGTGACTATTTTGTTTTTTATATTGTTACTAAACGTCCATGTTTGACATCCGTATAATAAGCAAGGCAGAAGGCAAGAATTTAGAACTTTAGTTTTGAGATTAGTAGGCAGGTTACTCTTGAATATTTCTCTTAGACTCCAATATTTGTTCCATGTCAGTTGTACTCTACGGTTTACTTCTAGGTCATTGTGATTTCCGTTGAACCCTATTTGTTTGCCAAGGTATGTGTATACTTCTGTGTACTTCAGAGGTTCAAGGAGTTCCCTAATATCATCGGACAATTTGAAGCGGTGAACATTCCGCAAATGTGAAGCCTTGATCATGAAGGGCCCAGCGAAGTCCGTACCAACTCCAGAAAATGGCCTGATCTTCTTCACTCTGTCTGGGGGCAGATCTCCCATCTGAGGCTGCATCGTAGAAGCCTTAAGCCGATAACAGGGTAAACACCGGAACAGGACGCTCCGAACCGTACGACGCCCCGACAGAATCCAAAATTCCCTCTGGAGGGATGCCAACAGCGCATTGCAACCGGAATGCGAATTTGCGATGTGGCGATCCATCACCAACAGGTCAACTAACTGGCTCTTCTTGGGAAGTAAAAGAGGATGGCGCGCCGAATAAGGTAAATTGGAGTTACTTAATCTACCTCCCACTCGAATCAACCCCTGGCCGTCTACAAAGGGGCTAAGACGAGCGATAGCTCCACGAAGCTTAGGGCGCTCAGTCCTTAGCGCCTTCAATTCTGAATGAAAGCTGGTGGCTTGCACAACTTCAATTAATTTCAGCAGCGCCTTCTTCCGCTCGATGGGACACACAACAGGTGTCATATTGCGTTGAGACACCGACAAACGACAATTCCGAATAAACCTCAAAATCCAGGCGGTAACCTTAACCAGCTTGTCCAAGGAGCTATAACGGTTGATGAGCAGATCCAAATCCAACCCCTGAATCACTCCTCGATCCTCGAACTGCGCCGGTGCAGCCACGAGACCTGCAGGAACTCCTATGCGAGAGGGAGGCCACTGAGAAGCCTTCATGGTGAGCCACTGGGGACCCCACCATAACTGATGATCAACTATTTCCGATGCTAAGCATCCCCGAGAAGCGCAGTCCGCCGGATTGAGCTCACCAGGCACGTGTCTCCATGTTAGAGGGACCTCAGAACCTTGAATCTGGGAGACACGGTTGGCCACGAAAACTTCAAGTGTATGAACCGAAGCCTTCAACCAGCACAACACTATCTGGCTGTCTGTCCAAGCATAGACAGTGTTTTCTAAATCAATAACCGACCGTAAACTAGTAGCTGTATGGTTTAACAACCTAGTCAACAGAGCGGCACCAGACAACTCGAGCTTCGGAATCGTCATGCGTGTCCGAAGCGGAGCGACCTTACTCTTCGCTAACACCAACCGTATATCAACCCTTCCAGTTGAAGAAACCGTTCGCAAGTATACCGCAGCTGCGAATCCACGTTCCGAGGCATCCGAAAACCCGTGGAGAGACGCCTTGTATTTGCCCGCAGGAACCAGCTTCCGAGGTATTGACACGTGGTTAATATCAGGAAGAGACGAGCAAAAGTTCAACCAATCCTTCAATAGGTCACCAGCAATCCCCTCGTCCCATGACAGGTTAGCAGACCACAGTCGCTGCATGAAGCACTTTAAGAGAAAAGTGACAGGAGCGATCCAACCGTTTGGATCGAAGGTTCGAGCAATTGTGGAAAGCACCGTTCGCTTAGACCATACCTTTGGAGTGTCCAACTCCACCCGATAGGTAAATTCGTCTTGAATCGGACGATATTGAATCCCTAGGACCGACAGCATGTTAGGGTTATCGACATTCTCGAAAAGATGGGGATCCTGTTGAAACTCCGTTGGCAAACCAGTCAACAACTCAGGACAGTTAGACAGCCATTTTCTCAACTCGTACCCGCCCCTGCTCAAAAGGCGGATCAGTTCATCCTTGCGTGATAAGGCCTCTTCGACACTGTCGGCGCCCGTACATACGTCATCGACATATAGGTCCCGTTCCAAAATGTCCGCAGCACGAGGGTAGTGCAACCGTTCCCTCACTGCCAGCTCCCGCAAAGAACGAACCGCTAAATATGGACTCGACCGCAACCCGTAAGTGTTCGTGTTCAGTTCATAAATTTTTATGGGCTCATCTGAGCTTTCACGCCAGAGAATGAGTTGATACCGCCTATCCTCCGGATGAATCACCGTTTGCCTGAACATCATACGGATGTCTGCCACGAAAACGATTTGGTGCCTGCGGAAGCTCGTCAGTATGTCTGAAATGTCCCGGTTCAGCTTTGGACCCGAATGGAGACACTGATTTAACGAGACGCCGGAGGAGGTCGTGACCGAACCGTCAAACACGACCCTAATTTTACCGTTAGGAGTTTTCAAAACCGCATGATGAGGCAGGAAACAGTGCTCCGTAGCACTCCAATCTACCTTGGAAACCGACATGTGACCTAAGGATTCATACTCCCGCATAAACTCTACATATTTCTGCCGGAACACCGCGTCGCGCCTCATGCGTCTCTCCATTGACAAAAGTCTAGTCTCTGCTGCCTTCCTCGAACTGCCTAGCAGTGGGCGATTCGCCCGAAAAGGAAGTCTTAACAAGAACCGGCCCGAATAGAGACGACCCGTATTATTCTGGTAAAACAGCTCACATTCCTCCTCATCCGGGTTAACTCGATAAGCTGTAGGAGGTTCTTCTAGTTCCCAAAACCGTTGGACTACTTCCGAAAGTGTAGACCCGACCAGAAAATTGTCCGATTTCCTCGCAGCGACCGGCCGGAACGCAGGACCCAACAATACATGCCCTAATTTTGTGTCCATTGCAACCAAACCCTCCGCATGAAGAACGCGCTTCCCAGTCAGGAGCAGCTTCCCTAGTACATCCGCCCCAAGTAGTACGTCTACTGGCCCCGGTGTGTCAAACTTGGGGTCCGCTAGCCGTAAGTCTGAAGTCAATGACCGTATGCAACTGTTTACCTTCACCGGAGGGTGACGACCTATCACCTCAGGCATCACCAAAGCTGAGACTCTAAACTGTAAGCGAGGGCTAGGATTCGATGAGAAAATAAATGAAGTGTGACCGATCACGTCCGAAACTCTAACATTGCCCACTCCACGAATAGAATAAGAAGACTTGTAAATAGGATTGCCCAACCGTACTGCAAGGTTGCTCGACATAATACTGCCCTGTGCGCCGGAATCCAACAGAGCTCGAGCAAACACAGTGTTGCCATCCGAATCCAACACCCGAACAGAAGCGGTAGGAAGTAAAACAGCTTCTGGGGCTGGGGCAACACTGCAGTGAGCGGCAATTTCCTAGCGGGGGCCCGGGTCCCCGCTATCCCAGTCGGCACGCGACGGAAGGTCGTAGTGTGCCAGCGGATCCCACGCTCCCACATAAGGCTCTCGTTTCCCGTCCCGCCTCATATACCTCCGCGTACGATGGCCAAACGGGCCAAACACTGGAGGGAGTCGCTCCAGCGTCGGCCGCTCCCTCAACGGAGGGGAAAACCGTACTTCTGAGGGAGGGGGAGACGAGTGAGCAGGGCTACTCGATCCAGCAGGCGAACACGGCCCCGCACGGGGGGACAACGTGGCCACCCCGGCGTAGCTAGTGGGCATCCGCTGGCACCCGCCCGCAGTACCTAACCCGGCGCCTCCCTGCGAAGCCTCTTTCCGAGGGTCCACGCCGCCGAATTGGCGAGGGCTACGACCGGTGCGCTCACCGGTCGGCGAGACTGGATGACTGCGTCCGGATGACCTCGGAGTGGCGGCAGACCCCAGACACAGGAGGGCATGGTGCCGACCGTCGCAATTAGGGCACAATTGTGGCTGTGGACAGACGCTCGCCGTGTGCGGCCCAAAACAAAAAAAGCACCATCGCCGCTGGGCAACGATGTTGCGTCTACCCCTGATGCGCGTCGACCGGAACCTCGGACAGGCGGCTACGTCGTGCCCGCTCTCATGACAGAAGGCACACCGTGGGCCTCCCACCGCTTTCATGAGCGCAGTCAGTCGTTGAGACGGCCCCCTCTTATCCCCTCTCCCTCCCCTCTGAGCAACCGAAACGGCGTGGCCGGAAGCCGGCACACGCGACCCAGAGGAGGAGGGCGATGGCATAATCTCGTGTCGGCGACTTTCGGCTTCTAAAAACGCCAGCAGACTGGCCAGGGTAGGCAGTTCGTCCCTACCTGCGTTGTCCTGCTGCTCGAATCGAGTGAGCACCTCAACCGGCAGCCTACCTGCAACAATATAAAAGAGCAGATATGACCATTGGTCTACTGGTAGACCCAAATTGCCCAAGGCCTTAGTGGCCACCGTAACTGGATTCAGTACCTCGGCTCTGATATCGGAAGCCCGAGAAAGTTTGGGTATCGCAAACAGCCTGGCCAGCTGAGCGTCTACCAACCGTCGTTGATTTTGATATCGGTCGAACAGGATCTGGCGTGCGACCGCATAATTGTCGTTGGTGATAGGCAAGTGTGCCACCAATTCACCAGGTTCACCTCGCAGAGCACCCCGAAGCTGAGCCATCTTATAAGAGGCAGTCAAGTCCGACCGACCATGGACCAGGCTGTCAAACAAATTTATAAAGCCGACCCACTCGTTCAGATCACCGTAGAAGATCGGCAGGTCGATGGAGGGGAGGCGTGATATGACGCCTGACGAAGTTCCCGAACCTCCATTACCACCGGATGACGACTGCTTCTTAACATCGGCCACCCGTTGCAGAATGGCATCAGCGTACTCCTGACACTGGTCCCCGTCAAGACCGATGGCATGGATCACCTCCTTCTCCACTTCGGACCCCAAAGCAACGAGGTCAGACAACCGATCGTACACTACCTCCAACCGTTCGTGCACCTGAGACGCCCTATCGAGCAATGCCGCATCCCTATCTGTTCTGTCAACCAAAGCATGAGCTGATGCGAACCATCGGAGCTCACTAGTCACCTTCTCGCGAATGTAGGACACCGACATGTTACTTGCAGTTTACAACCAGACCAAAAAAAAAATCAAAAAAAAATTCAAAAAAAAATTCAAAAAAAAATCAAAAAAAAATTAAAATTCAAATAACAAAAAAAAATTACAAAGGAATTATTTAAAGGAGTGTATGAGTGAGCCCACCAAAATATTCCTACTCCTAAGTATTTAGGTAACCTAGACCTCACCACTGTACCAAGGACACCCCAACAAATAAGAACAAACTTAAAATTAAAAGTTATAAGATAGAAAATTGCTGATACCAGATTTTGAGTTGCAAACTAAACTCAAGCACACCTGGCCTCTAGACTATAACTAGAAGCTAGTCACCAAGCAGGACCCAATCAACAATTTACTATCACAAAGTATTCACACCGTTTAACGGGTAAGTCAAATAACAAATTAAAATTAAAAATTAATTATATGATAGCAAATTGCTGATAAAAATTTGTGAATTAATTTTCAAACACTGATGACCTCAGGACTATACCAAAGCCAGTCACCAAGCAGGGCCCACAGTCAGCAATCCACTACCACAAATTCAAACAAGTAATTTAAATTTAGAACAAATTAAAACAAATAACAAAAAATATATATAATAGCAAATTGCTGGTATAAGTTGGTATAAGTTAGACGTAAAAATTTTTACAATTCGTGGTAATTACTATAGATTTCACAATTCTAACCACGCTCTGCTACCAGAAATTGTTCGATTCGAACCCAGCGACCTCGTGGCAGCCTAGGGCTACGGAAACCAGCACGAGGTGCGCGTCGAACATGTGCCGCGATTCGCGGCGCCGTATGTACTATTTTAACAAAATATCATGCAATCACTCACCGGAACCGATGCCTTCGTCTTCTCACGCCGTATCACTTAGGGAGAAGGGTATAGGGCAGGAATGGATAAGGATTAGCGATGATACAATACTTTAGCGTAGACCGTCAATATACAGGTACCGTCCCGTTCGAGAAGAAAGACAAAGTGACAGATGTCAAATCGCGACGGCACCGTCAAATCGCGACCCGTGTTGCCGTGGTAAGAATTAAAAAACTAACGGATTGGTTTCGAACACTAGGTATATATGCATTTTGGCAATATTTACATGATTTAAGCCAATAAAAATACCACCTGCCAGCACCCCTTGAAACAGAAACATAGCTATGTCGCAATTATCTGCGATTGAGGTTGCTCAAAGAAACTTGGAAGAGTGCTTCACGAAAAGAATGGCCGATCTTGAGGCACAGCTTCATGTTGGAGGGCCTGCGAAGGATACAGTCTCCAAGGTTGCGGAGGAATTCCGAACATTCCGGGAACTTATATTCTCTATGTTGAAACTTCTTCGACAGCAGATTGGTGAGTGCACTCGACTGGTTGATGCGATCGAGACCAGACATCGTCGAAAAAACCTCATCTTTCTGGGAGTTCCTGAAGTTCAAAACGAAGACTGCACCGCTGCCATCTTGGATATTTTGCATAAAAAAATGCTTCTGAATACCTCTGCTGCTGACTTCAATGTGTGTCATCGTATAGGAGCTTCTAATAAGGATCATCACCGCCCAATCCTGGTCAGATTGAAATGCTTAGATACACGAATGTCGATTTGGAGGACGAAGTCCAAACTTAAAGGTTCTCCTGTGACCATCAAGGAATTCCTTACAAAATCTCGACAGGCGGTGTTCGGCAAGAGCCGTCAGTATTTTGGTGTGCGTCAATGCTGGACGCAAGACGGGGTCATTATTATCAAGGCTGCGGATGGAAATCGTCACAGATTGACCACTATGGATGAGTTTAGCGACCTCGCAGTTAAATATCCTATTGTGGATGGTAAGCCAACATCAGCTAAGGGCAGCGTCTGTAAGGCGGCACCGGCTATCACTGTGAACTCGAAATTGCGGAAGACCTAGTGGCCTGTGTTTGTGTTTTTGTTTTTTTTTTTCACTTTAATTACTTAAGATTATTCGACTTTCACTAATATATTTAGTCTTATGACTTCACAACGTATGTATATGTTAGCTTGAGGGTAGATATTATCTTGTTGAACACCAAGTAAAACGATGTCACTTTTTGATTCCTGATTTAATCAACAATATGTTATCGTAACAATTCACTTTAACACTTGTCCAACTTTAACCAGTACGTACAACAGTCACTGAATCACACAACGTAACAAGGATATAGTAAGTGCACCAGGCAAACGCAGTCCAACGAATGTTCATTTCAAGGCACGTTCCGCCTTTTTATACTAGCCGGCGCAGCTGGCTTATGAGTCACTTCTGTTGCAGCTGTTGTTTACGAGTGGAACGACACGGCCGGCGCACCTGGCTTGTGTGAGTCACTCCTATTGCACGTGCTATATAACATAAATATCGTTAACGCCGTCACGGCCATACTGACGTGCGCTCGTCCTCGTGCGCGCATTCTTATGGTATGTCTGTGAACAACAAACGTGTTCGTTCATCCTGACATTAACGGATGCAACTTAAAACGTGGTCTATGATATTAACAATCTAGTACGGTTCGGTTCGCATAATTCTTCAGAAAATCCTATACTGGCTATAAATAACCTTCAGACTGCTTACATACCTGGGCCAGTTCATTTAAAACTCTTCAGGTATGTAAGTATGTCCCTTTTAACTTAGACCGGAATTGTTATCCCTTCAGTTTTTCGAACTGGACCGGATAATGCTAGACCGAATCGCAATCCCTGTAGCTAATTGTTGTGGCTAATCTGGATGAAAATCCCTATAGCCAAGCCATTGGACCGGACAGACCCTTCAATGACTTCACACTCTTTTTTTTTTCCTCTTTTTTCTTTGCTAGTCCGGATTAACATCTCTCTAGCCACATACAATTCTCTTTTTTTTTTTTTTTTTTTTAATCTGCGTGTACGGTAGCGTTTGTTAAAACATTTCTTAAACCAGAACATTTATACGGAATTTCTTCAGAAATAGTGCGAGACCGACCATCGTTTTCTACATTTCCAACACCTGCACCTGAGGGGCCTGAGCTTACAGACATTGTATCACTACCCACACACTATGTTTGCTGTATCGCTATTTGCGGACAAAAATGTCGCTTCTATTGTCAGTGATAGAGTCGTCATAATTAAGATCAGTTTCATGAACAAGATTAATTAACCCATCTGTGTACGCCGTCACGTCATCGTCACTATAATTTTCAGAAATTTCTAGTAGGCCTGACGGGCCTCGAGGTATTTCACGTAAGTTTTCATGGGGAAATTTGTACACTCTATTAGAACTATTTACATGTCTCAATTTATACCTATCGTTTTCCAAAACTGCAGTAATGTTGAAGGGACCTTTACATTTTCGGTCAACTTACGAAAAAAAAAATCCCCAGCGGAAAAGAGTTTGACTTTAGCTTTGCCTCGACTAAACCAAGCTTCTTTATGTTTTCGCCGGTCTTCGACCGTGCTAAATCAAGATCTAATCTAGAGGAATTATCACTCTGTTGAAACTTTAAGATATTTCAAGTGAACTACCCTGAACGGCAAACGTCTATTCTATTGGAGTAAACCCTGTTACTCGACAACGTGCACTATTAAGGGCGAGTTGAATATCCCCTAAGTGCTCTTGCCATCATCATTGGTCTAAGTTACTTTCAGATCAAAGAGTGACTTGTTCATGAAACCGCTTACCATTGAATAAAGTTTTATAAGACTACATTCTGACCCTGAATGGAACATAAAGGGGAAGCCAAAACCACTTATCTGTAACACACTAAAGCTCTGGAACACACGTTGACGTCTCTGGTTGCACCTGCCACAGCACCTGGAGCAGTGTCGTTTTTCTTCTTGTAGCGCATGGAACACCCAGAAGCTACATGACTCGCATCACCGCACACGTAACAGCTGACTTGCAGGCGAGAGCCGGGCGCCCACGGATGAGGAGGTTGTTCAGGTTTTGCTAGAATATCGAAAAAAGTTTGAGAGCAGTATCTGTCGCAACACCCTTCGGCACGATGCCCAGGTTTTCCGCAGAAATGGCGGCTTCCACGGAAAAAAACTTCGAGAGCGTTTTGGTTCTTTATCAGGATCTTCGTTTTTTCTTTTGAGGGTAAAGCCACGTAATGTGTGAAATAGACGATTTTTTGTGGTAATAACGACAGAGTTCAATTCCCGACGGATTCTTTCATCACACTGCGACAGTATTGATATAACAAATCCGGTGGCTATTTGTTCTGGCACATTAGCGTCGGGAATCTTCTTTATAAGTTGCCATAGCCGGATACCGGCTTCAGCTGGTCCCTTTTTGCTTTCCATTTCAAATTTAATAACCAGGTCGAAGTGGTCTTGCATCATTAGATAATTTTGTCAGCATCTCTTTAATAGTAGGCCAGGATATCTTACCAGGCTGTATTTTTGCGAGGCAAGTAGCAGCTCGAGCCTTAAGCGAATGTGTGAGAGTCAAAGTTAAATCGACACCATCCAATACTTCAACTACTTTAAACGGCCCTTTAAACTTCGTATCTAATTTCGTTTGATTATGCTCTTCGTATTAATGTGTGGACGAGCTCACAGCCCACCTTGTGTTAAGTGGTTACCATAGACATCCACAGCGTAAACGCACCAAACACCTTGAGATAGAAGTTCTAAGGTCTCAGTATAGTTACAACCGCTGCCCCACCCTTCAAACCGAAATACACCACTGCTTCACGGCAGAAATAGGCAGGGTGATGGTACCCGTGCGGTCGATGGCACTATACGGAGCACCCGTCTGGTGCCACGTCCTTACCCACGAGAACGTCGCCGCGCTGCGACGCCGGCAGCGCGCGATCGCAGTCAGAGTTATTCAATGATACCTCACAGTCTCCTACGAGGCGGCGCGCCCTAGCGCAAGTGCAGCCGGAGCGCGGGGGCTCCAATATCGGCAGTTCGTGCTGGAGGCGTGGTCTCGTCGTTTGGCGGACCCGTCGGCCGGCCTCCGTACCGTCGAGGCGATCTGCCCGGTTCTCGCGGACTGGGTGCGCCGCGACCGCGGAAGTCTCACCTCCGGCTACCTGTGCAGACTCACAAGACATTTTACCACCATGCAAACTTCTTACCGCAACAAATCTTACCAGCCACCACGCAAACTACAATTTTACGGGTTCCACCTCTCTTACAAGATGTTACTCCCACACTGAGGAAGCCAACCGCGAACACATGTCAAGCACGCACAAGCACGCACTTCACCGAAAAAACCTGCATCCGCCAGCGGAACCCGAACACCGCCGCATCGCCAGACACGAACGCACCGGACGTCTTATCTTACAGGTCACGACGACTTCAGATGTGTCAATTTTTCTTCCCCACGGAAACTTGCTTGCTTTCTTGTTTGCTTGCTTGCTGGAGCCCGAAGTCATCGAGCGTGTAGTGTTATTGGTATTGAATCGAGTAGATTCTAAAATTTCAGCGACAATTCACAGTCTCATGTCCTGGTTTACTGTACTAGTGCCATGTAACTCTAGCAGTAGTCATTGGCTTAAAAACGATTCGTGTCGGAACTACCCACTCGTCATGACAGATCCATTATTGCGATCGAAGTTTCACTTGAGATTTGCACTTGCCTTAATTTCTTGCAATAGCTTGTTACGTGTTGTATTTCCGTTAGTAAATGCCATGTGATGAAGTCGACAGTCAAACTGGGCAACATGAGCCAGAACGTAAGATGTGACGATTTCTTCGTGGCTCAGATCTTCCATCGAGGTAACAGAGACGTTATTACACGACTTACGTATGCTGCATTCACGCTCTTGTGGCGTACCACTACTAGTATTCTGATCTGCATCATGTTTTTTTTGCTGTACTTCGAACATGTTCAAACACGTCATGCCAGTGAGAGTAGAGTCCTGATCCCACTTCTGATGTTAGCTTGAGGGTAGATATTATCTTGTTGAACACCAAGTAAAACGATGTCACTTTTTGATTCCTGATTTAATCAACAATATGTTATCGTAACAATTCACTTTAACACTTGTCCAACTTTAACCAGTACGTACAACAGTCACTGAATCACACAACGTAACAAGGATATAGTAAGTGCACCAGGCAAACGCAGTCCAACGAATGTTCATTTCAAGGCACGTTCCGCCTTTTTATACTAGCCGGCGCAGCTGGCTTATGAGTCACTTCTGTTGCAGCTGTTGTTTACGAGTGGAACGACACGGCCGGCGCACCTGGCTTGTGTGAGTCACTCCTATTGCACGTGCTATATAACATAAATATCGTTAACGCCGTCATATATCATTATTTTCATTTCACAATTTATGATTTGATGATTTAAATGTTTACCATTGGATTTATTATTTTTCACTTTTACTTTTATTCACGTATTGTTGATGTTGATATGTTTCGTGGGTAGATTAGTGGCATCACGGAGTATAATATTGTCATTGGCAAATGTTAATGTGTTTGTGGGTAGTCTTGTTAAAATAATTAATTCTGTAAATTTGACACTTGACAGACTGTTTTAATTGACTGCGTTCACAGATAAAATTTGCCTTGTTTTTTTGAAGTTTTAATCAGAATATTGTTGTGGAGATTTGTTCTTTATTATTCTAATTAATTGTTTTTTTTTATTGTAAATTATGGCCTTTATTATGTTTTTCGTTATTAATATTCTTTATTTTCTGTTTCTGTTTTATAAGGTATTGTAATTTTTTTTTTGTTTTGTTTCATCATCCTGTGTATATCAGCTGGCGGGTGGTGCAGAGACATTGCGCGTGCATTACTTTTAAACTTAATCCTTATTTTTATTTTATGGTAGTATAGTTATATTTATTTTAGTTTATTTTATATATTTATTTATTTATTTTATTATAATAGTATATGACGGAGTAGGGACGTCCGTATTGTTTGTAAAAAGTGTGACGTCAGCACCGCTGACGTCGCGGTCATCACTTTCTTGACGAATGACTCATGTTTGGGTTTCCGAAACAAAACTTCACGAGAACTTCACGAAAACTTCGTATATTGCACGAGAAGCATAACAACGTTACAGAGATATCCGTACAGTACAACGGCTCGGACACGAATCAATCAGTGCTAGACAGCACGGCCGTATTTATGGGGCTTCGTACCCGTGAGCGTGTTGACACGTTTTAAACACGTGAGCGTGTTTACACGTTTTTCAAACACGTGAGCGGGTTTACACGTTTTTCAAACACGTTTTAAAGTATTGAAATTACAATAAAAGGAACTGTTTAACATCAATTTCTTATCACAGAGTAATTAGTTGATGATCAGTAGGTAAATAGTCATATTTGCGCCGACACGGCCATACTGACAGGCGGTGCGCGCTCTGCACCAGCCGCCCATGTATGGTGTATCACCAGAGAGTTCTTGGAGTCCATCTGAAACAATGGAATGTCTGTTTCTGAGATTGGTATCTGTGTACCTTTTTATGTTACTTTGAAAGTAACTTATTTTGTGTAGTTTTATATTGTGACGTACACTGTGGTACTATGTAGTGGACGTACACTGTGGTACTTATGTAGTGGACGTACACTGTGGTACTTATGTAGTGGACGTACACTGTGGTACTTATGTAGTGGACGCACACTGTGGTACTTATGTAGTGGACGCACACTGTGGTACTTATGTAGTGGACGTACACTGTGGTACTTATATAGTGGACGTACACTGTGGTACTTATGTAGTGGACGTACACTGTGGTACTTATGTAGTGGACGTACACTGTGGTACTTATGTAGTGGGCGTACACTGTGGTACTTATGTAGTGGACGTACACTGTGGTACTTATGTAGTGGACGTACACTGTGGTACTTATGCAGTGGGCGTACACTGTGGTACTTATGTAGTGGGCGTACACTGTGGTACTTATGTAGTGGACGTACACTGTGGTACTTATGTAGTGGACGTACACTGTGGTACTTATGTAGTGGACGCACACTGTGGTACTTATGTAGTGGACGCACACTGTGGTACTTATGTAGTGGACGTACACTGTGGTACTTATATAGTGGACGTACACTGTGGTACTTATGTAGTGGACGTACACTGTGGTACTTATCCGAACAAAAACAGTTTCACTGTAAAAAATTGCGCCAAGTCCACGTTTATAAAACTCATCTCAATAACATTTGCACTTTACAAAAAAAAGAAGACTTCAATAGCTTTCATTCTCTACAAAAATATGTGAAATACAAAAAAATACCAAGAAACCGTCATAAAGATGAAAAAATAAAAAATAAATTGTTGAAAATTTAAAAATAAAAAAATAAAAATTTTATCGTACTTGGCGCGCGTCATTGAGTACCCCAAATTTTTCAGGATAAATGAACATCCTTTCAATGTTTAGAAATTTATAAGTAGGTCAACCTATGAAATGCATAAATGTAATTAATGAATTATTATTTCATAATAAGTTTTACAAAAGTTAAGTAAAATCGACATCTCATACGTATGTTATTTGAATTTTTTTCATTTCCCACTCATCTTTTATGATTTGAACTAAACACCCTCTCGTGTTCGCTTATACAAATACAAACTACTTACGAGTCGATACGTATGTATACGTTGGCTTCAAAACATTTGAAAAAATTCTCAAAGATGTTTTTCAAAGGGTAGAAAAGAATAATAAAGTTTCAGCTGAATCTAAAGGGGTCGAACGCAAAAGTGGTCGATTTGGCATATAATAGCCCATAGGTATATAGTGAGAGCTGTTGAAAATTACCGTAGTTCTGTCTCAATTTCTCATAAAACGCTAACAAGAGCGAAAAAGACAACCTGGGTAACTTTTTCAACTTTCACTGTATATTAAAGCAAAACGGTTTTTTTCTCGGGTTGAAATTCTTCCGAAAAATTTTGGGGTACTCAATGACGCGCGCCAAGTACGATAAAATTTTAATTTTTTTATTTTTAAATTTTCAACAATTTTTTATTTATTTTTTCATCTTTATGACGGTTTCTTGGTATTTTTTTGTATTTCACATATTTTTGTAGAGAATGAAAGCTATTGAAGTCTTCTTTTTTTTGTAAAGTGCAAATGTTATTGAGATGAGTTTTATAAACGTGGACTTGGCGCAATTTTTTACAGTGAAACTGTTTTTGTTCGGATTTCATATCTTTTTGTTAAGTATTATTTTTTGCTCATTTATTACTTAATAAAAATAAATTATAAATAGTCACTCAGCTTAAAAGCTAATGAAACGCTCAATTAATTAGTGTTTTAATGTTAGGTGCCCGTCTGGCATGAGACTCTCGGGTTGTCAGTTCCGGTATCGACCGGGGACGCGTGTATTCCGCTTCAAAGTCTGGCGCGCACTAATTGGGGGTGCGAATGATGCAACAGATGCGCGGGCGCGGGTAGCGCGGGGTGGGTCGTCGCGGCACGGACCTGAGTCACATTCTCTTTGGCTGCTGTTGCCCCGCGAAACGGAACGCTGCGTTACATACTCCCCCTCCAAGTTGGGAACGCGTCCCGAGTCCAACTTGGGACTGTTAGTCTGAAGACGCGGCCTTCCTCTCTGCCTCTTTGGCATAATTGGATCCGTACTTGAATTTGACGGAGAGTGGGTTAAATCCGCGGTGTGATACTTGCCGATGACATTGTTTGACAAGTCTGCTATGAAGTACGTTGTAGGACTAACTATCTTTACTACGCGATACGGGCCATCCCGTCGTGGCATGAACTTACGTATTACACCCCTAGACGCATAAGCAAGCCATAACGAAGGAAATACTCTTCCAGTAGGACTCGGGAGCAAGCCACGGCGGTGGCATCAACAAGTGCGTAGAGTTCTACCCATCTTGTAGCTACATCCTCTACCAGGAGTACCCATCGCTCCCCCTGCTCTCCTTCTGGCAGTGGCCCGAACAAATCGATTGCGAGAACCTCTCCTCGCTGTTGAAGCACAGGAGTGAGCCTATACGGCGGTACCGATATAGGCGGATGATCACCGGTATCAATGTGGTGCTCGGCGTAAAGAGTTGGGGCTCCCCCACCCTAAAGATGTCTCCATTCTGCTGCAATAAATGTGATAGCTGCTGCCGTTCATCGGAGCCAAGCATAGAACCCTTATCATCACGCAGGAAGTCAGCAGTAGAAGCAAACATGCATGGCTTAGGGCACTCATATTCAATTGGATAGGTAACCCGTTTTCCCGAAAAATGCCAAGTGGATGAAGCAAAGTCAAGCACAATACCTGCCGCCACCAAAAAATCCATGCCAAGCAAAGTTTCATTATTTTGAGCATCTGGAAAAACAGTAAATTCAAGGGTTACTGACCTTTCGGGACTTATCCTTACTTCTAGAGTAGTGAGCAAAACTCGGCGGGTGCGCGCGGAACCGTCTGCAAGCCTCACCCGACGCCTGGTTTCCTCACACGGATGGTTATGCTTTAACAGCAATTCATAAAGCAACGCACCGGCAACGCTACTCTTAGCTCCCGTATCCAACAAAGCATTACCTCGTATACCTAAAATTTGAACACTTAAAATTGGTCTTAACCTAACCTGGTGCTCAGTAGAGTTACTCTGGGCAACACTTTTCACATTAGAATTAATCGTCGAAAAATGTCCGACGTTTTCCATGGTCACCCTATTTTCGTTCATCATGGTCACCCACCCTATCGCGGCCACTTGGTACCTCGGAATAACTATGTTTTGGTTCGGTACCACTCGAGTAACGCATCAGGGGCCTATTCCTAGAACTAATATTATTGTTTATATTATGAATTTTATATTTATAATATTAAATTATTATGAATTTCTAGAATAATTTTGAAGTTTTTTTTTTTTTTTTTATGATTGAAGGTTTACTGGTGGCCCGAAGGCCTTTCCAGTTTCACCAGGACAGGTGGGCGAGCAAAGGCTCAGCCAAGAGGGGTGGGATTTGCTAACAACTGCCCGAGCGCCTCCGAAGGAGACCTAACAACTCAAGAGCAATTGTTTCGCGAATGAATCTACTACCGGATCGGAATCGCGACCCGCTGAGAAGATCCGGCGAGAAACTCAGCGGGCTGATGCATGGGTTAGGTTGCACGTCGACCTCTTTGTCGAGTTCGACGAGTACGGTTACCGGGGTCCCTAAGCCTGCCCCTAGTATTAGAGCTGAAGGCATCTAATGCAAAGGTTATTGGATCTGATGGATCCGTAAGGACGTGTCTAGGGCGTCGACGGTGACTGGCTCCTGCATGATCAGGATTCGGGGAGTAGTCAGCGGCGGCAACGATAAGGCGATTATCATGACGCATAGCCTTATCGAAGTATCGTTCCGACGCTGACTTCATGTATTTCCGAATTGATTCGAGGCCCAGGTCGTCGTGTAGGTCAACGTTCCTCACGAACCACGGAGCCCCGACAGCTAACCTGCAAAAGCGGGATTGTAGGGATTGGAGGGTGTCTATGTGTGTGCGGGCCGCGTGAGCGAACACCACACTCGCGTAAGTCATGACGGGCCTTATGCAAGTTTTGTAAAGTGTCACCTTGTTCCGAAGGGACATTTTACTCCGCTTACATATCATGGGGTAGAGTCTACCGAGAATAAACGCGGCACGGTCACGGACTGATTTTATATGCGGGCGGAATGTCATCGATGCATCCAGGGTAACGCCCAGGTACTTGACCTTCCTGGCCCAGGGTATGGGTTGTCTAAAGAGAGTAATCGGGGGTGTGAGATTCCTCCTCCTAATCCGGGAGGAAATCCGTGTGGAGCTTCCCCTCTGAAATAGCACCGCAGTACTTTTCGCTGGGTTGATGTCTATGCGCCATTTTCGGAACCACTGTCCTAGGGCTAGGGCTACGCTCTGAAGCTTCTTCGCGATTAGGGACTTATTTCTACTAGAATAGTAAACAGTCGTGTCGTCGGCGAATAAAGCTAAATGGGTCGGCGGCGACCGGGGAATATCGTTGACGAATAAGCTAAATAGGAGGGGTGAGAGGACAGAGCCTTGCGGGACTCCAGCTGTGAGAGGTCGTGGGGAGGAGCGGGTTCCCTCGACTCGATATCGAAAAGAGCGGTTCGACAAGAAGTCCCGTATGATGAGCACGAGACTATCCGGCACGCCCATGTTGAATAGTTTGAAAATCAAACCATTGTGCCAGACTTTGTCGAACGCTTTTGCGACGTCGAAGAAGAGAGCTCCCGTGTATAACGGTTTTGGTCGATTAAGCCCCACAAGAATGTGCTCCGTGAGGCGGTGCACCTGTTGAACGCATGAATGATTTGTACGGAATCCGAATTGTTCATCGATGAGAATGCCCTTGGATGAGACGAAATCTCTGAGGCGCTTGTAGAGCAGACGCTCATACAGCTTGCCTAGAGACATGAGGAGGCTAATCGGGCGGTAGCTCGTCGGATGATTTTTTGGTTTACCGGGTTTATGTATGCCGATAACGTCCGCTTCTTTCCACACCGCGGGAAAGATACAGTTCGCCATAGCGGCATTGAAAATAGATGCCAACATCACGATGAGTTGGACGGGTAGAAGTTTAATAACGCGGTTAGATATACCGTCGGAACCGGGAGCCTTGCGAGGACGTAGGTCTTTGATCAAGTCTTTAACTTCCATCGGGGTGACGGGTGGTAACGCATCCGAGGGTGGCAAGGAGGCTCTGCGTTCTACCTCACTGTCTACTAATTCTACATGAACAGGGTCCACGGATTGAGTGCTGGGCGTGCACTGGGTTTGCAATGTATCGGCCAGCAGCTCTGCTTTTTCGTCATCATCAAAGGCCGCGAGTCGGCCTGAGGGGCCTACGAGGGGGGGCATAGTTACTACCGTATCCGATTTGAGAGTACGAGCTAAGCGGTAGTAAGACCTTTGGGAGGGCGCGAGTCCTTCTAAGAAATCAGACCATCTGGCATCTCGGACTTCGGCGATGCGAGACTTTACGTCGCGTTGTAGGGCACGCATTCGAATACGATTTTCCGCGGTAGGATACCTGTCGTAGGCGCGTATCGAGGCGTTCTTAGCTCTAAGGAGTTCCCTAATATCGTCGGACAATTTGAAGCGGTGAAGGAAGTCCTCCGCTACAACTTGTTTCGATGACCTATCTAATGTCGAGGTGATGTGTGATGTTAAGATGTCTATGGCTTCAGCGGTATCCTGAGGAGACGGGGTAGAGTCCGGGTTGAACGGGAGCGATGGTGGATCAGATTCAGCCAGGCTGATGCCCAGCGTGTGCCAATCCACCACAGTCCTCGTGACGGGAACGGAATCGGGAGCGCGACCGAGCTTCATAACGACGGGACGGTGGTCTGAATCTAACTCTGAAACTACTTCGATCGAGTGTAAGCGCAGAGTTACGTTTTTTAATAACGCTATGTCGAGTATATCCGGGCGATGCGCGATATTTAGCGGGTAGCGAGTCGGGGTTAACGGAGCGACGATATCGAAGGCGAGATCATCGACTAACGCGTCAAGCCGCCTGCCATTCGGGGTTGTGGTGTGTGAGTTCCACCTGATGTGTTTACAATTTACGTCGCCCGCCAGAATAACAGAGCTCCCCATACCGAGCAGCGCCTCGATATCACTGCTTAGAACGATCTTATCCGGTGGAAGATAAACGGACGCGATAACGATCGGCGCGTGTCCCGTCAGTGAGATTCGGCACACTGATGCTTCGATATTAGCGAGCGCGGGAGGATCGAGCGGGACGCAATGCAGGGCTCTTCTATAGTAAATGACGGTACCACCACCACGGGCAGAGAGCCTGTCGTTCCTGACCATGTTATAGTTCGCGATTTTAGGGTCACGGCGCGCGGGCTTAAGTAGGGTCTCCTGCACTAAAAAGATATCAATTTGATGGTCACGCAAAAAGTCAGAAACCTGATCACGTTGATTTGCGAGACCGTAAGCGTTAAAAAATCCTATCGTCACGGATAGGGGCTTTATTCTACTTATATACGCCATTGATTACCGGCGGAGTGAGGGGAGGACGTACGTATTTAATGACGCGTATACGTCGGCGTATTCTTGCACAACGGCGATAAAGTGTTGTGCAGTGGATGCAGCGCGAATGGCGTCGCCCAAAGCGTTAACGCGCTGAAAGTTGATCGACTGAAAGAAGTCGATCGCTAAAGCGAGATTTTCGGACGCGGTCGGAGGGCAAGTCGCGGGAGAGGGACGAGTCGCGGGGGCGGGACGAATCGCGGAGGAGGGAGTTGTAGCCGTGTTCGTGTACGGCAGCGGTTTCGCCCAGGCCGAGACACTGGGCACCGCCGCCGGAACGAACGCTGGCTTAGCCTGCGACGCAGAGGGTGCCGAGGCTTTGATGTCTGGGCCGGAAGCTCGGAGGCGGTTTCGGCGGGCGACGCGGCGATTTATTTTCGGGGCTCGGGGGCATCCGCGGTAATTTGCGGGGTGACTCTGTGTTCGACACAGGACGCAGCTAGGCGGTTCCGTCGCGGTTTTTTGATCGCGAGTGCATAGGGCCGTGGCGTGATCGCCTAAACATTTGACGCATCGGGGGCGCGCGTGACAGTTACGGGAAGAGTGCCCATACAATTGACAGTTATTGCACTGGCTAGGAGTGCCTTTTTTATGGGGGGCGTCGACAGCGATACCAGAGAGCCTACAGACGGTCTGTGTGTTAAAGATTTTCTTACCCTCGGGGGTAGGCTGGAGAGCGACTAGAACCATATTATATGGCTCCCTACCGCGACCGGTGTGCATACGGTGCACAGAATTCACTGGTAGGCCTTGTTCTAACAGGTCGACTTTTACGAGCTCTACATCTAACTCTTTAGGGATTCCGCGTATTACAACGCGGAGTTCGCGCTCCTCCTGAAGCGTATAAGTGTGGAAGCTTATACGCTCCTTACGGAGGTAAGAGGTGAGGGCCCTATGGTCATCAGATGAATGCACCTTTATTTGGATGCCGTTCGCGAGGTTACGGGCATTCGTGAAATTGATATTTTTGGCCTTAAGGGCCAGGGAAACTCGATCCCAAGCTGCCTTCTCTTGAAGGATTACCGGAGGAGGGGACTGGGTTTTATTTTGTGCCACCGGACGCGGCGACGGACTGGCACGGGCTGGAGGCGCAACGGGAGTCTGGGAGCGGGGGCGCGACGCGTTCGCGGCTTTGCTAATTTTAGCGGCCGCGGGAGCTCGAGACTCCGCGGCACGCTTCTTACTCTTTTGTACCAGGGTAAATCCATCCGTCGTTGAGGCGGGGGCGAGGTCGACCTCCATCTCCGAGTCAGAGTCGGAGGACGAGGAGGCGGGCGCAGGTGACCTACGAGCAGGTGTTTTGGAGGGCGCGACGGAGGCCGCGGATGATCGCACAGCTGGAACGGTGGCCACGGCGAACGACGCAGCAGTTTTACTCGCCAGTATAGGCGACGCGGGAACGGCAGGCACGACGGAGGCTGCGGTGCTCGATGTAGAAGCTTTGCACGCAGGTACAGGCGACGCAGGAGCAGCGAGCACGGCGGAGTCTTCGAGAGAGCTCGCAGTGTGATTGGCCTTGAAAGCCAGAAACTCTGAGGCGAGCTGTGGATGACGAAGTCGGAGGAACTCCGCGAATACAGCGTCCATGATCGCTGAGTGCCCAGGTGGGGCGGCCCTGGGTCTTGACAACACTCGCCTTGCGGCGAGGCCCCAACTTCTCGGACCTGAGCGGTTCTATTGAACACAGGTGGCGATGCGGCGCGATTACTACAGGACAAAGAAAAAAACACAACAAAACCGAAATAAAAAAAAGAAACAAAACAATTAAACACTTCCAGGAAAGCAGTTTGTCGGCAGATGTACCACGAACACAGAAATAACGAAAGGAAACAAAACAAATAAAAACTTCCAGGAAAAACACTTGGTCGGCAGATGTACCACGAACACAGGCCGCGCGAACAATGGCCGGGCTAACAAAAGCCGGGCGAACAAAGGCCGGGCGATCGAGTGGTCGATGGGCACGTCCGCACGTGACGGGTGCCTCTATCGGAATCTAATTTTGAAGTCTAACCTTGTTATCAGTACCGAAAAAGCGCGGAGGAAGAATCGCCTTAAAATCGGTAGGATAATAATTATTTTCATTATCAACAAAACATTGTTTACGATTATTAATATAAATGGACGACTTTACGGTGTTTGAAGTGCAAGCTGTATGCAACGAGCTGTCGCGATGAATAGAGTTCACTGAACTTGACAGCTGTGTATTTACTTTACCAATAGGTAAATCGGATGTGACTGATCGGGTCCTTGCAGCGTCGACGGCGTAATAACTTGCGTTACACTTTGTACACTGAGACCGAGTAACACCTTTGGTACCACACCCGTAACACGAGGATACAGCTTGCGTATTTTCGTTGTCGAATTTAGTTTTTGACGCTAATTTTAAACACTCATCACGAATATGTCCGTACTTTTTGCAATAAACACAGAACAGTCTTTTAACAATCGACGTAGATGATACATTATCAGTGTTCGTGTAGCGAGGCGCGGGGACTCGAACGGTGCTCGGCGCAGCGCTGTCGTCGCGTGGCGGGCCGCCAGCGGCGCCCGAGTTGAATATTTTCCGCGGCGTCATCCGCGCGTATGTATGCTGCGAAGTCGAAGCACCGGTGGGAACTTCGCCTACGGTACTACCCGATGAACGTGGCGTCGCTCGCTGAGGATGATGAATAAATTCAGGCGGACTGGTCTCGTAGATGGAGTCCTCGATATGGCGCGTTTTCTTTAATAACGTGTCGTATGAAGTTATTTCGTCTCTTCTTAATCTTTTACGAACACGACGGTGTAGAAGGCCGTAAAGCATATCAATTTGAACTTTCTCACTAAGGTCACCAGGTGGGAGTCGAGCTAGTAGGGCTCGTGCTCTGGCAACGAAGATCTCCGTCTTCTCTCTTTGTCCTTGCGACATTTTGAAGAGCTCTAAGTAGACTCGATGGGGCGGTCTGCAATCACCGAAAGCGCTTCGTAACGATGATAAAGCGTCGTCCCAGGAAGTGATGCTAGCTTTAACGCCTTGCCACCACACGGCTGCATTTCCGGTTAGTAACATCGAGAGTCCTCGTAACGCGATGGCGTGTCCTACGTCAGCACAATCTTTGTATGATTCGACCGCGTCAAGGAAACCGTCGAGTGAGTCGCCGGGCGCTCCGCTGAACCGCGCCGTGCATGACGCGAAGTTCCCAGAATGGTGAGCGGGCGTCGAGGAAGGCGGCGATGTCGGCTCCGACGTCGGTGTTGCTGATGATTCGAGTTGAGTTTTATGCTCAAAAACTCGGTCGAGTAGGCGTTCGAATGCTGCCATTTGACTTTCTTGTAATGACGCCATGTTGTTTGCGGTAAATGTTGGCGTCGGTCCCGCGGTTGAACCAATTTCTTCTTCAACGTCTTGAAAATCGGATTGACGCCGTGACTGACGACGAGTACGTGTCGTAATTACGTAGATTCACTCCGAAATACTAGTTAAAGGGCCCGCGCTTGGGCTGCCAGTTTAATGTTAGGTGCCCGACTGGCATGAGACTCTCTGGTTGTCAGTTCCGGTATCGACCGGGGACGCGTGTATTCCGCTTCAAAGTCTGGCGCGCACTAATTGGGGGTACGAATGATGCAACAGATGCGCGGGCGCGGGTAGCGCGGGGTGGGTCGTCGCGGCACGGACCTGAGTCACATTCCCTTTGGCTGCTGTTGCCCCGCGAAACGGAACGCTGCGTTACAATGTAATAATAATCAACATCAACTTTTACAAATTTAAACCGAATTAAATTTTGTTTCAAATGTGAAGGGTAGATGACGCTGTTCTTAATTATTTCAGAATTTAAAATTAAAATCTGAAAGCCTTGAAACATCAATCCACATAAATGTAATTTAAAAACTACAGTAAGAGGCTTAAATAAAAAGCTGAACTTAACTCAGCCTTAACTAGAATTTTCTTCGGAATTCAATAGTAAAGTTCAAGTTATTTTGATGAAATCAAAACCGAAATATTCATAGCATCTTAAACAATCACCTACGAATAAATATTAGTTATTATATTATTTATTATTCGTAGACAATCACAACGGTTTTATAGTTTTGGGAAGGGATTTTTTGTAACGCCATCTCGTAAAGTATTTCGGTATTACATTACAAAACAAAATTGTTTCTCCAACAGTAACAACAGTACTTGCTTCGGCAGTACTTAAACTAAAATACTAACAGTAACAACATTAACGTTATTTAATGTATAAACCGTTCAATAAGAACTGCAAACTATCCCCTTGAAGCTACAGTTTATGTAGGAATAATGACTTTTTGGCGGGAACGTGAGGTGTGAAGTTGTGTGATTTGTTTTAATTTGTCTATTTAGTGTTTCTTCGGGTTTAAATGTGTAATAATAGTGGTTTATTAACTGTTTAATATCTGTGAAAGTGCACAAATGTGGGAAAATTAAACAAAGTCGCTGTACGTAGCTTCTCGGTTTCCTCCAAAAAGTCCACTGAGATCTTAGTAAATGACCACCACCATTTTACTAAGATTATATTTCATTCCATATCATCTCATCTCATTTCATTTCATCCCATTTGATTAATGTCTCAAATTAATCATCTTCATTTCATTTCACTCCATAATATCACATTTCATTTCACTCCATAATATCATTTTTCATAAAAATATGAATATAAATTAAAATAAGACATGACTTAAAGGTCTCAGTTACCAGGTCATAAAATCCATTACAAATAGGAATAATTCCAGCGCACCCTGGCGGCCGTAGATTACCATTCTCGAATATTTATAGTCTGTGGCATGTCACTTTTTACATCGAAAAAAGTCAGGATCGAAATTTTTGAGCGAGCCATAGTTTGTGGTGATAAAATTAATAATTTCAAGTAGATTAATTGTTGTAATTGATATAACTAGTTAATATGAGTAAAATAAAGTTGTGAGTGATTGATATAATATACAATTTAGGAACCAGAAGTACCGTAGAATTAAATAAAATTTCGCAACCTCAAACAACTGTTCTGCTCACAGTAAACACAGTCGGTAGTCTGGCGCTCCGTTTACAACGGGATTTTTGAACGGAACTTGGCGCCAGATTCTACCGAATCTGTGGATGTAGTGGACGTACACTGTGGTACTTATGTAGTGGACGTACACTGTGGTACTTATGCAGTGGGCGTACACTGTGGTACTTATGTAGTGGGCGTACACTGTGGTACTTATGTAGTGGGCGTACACTGTGGTACTCATGTGGTGGCGTACACTGTGGTACTCATGTGGTGGCGTACACTGTGGTACTCATGTGGTGGCGTACACTGTGGTACTCATGTGGTGGCGTAATTTTATTAATCAAAAATAAAAACTTATCCTTATGCCGATTGTTGATTTTGTTGTTCGACCATCCTGGTTTGTGAAGTAGATGGTAGAGGTTCATCGGCTGATGCTGGTGGGTAGTCTTCTTCCGCCGATACGGTTATCTGGTCTCCAGGTTGTTGCTCAGCGGAGGCGGCATGTGATCCCACTTGGGCGGTGCGCGCTCTGCACCAGCCTCGTTGATTCTCGTAGGTTTTCTTTGATTCCCATTGATCTGCAGGAATAAAAAGTTTCTCTGAGTAGCGCATCTGTTATACTTGCGTTACTTGTAACTATGTAAGTTTGAGACTATTAATGCGATTTTATTGTAGGGTTCTCGGAGGTTTTCGTAGATTTCTCGGAGGTTCTCGTAGATTTCTCGGAGGTTCTCGTAGATTTCTCGGAGGTTCTCATAATTTATTGAAGGTGGGATAAGAATGTGTAAGGTGTTGTTCGTTGTGTAAGGATATCATGGTCTTCAGATGAATTTTGTGGTGAAATTTTAGTAATCAAAAATAAAAACTTATCTTTTGTATTCATTAATCAGTTGATTGTTGATTCCGTCGCTCGACCATGCTGATTTGTGAAGCAGACGGTACAGGCTTATCGGCTGATGCTGGAGGGTAGTCATTATCCGCCGATACGGTTATCTGGTCACAAGGTTGTTGCTGAGCGGAGGCGGCGTGTGATCCCGCTTCTGATGACGGAGAAGGGACCGCCGTGATGTTTTTAAAAAGTGTGACGTCAGCATTACTGACGTCACGGTCATTAATTTGTTGACGAATGACTCATGTTTGGGTTTCCGAAACAAAACTTCACGAGAACTTCACGAAAACTTCGTATATTGCACGAGAAGCATAACAACGTTACAGAGATATCCGTACAGTACAACGGCTCGGACACGAATCAATCAGTGCTAGACAGCACGGCCGTATTTATGGGGCTTCGTACCCGTGAGCGTGTTGACACGTTTTAAACACGTGAGCGTGTTTACACGTTTTTCAAACACGTGAGCGGGTTTACACGTTTTTCAAACACGTTTTAAAGTATTGAAATTACAATAAAAGGAACTGTTTAACATCAATTTCTTATCACAGAGTAATTAGTTGATGATCAGTAGGTAAATAGTCATATTTGCGCCGACATATAGTTATAGTTATATTATTCTGTTATATTTAATTTGTATATGTAAGCTTGAGGGTAGATATTATCTTGTTGAACACCAAGTAAAACGATGTCACCTTTGGTTTCTGATTTAATCAACAATATGTTATCTTAACAATTCACTTTAACACTTGTCCAACTTTAACCAGTACGTACAACAGTCACTGAATCACACAACGTAACACGGATATAGTAAGTGCACCAGGCAAACGCAGTCCAACGAATGTTCATTTCAAGGCACGTTCCGCCTTTTTATACTAGCCGGCGCAGCTGGCTTATGAGTCACTTCTGTTGCAGCTGTTGTTTACGAGTGGAACGACACGGCCGGCGCACCTGGCTTGTGTGAGTCACTCCTATTGCACGTGCTATATAACATAAATATCGTTAACGCCGTCATATACAATGGAATGTATTGATGATTCGTTTCTTTCTGCTAATGATTCTATGCTGTCATCTGATAACGATAGTTATTGTTCACTTCCCGATTCCCTTGGAGACTGTATACGGCAGACGTTTGATAAATCATCTGACTGCCTTTTAAATGTATGTCACATTAATGCTCAAAGTATACCAAGTCACTACAATGACTTATTCATTACTTTCACTAACACTAACGTTCATGCTGTCTTGATTTCTGAGAGTTGGCTTAAGCCTCATTTACCTTCTGCTATCTACCCTCTCGATGGCTTTACTTTAATACGGAATGATCGTATCGATGCCCGAGGGGGCGGCGTTGCTATATATCTCCGCAGTAACATTTCTTATAAAACAATAGCTTGCTCGTCTGCTGATTCTTCTACACCTGTGGAATATCTCTTTCTTGAAATTTCTATGAAGGGAGCAAAAATTGTTCTCGGTGTCGTATACTGTCCCCCCAACGTCGACTACTTCTCCAGTCTCGAGCCGATTCTGGAATCTTTAGGGTCAGATTATTCACATCACATTTTCATGGGTGATTTCAACACCAACTTCATAGCTCCTTTGTCCTCTCGTTCCCGTAAACTTCAGGAAATCATTGGGTCTACTGGTCTTCATGTCTTGCCTCTACAGGCTACTCACCACAACATTAATGGCGATGATACTTGGCTAGACCTAATGCTGACCTCCACTCCTACCTCTGTACCCACTCACGGTCAATATCCTGCTCCTGGTTTTTCCCATCACGACCTCATCTTTTTATCCTATACGATTAAACCTCCTAAACCACAGCCCAGGGTTTTGTCCATGCGTAGTTTTGGTCGTATGAATAAGGAAAATCTATGCAAAGACGCTTCTAAAGTGGACTGGGACCAACTAATATCTTCACCCTCGGTAGATGAAAAGGTTCACATATTCAATGAGGTTGTCCTTGGGTTTTACAACACTCATGCGCCTATCAGAAAAATTAAACTGAAACGCCCACCAGCTCCTTGGATGACTGAAGGTATTCGGATGGCTATGAGGCGCCGGGATCGGGCTTTTCGAAAATTTAGGAGGAATCGGTGTAATGATAACTGGACTAAATTTAAAGTGTCGAGGAACCGGTGCAATCAGATGATACGTAACGCTAAACGACGCCACATTCTAGAAAACATAAATTCCGCTTCGCCTGCCGATATTTGGAAATTCCTTGGAACTCTGGGTATTGGCAGACAGCGTCACTCTGATTTTCAGGCGACGATAAGTTTGAATGACATCAACTTTCATTTCTCCTCTGCTACACCACTAAATAATCAAACGAAATGTCGCACCTTGAACTACCTGAATGGTTTGTCTCGACTTAATGTTGACTTCTTTGAATTTTCTTCGGTTGCTGTGGATGAGATCAAAAATATTATCCTGTCCATAAAATCGAACGCAGTGGGTTGTGACAATATAAGTCGCCGTATGATCGTCACAATCCTGGATCATCTTCTGCCAGCTATATGGCACATCACAAATTTTTCCCTATCATCAGGCTCTTTTCCTTCATTGTGGCGTAAGGCTTATGTTCTTCCTTTACCTAAAATTCCTAACCCTTCCCTTCCAAATCACTTCAGGCCCATATCTATTCTTCCCTTTCTATCCAAGGTGATCGAGGCCTGCGTACACAAACAATTGTCGCAGTTTATTTTCCGGAACAACCTATTGAGCCCTTACCAGTCTGGCTTCTGACCAGGTCACTCCACCGTTTCCGCTCTCCTTAAAGTGGTTGGCGACATTAGGACAGGTATGCAAGACACTAAAGTCACAGTACTGGTACTAATTGATTTTTCAAATGCGTTCAATGCCGTCAATCACGATATCCTCCTATCTATTTTGTCCTATATTATGATCTCTCCTACAGCACTGGAATGGTTTTCATCATATCTTCGGGGACGCCAGCAGTGTACTCGTATTGATGACACCTCTTCAAGTTGGTGTAGTGTCAACTCTGGCGTGCCCCAGGGCGGTATTTTGTCTCCATTATTATTTTCTATTTTTATAAATTTCTTAACACATAATCTTCAGTGTGCGTATCATCTGTATGCTGATGACTTGCAGCTTTATAGACAGACGACTGTGGAGTCTATTTCTCAGGCAATAAACCAGCTAAATAAGGATCTGGACTACATATGCAGTTGGTCAACTAAGTTTGGCTTAACTGTGAATCCAACGAAATGCCAAGCCATTATTGTGGGCAGTCCTCGTATGATCCAACGCTTAACTACTATGTCACTCCCACCTATATTCTATAATGGTACAGCAATTCCCCTAAGTTCCGTGGTTAAGAACCTAGGCCTTTACATAGACTCCACACTCGACTGGAAAGCTCAAGTATCTTACGTTGGACAAAGAACCTCTGGAATTCTTCGTGCTCTGTATCGCCTCAAGAATTTCTTACCATCAGCGACCAAGACTATGCTAGTACAAGGCTTGATCTTCTCTATAATTGATTATGGTGATGTGTGTTATTTTGACCTGAATGCAGACCTTCTTAATAAACTTGATCGTCTTCTTAATAACTGCATTCGATTTATTTTTAATCTTCGTAAATATGATCATATATCTTCCTATCGTGCTCAGCTCAAACTTCTACCGATTCGCCAGCGTCGTAATTTACGGACACTGACGACTCTTCATTCCTTACTTATGTCTCCCGAACCTCCTTCCTATCTAACTTCCTATTTTCAATATCTTCACTCCAGCCATGAGCGGGCCCTACGTTCTCTCAATAGCCTATTAATTCGTTGTCCCACACATAGTTCTAGTTATGTTCGTAACTCTTTCGTCGTGCAATCTGTTCTGCTATGGAATGCGCTTCCTCTCGAGATCAGGACTATTACTAACCGCTGCACGTTCAAGTTAAGGGTTCGGCGAATGCTGTTGGAAAAGTTAGCGGAATCGTCATGAACTTGATGAAGTTATTTGTTAAGGAAATTTATTAATATATTCCTTTTAATACTGTATAAACTATTATATGTATGTATGTGTGTATATATGTATGTATGTATATGTATATGTGATTTTGTATATATGTAGATATACTTTTTTTGTATGTATTCGTTACCTAATATAAATATCATTGCACCTACCACTATTTACTCTGCACTACCTTTGGTTGACTGGTAGAGAATGCCTTAGGCATTAAGTCCGCCAATGTAAATTTTACATGAAGTGTAATAAATAAATAAATAAATAAACTAAAGGTTTATGATCCGTGCGTACCTTAAAAGGTCGGCTATACAAGTACGGTCGAAAATATTTTAGAGCCCAAACTATCGCGAGTAGTTCTTTCTCAATAATTGGGTAATTTCTTTCTCCTTTATTTAAACTTCTACTAGCATAAGCTATTGGTCGACCATTTTCATTTGATAAGATTATTCCCAATGCGTTCTTTGAAGCATCAGTTTGTACAATAAATTTATTTTTTAAAGAAAAATCAGGGTAGTCTAAAACAGGTGGGGATGTTAATTTTTGTTTTAATGTTTCAAATGATTTCTGACATTCACTATTCCATTCAAAGGGCACACCTTTTCTTGTTAACATATTTAAAGGATATGTAATTTCTGCAAATTTTGGAATAAACTTTCTGTAATAGTTTGTAAAAGCTACGAATCTTTTTATTTCGTCGGTACTTTTAGGACATGGATAGTTTTTTACTGTTTCTATTTTCTGAGGATCAGGCCTTATACCTTCACTTGAAATAACGTGTCCTAGATACAAAATCTGTTTTCTTAAGAAATCACATTTAGCAGGATTCAATTTCAAATTAACGTTCCGCAATCTTTCGAAAACGTCTTGTAAATTTTTATTATGTATTTCTAGATTTCTGCCAAAACAAATTAAATCATCGCAATAAATTAAACATTTCTCGTAAGTGAGACCCGCTAGAGCTATATTCATCATGCGAGAAAAGGAACTTGGACTCGTTTTTAATCCCATAGGCATTCGAGTCATTTGGTATTGTCCAGAATAGAATGAAGTGAATTTTCGACTATTTTCTTCTAATTTAACATTATAGTAGCCTTGATGTAAATCTAAATGAGTGAAATATATACTACCAGACAAGGATTCTAAAATGTCTGTAATATCAGGTAATGGGAATTTATCATCTTCTATACAATTATTCAGTTTTCTATAGTCAATTACTAATCTCCATTCACTATTTTGCATTGAACTAGATTTTTTAGGTACCAGTAATATCTTTAACTAGTAACTTTACATTCATTTACATAATGATTTTATGATGATAATGAATATAATGATAATGAATTTACATAATGGCAAAGAAATAGATATTTGACCGATGAAAAGTGTTAAAATGTTTTTGTAGAAGTCTAATTGAGCTTTGTATTTGTTTAAAAATTCACGACCTAAAATTCCACTCGCCTTAATTGGTAGGCTATTAAATAAATAAAACTTGTGGCTTATATTTCGATCACCCACAGTCAAAGGTAAATAAACGTATCCTATTGCTTGGACTGTGCCTCCTAATCCATTTATGTTTATGTTCTGTTTATGGATTGGAATGTTATATTCAAGCGCATCACTGTAATTGTACGCCGATAATGACGCACCCGAGTCTACTAGAAAATAATGTACTTTTCCACGACCTAACGATGAATTTAACGAAATGAAACAGTTACTATCACTAGCTAAAATCATATTATTTCTATTGGTCACGAAAAAACTGATTAGATGATGATACTTGGGGTTCCGTTTCAGTACTTTGCGCAGGCTCATTTATCATATTAACGTTGTGACTTCGCGGACCTTGATATTTGGTATTGTTGAAACGAAAATTACCTCTTTGTTGTCTGTAGCCATCAGCTCTGCCTCTAGATCATGTTCCTCGAGTATTGTAATAGTTTGTATAACCTTGGTTACGTGGCTGTCCCCTGAACGGTCTGCCACGACCTCCACGTTGTCCTCTGTAGGTAGAACTACGGCCTCTGCTCTGATTGAAATTATTAAAAGGTTTTTTATACATACCCAAAATTTCTCCCGTAGTCGCAGCTGTTGAAGTCTCCTCGTCTTGAATCAAATCAAATCAAATCAAATCAAATCAAAAAAGTTTTATTCAACATAAATGAAAGTACATACTTGTTGAACGTCAAAAGAATTACCGCCAATTCACAAGAATTAGCCTCCGTCCTGAGAAGAATTGGCAAGAAACTCAGCGGGCATGTTTTTTTTTTTTTTTTTTTAAATATTAGATTTTTATTTTTATTTTAAATATTATTATTTTTTTAAATATTCATATTACAATAAGTAATTATAACATAACAATTTTACAATATTGAAATTCCCGGAGCGAGCAACTCATTCCCACTTTGTGCAATCTTCTAGATAATCATTGACTTTATAGTAAGCTTTATTGCACAGATGTTCTTTAATAGTTTTCTTAAACCTATGTATATGTAGGTTCTGAACATCTTGTGGGATTTTGTTGTACAGGCGCACAGACAAACACCCGAATGAATTTCGTATCTTATGTAACCTACTCATCGGCACAACAAGCTTGTGTTTGTTCCTAGTATTTTTATTATGTATGTCCGACATCTTAGGAAACTCCTCAATATGTTTACGAACATACATCAAATTTTCAAAGATGTACTGGGATGGCATAGTGAGAACTTTAATTTCTTTAAATTTTTCCCTCAGGGATTCCCTTGAGTGCATGTTATAAATAGCACGTATAGCTCTTTTCTGCAGAATAAATATCATTTCTACATCGGCCGCATTGCCCCATAGCAAAATGCCATAGGACATGACACTGTGGAAGTAACTAAAGTAAACTAAACGAGCCGTGTCCGCATTTGTTAACATTCTAATTTTTTTTACTGCGTATGCTGCAGAGCTAAGCTTACTCGCCAATTTATGAATATGAGGTCCCCACTGCAGTTTGGAGTCCACTGTTATACCAAGAAATACGGTTGACTCAACAAGCTCCAATGATTCCTCAGAAACAATTACATTACTATCTACTTGTCTCACATTTAAAGATGATTTAATACATTTTAAAGTAAATTTAATACATTTCGTTTTCTTACTATTCAATAATAGGTTATTGATACGGAACCAATGAACCACACACGAAATCGCATCATTCACTTCGTCATAGACTTGTAATTGTCGTTTAATTTTAAATAATAAAGATGTATCATCTGCGAATAATACGACCTCGTGTCGGGACTCAATAAAACTAGGCAAATCGTTTATATATATTAGAAATAAAAAAGGACCCAAAATGGAACCCTGAGGTACACCCATTTTCAACGTGGTGCCTGAAGATCTATTTCCTTTCACATCTACTGTTTGTATCCTTCCTGATAAATAGGAAGTAATAAGTTCCAATGCACCATCCCTAATACCATAGTGATGTAGTTTCCTCACCAATGTTTCATGTTCAACACAGTCAAATGCTTTGGATAAGTCACAGAAAATTCCAAGACAATCATGCGATTCCTCCCAAGATTGAAATATATTTTTGATTAGATAAGCACCTGCATCAGTTGTAGAGCGACCCCTTGTAAACCCGAATTGTTTATTATGAAGCAGGTTATTTGAATTGAAATGTTCTAAAAGTTGTGTCAAAATAATTTTTTCAAAGATTTTACTCAACGTAGGGAGTACTGAAATAGGTCTATAGTTAGAGGGGTCATCAGTACTACCAGATTTAAAAAGAGGAATCACTTTACTATGTTTCATTAAGTCAGGAAATACACCACACTTAATACAATCATTAAAAATACTAACAAGATGAGAAGCAATAATGTCTATTACAGACTTCAAAACCTTTACTGATATTCCCCACAAGTCAGCTGTATTTTTTACATTAAGGCTATTAAAACTTTTTATTATATTGTTTGAATTAATTTTCTTAAATTTAAAAATTTCATTGCATTTCTTGACATGGTTATGCAATAATATTTCAGCTGCTGTGGGGGATGAATTTAGAGATGTGGTAGTTGAAACTGGAATGTCAGAGAAAAACTTTTCAAAAGCATTAGCCACATCTTCATGACTAGTTACCAATTTATCGTCTATTTTTAACGAGAATTCTTGATGGCTATTTCTGACTTTTCCACTTTCTCTACCAATGATGTTCCAAGTCATCTTTATCTTGTCAGGGGCATTTTTGATTAAATCACTTAAATGTAAAGATTTTGCCGCTAAACAAACTTTTCTAAATAGTTTGGAATAGTTCCTGACATATTGATGAAATGTTTCATCATTATTATAAGCTTTTTCAAAGTACAGCAGCTTGAACGGCATCTTTAAGTGTGGGTAGTTGTGTGTGAGTGGGTAGTTGTGTGTTGAAACGAAAATACTGTGTTTTTGTGGAAATTGTGTAAAATAAGAAAAAATTACGGCACCATTATTTATATGATTTATTCTAACAACTGATTGTACCTACCAGCTGGACAAGTGTTATCCTTACAATTAATTACTTCTACACACTTCACTGCTCTGTTACTATGAATCCACTTGAATCTTCACTGGCTGAGATGTCAGAGCTGTTTAATGCACGTATGGCGAAGTTCGAAGCCCAGCTCAACAAGTCTCCAGAACCATCAACCACATCATCAAGTTTGGCATTGGAATTTTCGTCATTTCGGGCATTCATTACTGAGGCACTTAATAACTTGCAACAGCAGGTGGAGATGCTCGCGCGCATGCAGGATAATACAGAGACTCGCAGCCGTAGAAAAATGTTGATCTTTCACGGAGTAGCTGAGACTAAGGGTGAGCAAATTGAACAGGTATTGTCTAATTTCATAGGCAGTCATCTTGCTTTGGCCGAGTTCTCCTCAGCTGATATTAGAAGATGTCACCGTATGAATAGATTGTCAACATCCGAAGGCTCTCGTCCCATACTGATAAAATTCCAAACGTATGAAATGCGCAGTCAAGTTTGGTTTTCTAAAACAAAACTAAAGGGTACCGGCTTTACTATTTCGGAGTTTCTGACGAAAGCGCGGCACGACATTTTCATGGCTGCACGGAGTAGATTCGGCATGAAGAAGGTCTGGACCAAGGATGGCTGTGTCTACATTTTGGGAGCGGATGGCATCAAACATCGCGTCGTTACACATCGAGATCTTAATCATCTTCAAAAGAACACATCGGAGGCAGTCCCTGAGGTTGATGCTCATAAGCGTGCTGTTACAAAACCGGCTGTGGTAAAGGCAAAGCGCGCTGCTGCTAGAAAGTGATAGTGATAATCTTGCTTCTTGTTTGTTTCCTTTCTTGTGTATAACAGGATTAACAGGTGACAAAGTGAAATTAACTTTCCTTATAAACATTTTAATTATTATTTTTTATGATTTTTTTACATTTTATCGTTAATTTTGTTTATAATTTATAATATTAATAATGTAGTATTAATTTCAAACTACCTGTTTTTTAGCTTATAAGTACCTAGCCTTTTGTCGGTAGGTACATTTAATTTTAAATTTAAATATTTGAGTGACAGTGACAGTGCATGATATTGAAAACTTTTTAACTGTCAACTTTCAAGTGGCAAAAGGATCTTCGTCTATACAGCTAAATTACACGTATTAAGTTTAAAGCGAAGCTTAATAAAGAAAACGTCGAGATGAATTTAAGTATACTGTAATCTTTTCACTGCTACTCATGCTTCTGATTTGTATTTCTTTAATTTTAGTTTCTTTTATTTATTTATTTTGTTTTCTTTTTTTCTTTTTCTTTTGCCTTGTATTTACTATTTAATGTTTTCATTTTCTAATAAGATTATACTACCTAATTGCTACGTATATTTTATATAGGTATTCTATTTTGCTACTTTGATTTCCTTTTATTTTGTTATTTTGTTTGTCTTTTGGCTTGTTTTGTCTCTATTATAGTTAAATTAATTTTCATAGACACTTTCCCAGTTGGTGGGTATTATTAATTTGTATATATATTCATAACCGTATTGATATTTTGATATTGTGTATAATATATATATATATATATATATATATATATATATATATATATATACTTATCTTCTCTACTTATATGCTCAACTCAACAGATACAAGTGAATCTGAAACTTTTTATTCAGCAAACAGCGACAACAGCGATATTAGTGTGCCTTCTTTAGCAGAAACATTGTCTTCACGGTTCTCTGGTGTTCCCAGGAATTTTAATGTCGTTCATATCAATGCCCAGAGTATTCCGGCTCATTTCCCTGACATGCTGGCAAGTTTTGATTCTAAGAATATCCATGCTATACTTGTGTCAGAATCTTGGCTTAAGCCATGTCTTCCGTCTACATCTTATACCATTCCTGGTTTTCAACTTTTTAGGAACGACCGTATTACTGGTGGCGGTGGTGGCGTTGCCATTTATATCCGTTCATATTTTAATTGTACAGTTGTTAATGTATCGGCCCAGCCTACACCGCCATGTGCGGGCGAGCACTTATTTCTTGAAATAGAACTTCAACACACGAAGATGCTACTTGGTGTTTATTATTGTCCTTCGTCAAGTATAGATTTTTTTACTTCTTTTGAAACTTTGCTAGAAAACATAATGCCTTCATATACTCATACCATTATCATGGGTGACTTTAACACATGCCTCCTTAAAAATAATTCTCGCAGTACTTTATTTCACTCGATGATCGAATCGGTAAATTTAACTATTCTACCGTTGAACTCGACACATCATTTTCCAAACTGTGCTCCTTCACTTCTTGATCTTATTTTCGTTACTTCTCTTGATTACGTGGCTGACCATGGACAATGTTCAGCTGACGCTTTCTCATATCATGATCTCATTTTCGTCTCATACAAAGTACGACCTCCTAAGGCTAAGTCAAAAATTCTTCTGCTGCGCAGTTTTAACGGTATGGATATTGAAAGTCTTCGAGAAGATGCAGGCAGCATTGACTGGACTGCTTTGACGTGTTCTACCTCAATCAATGAGAAAGTTGATCAGTTCAATGCAAAATTAACTGGTCTATATGACAAGCACGCACCATGTCGACCAGTAAGAATAAAACATTTGCCAGCGCCGTGGCTTACTAATGAAATTAAAAGTATCTTAATCAAGAAGGCGGCTGCTAAATTAAAATATAAGAAAAAACCTACCCTCGAAAATGGCACAAATTATCACCGCATCCGTAATCACTGCAACAGGGTGTGTAGGGGTGCACAACGCCAACATATCCATAGTGCTGTCGAAAATGGAGATCCAGCTAAAGTCTGGAAATTTCTTAGATCACTGGGGATTGGAAAATCACAACATAACACTCATTTATCTCATTCGAGTATTGATTTATTAAATCAACATTTCTGTGCGTCGTCCGATTTTGATGGGACAACTAAATCAAAAACATTAAATCATATTTCATCTCTTCCAGTCCCAAATTGCTCTCCATTTGTTTTTAATCACCTAACGGCTTGTGATGTTAAGCGGAGCATATTATCTATAACTTCCAATGCAGTTGGGAGTGACTGTGTCGCCCGTAATATGATCCTTCCTATCCTGGACCAAATCCTTCCCGTTATCTGTCATATCCTCAATCACTCATTATCTAGCGGCATCTTTCCAAAGGCTTGGAAAGAAGCACAAATTACACCACTGCCAAAAAAGTCGAATCCTATATCCTTTTCAGAATACCGTCCAATTTCCATTTTACCGTTCCTTTCAAAGGTTTTAGAACACTTGATTCACAACCAGCTCAATGAGTTTCTTACAAGGAATCAGCTTTTAAACCCTTACCAATCCGGCTTTCGTCCTGGTCATAGCACAGTCACAGCCCTGGTGAATATTACGGATGCCATCAGACTTGGCATGGAGAGTGGGAAACTGACGGTGTTGGCATTGCTGGATTTCAGTAATGCATTTGGCACCGTTGAGTTCGACATACTTCTAGCCATCCTTAGCTCCATTAACATATCTCCGACCGTGGTTGATTGGTTTCGAAGTTACCTGTCTGGTCGCCGACAGCGTATTCACTGTGAGAATGCCTATTCTTCATGGTGTGAAACGCACGTAGGTGTACCGCAGGGTGGCGTTTTATCCCCTTTACTTTTTTCAATTTTTATAAATTCTATTTCTATACAACTTACTTCTTCCTACCACCTGTATGCAGATGATCTACAGATCTATACACAAACTTCTTTGTCAGAACTGACCAACGCGATGAAGACGCTGAATAATGACTTATCAATATTATCCCGTTGGAGTAATTCGCATGGATTGAGGGTGAACCCGTCGAAGACACAGGTCATTGTTGTCGGCAGTTCAAGATTGTGCTCGAAAGTGAAATGGTCGCAGCTTCCGGCTATTTTATTTGATGGCGTACCAATTCCTATCAGCGATACTGTGAAAAATTTAGGAATCTTAATTGATAAAAACCTTTCATGGAACGCTCAGATAAAAGAGGTTAGCCGGAAGGTGTTTGCAACAGCTGGATCTTTGAGACGGTTACGAAATTTTCTTCCAACTGCCACTAAAACTGCGCTTGCACAATCTCTCCTTCTTCCAATTCTTGACTACGCCGATGCCAGCTATACTGATTTAACTGAAACACAACTTGATAAACTTGAGCGGCTACAAAATTTCTGCATAAGATTCATATTTGGTTTACGGAAATATGATCATGTATCTGAATTTCGCACTAAACTCAAGTGGTTACCAATTCGCCTTCGCCGCAATACTCATGTCCTTTCATTACTATACTGTACTCTCTTTAACCCCCATGCTCCCATATATCTCAAAGAACGTTTCGAGTTCCTACGTGATACGCATAATTTTTCCCTGAGATCATCAGATAGCCTGAGACTGAAAATGCCGGCGCATTCATCATCATTCTTTGATCATTCATTCACCGTCCAGGCGGTTCGATTGTGGAATGCTCTGCCGGATGCAGTGAGAAGTGCTCAAACTTTAAACTGTTTTAAAAGAATGGTGAAGGAACACTACTTATCTTCTTAGTGCTGTTTGTTTGCATCATCATTTATTATTTCCATACTGTTGATGTATTATGTGTATGTAAGTATATTAGTATGTATTGTATGTAAGTATGTATATTGGTATATAATAATAAGTATATATTTCATATTATATGTAAACGGTATATATTTTGTTTATTGTATGTATATATTTTCTATAATGTATTATCTATAGTACACCGCAACATACCTGCTATATTTTTTTATATTTTCCAGAATTTCTATAAATTATACGGTTGTCTGGAAGAGATCGCTTTTAGCGATAAGACCGCCTATTGTACAAATTTATCTGTTTTTTGATTGTCTTTTTGAATGTAAATTGTGTTTTGGTGTGCAATAAAGTGTATTCTCTCTCTCTCTCTCTCTCTCTTTAAGCGAGCTATAATTCCTAGCTGACATAATTGTACTCAGCCTACGATTTCTTAAGCCATCGGCAAATCGTTTTATTGCTATTTTTTCATTATGTGGTTTTAAAATATTATAACACTGTTCATTGCCATCGGCTTGAGAAATTGTAAGGTCCACAAATAATTTTGTGATTTCTCTCCCATAATCTTCAATAGACGCCTCATTTTGTCTAATTGTTTGTAATTTATTTTGTATCGCAGTTGCAGATTTCTTTGACAATAAAACATTTTTCATGTCAATAATTAAGTCATTAACTGAATCATAGTTTAATTTCAACATTAATTTTGCTTCCTGAGACAGTCTACTTTTCAACACAAATTTTATTAAATTTTGTTTGCATGCATTATCCTTTAATATACAATCATAATATTCAATATTATCAATTAATTGTTTAGTGTTCTCCACCTCATTAGTCATAGCTGGTAACAAGTTAAGAGCGGTCTTTAAATCAAACGAAGACATTTCGGAAACAGCTTCGGACTGAGCGCAATCACACAATAAAATAATATCCTTACGCAGCTCTAAAAATAAATGACAATAATTTTCTATTAATAATATATCTTCTTTCTTATAATATTGATGTTTAACTGCGTTATTAAAATCAATTAACCAATTTTCATACTGCTTATAAATTACAGCAACGTCTTTTAATTTATTTTTAATTAAATTAACTTTTTCGGTCCTTCTCTGTGGTCCCAATTTAATTAAGTAAATTCTTATTTTCTTTAAGTCTTCATAAAGTGTTAAAATAATATCCATAACTTACCACCATAACGCCAATAATAAAAATAACTAAGTATCCGTAATACATATTAAACACTAGTTTCGGTTTTAAATTATAATACGCAGAAATATCACTTATAGTCCCAAGGTTGTTTTAAGTTGGTTTCCAAAGCAATGATCTCTTATTGCATTCTTCAAAGTTTATAATCACGGGTCGCGATGCAATATTTTATTACAACTTCGATATCAGATTTAGTTAATTTATTTAAATATTGTTATTGCACATTTACTTTTAGCTTGCACTTTTCTTTTTTTTTTCGCACTTTACACTTTTATTAATTTTACGCACATTTTATTTACCGCACAATTGTATTTTTTCGCTCTAAATCATTTCATTTATTGTTGCTTAAACTTCTTGATCAATTTTCAACTTCTCCTCTGGTCTCGGAATTCGTGGTTGGTACTTGTCGGCGACGATACCTAAACGTGCGGGGCACGCGGAAGCGGAGCGCGGGGAGACCCGGAACAAAACGTGAAGACGGACAGACGCGACACAGACGCGTGCGCAACACCAACATAAGCAATAAGCCGCAGACTTAATGTCAATCGAATATATAATATAAAATTGTAAAAAGCAAAGTACATAATAAAAGCATAAAAATATAATTATATGATTTTGTTCAATTCCTGGACAAAAATTGGCGACCGTGACAGGACGAACGTGAACAACGGATTTAATATAATATCTCAAGCAACCAGCTGGACCCTAAGTAAACCAGTGGACCATCATGGAGAGATTCCAACACCAGGGGAGTAGCTCTGTCCTTTCCTTTTATTCGTAAATGTCCCTCTTTAATTTGTGTTGAGAGTTTCTTTTCTTTTTTTTTTCTCTGCGGGTATGTGCAACTTTTGTTTCGCGTGCATTTTGGTGTCGAATATTCGTTCTTTTACATGAGTACCTGAGTGCTTATAATTATACGTTTAATGTGTTTAACTATCTTCATTGCGTACGTTTTAACTTTGCTTAAATATTAAATAAATTGTTTTCTTAATTTCAAACAATATTTAATGCTACAAGTGAAATGCTTACCGGCCGCTGCGCTCCGGTGTTGCGAGTGAACATTGTCGTCGTGCACTGTGATACGCACGGTGCTGCACTGTGTCTGCCGCACTGCGCGGCGCCGTGTCTTGCAGTGTCTACGCACCTTGCGCCTGACGAGTCTATTTGAATCGGTTTGATGCACATTTACTTTGTTTAGCTCATTAAGTACGCTTCAATAAAATGCCTCAAGATCAAGATATGTTGTCTGGTGGTAGCTCTGAGGTTAAGAAAATGAAAGAGTTAATTAGATCACGCGGGACTATTAAAGGTCGTTTGACACGATTTAAGGATTACGTTTCAGCTTTTAACGTTACTAATCATGAGGACATTAGTGATTTAAAGTTTAGAGAATTGAAATTTCGTTTAGACAAAATTGAGAATTTATTGTTTGAGTTTGATGAAGTTCAGTCTCAGATTGAAATGTTGTCATGTACCGAAGATGATATAGATAGTTTCGAAAACTTATACTATGCTACATTATCTTTAGCTCAACATATACTTGAGTCGCGTCGTAACGCACGAAACGAAAAAGAGGGGAGCCTTCACTCAGCTCGCTCGGCATGCTCAAATAGTTGTAGTCATCATAATTTGAGCAACATTAAACTCCCTACCATAAAATTACCTACATTTGATGGAAATTATCTAAAATGGCTAGAATTTAGGGATACATTTGATTCTTTAATTCATTCGAATGAAACTATATCTATCATAAAATCACTTGAGTTTAGCTCAAAAAATTACACTATAGCTTGGAACTTAATATGTGAACGTTATGATAACAAAAAGATTCTTATTAATAACCACTTAAAGGCGTTATTTGAAATAGAATCAATCACAAACGAGTCTCACAGAGCTATTCGATTTCTTATTGATCATGTCTTAAAAAACTTGAGGGCTCTTAACACTTTAGAACAGCCTACTGACAAATGGGATATTTTCATTATATACTTGGTGTCAACTAAACTAGATTCGATTACTTTTAGTAAATGGGAGGAACATAAAAATACCTTTAACAACTTACCTGAGCTATCAGACTTTATAACATTTTTACGTAATCGCGCTGATATTCTTGAAACAATGGCAGTAAGCAGAAGTGAGAAACACGAAAATAAATTCAATTTGTATAAGAATAATTATAAAAAATCTGAGCCGAAAATTAAAGAATATTACCATAATAAAACAACCAAAAGCTTTGTGACTTCTGCCAATACCAACTTTTCTAGGTCGTGTTCATTTTGTAATCAGCAACATCGGATCATAGATTGCCCTTCATTTAAGCAATTATCACCTGAAAAGAAATGTGTTGAGGTCTCTAAATTAAACCTCTGCCTTAACTGCTTGCGAAGAGGACACGCATCAAATGAGTGTCGACTTTTAGGTACCTGTAAAATCTGTAGAAAGAAACATAATACATTGTTGCATGTGGATAGTCCCACACTTGAAACAAATACTTCACTAAGTCATTGCAGTTACGTACCTGTATCTCTGCCTGCTAAATCTGCTGGTCAAGTTCTTCTTGGCACCGCCTTAATAGAAGTTATAAATCCTGAAAATAATAATACTTACCTTGTTCGTGCTTTACTTGATGCGGGCAGCCACGGAATAGATAAATAAGGTTGGAAAGGCCTTTGCTCTAAATTTGTATCAGGACCAGTGTCGCCGCTTTACCCCCACTATTTTAATTTCAACACATACGCAGACTATGATTACAATCATTTCGCACACAACAAAAACATCCACACATAAATCTCAGTGCAGATATTCGTTCGCAGACTAGCACTAAACTTCCGTAGGCATAAACACTCACCCATGCAAAAAGGCAATAAAAATGTTCGTACACGCTAGTGCTTGATAAAGTCGATATTCTTTATCGATAAATTATCTGATGAATGTTTGAGGAAAAATGAAACATGAAATAAATATTTAAACTATTTTACTTTTATTAAATACAAATAATCACTGTCCCTGAAATAAAATGTATTTATTAAGCAGTTGGCGCTTACTATTAACTGCGAATGAATTTTTCAAAATAAAGTGTAATCTCACGTTAATATATTTTTCAATTATTGCTTTGTGAGGTCTGTGACGTGGTCTGCTGTAGGGTATTGGCCAATTTGATGATAAATTATGTTCTTAAATATTTCACTACCTACAAAGTTACGCATAATTTTTGTCACTAACATTTTTTTATTTATATTACGTAGGGTTTCCGTATAAACTTTGATAACAGATTCTGATATTTTACAGATCTGTATCAAATCTTTTGACGGATATAACAAGCCACCCTTATCTTTAGCCACTATAAATTTATGTTCTTCGTTTATGCTATTGGACAATAGTGCTCCAATGCATATATCGCAATCTAATTTTTTAATTAAAATATGCGCTATGTATCCTGCAATATGACTAATGATTTGATTGCTAAAATCTGAGATAGTATTAAAAAATTCGTTAATATCCTCTTCGTTATTATTATCATTATCATCGTCATCATCTTCAACCGCAATCCTTCGTATGGATCTATTAATCCGTGCCACAGGAGATGATGCACAATCAAGAATTGAAATGTGTTCAAGCGCAGTACAATTTCCATTATCGAGAGCTTTTAAGTCTATGTGAACTAAGAGTTTTTTGTATGCTGCTTTGAACTGGCGGGCCGTGGGGTTATTGTTGCCTCCGCCATGTGACCTTATGTTACCAAAAAGCATTTCAAGGTGATCTTGACTTAGTTTGTAAAATGGCATAAAATTCAGAGCGCCGGGACATATTAATGTTTCATAAAAATGTTTAACAGCTGCAGCACATCCAATAAAACCAATGAACCCAGTCTTACGTAAGCTATTTGTCAAAAGAGTTCCCTCTTGTGTTCTCAACTCGGATAGGTATGTCGTCGCCATGTCTAGATAGTTAAGCAGCATTGCAGCGTTCGCTTCAGTTAGAGCCTTTTTGAAGTTATATTCATATGTGTTTCGGGAATTAAAAATGTCAAACATGTTATTAATAATCCTCAAAAAAAATGTGGTGCTTTCACTATTTTTGAATGTAGGCAGATTTAATTGGTCACGACAAAAGTCTATAGCGTCTGCTACACTTAGGCTGAACAATTGTGTTGCAAGCTTAACTTTCATTTTATTATTTTGAAAATTAACATGAACATAACGAAGCTTGTTCGCTAAATGAAAGTTCTCTTTCATTTGAAGGTTATTTAATTGCTCTAAAAATCGCCATTCTATAGTATTGCCGTCTTTATCTAAAAATGTGTTATAGCATTGAAAAGCATTACGGATTAATTTTATCATATGTGAAGGGTCTAGAACTACAAATACTGGATCATTCGTTGACGGGTGTGGAAAAGATTTTTTTTTGACTTTGATCGAACAGTTAAAGCATTTCATCATTGCCATGTTTGCAGCGCATCCATCAAAACTCAGGGAAATTATTTTTATGCCTGTTTCTGCAATATTTTCCAAACATTGTATAATTAAGTCAGCGCGCTGTCTTCCGTTTATTCCGTCAACTAAGAAATATCCAACAGGAACCTTAAAATTACAATTTATGCCCGTCACTAGAAACACCAGAGCCTCTTTGGCTATTCCTACATGATCTCCTTCAATGCCACTGCCAATATCAACATGTCCAAGTTTTTTTTTTCCATCCCATTCTATACGACGCCGTATAGCCATTTCATCTAAGGAAAGGGCTGCAATAATGGGATATTTGGTGCTTTTCACTTTTATTTTTAACGCCTCAATGGATTCTGAAGTAAAACCAGGATCGCCTCCCATATTTTGGTACCATTTTCGGAGCATACGGCGACACGGAAGGCAGGTATCAAATGTTTTGCGTATGTACTCATAAGCCTTTGGCGAATAATAGTCAAGTGTTAGCGCAAAACTACGCAGAGCTGGACTATATTTTTGCTTAGATGGCCCGCCACCAGTATTTTTTGCGATCATACGACTTGTCAGTTCTTGTACCTGTGAATAAAATAATAATAATAATAATAATCTTTATATCTCTGCTATTTTTATAAGGCCACGTCTAATATATAACATACCTTAACATTAAAATTTTTCAGAACAGATATATCTTCGTCCTGCAAAAAAAATTTTTCTTGAAGATCACTTAAAACATCTTGCATTTTATAAATTTTTTTTTTCAGTCTTCGGTTTTGTGCTTGTATATTTCTTATCTTCAATCTCTGTTTCATTATTATAGATTCTTTGTTAATAATTATATTTTGTAGCTTTCTTTTCCTAGGAGTGGTTGCATTTGAAGATGACATTAAGTTTTCCTACAAATTAATAAAATATAAGGATAACTCAGTCTCTGTACATAAAAAGTGTTATGATGACGGACGTGAGACTGATTAAAATTATATTTAGGAGAAGAACATAGAAGCTTTATGCATGACATCAATCTTTAAAAAAACAACTATGAAACGATTCTTGACCATTCTTTATTGGTATTTACTTACTTCAGTGTCTTTTCTTTTTAAAGATTTATCTTTTTTTGGTGTTAACAAAACTGACGTTGACGCCTGTTCTTGCAAATCCTAAAATTAAAAATAGCATAAAATATTTTGAAATGCAGACTTGACAAGAGCAAGCCAAAACAATATAACAAGATATAATACAGTCAAACTTGGGTAAGTGAGAATAGAACTCATTCTTAACTTTCGTGGAACTTCTGAATACGTGTGCCTGTGTACCGTCCTGTTTGTCGGTTTATCGGTAATCAATTGCGGAGGAAAGTTTTGTTCTGCAATCAATTAGTCCGACAAACACGTGTCCATTCGAAAAGAATGCGACAAAATAACAACGTTATTTAGTTCCACGAAATAGAATAGGTTCAATATTGACGAGAAAACAATACAAAACCAATGGTAGAAGTTCCACGAAAGTTAAGAATGAGTCATAAAATAGCAGATGTTAAATTTGTAATTTGTTTTTTTATTTGTTCCTCCTAAATAATATAAATAATTAAAGCTCGACTGTCGTTTATAGAGGTATAGATAAGTAGCAGTTTCACTTACGGAGGTCCATGAGGGAAAAACGACTCTCTCTTACGAAGGTTTCTGTTTCTCGCTAATAGAGGTTTTGGGAGCCTAAAATGACTGGTCCTGGCTATTACTCTTACTTATAGAGTTTTCTCACTTATCCAGTTCTCACTTACCCAGGTTTGACCGTATTAGGTAACCTGAGCACTATCGCAATTACCAAAGAACTTACCAAAGAACTTGAACAAATCTGAACAATTTTTTGTGTTGGGATTGCCCCTGGTTTTAAGTACCTATAGCCTAATTTTTTTATGATAAAATCATTTTCCGTAAAATGTTTAGAGCAAATAGTACTCGTCTTTGTCGGCATCCAGTTTCCTCTACCTGTCACATTAATCCATTGTTCCCTGGCGTTAGGTTCTTTAGGAAACCTAAAATTTATAATTTATTGCATAAGTCAAATAGCATTTTACTTAAGTTTTAATACGTCTTAGACAATATAGTAAATACCCGTAAATCAGAGGTCTACATGTCCCTTTATATTATACCTTCACATTAATTCAATGATAATATTTCAATAATAATAATATTTAATTTACTCAAAATATGTCTAACTAAGAATATATTAGGTATCATTAATTAAATATAAAAATACTAAAATTATCCATGTCAAATGTAAAGTCGAGAAATCTGTCGATGATTTTATTTAACCGTATAACATAACATTAACAGGTCACCTCACTATCGAACTAGCGTCGGGCCAATCAGGGCAAAGGCCCAAATTTCAAATATTGAAGTGAGAGAACGCAATGCATGTAATTCATTGCAAGCGGACTTGGTCATTGCGTTGATTGGGCGAGTACACATCGCGCAATGTATGTTATTTATAACTTGAGGCAATAATGTTGTTAATGTTTGGAATTTCATAATGATCAGTATATTTTTATGTTTTAGACAAATAATATTGTAATTAAATGGTAATTTCGACTTACCGATGGAAAGATATACCTCCTCGCTCTATACTTGAGGTCTCACTTTTCGTTTTACACGTTATAATTGCACAACACGGCATTATAAAGCAGAGATCTGTTGGCCCAAGTAGTCCGAAACACACTAAGCGCGGTGAATGACTGAGTCGGTCGAGTTACGTTTGTACAATCATAACCGTGGCACGCTTGCCCCGCCTACATTACCATTTCAACCTTATTTATCTATTCCGTGCGGGTAGCCAATCATCATTTATCACAGAACAGTTGAAAGAACAAATGGGACTTATTGGTAGGAGCATGGATACGTTATGCGTATCTGGTATAAATAATTGTAAAACGTCCATATCTAATAGTTGTAATTTGACTATAAAATCACGTGTTAATAATTTTAGTGCACCTCTTAAATGCTTAGTTGTTCCGAAAATAACGGGCTTGTTGCCGAATACATCAGTAGATGTAACGAACCTTAACTTGCCCCAGCATATCCAATTAGCGGATCCTAAGCTCTTCCGCCCATCAGATGTTGACTTATTATTAGGCGCCGAAATATTCTTCGAGTTAATGTTACCTAATCAAATAAAATTAGGATCTGCAAAACCGGTTCTTCAGGAATCTAAATTAGGCTGGATTGTAGCAGGTCCTCTTTACGGTAGTGATCTGAACGAGAGCAGACAGGTGCACTGTAACTTCACTAAAGATATCAGTGATCAGCTGACAAGGTTTTGGAGTCTTGAAGAAGTTCCATCCTCAAAACCTCCTATGTCTGCTGACGACGAATTTTGTGAACGCTACTTTACTGCAACCACCAAGCGTCTTGAAGATGGTAGATTTTCAGTATTTATTCCATTCAAAGAATCCCCTGAAGTAGCACTAGGTGATTCGTTCTTTATTGCAAAAAAGCGTTTCTTGAGCCTTGAGAGAAAACTTAATAAAGACCTTAATTTAAAGAAGGAGTATTGTGCCTTTATTAATGAATATGAACAGTTGGGTCACTTAAATGAAATAAGCAAACCTCAATTTGGTTATTTTGTGCCTCATCATGCTGTAATTCGCCAGAATAGCGAAACAACTAATCTTCGCGTTGTCTTTGATGGCTCCGCGAAGACTTCATCTCATAAATCCCTTAATGATATCCAACACGTTGGTCCTGTAGTGCAGGATGAGCTATTTAACATCCTGATTCGATTCCGTCAGCATAAGTACGTCTTGTCTGGAGATATAAAAAAAATGTAGGCAGATCATGGTTGACGAGTCGCAAAGGCATCTCCAGCTTATTCTGTGGAGAAATGATGAAAGCATGCCTCTTAAAACGCTACAGCTGAATACTGTAAGTTACGGGATGGCTAGCTCACCATATTTGAGTACTAGATGTCTCCTTGAACTGGCAAACAAATGCTCGGATCCTGTGGTATCTCAGATCATAAAAGGGGACTTTTATGTCGATGATCTTTTAACTGGTGCCTCAACGGAAAGTGAATTAGCTCATATTCAAAAAACAGTTACACAGGTTCTTAAGTCGGCTGGTTTTCCACTCCATAAATTCCGAACAAATAGTCCACTGATATGCAAGGAAACTACCGAATCTGACTCGCTTAATTTCTCAAAAGAGTCCAGTGTGTTAGGAGTACTATGGTCACCTAAATCTGACACTCTTAGATTCAATATAAATATTAATGAACATGAGCAACTAATAACTAAAAGGATTATTCTATCAAACACATGTAAGATCTTCGATCCTTTAGGTTTGTTGAGTGCGTGCACGATTACCCTAAAAATGTTATTGCAAAAACTATGGCAACTCAAATTAGACTGGGATGATGCTGTCCCCAATCGCATAAAAAAAAGTTGGGAAAAAATTATAAATAACTTAAATATTTTGCTTTCACTGTCCATTCCCAGATGTATATTGTGCTCGTCTCCAGTAACTACAGAACTTTATTGCTTCGTGGATGCATCGCAGGATGCTTACGCGGCTTGCGTGTATTTGCGTTCTATAAACAGTGATGGTAATATTAATACCAATTTGCTTTGCGCAAAGACACGCGTAGCTCCCTTGAAGCCTACTACTATCCCGAGACTCGAACTGTGTGCTGCTCTTCTAGGAGCACGCCTTACAACCAAGGTCAGTGAGGCACTGCGTTGTAAAGTAATTGGTAAAACGTTTTGGTCTGATTCGACAATAACATTAGGGTGGATTAAAACTCAACCAAAACTTTTAAAAGCATTTGTTTGCAACCGGGTTAGCGAAATCCATGAGTTGACGGAACGTGAAGCGTGGAGGCATGTGCCTACCGACGTTAATCCAGCAGATATGGCCTCAAGAGGGATTGATCCCAACTTGTTAGTCGAGTCTGCATTGTGGTGGAACGGCCCGGGGTTTCTCTTGAAGCCTAAATCCGAATGGCCACAGAACCTGAATGCTCCTAAAGACCTACCTGAAATAAAGGCACTTCACACCCAAAGAGAGGATCACAGATTAATAAAATTTGAAAATTATTCAAACTATTTAAGACTTAAACGAATGCTCGCATACGTATTCCGGTTCATCAACAATTGTAAAAACCCTACTAATAGAACAACTGGTTCTCTTAATGAAACTGAACTTCATCAATCTCTTACATTCCTTCTTAAAACCGCTCAGCAAGACTCCTTTGGCTGTGAGATAACTGCACTTAACAAAAATAAATCGCTTAAATCTAAATCTGATATTTTGCAGTTATCTCCCTTTATTGATGCTACGGGGCTGCTACGAGTAGGTGGTCGCTTAAAACATGCTAATCTTAAATATGACACAAAGCATCCAATTATGCTGAGGTCCAATCATCATCTAACCAAAATCATGATGTTGAATGAGCACCTACGATTGTTTCATGCGGGCCCTCAATTGCTTCTTAGTTCTTTTAGAGAACAGTACTGGCCCATTGGCGGTAGAATGCTTGCTAGAAGTATAGTCCGAAAATGTATTACGTGTGTTAGGATGAAGGGTAAGACCATGGAGCCGTTGATGGGTAATCTGCCTAAGGCAAGGGTGACTGAATCATTCACTTTTCAGTTCACGGGAGTTGATTTTGCTGGTCCTTTCATGATCGCGAGTAAAAAGGGCCGTGGCAGTAGAACAATAAAATGCTATTTGTCTATCTTCATTTGTTTCGCTACGAAAGCTGTTCACCTTGAAACGGTCAGTGACCTCACGACCCAAGCTTTTATTTCTTACCTCAAGAGGTTTATCTCCAGACGAGGTAGGCCACATTATATTTACTGTGATAATGGCAAAAACTTTGTTGGAGCGAGCAATGAGTTGAGCAGGGTATTGCGATCAGACTTAAATTCTATAACCGATTTTGCGGCTGATAGGGGCATAAGATTTGTTTTTAGTCCTCCTTATTCTCCAACGTTCGGTGGACTTTGGGAAGCGGGCGTGAAAAGCGCAAAATTTCACCTTAAGCGTATAGCGGGAAATATAAGTCTCACATACGAGGAGTTGAATACTCTCTTTACACAAATTGAAGCGATCCTCAACTCCCGCCCCTTAACTCCTTTATCAGCCGACCCAAATGATCTTTCTCCCTTAACCCCAGGGCATTTCCTGATTGGGCGGCCACTGACGTCGCTACCTGGTTCGCAAGGGACTGACATGAAAATTCGTACCAGATACCAGTTGGTCGAACAATTGCGACGCCATTTCTGGGAGAGATGGAGGAAAGAATATCTGGCTGAATTGCAACAGCGCACAAAATGGCGTACTCTACAGACAAACTTAAAAGAAGGTGATCTGGTAGTCTTCAAAGAACCCAACTTACCACCACTAAAGTGGAGACTTGGTCGAGTTCAGCGACTTTATCCTGGAGATGACGGAGTAGTCAGAGTCGCTAATTTTAATACTTATCGAGGCATCGAGCGACGAGCCATAAATAAGATCTGCCTTCTACCTACTGCAGAAGATTCTGAAATTTTGGAAGATGCAGCTGTCCTTCCAAAGGCGGGGAGGATGTCGGCGACGATACCTAAACGTGCGGGGCACGCGGAAGCGGAGCGCGGGGAGACCCGGAACAAAACGTGAAGACGGACAGACGCGACACAGACGCGTGCGCAACACCAACATAAGCAATAAGCCGCAGACTTAATGTCAATCGAATATATAATATAAAATTGTAAAAAGCAAAGTACATAATAAAAGCATAAAAATATAATTATATGATTTTGTTCAATTCCTGGACAGTACTGACGACGAAAAATCGATCTTCTCGTGGCTGAACGGTTTATCCATTTTACATGCCATTTTTTGTATAATTTGTATACAAAGTACAATGCACGATCAGTGTCTCTTCTTTAGAGTTTTGGGCACCCATTGTCAAAATTATTTATTATAACGCGTGTTCGAAACCAATCCGTTAGTTTTTGAATTCTTACCACGGCAACACGGGTCGCGATTTGACGGTGCCGTCGCGATTTGACATCTGTCACTTTGTCTTGCTTCTCGAACAGGACGGTACCTGTATATTGACGGTCTACGCTAAAGTTGTGTATCATCGCTAATCCTTATCCATTCCTGCCCTATACCCTTCTCCCTAAGTGATACGGCGTGAGAAGACGAAGGCATCGGTTCCGGTGAGTGATTGCATGATATTTTGTTAAAATAGTACATACGGCGCCGCGAATCGCGGCACATGTTCGACGCGCACCTCGTGCTGGTTTCCGTAGCCCTAGGCTGCCACGAGGTCGCTGGGTTCGAATCGAACAATTTCTGGTAGCAGAGCGTGGTTAGATTTGTGAAATCTATCCACAGATTCGGTAGAATCTGGCGCCAAGTTCCGTTCAAAAATCCCGTTGTAAACGGAGCGCCAGACTACCGACTGTGTTTACTGTGAGCAGAACAGTTGTTTGAGGTTGCGAAATTTTATTTAATTCTACGGTACTTCTGGTTCCTAAATTGTATATTATATCAATCACTCACAACTTTATTTTACTCATATTAACTAGTTATATCAATTACAACAATTAATCTACTTGAAATTATTAATTTTATCACCACAAACTATGGCTCGCTCAAAAATTTCGATCCTGACTTTTTTCGATGTAAAAAGTGACATGCCACAGACTATAAATATTCGAGAATGGTAATCTACGGCCGCCAGGGTGCGCTGGAATTATTCCTATTTGTAATGGATTTTATGACCTGGTAACTGAGACCTTTAAGTCATGTCTTATTTTAATTTATATTCATATTTTTATGAAAAATGATATTATGGAGTGAAATGAAATGTGATATTATGGAGTGAAATGAAATGAAGATGATTAATTTGAGACATTAATCAAATGGGATGAAATGAAATGAGATGAGATGATATGGAATGAAATATAATCTTAGTAAAATGGTGGTGGTCATTTACTAAGATCTCAGTGGACTTTTTGGAGGAAACCGAGAAGCTACGTACAGCGACTTTGTTTAATTTTCCCACATTTGTGCACTTTCACAGATATTAAACAGTTAATAAACCACTATTATTACACATTTAAACCCGAAGAAACACTAAATAGACAAATTAAAACAAATCACACAACTTCACACCTCACGTTCCCGCCAAAAAGTCATTATTCCTACATAAACTGTAGCTTCAAGGGGATAGTTTGCAGTTCTTATTGAACGGTTTATACATTAAATAACGTTAATGTTGTTACTGTTAGTATTTTAGTTTAAGTACTGCCGAAGCAAGTACTGTTGTTACTGTTGGAGAAACAATTTTGTTTTGTAATGTAATACCGAAATACTTTACGAGATGGCGTTACAAAAAATCCCTTCCCAAAACTATAAAACCGTTGTGATTGTCTACGAATAATAAATAATATAATAACTAATATTTATTCGTAGGTGATTGTTTAAGATGCTATGAATATTTCGGTTTTGATTTCATCAAAATAACTTGAACTTTACTATTGAATTCCGAAGAAAATTCTAGTTAAGGCTGAGTTAAGTTCAGCTTTTTATTTAAGCCTCTTACTGTAGTTTTTAAATTACATTTATGTGGATTGATGTTTCAAGGCTTTCAGATTTTAATTTTAAATTCTGAAATAATTAAGAACAGCGTCATCTACCCTTCACATTTGAAACAAAATTTAATTCGGTTTAAATTTGTAAAAGTTGATGTTGATTATTATTACATTGTAACGCAGCGTTCCGTTTCGCGGGGCAACAGCAGCCAAAGGGAATGTGACTCAGGTCCGTGCCGCGACGACCCACCCCGCGCTACCCGCGCCCGCGCATCTGTTGCATCATTCGTACCCCCAATTAGTGCGCGCCAGACTTTGAAGCGGAATACACGCGTCCCCGGTCGATACCGGAACTGACAACCAGAGAGTCTCATGCCAGTCGGGCACCTAACATTAAACTGGCAGCCCAAGCGCGGGCCCTTTAACTAGTATTTCGGAGTGAATCTACGTAATTACGACACGTACTCGTCGTCAGTCACGGCGTCAATCCGATTTTCAAGACGTTGAAGAAGAAATTGGTTCAACCGCGGGACCGACGCCAACATTTACCGCAAACAACATGGCGTCATTACAAGAAAGTCAAATGGCAGCATTCGAACGCCTACTCGACCGAGTTTTTGAGCATAAAACTCAACTCGAATCATCAGCAACACCGACGTCGGAGCCGACATCGCCGCCTTCCTCGACGCCCGCTCACCATTCTGGGAACTTCGCGTCATGCACGGCGCGGTTCAGCGGAGCGCCCGGCGACTCACTCGACGGTTTCCTTGACGCGGTCGAATCATACAAAGATTGTGCTGACGTAGGACACGCCATCGCGTTACGAGGACTCTCGATGTTACTAACCGGAAATGCAGCCGTGTGGTGGCAAGGCGTTAAAGCTAGCATCACTTCCTGGGACGACGCTTTATCATCGTTACGAAGCGCTTTCGGTGATTGCAGACCGCCCCATCGAGTCTACTTAGAGCTCTTCAAAATGTCGCAAGGACAAAGAGAGAAGACGGAGATCTTCGTTGCCAGAGCACGAGCCCTACTAGCTCGACTCCCACCTGGTGACCTTAGTGAGAAAGTTCAAATTGATATGCTTTACGGCCTTCTACACCGTCGTGTTCGTAAAAGATTAAGAAGAGACGAAATAACTTCATACGACACGTTATTAAAGAAAACGCGCCATATCGAGGACTCCATCTACGAGACCAGTCCGCCTGAATTTATTCATCATCCTCAGCGAGCGACGCCACGTTCATCGGGTAGTACCGTAGGCGAAGTTCCCACCGGTGCTTCGACTTCGCAGCATACATACGCGCGGATGACGCCGCGGAAAATATTCAACTCGGGCGCCGCTGGCGGCCCGCCACGCGACGACAGCGCTGCGCCGAGCACCGTTCGAGTCCCCGCGCCTCGCTACACGAACACTGATAATGTATCATCTACGTCGATTGTTAAAAGACTGTTCTGTGTTTATTGCAAAAAGTACGGACATATTCGTGATGAGTGTTTAAAATTAGCGTCAAAAACTAAATTCGACAACGAAAATACGCAAGCTGTATCCTCGTGTTACGGGTGTGGTACCAAAGGTGTTACTCGGTCTCAGTGTACAAAGTGTAACGCAAGTTATTACGCCGTCGACGCTGCAAGGACCCGATCAGTCACATCCGATTTACCTATTGGTAAAGTAAATACACAGCTGTCAAGTTCAGTGAACTCTATTCATCGCGACAGCTCGTTGCATACAGCTTGCACTTCAAACACCGTAAAGTCGTCCATTTATATTAATAATCGTAAACAATGTTTTGTTGATAATGAAAATAATTATTATCCTACCGATTTTAAGGCGATTCTTCCTCCGCGCTTTTTCGGTACTGATAACAAGGTTAGACTTCAAAATTAGATTCCGATAGAGGCACCCGTCACGTGCGGACGTGCCCATCGACCACTCGATCGCCCGGCCTTTGTTCGCCCGGCTTTTGTTAGCCCGGCCATTGTTCGCGCGGCCTGTGTTCGTGGTACATCTGCCGACCAAGTGTTTTTCCTGGAAGTTTTTATTTGTTTTGTTTCCTTTCGTTATTTCTGTGTTCGTGGTACATCTGCCGACAAACTGCTTTCCTGGAAGTGTTTAATTGTTTTGTTTCTTTTTTTTATTTCGGTTTTGTTGTGTTTTTTTCTTTGTCCTGTAGTAATCGCGCCGCATCGCCACCTGTGTTCAATAGAACCGCTCAGGTCCGAGAAGTTGGGGCCTCGCCGCAAGGCGAGTGTTGTCAAGACCCAGGGCCGCCCCACCTGGGCACTCAGCGATCATGGACGCTGTATTCGCGGAGTTCCTCCGACTTCGTCATCCACAGCTCGCCTCAGAGTTTCTGGCTTTCAAGGCCAATCACACTGCGAGCTCTCTCGAAGACTCCGCCGTGCTCGCTGCTCCTGCGTCGCCTGTACCTGCGTGCAAAGCTTCTACATCGAGCACCGCAGCCTCCGTCGTGCCTGCCGTTCCCGCGTCGCCTATACTGGCGAGTAAAACTGCTGCGTCGTTCGCCGTGGCCACCGTTCCAGCTGTGCGATCATCCGCGGCCTCCGTCGCGCCCTCCAAAACACCTGCTCGTAGGTCACCTGCGCCCGCCTCCTCGTCCTCCGACTCTGACTCGGAGATGGAGGTCGACCTCGCCCCCGCCTCAACGACGGATGGATTTACCCTGGTACAAAAGAGTAAGAAGCGTGCCGCGGAGTCTCGAGCTCCCGCGGCCGCTAAAATTAGCAAAGCCGCGAACGCGTCGCGCCCCCGCTCCCAGACTCCCGTTGCGCCTCCAGCCCGTGCCAGTCCGTCGCCGCGTCCGGTGGCACAAAATAAAACCCAGTCCCCTCCTCCGGTAATCCTTCAAGAGAAGGCAGCTTGGGATCGAGTTTCCCTGGCCCTTAAGGCCAAAAATATCAATTTCACGAATGCCCGTAACCTCGCGAACGGCATCCAAATAAAGGTGCATTCATCTGATGACCATAGGGCCCTCACCTCTTACCTCCGTAAGGAGCGTATAAGCTTCCACACTTATACGCTTCAGGAGGAGCGCGAACTCCGCGTTGTAATACGCGGAATCCCTAAAGAGTTAGATGTAGAGCTCGTAAAAGTCGACCTGTTAGAACAAGGCCTACCAGTGAATTCTGTGCACCGTATGCACACCGGTCGCGGTAGGGAGCCATATAATATGGTTCTAGTCGCTCTCCAGCCTACCCCCGAGGGTAAGAAAATCTTTAACACACAGACCGTCTGTAGGCTCTCTGGTATCGCTGTCGACGCCCCCCATAAAAAAGGCACTCCTAGCCAGTGCCATAACTGTCAATTGTATGGGCACTCTTCCCGTAACTGTCACGCGCGCCCCCGATGCGTCAAATGTTTAGGCGATCACGCCACGGCCCTATGCACTCGCGATCAAAAAACCGCGACGGAACCGCCTAGCTGCGTCCTGTGTCGAACACAGGGTCACCCCGCAAATTACCGCGGATGCCCCCGAGCCCCGAAAATAAATCGCCGCGTCGCCCGCCGAAACCGCCTCCGAGCTTCCGGCCCAGACATCAAAGCCTCGGCACCCTCTGCGTCGCAGGCTAAGCCAGCGTTCGTTCCGGCGGCGGTGCCCAGTGTCTCGGCCTGGGCGAAACCGCTGCCGTACACGAACACGGCTACAACTCCCTCCTCCGCGATTCGTCCCGCCCCCGCGACTCGTCCCTCTCCCGCGACTTGCCCTCCGACCGCGTCCGAAAATCTCGCTTTAGCGATCGACTTCTTTCAGTCGATCAACTTTCAGCGCGTTAACGCTTTGGGCGACGCCATTCGCGCTGCATCCACTGCACAACACTTTATCGCCGTTGTGCAAGAATACGCCGACGTATACGCGTCATTAAATACGTACGTCCTCCCCTCACTCCGCCGGTAATCAATGGCGTATATAAGTAGAATAAAGCCCCTATCCGTGACGATAGGATTTTTTAACGCTTACGGTCTCGCAAATCAACGTGATCAGGTTTCTGACTTTTTGCGTGACCATCAAATTGATATCTTTTTAGTGCAGGAGACCCTACTTAAGCCCGCGCGCCGTGACCCTAAAATCGCGAACTATAACATGGTCAGGAACGACAGGCTCTCTGCCCGTGGTGGTGGTACCGTCATTTACTATAGAAGAGCCCTGCATTGCGTCCCGCTCGATCCTCCCGCGCTCGCTAATATCGAAGCATCAGTGTGCCGAATCTCACTGACGGGACACGCGCCGATCGTTATCGCGTCCGTTTATCTTCCACCGGATAAGATCGTTCTAAGCAGTGATATCGAGGCGCTGCTCGGTATGGGGAGCTCTGTTATTCTGGCGGGCGACGTAAATTGTAAACACATCAGGTGGAACTCACACACCACAACCCCGAATGGCAGGCGGCTTGACGCGTTAGTCGATGATCTCGCCTTCGATATCGTCGCTCCGTTAACCCCGACTCGCTACCCGCTAAATATCGCGCATCGCCCGGATATACTCGACATAGCGTTATTAAAAAACGTAACTCTGCGCTTACACTCGATCGAAGTAGTTTCAGAGTTAGATTCAGACCACCGTCCCGTCGTTATGAAGCTCGGTCGCGCTCCCGATTCCGTTCCCGTCACGAGGACTGTGGTGGATTGGCACACGCTGGGCATCAGCCTGGCTGAATCTGATCCACCATCGCTCCCGTTCAACCCGGACTCTACCCCGTCTCCTCAGGATACCGCTGAAGCCATAGACATCTTAACATCACACATCACCTCGACATTAGATAGGTCATCGAAACAAGTTGTAGCGGAGGACTTCCTTCACCGCTTCAAATTGTCCGACGATATTAGGGAACTCCTTAGAGCTAAGAACGCCTCGATACGCGCCTACGACAGGTATCCTACCGCGGAAAATCGTATTCGAATGCGTGCCCTACAACGCGACGTAAAGTCTCGCATCGCCGAAGTCCGAGATGCCAGATGGTCTGATTTCTTAGAAGGACTCGCGCCCTCCCAAAGGTCTTACTACCGCTTAGCTCGTACTCTCAAATCGGATACGGTAGTAACTATGCCCCCCCTCGTAGGCCCCTCAGGCCGACTCGCGGCCTTTGATGATGACGAAAAAGCCGAGCTGCTGGCCGATACATTGCAAACCCAGTGCACGCCCAGCACTCAATCCGTGGACCCTGTTCATGTAGAATTAGTAGACAGTGAGGTAGAACGCAGAGCCTCCTTGCCACCCTCGGATGCGTTACCACCCGTCACCCCGATGGAAGTTAAAGACTTGATCAAAGACCTACGTCCTCGCAAGGCTCCCGGTTCCGACGGTATATCTAACCGCGTTATTAAACTTCTACCCGTCCAACTCATCGTGATGTTGGCATCTATTTTCAATGCCGCTATGGCGAACTGTATCTTTCCCGCGGTGTGGAAAGAAGCGGACGTTATCGGCATACATAAACCCGGTAAACCAAAAAATCATCCGACGAGCTACCGCCCGATTAGCCTCCTCATGTCTCTAGGCAAGCTGTATGAGCGTCTGCTCTACAAGCGCCTCAGAGATTTCGTCTCATCCAAGGGCATTCTCATCGATGAACAATTCGGATTCCGTACAAATCATTCATGCGTTCAACAGGTGCACCGCCTCACGGAGCACATTCTTGTGGGGCTTAATCGACCAAAACCGTTATACACGGGAGCTCTCTTCTTCGTCGCAAAAGCGTTCGACAAAGTCTGGCACAATGGTTTGATTTTCAAACTATTCAACATGGGCGTGCCGGATAGTCTCGTGCTCATCATACGGGACTTCTTGTCGAACCGCTCTTTTCGATATCGAGTCGAGGGAACCCGCTCCTCCCCACGACCTCTCACAGCTGGAGTCCCGCAAGGCTCTGTCCTCTCACCCCTCCTATTTAGCTTATTCGTCAACGATATTCCCCGGTCGCCGCCGACCCATTTAGCTTTATTCGCCGACGACACGACTGTTTACTATTCTAGTAGAAATAAGTCCCTAATCGCGAAGAAGCTTCAGAGCGTAGCCCTAGCCCTAGGACAGTGGTTCCGAAAATGGCGCATAGACATCAACCCAGCGAAAAGTACTGCGGTGCTATTTCAGAGGGGAAGCTCCACACGGATTTCCTCCCGGATTAGGAGGAGGAATCTCACACCCCCGATTACTCTCTTTAGACAACCCATACCCTGGGCCAGGAAGGTCAAGTACCTGGGCGTTACCCTGGATGCATCGATGACATTCCGCCCGCATATAAAATCAGTCCGTGACCGTGCCGCGTTTATTCTCGGTAGACTCTACCCCATGATATGTAAGCGGAGTAAAATGTCCCTTCGGAACAAGGTGACACTTTACAAAACTTGCATAAGGCCCGTCATGACTTACGCGAGTGTGGTGTTCGCTCACGCGGCCCGCACACACATAGACACCCTCCAATCCCTACAATCCCGCTTTTGCAGGTTAGCTGTCGGGGCTCCGTGGTTCGTGAGGAACGTTGACCTACACGACGACCTGGGCCTCGAATCAATTCGGAAATACATGAAGTCAGCGTCGGAACGATACTTCGATAAGGCTATGCGTCATGATAATCGCCTTATCGTTGCCGCCGCTGACTACTCCCCGAATCCTGATCATGCAGGAGCCAGTCACCGTCGACGCCCTAGACACGTCCTTACGGATCCATCAGATCCAATAACCTTTGCATTAGATGCCTTCAGCTCTAATACTAGGGGCAGGCTTAGGGACCCCGGTAACCGTACTCGTCGAACTCGACAAAGAGGTCGACGTGCAACCTAACCCATGCATCAGCCCGCTGAGTTTCTCGCCGGATCTTCTCAGCGGGTCGCGATTCCGATCCGGTAGTAGATTCATTCGCGAAACAATTGCTCTTGAGTTGTTAGGTCTCCTTCGGAGGCGCTCGGGCAGTTGTTAGCAAATCCCACCCCTCTTGGCTGAGCCTTTGCTCGCCCACCTGTCCTGGTGAAACTGGAAAGGCCTTCGGGCCACCAGTAAACCTTCAATCATAAAAAAAAAAAAAAAACTTCAAAATTATTCTAGAAATTCATAATAATTTAATATTATAAATATAAAATTCATAATATAAACAATAATATTAGTTCTAGGAATAGGCCCCTGATGCGTTACTCGAGTGGTACCGAACCAAAACATAGTTATTCCGAGGTACCAAGTGGCCGCGATAGGGTGGGTGACCATGATGAACGAAAATAGGGTGACCATGGAAAACGTCGGACATTTTTCGACGATTAATTCTAATGTGAAAAGTGTTGCCCAGAGTAACTCTACTGAGCACCAGGTTAGGTTAAGACCAATTTTAAGTGTTCAAATTTTAGGTATACGAGGTAATGCTTTGTTGGATACGGGAGCTAAGAGTAGCGTTGCCGGTGCGTTGCTTTATGAATTGCTGTTAAAGCATAACCATCCGTGTGAGGAAACCAGGCGTCGGGTGAGGCTTGCAGACGGTTCCGCGCGCACCCGCCGAGTTTTGCTCACTACTCTAGAAGTAAGGATAAGTCCCGAAAGGTCAGTAACCCTTGAATTTACTGTTTTTCCAGATGCTCAAAATAATGAAACTTTGCTTGGCATGGATTTTTTGGTGGCGGCAGGTATTGTGCTTGACTTTGCTTCATCCACTTGGCATTTTTCGGGAAAACGGGTTACCTATCCAATTGAATATGAGTGCCCTAAGCCATGCATGTTTGCTTCTACTGCTGACTTCCTGCGTGATGATAAGGGTTCTATGCTTGGCTCCGATGAACGGCAGCAGCTATCACATTTATTGCAGCAGAATGGAGACATCTTTAGGGTGGGGGAGCCCCAACTCTTTACGCCGAGCACCACATTGATACCGGTGATCATCCGCCTATATCGGTACCGCCGTATAGGCTCACTCCTGTGCTTCAACAGCGAGGAGAGGTTCTCGCAATCGATTTGTTCGGGCCACTGCCAGAAGGAGAGCAGGGGGAGCGATGGGTACTCCTGGTAGAGGATGTAGCTACAAGATGGGTAGAACTCTACGCACTTGTTGATGCCACCGCCGTGGCTTGCTCCCGAGTCCTACTGGAAGAGTATTTCCTTCGTTATGGCTTGCTTATGCGTCTACGGGTGTAATACGTAAGTTCATGCCACGACGGGATGGCCCGTATCGCGTAGTAAAGATAGTTAGTCCTACAACGTACTTCATAGCAGACTTGTCAAACAATGTCATCGGCAAGTATCACACCGCGGATTTAACCCACTCTCCGTCAAATTCAAGTACGGATCCAATTATGCCAAAGAGGCAGAGAGGAAGGCCGCGTCTTCAGACTAACAGTCCCAAGTTGGACTCGGGACGCGTTCCCAACTTGGAGGGGGAGTATGTAACGCAGCGTTCCGTTTCGCGGGGCAACAGCAGCCAAAGACAATGTGACTCAGGTCCGTGCCGCGACGACCCACCCCGTGCTACCCGCGCCCGCGCATCTGTTGCATCATTCGCACCCCCAATTAGTGCGCGCCAGACTTTGAAGCGGAATACACGCGTCCCCGGTCGATACCGGAACTGACAACCCGAGAGTCTCATGCCAGTCGGGCACCTAACATTAAAACACTAATTAATTGAGCGTTTCATTAGCTTTTAAGCTGAGTGACTATTTATAATTTATTTTTATTAAGTAATAAATGAGCAAAAAATAATACTTAACAAAAAGATATGAAATCCGAACAAAAACAGTTTCACTGTAAAAAATTGCGCCAAGTCCACGTTTATAAAACTCATCTCAATAACATTTGCACTTTACAAAAAAAAGAAGACTTCAATAGCTTTCATTCTCTACAAAAATATGTGAAATACAAAAAAATACCAAGAAACCGTCATAAAGATGAAAAAATAAAAAAAAAATTGTTGAAAATTTAAAAATAAAAAAATTAAAATTTTATCGTACTTGGCGCGCGTCATTGAGTACCCCAAAATTTTTCGGAAGAATTTCAACCCGAGAAAAAAACCGTTTTGCTTTAATATACAGTGAAAGTTGAAAAAGTTACCCAGGTTGTCTTTTTCGCTCTTGTTAGCGTTTTATGAGAAATTGAGACAGAACTACGGTAATTTTCAACAGCTCTCACTATATACCTATGGGCTATTATATGCCAAATCGACCACTTTTGCGTTCGACCCCTTTAGATTCAGCTGAAACTTTATTATTCTTTTCTACCCTTTGAAAAACATCTTTGAGAATTTTTTCAAATGTTTTGAAGCCAACGTATACATACGTATCGACTCGTAAGTAGTTTGTATTTGTATAAGCGAACACGAGAGGGTGTTTAGTTCAAATCATAAAAGATGAGTGGGAAATGAAAAAAATTCAAATAACATACGTATGAGATGTCGATTTTACTTAACTTTTGTAAAACTTATTATGAAATAATAATTCATTAATTACATTTATGCATTTCATAGGTTGACCTACTTATAAATTTCTAAACATTGAAAGGATGTTCATTTATCCTGAAAAATTTGGGGTACTCAATGACGCGCGCCAAGTACGATAAAATTTTTATTTTTTTATTTTTAAATTTTCAACAATTTATTTTTTATTTTTTCATCTTTATGACGGTTTCTTGGTATTTTTTTGTATTTCACATATTTTTGTAGAGAATGAAAGCTATTGAAGTCTTCTTTTTTTTGTAAAGTGCAAATGTTATTGAGATGAGTTTTATAAACGTGGACTTGGCGCAATTTTTTACAGTGAAACTGTTTTTGTTCGGATTGAATATAACTGGAGTACTTGTTGAACTTGTAGTAGTAGATTGCTGGTTGGGCCCTGTTTGGAGACTAGCTTAGTTATAGTCCAGAGGCCAACGGTGTATGAGTGTCATTTCAAAACTTATACCAGCAATTTGCTATTATATATATTTTTTGTTATTTGTTTTAATTTGTTCTAAATTTAAATTACTTGTTTGAATTTGTGGTAGTGGATTGCTGACTGTGGGCCCTGCTTGGTGACTGGCTTTGGTATAGTCCTGAGGCCATCAGTGTTTGAAAATTAATTCACAAATTTTTATCAGCAATTTGCTATCATATAATTAATTTTTAATTTTAATTTTGTTATTTGACTTACCCGTTGAACGGTGTGAATACTTTGTGATAGTAAATTGTTGATTGGGTCCTGCTTGGTGACTAGCTTCTAGTTATAGTCTAGAGGCCAGGTGTGCTTGAGTTTAGTTTGCAACTCAAAACCTGGTATCAGCAATTTTCTATCTTATAACTTTTAATTTTAAGTTTGTTCTTATTTGTTGGGGTGTCCTTGGTACAGTGGTGAGGTCTAGGTTACCTAAATACTTAGGAGTAGGAATATTTTGGTGGGCTCACTCGTACACTCCTTTAAATAATTCCTTTGTAATTTTTTTTTGTTATTTGAAATTTTTGTTTTTTTTTTTTTTGATTTTTTTTGATTTTTTTTTTGATTTTTTTTTGAATTTTTTTTTTGGTCTGGTTGTAAACTGCAAGTAACATGTCGGTGTCCTAAATTCGCGGGAAGGTGACTAGTGAGCTCCGATGGTTCGCATCAGCTCATGCTTTGGTTGACAGAACGGATAGGGATGCGGCATTGCTCGATAGGGCGTCTCAGGTGCACGAACGGTTGGAGGTAGTGTACGATCGGTTGTCTGACCTCGTTGCTTTGGGGTCCGAAGTGGAGAAGGAGGTGATCCATGCCATCGGTCTTGACGTGGACCAGTGTCAGGAGTACGCTGATGCCATTCTGCAACGGGTGGCCGATATTAAGAAGCAGTCGTCATCCGGTGGTAATGGAGGTTCGGGAACTTCGTCAGGCGTCATATCACGCCTCCCCTCCATCAACCTGCCGATCTTCCACGGTGATCTGAACGAGTGGGTCGGCTTTATCAATTTGTTTGACAGCCTGGTCCATGGTCGGTCGGACTTGACTGCCTCTTATAAGATGGCTCAGCTTCGGGGTGCGCTGCGAGGTGAACCTGGTGAATTGGTGGCACACTTGCCTATCACCAACGACAATTATGCGGTCGCACGCCAGATCCTGTTCGACCGATATCAAAATCAACGACGGTTGGCAGACGCTCAGCTGGCCAGGCTGTTTGCGATACCCAAACTTTCTCGGGCTTCCGATATCAGAGCCGAGGTACTGAATCCAGTTACGATGGCCACTAAGGCCTTGGGTAATTTGGGTCTACCAGTAGACCAATGGTCATATCTGCTCTTTTATATTGTTGCAGGTAGGCTGCCGGTTGAGGTGCTCACTCGATTCGAGCAGCAGGACAACGCAGGTAGGGACGAACTGCCTACCCTGGCCAGTCTGCTGGCGTTTTTAGAAGCCGAAAGTCGCCGACACGAGATTATGCCACCACCCTCCTCCTCTGGGTCGCGTGTGCCGGCTTCCGGCCACGCCGTTTCGGTTGCTCAGAGGGGAGGGGGAGGGGATAAGAGGGGGCCGTCTCAACGACTGACTGCGCTCATGGCAGCGGTGGGAGGCCCACGGTGTGCCTTCTGTCATGAGAGCGGGCACGACGTAGCCGCCTGTCCGAGGTTCCGGTCGACGCGCATCAGGGGTAGACGCAACATCGTTGACCAGCGGCGATGGTGCTTTTTTTGTTTTGGGCCGCACACGGCGAGCGTCTGTCCACAGCCACAATTGTGCCCTAATTGCGACGGTCGGCACCATGCCCTCCTGTGTCTGGAGTCTGCCGCCACTCCGAGGTCATCCGGACGCAGTCATTCAGCCTCGCCGACCGGTGGGCGCACCGGTCGTAGCCCTCGCCAATTCAGCGGCGTGGACCCTCGGAAAGAGGCTTCGCAGGGAGGCGCCGGGTTGGCTACTGCGGGCGGGTGCCAGCGGATGCCCACTAGCTACGCCGGGGTGGCCACGTTGTCCCCCCGTGCGGGGCCGTGTTCGCCTGCTGGATCGAGTAGCCCTGCTCACTCGTCTCCCCCTCCCTCAGAAGTACGGTTTTCCCCTCCGCTGAGGGAGCGGCCGACGCTGGAGCGACTCCCTCCAGTGTTTGGCCCGTTTGGCCATCGTACGCGGAGGTATATGAGGCGGGACGGGAAACGAGGGCCTTATGTGGGAGCGTGGGATCCGCTGGCACGCTACGACCTTCCGTCGCGTGCCGACCGGGATAGCGGGGACCCGGGCCCCCGCTAGGAAATTGCCGCTCACTGCAGTGTTGCCCCAGCCCCAGAAGCTGTTTTACTTCCTACCGCTTCTGTTCGGGTGTTGGATTCGGATGGCAACACTGTGTTTGCTCGAGCTCTGTTGGATTCCGGCGCACAGGGCAGTATTATGTCGAGCAACCTTGCAGTACGGTTGGGCAATCCTATTTACAAGTCTTCTTATTCTATTCGTGGAGTGGGCAATGTTAGAATTTCGGACGTGATCGGTCACACTTCATTTATTTTCTCATCGAATCCTAACCCTCGCTTACAGTTTAGAGTCTCAGCTTTGGTGATGCCTGAGGTGATAGGTCGTCACCCTCCGGTGAAGGTAAACAGTTACATACGGTCATTGACATCAGACTTACGGCTAGCGGACCCCAAGTTTGACACACCGGGGCCAGTAGACGTACTACTTGGGGCGGATGTACTAGGGAAGCTGCTCCTGACTGGGAAGCGCGCTCTTCATGCGGAGGGTTTGGTTGCAATGGACACAAAATTAGGTCATGTATTGTTGGGTCCTGCGTTCCGGCCGGTCGCTGCGAGGAAATCGGACAATTTTCTGGTCGGGTCTACGCTTTCGGAAGTAGTCCAACGGTTTTGGGAACTAGAAGAACCTCCTACAGCTTATCGAGTTAACCCGGATGAGGAGGAATGTGAGCTGTTTTACCAGAATAATACGGGTCGTCTCTATTCGGGCCGGTTCTTGTTAAGACTTCCTTTTCGGGCGAATCGCCCACTGCTAGGCAGTTCGAGGAAGGCAGCAGAGACTAGACTTTTGTCAATGGAGAGACGCATGAGGCGCGACGCGGTGTTCCGGCAGAAATATGTAGAGTTTATGCGGGAGTATGAATCCTTAGGTCACATGTCGGTTTCCAAGGTAGATTGGAGTGCTACGGAGCACTGTTTCCTGCCTCATCATGCGGTTTTGAAAACTCCTAACGGTAAAATTAGGGTCGTGTTTGACGGTTCGGTCACGACCTCCTCCGGCGTCTCGTTAAATCAGTGTCTCCATTCGGGTCCAAAGCTGAACCGGGACATTTCAGACATACTGACGAGCTTCCGCAGGCACCAAATCGTTTTCGTGGCAGACATCCGTATGATGTTCAGGCAAACGGTGATTCATCCGGAGGATAGGCGGTATCAACTCATTCTCTGGCGTGAAAGCTCAGATGAGCCCATAAAAATTTATGAACTGAACACGAACACTTACGGGTTGCGGTCGAGTCCATATTTAGCGGTTCGTTCTTTGCGGGAGTTGGCAGTGAGGGAACGGTTGCACTACCCTCGTGCTGCGGACATTTTGGAACGGGACCTATATGTCGATGACGTATGTACGGGCGCCGACAGTGTCGAAGAGGCCTTATCACGCAAGGATGAACTGATCCGCCTTTTGAGCAGGGGTGGGTACGAGTTGAGAAAATGGCTGTCTAACTGTCCTGAGTTGCTGACTGGTTTGCCAACGGAGTATCAACAGGATCCCCATCTTTTCGAGAATGTCGATAACCCTAACATGCTGTCGGTCCTAGGGATTCAATATCGTCCGATTCAAGACGAATTTACCTATCGGGTGGAGTTGGAAAATCCAAAGGTATGGTCTAAGCGAACGGTGCTTTCCACAATTGCTCGAACCTTTGATCCAAACGGTTGGATCGCTCCTGTCACTTTTCTCTTAAAATGCTTCATGCAGCGACTGTGGTCTGCTAACCTGTCATGGGACGAGGGGATTGCTGGTGACCTATTGAAGGATTGGTTGAACTTTTTCTCGTCTCTTCCTGATATTAACCACGTGTCAATACCTCGGAAGCTGGTTCCTGCGGGCAAATACAAGGCGTCTCTCCACGGGTTTTCGGATGCCTCGGAACGTGGATTCGCAGCTGCGGTATACTTGCGAACGGTTTCTTCAACTGGAAGGGTTGATATACGGTTGGTGTTAGCGAAGAGTAAGGTCGCTCCGCTTCGGACACGCATGACGATTCCGAAGCTCGAGTTGTCTGGTGCCGCTCTGTTGACTAGGTTGTTAAACCATACAGCTACTAGTTTACGGTCGGTTATTGATTTAGAAAACACTGTCTATGCTTGGACAGACAGCCAGATAGTGTTGTGCTGGTTGAAGGCTTCGGTTCATACACTTGAAGTTTTCGTGGCCAACCGTGTCTCCCAGATTCAAGGTTCTGAGGTCCCTCTAACATGGAGACACGTGCCTGGTGAGCTCAATCCGGCGGACTGCGCTTCTCGGGGATGCTTAGCATCGGAAATAGTTGATCATCAGTTATGGTGGGGTCCCCAGCGGCTCACCATGAAGGCTTCTCAGTGGCCTCCCTCTCGCATAGGAGTTCCTGCAGGTCTCGTGGCTGCACCGGCGCAGTTCGAGGATCGAGGAGTGATTCAGGGGTTGGATTTGGATCTGCTCATCAACCGTTATAGCTCCTTGGACAAGCTGGTTAAGGTTACCGCCTGGATTTTGAGGTTTATTCGGAATTGTCGTTTGTCGGTGTCTCAACGCAATATGACACCTGTTGTGTGTCCCATCGAGCGGAAGAAGGCGCTGCTGAAATTAATTGAAGTTGTGCAAGCCACCAGCTTTCATTCAGAATTGAAGGCGCTAAGGACTGAGCGCCCTAAGCTTCGTGGAGCTATCGCTCGTCTTAGCCCCTTTGTAGACGGCCAGGGGTTGATTCGAGTGGGAGGTAGATTAAGTAACTCCAATTTACCTTATTCGGCGCGCCATCCTCTTTTACTTCCCAAGAAGATCCAGTTAGTTGACCTGTTGGTGATGGATCGCCACATCGCAAATTCGCATTCCGGTTGCAATGCGCTGTTGGCATCCCTCCAGAGGGAATTTTGGATTCTGTCGGGGCGTCGTACGGTTCGGAGCGTCCTGTTCCGGTGTTTACCCTGTTATCGGCTTAAGGCTTCTACGATGCAGCCTCAGATGGGAGATCTGCCCCCAGACAGAGTGAAGAAGATCAGGCCATTTTCTGGAGTTGGTACGGACTTCGCTGGGCCCTTCATGATCAAGGCTTCACGTTTGCGGAATGTTAGGTTAATTAAGGCTTATCTGTGCGTCTTTGTCTGTCTTTCAACCAAAGCTGTACATCTTGAAGTTGTTGCCGACCTTACAACTGAAGCCTTTATTGCGAGCTTGGATAGATTTGTGTCCCGTCGAGGTTTACCCGAATTGATACGCTCCGATAACGGAACGAATTTTGTAGGTGCGGACCGTTACTTGCGGGATGTAGTAAATTTCTTGAACAATAACCAGGTGGATATTGAAACGGCCCTCTCTCGTCGCGGTATTCGGTGGACCTTCAGTCCTCCAGGATGCCCCCACTGGGGTGGAATTTTCGAGGCAGTAGTAAAATCGGCTAAGACTCACTTGATGCGCGTGATAGGGCAAACCTCGCTTACCTTTGAGGAGTTAACCACGGTATTTTGTAAAATTGAAGCGGTACTTAATTCACGGCCGTTGTGCCCGCTCAGTTCAGACCCGAATGACTTGGAGTCGTTAACTCCAGGCCATTTCTTGATAGGACAGCCACTCAATGCGTTGCCGGAGTATCCCCTCTCGGATATCAAGCCTGGACGGTTGAGGCGATACCAGATGTTGCAGCAGATGTCCCAAGATTTTTGGAAACGTTGGTCCCTTGAGTATTTACATCTGCTCCAGCAGCGCTTTAAGTGGACGGATAGAACCAGTCCCCCTCACGTCGGTGACCTTGTGTTGGTTAAGGATGCTAACCTGCCGCCACTGCTTTGGCGTAGGGGGCGCATTGTTAATCTGTTTCCCGGTAAGGATGGGACCCCTCGGTCTGCAGAGGTTCTGGTCGGGGACTCGGTTCTCAAACGAGCGGTCACAACGTTGTCCCGGCTGCCAGTTGATTAAGGACAGGTAGGGGACCTGTCCGGGCGGGTGACTGTTCGAAACCAATCCGTTAGTTTTTGAATTCTTACCACGGCAACACGGGTCGCGATTTGACGGTGCCGTCGCGATTTGACATCTGTCACTTTGTCTTGCTTCTCGAACGGGACGGTACCTGTATATTGACGGTCTACGCTAAAGTTGTGTATCATCGCTAATCCTTATCCATTCCTGCCCTATACCCTTCTCCCTAAGTGATACGGCGTGAGAAGACGAAGGCATCGGTTCCGGTGAGTGATTGCATGATATTTTGTTAAAATAGTACATACGGCGCCGCGAATCGCGGCACATGTTCGACGCGCACCTCGTGCTGGTTTCCGTAGCCCTAGGCTGCCACGAGGTCGCTGGGTTCGAATCGAACAACGCGTGATATGACAAAATAATAAAGTTTCATTGCATTCATTGTCACAACATTGAACAAAAGTTTTAATAGTCTTACATTCGCGGCGCGCAAGATGACTCCGTCGGCAGGGTCGCCATATAAGGTGTTGCGTCGGAGGTATTTATTTGTAATCAAACCAACGAGAGTCCGAATAATACTCTGATTTATTTGATACACACTTAGTTTATATAGGATTACACTTACGATTACATTAGGTAGGTTAACATAGATTATAAAGAATGTTTCATACATCACATATTGTTTGTCGATGACATATTGATTATGGGGACTAATGATAAGGTGGTACATAATTTAAAACTTTATTTGAGTAATATTTTCTCTATGAAAAACCTAGGTCATGTAACTAACTATTTAGGTATTCATGTTAATACCATTTGCAAAATGGTATTATTAAAATGTCACAAAACCATTACTTAAAACAAATTTTAAAGAAATTCAATATGTGCGAGTCAAAACCTATGTCTACCCCAATGGAATTTAAATCCGAACAAAAACAGTTTCACTGTAAAAAATTGCGCCAAGTCCACGTTCATAAAACTCATCTCAATAACATTTGCACTTTACAAAAAAAAATAAGACTCAGTAGTCATCGTGGCCTAAAGGATAAGACGTCCGGTGCATTCGTATGTAGCGATGCACCGGTGTTCGAATCCCGCAGGCGGGTACCAATTTTTCTAATGAAATACGTACTCAACAAATGTTCACGATTGACTTCCACGGTGAAGGAATAACATCGTGTAATAAAAATCAAACCCGCAAAATTATAATTTGCGTAATCACTGGTGGTAGGACCTCTTGGGAGTCCACACGGGTAGGTACCACCACCCCGCCTATTTCCGCCGTGAAGCAGTAATGCGTTTCGGTTCGAAGGGTGGGGTAGCCGTTGTAACTATACTGAGACCGTAGAACTTATATCTCGAGGTGGGTGGCGCATTTACGTTGTAGATGTCTATGGGCTCCAGTAACCACTTAACAGCAGGTGGGCTGTGAGCTCGTCCACCTATCTAAGCCATAAAAAAAAAAAAAAATTTCAATAACTTTCATTCTCTACAAAAAGATGTGAAATACAAAAAAATACCAAGAAACCGCCATAAAGTTGAAAAAATTAAAAAAAAAAATTGTTGAAAATTTAAAAATAAAAATTTTTTTTTTATCGTACTTTGCGCGCTTCATTGAGTACCCCAAATTATTTTAGGATAAATGAACATCCTTTTAATGTTTTTTTTTTTTTTTTTTATTTTTTTTTTTTTTTTTTGTTTTTTTTTTTTTTTTTTATTTTTTTTCTTTTTTTTTTTTTTTTCTCTTTTAATGTTTAGAAATTTATAAGTAGGTCACCCTATGAAATGCATAAATGTAATTAATGAATTATTATTTCATAATAAGTTTTACAGTTAGGTAAAATCGACATCTCATACGTATGCTATTTGAATTTTTTTTATTTCCCACTCATCTTTTACGATTTGAACTAAACACCCTCTCGTGTTCGCTTATACAAACACAAACTACTTACGAGTCGATACGTATGTATACGTTGGCTTCAAAACATTTGAAAAAATTCTCAAAAATGTTTTTCAAAGGGTAGAAAAGAATAATAAAGTTTCAGCTGAATCTAAAGGGGTCGAACGCAAAAGTGGTCGATTTGGCATATAATAGCCCATAGGTATATAGTGAGAGCTGTTGAAAATTACCGTAGCTCTGTCTCAATTTCTTATAAAACGCTAACAAGAGCAAAAAAGACAACCTGGGTAACTTTTTCAGCTTTCACTGTATATTAAAGCAAAATGGTTTTTTCTCGGGTTGAAATTCTTCCGAAAATTTTTGGGGTACTCAATGACGCGCGCCAAGTACGAAATTTTTTTTTTTTTTTTTTTAATTTAATTTTCAACAATTTTTTTTTTTTATTTTTTCAACTTTATGGCGGTTTCTTGGTATTTTTTTGTATTTCACATCTTTTTGTAGAGAATGAAAGTTATTGAAATGAGTCTTATTTTTTTTTGTAAAGTGCAAATGTTATTGAGATGAGTTTTATAAACGTGGACTTGGCGCAATTTTTTACAGTGAAACTGTTTTTGTTCGGATTTCATATCTTTTTCTTAAGTATTATTTTTTGCTCATTTATTACTTAACAAAAATAGACAATAGAATAAAAATAAACTATAAATAGTCACTCAGCTTAAAAGCTAATGAAACGCTCAATTAATTAGTGTAATAATAATCAACATCAACTTTTACAAATTTAAACCGAATTAAATTCTGTTTCAAATGTGAACGGTAGATGACGCTGTTCTTAATTATTTCAGATTAAAATTAAAATTAAAATCAGATTTCAGATTTTAAAATTAAAATCTGAAAGCCTTGAAACATCAATCCGCATAAATGTAATTTAAAAACTACAGTAAGAGGCTTAAATAAAAAAAATTACATGTGTGCAATTCACACGTGGTAGAAGTGAAACCTTCCAAAATTAAAATACAATTATCCTAAACGTCTTAAGTATATGTAAAATTTTGTCATTAGTAAATAATTGTAAGGTAGCGCCCTCTGTGAATTGATATTTTAATTTCACGTATAATCCTACATTAAAATTCACTACAAGAGCTTTCTCATACACACGTTAGTATTAAAAAATCTCATAGATGGCGCTGTATTAAATAGTATGTATATTTCTGTCTCATTCTTTGCTGGCTTCATCCTACATATTTTTGTATTTATGTCTCATAGCTGTCGTTTTTTCCGTTGCATCCGGTTTGAAATCACAACGATTCTAAAGAAGTTTTCACTTCAAAAGCTGACCTCAACTCAGCCTTAATTAGAATTTTCTTCGGAATTCAGTAGTAAAGTTCAAATTATTTTGATGAAATCAAAACCGAAATATTCATAGCATCTTAAACAATCACCTACGAATAAATATTATTTATAGTATTATTTATTATACGAATAAATATTATTTATTCGTAGACAATCACAACGGTTTTATAGTTTTGGGAAGGGATTTTTTGTATCGCCATCTCGTGAAGTATTTCGGTAATACATTACAAAACAAAATTGTCCCTCCAACAGTAACAACAGTACTTGCTTCGGCAGTACATATACTAAAATACTAACAGTAACAACATTAACATTATATAATGTATAAACCGTTATTGAACGGTCTTCTTATTGAAGAACTGCAAACTATCCCCTTGAAGCTACAGTTTATGTGGAATAATGTCTTTTTGGCGGGAACGCGAGGTGTGAAGTTGTGTGATTTGTTTTAATTTGTCTATTTAGTGTTTCTTCGGGTTTAAATGTGTAATAATGGTGGTTTATTAACTGTTTAATATCTGTGAAAGTGCACAAATGTGGGAAAATGAAACAAAGCCGCTGTACGTAACTTCTCGGTATCCTCCCACCTGTCGATGCCCATATCGTGGTTGGAGGCGTCCGTATAGGGGTCGGGGTGTAGTTGAAGTACCTCGGCCTCATCCTGGACAGTCGTTGGACCTTCCGTGCTCGCTTTCAGAACCTGGTCCCTCGTTTGTTGGGGGTGGCCGGTACGTTAAGCCGGCTTCTGCCCAACGTCGGGGGGCCCTGACCAGGTGACGCGCCGTCTCTTTAAGGGGTGGTGCGATCAATGGCCCTATACGGGGCGCCGGTGTGGGCCCAGTCCCTGGCCGCGGGGGTGGCGAAGTTGCTACAACGGCCGCAACGCAACATCGGCGGTCAGGGTCATCCGTGGTTATCGCACCATCTCCTTTGAGGCGGCGTGTGTACTGGCTGGGACGCCGCCTTGGGTTCTGGAAGCGGAGGCGCTCGCCGCTGACTATCAGTGGCGGGCTGACTTTCGTGCCCGGGGCGTGGCGCGTCCCAGCCCCAGTGTGGTCAGAGCGCGGAGGGCCCAATCTCGGCGGTCCGTGCTGGAGTCATGGTCCAGGCGGCTGGCTGATCCTTCGGCCGGTCGTAGGACCGTCGAGGCGATTCGCCCGGTCCTTGTGGATTGGGTGAATCGTGACAGAGGACGCCTCACTTTCCGGCTCACGCAGGTGCTTACTGAGCATGGTTGCTTCGGTGAGCTCCTGCACCGGATCAGAGCCGAGCCGACGGCAGAGTGCCACCATTGTGGTTGCGACTTGGACACTGCGGAGCACACGCTCGTTGCCTGCCCCGCATGGAAGGGGTGGCGCCGTGTCCTCGTCGCAAAAATAGGAAACGACTTGTCGTTGCCGATTGTTGTGGCATCGATGTTCGGCGACGACGAGTCGTGGAAGGCGATGTTCGACTTCTGCGTGTGCACCATCTCGCAGAAGGAGGCAGCGGGGCGCGTGAGAGACGCGCAAGCCCGCCGCCGTCGAGCGGGGGCCAGGGAGGCCGATCTCGCCCAAGTCCTGGCCCTCTAATTGTTTCGGGTCCCTCTCACATGTCGGTCTGGGGACCGGCGAGGGGGGCCTAAGAAGACGACGTGCAAGCTGCTCTGCACGCGTTTTACGCAAGAGCATCCGGGTGATGGAAGACCGGCTATCCTCGACCCACGCTGGTTCTGGTCCAGCGGGGTATTCCGTAGGATAGCTCACTCTAACCGGCGCCATCTAGGCAGGCTTCGGATAGCCTGCCGACCGAGAGGGCTGGTGGTCGTAGCGCCGACGACCGCCGGTCCGGCGTCCCGAGGAGGAGGGTGATGGGAGAGATGTGCTCCACACTAAACGCTTCACTTTCCCCCCTCTGCCTCTTCATGAGTTCTGTCTCATGCCAGGTTTGGACGTTGGTTGTTGAGCGACAGGAGGTTTTAGTCAGTTCGACTCTGACATGCCCCGCCCTCCATCCCCAGTGGAGGGCGGAAGTCCGGAGATTTCCTCCTGACCAAAAAAAAAATCCTCCAAAAAGTCCACTGAAAAAATCTCAGTAAATGACCACCATTTGACTGCGATTATATTTCATCCCATATCATCTCATTTCATTAAATTTCATCCCAGTTGATTAATGCCTCAAATTAATCATCTTCATTTCATTTCACTCCATATTATCATTTTTCATAAAATTAAGAAAATAAAGTAAAATAAGACATGACTTAAAGGTCTTAGTTACCAGGTCATAAAATCTCTTAAAAAAAATCTCTTTTCTTAAAAAAAAAAAAACATCGAAAAAAAGTCAGGATCGAAATTTTTGAGCGAGCTATAGTTTGTGGTGATAAAATTAATAATTTCAAGTAGATTAATTGTTGTAATTGATATAACTAGTTAATATCAGTAAAATAAAGTTGTGAGTGATTGATATAATATATGACGGAGTAGGGACGTCCGTATTGTTTGTAAAAAGTGTGACGTCAGCACCGCTGACGTCGCGGTCATTACTTTCTTGACGAATGACTCATGTTTGGGTTTCCGAAACAAAACTTCACGAGAACTTCACGAGAACTTCGTATATTGCACGAGAAGCATAACAACGTTACAGAGATATCCGTATAGTACAACGGCTCGGACATGAATCAGTCAGTGCTAGACAGCACGGCCGTATTTATGGGGCTTCGTACCCGTGAGCGTGTTGACACGTTTTAAACACGTGAGCGTGTTTACACGTTTTAAACACGTGAGCGTGTTTACACGTTTTTCAAACACGTGAGCGGGTTTACACGTTTTTCAAACACGTTTTAAAGTATCCACAGATTCGGTAGAATCTGGCGCCAAGTTCCGTTAAAAAATCCCGTTGTAAACGGAGCGCCAGACTACCGACTGTGTTTACTGTGAGCAGAACAGTTTTTTGAGGTTGCGAAATTTTATTTAATTCTACCGTACTTCTGGTTCCTAAATTGTATATTATATCAATCACTCAAAACTTTATTTTACTGATATTAACTAGTTATATCAATTACAACAATTAATCTACTTGAAATTATTAATTTTATCACCACAAACTATGGCTCGCTCAAAAATTTCGATCCTGACTTTTTTCGATGTAAAAAGTGACATGCCACAGACTATAAATATTCGAGAATGGTAATCTACGGCCGCCAGGGTGCGCTGGAATTATTCCTATTTGTAATGGATTTTATGACCTGGTAACTGAGACCTTTAGGTTATGTCTTATTTTAATTTATATTCATATTTTTATGAAAAATGATATTATGGAGTGAAATGAAATGTGATATTATGGAGTGAAATGAAATGAAGATGATTAATTTGAGACATTAATCAAATGGGATGAAATGAAATGAGATGAGATGATATGGAATGAAATATAATCTTAGTAAAATGGTGGTGGTCATTTACTAAGATCTCAGTGGACTTTTTGGAGGAAACCGAGAAGCTACGTACAGCGACTTTGTTTAATTTTCCCACATTTGTGCACTTTCACAGATATTAAACAGTTAATAAACCACTATTATTACACATTTAAACCCGAAGAAACACTAAATAGACAAATTAAAACAAATCACACAACTTCACACCTCACGTTCCCGCCAAAAAGTCATTATTCCTACATAAACTGTAGCTTCAAGGGGATAGTTTGCAGTTCTTATTGAACGGTTTATACATTAAATAACGTTAATGTTGTTACTGTTAGTATTTTAGTTTAAGTACTGCCGAAGCAAGTACTGTTGTTACTGTTGGAGAAACAATTTTGTTTTGTAATGTAATACCGAAATACTTTACGAGATGGCGTTACAAAAAATCCCTTCCCAAAACTATAAAACCGTTGTGATTGTCTACGAATAATAAATAATATAATAACTAATATTTATTCGTAGGTGATTGTTTAAGATGCTATGAATATTTCGGTTTTGATTTCATCAAAATAACTTGAACTTTACTATTGAATTCCGAAGAAAATTCTAGTTAAGGCTGAGTTAAGTTCAGCTTTTTATTTAAGCCTCTTACTGTAGTTTTTAAATTACATTTATGTGGATTGATGTTTCAAGGCTTTCAGATTTTAATTTTAAATTCTGAAATAATTAAGAACAGCGTCATCTACCCTTCACATTTGAAACAAAATTTAATTCGGTTTAAATTTGTAAAAGTTGATGTTGATTATTATTACATTGTAACGCAGCGTTCCGTTTCGCGGGGCAACAGCAGCCAAAGGGAATGTGACTCAGGTCCGTGCCGCGACGACCCACCCCGCGCTACCCGCGCCCGCGCATCTGTTGCATCATTCGTACCCCCAATTAGTGCGCGCCAGACTTTGAAGCGGAATACACGCGTCCCCGGTCGATACCGGAACTGACAACCAGAGAGTCTCATGCCAGTCGGGCACCTAACATTAAACTGGCAGCCCAAGCGCGGGCCCTTTAACTAGTATTTCGGAGTGAATCTACGTAATTACGACACGTACTCGTCGTCAGTCACGGCGTCAATCCGATTTTCAAGACGTTGAAGAAGAAATTGGTTCAACCGCGGGACTTTAAAGAATCCTGTTATTAAGAACCCCGTGACCTCTTCTGGCATACCTATATCTGCAAAGACCCCTCAAGGTAGGGCTTTAATTTCAGACATTATCAATTCAGAAATTGTCCTCAGAACCATTACAAAAACTTTAATAGAATTGTTAAAAAAAAAGGATTCTAAATCCCCTTCTGGACCTATATCTACTCAATTAATTACAGAAATGCTAGTAACAAATTTTACATCATAAATTATGGTTAGTTCTACTCAATCTTATATGCATAATTCTGTTGGTCAGTTTAATATCATTCATTGGAACTCTAGAAGTTTATTTCCTAAATTAGATCAACTTAAAGATTTCCTCAGTAAACTTGACAAGTGTGTTGATATGATTTTATTCAATGAAACCTGGTTAACTTCACATAAAATCATCAAATTACCTGGATTTAATGTTATAAGAAGAGATTCCAACCACCCACATGGTGGGGTTGCTATTGCATTACGCTCTAAGTATAAATTTAAAATAATAGACACAATTTCTCAATATCATTTTCAAAATATCTTAATTACAGTTCACATTAATAATTTTTCTTTTGACATTCTATGTGTTTACATTCCTCCACCACCAAATGGTAAGTTCACTATTAATTTATTGAAAGATTCATGTTCTAAATTTGTTTCAAATAATTATTTAATAATTGGTGACTTCAATGCACATCATGCTTCCTGGAGTTCAAGAGTCAATGATAGAAGAGGTAAAGCCCTTCATGATTATGTGGAAAGTTCTGAGTTAGTTTGTTTAAATGATGACACAATCACAACCTTTGCTCCATTTGGTCAACAAGGAAATGTATTGGATCTAGTATTCGCTTCCCCTGCTCTTAGCTCTAGTTGCACAGTTTCTGTCCTTGATGATTTGCTCAGTAGTAATCATTTCCCACTACTTATTGAAGTCTTTAACGATGCTTTTCTTCCTTTCCTTCCTTCCTTTGGCCCGACCACCTCTTCAATAAATCAAGTTGATACACTAGATAATACCTCTTTAGCTAACATAAATTTTAATAAGATTGACTGGTCAAAGTTTAATAAGTTATGTGAAAGTGAGTTTTCAAGTTTTAGCTTCGCTGATAACCCTCTTGAAAATTATAATATGTTTTTGAGTATTTTACATGACATATTAATGACTTTTGACAAAAAGTGTTACTCGCACAAAAAACGGAATTGTTCCAAAGCTGTTCCTTGGTGGAATGCTGATTGTGACCGCGTAGTTTTACAAGCCAAAGTTGCTTTATTATCGTACAAGCATTATCCAAATATGGAAAACTATATTATTTTCAAAAAGCTGGACGCTTTGAAGAAAACGTTTATATGAAATAAAACGTTCAAGCTGGATGAATCTTTGTTCATCATTCAATCGAATGACTTCGAGTAAAATTATTTGGGATCACATTCGTAGATTTAAACACGCTAAACTCAATAATATTTCTTCGTCTTCAAGTTTCTTTCAAAATCCCGCTAATGCATCTTTGTTTTTGGACTCGATAACTGGTTCTGAGAATGAAATTTCCGAATCTAAGTTACAAGATTTTTTTAACAGCCACGGAAAACCGGAGGCTCAATGGATGGGAGACCCATTCTCTATGGGCGAATTTGCGACTGCGTTAGAAAATAAAAAGGAAACCTCCCCTGGTCCTGATTTCATCCCTTATAAAGTAATCAAAAATCTTCCCCAGTACGCCAAGGAAATTTTATGTCAAATAGTTAATGATCTTTGGCAAAACAACTGTATTCCTCCGATTTGGAAAACTCAACATGTAGTACCGATTTTAAAACTTTACAAGGATCCCAACTGTATCAATTCCCACAGACCCATTTCTTTAACTTCTTGTTTTTCGAAAATTTTCGAAACTATTGTGGCATCATCCTGCCACGGCTACCTGAGTGCGGACCTGCGCGCAAAAATCAGGTGATGCGTGCGCGCGCCAATCAGGAGCCAACGCGCGGTCGCGTTATCGCAGGTGACGCCGGGCTGCTGCACCAGCAGTCCGCCACAAAGCCTCGTACTGATCGCGCGTTTCTCTCTCATTATTGTAAATTCATATATTTGTTAATCGTTTGTTTTGTGTCTCGTTAATTTGTTAATAATCTGTAGTGTATCGTGTTGTCGTAATATATATCTATTTCTCGTATTGTTTCGTTTAATTTACCGACATCGTTTGCTTGTGGTCGGACGCCGTTCGGGTTCGATTCCTGGACGTATCGACAGTTAGTGGGTTTATACCTGAATATAACCCGCTACAATTGGTGACCCCGACGTGATCACGGGTGCATCATGGCTTCCAAAAAAGATAAGAGCAGCGCGTCAACAAGTGAAGATACCGGCGGTAGCGGAGAAAACACAGGGCCGTACTCAGAGGTGAGCCGAGTGTCTGTACGAGTGCCGCCCTTCTGGCCTGAAGAACCGGAGGTGTGGTTTGCGCAAGTCGAAGGCCAATTTGCCCTCGCTGGCATAAATAGCGACAGCACCATGTACCACACGGTGTCATCACAGCTCAACCAGGAGTACGCTAGGGTGATGAAAGACATCCTAACTGCACCACCGCTTATGGATAAATACAAAACGTTTAAAGAGCAGCTAATCCGTCGGATAACCGTGTCCAGAGAAAAAAAAACGCTACAGTTGCTGCAACACGAGGAGCTGGGAGATAGAAAGCCGAGCCAATTCCTACAACATCTACAGTACTTGGCCGGACCGGACATTCCGAGCGACTTTCTACGGACGGTGTGGACCAGTCGGTTACCTGTAAACATACAGACTGTTGTAGCATCACAACCAAAGCTGGACCTCGAAGGCGCAGCCGAGCTTGCCGACCGCATCGTGGACATAGTGCAGCCGTCAACACCAGTAATAGCCAGTGCCGGATCAAGGACTACTTCGACAAGTACACCCAGTTCTACATTAGAGCTACGCATAGAAGCGCTGTCGAGGCAAGTAGAAGCACTTGTAAATATACAGAGCCGCCGTGGCAGACAGCATGGAAGACGCGACACCCGTTCCAGGTCAAACTCGCGCCACATACGCTCCAGGTCCAGAACTCAAACACGGCAACGACCAGACGACCATCCACACTGCTGGTACCACTTTGAGTTTGGAGATAAGGCAAAGAAGTGTAGACAGCCGTGCAGCTACGCCTCGGAAAACTCCAAGGGAAACCGCTAGTGGCCTCAACCGGTTGTCCCGCGCCATCAGGCCGAATCTTCGTCGTAGAGCGAAAAAGTAAGGTGCAGTACCTGGTCGATACAGGGTCGGACTTATGCGTTTACCCACGTACAGCAATACGAATTCCTGTACAAGCCAAAACAAAATACGAATTATACGGGCACGTTAACTTACACTTGGACCTAGGCCTTCGAAGAGACTTCCGATGGCGTTTCGTCATAGCTGATGTATCAAAGCCGATTATTGGCGTAGACTTTCTCAGCTTTTACAACCTGCTCGTCGATTGCAGAAACAAAAGGCTACTCGACGGACTCACATCACTTTTTGTCACAGCACCACACCGGGGACGGATCGACGAACTACAATCCGTTCGCACAGTACTGAGCCATGAAGGTACGAAATACCACGACCTATTACGCCAGTATCCAGATATTACTCGTCCAGCTGGTAAACACGTTGATCCCAAGCATACCACGGTGCATCATATAAGAATAACCCCGGGTCCGCCAGTAACCAGCCGCCCGCGACGTCTTGACCCAGAGAGACTCCAAATTGCTAAAAAGGAATTCGAAGAAATGCTACAGAACGGCACCGCTCGAAGATCCGAAAGTTCGTGGTCCTCTCCTCTTCACCTCGCACGTAAGAAGGACGACGGCTGGCGACCGTGCGGCGACTACAGGGCACTCAACGCTCGCACTATACCAGACAAATACCCTGTTAGAAATATTCAGGACTTCACATACCAGCTGGCAGGTAAGACGATATTCAGTACTGTGGACTTAATAAAGGCTTATAATCAGATACCAGTTCATCCTAACGACATCAAGAAGACGGCAATAACAACACCATTCGGCATGTTCGAATTTCCGTTCATGACGTTCGGACTTCGGAATGCCGCGCAGACATTCCAACGTTTCATGGATGAGGTACTCAGAGGCTTAGACTTCGCCTTTGTCTTCTTAGATGACATTTTGGTATATTCGTCATCCGAAGAAGAGCATCGCCAACATTTAAAAAAACTATTCCAGCGTCTTCAAGAGTACGGTGTTCTAATCAACGTTGCTAAATGCCACTTCGGCAAACCAGAAGTCACATTTTTGGGATTCCACGTATCTTCTGCCGGAATACGCCCGCTCGAATCGAAGGTGCAAGCCATTTTAGATTTCCCCTTCCCTGCAACGATTAAAGAGCTTCGACGCTTTTTAGGTATGATCAATTTTTACAGAAAATTTCTACCAAAACCCGCAGAAATTCAGGCACCACTTAACGCGCTGCTATGTGGAGAAAAGTGCAGAGGGAAACAGCCGATTGAAGCGACCCCAGCGCTACAGCAAGCTTTCGAGAACTGTAAACATTGCTTATGTCAATCCGCTCTTTTAGTACACCCGAACGTGAACGCTGAACTAGCCATCCAGACTGATGCCTCAGATAAGGCTATCGGAGCTGTGCTCCAGCAACGAACGACAAAAGGTTGGGCACCATTAGCTTTTTTCTCCAGGAAACTAACGTCATCCCAGAAGAGGTACAGTCCGTACGACCGAGAACTGCTAGCAGTCTTTTTTTTTTTTTTTTTATGATTGAAAGTTTACTGGTGGCCCGAAGGCCTTTCCAGTTTCACCAGGACAGGTGGGCGAGCAAAGGCTCAGCCAAGAGGGGTGGGATTTGCTAACAACTGCCCGAGCGCCTCCGAAGGAGACCTAACAACTCAAGAGCAATTGTTTCGCGAATGAATCTACCGTTCGCACCGCGCGAATATTCGTATCGGCGAATGTCCCGTGGCCAGGCTGTAATAGTAGACTGCTAATACTAATACAAAGAAGGTCTCTCTTATTTAGATCTTATTCTATGGTTATTCTTAACTTATAACTATTAATTTAAAATACATTTAACATTCACTCACATTAAACCTAATAGATGTCTAAAGTTATTAAATTTACTTACAGGTAAAGACTTTGTAAAGAAATCAGCTAATTGACAATCTGTTTTAATAAATTTCAGAACTACAATATTACTGTCAATTTTGTCTTTAATAAAATTAAACTTAATATCGACATGTTTTACTCTTTTATTATTCTCAGGATTATTTCCAATATTTATGGCTGCCTGATTATCTACAAAGATAGTGATAGGACAAACAGAAATCTCAAAATCTTTTAAAATATTTTTAAGCCAACAAGCCTCAACAACTGCAGAACTCAGAGCTTTTAGTTCTGCCTCAGAAGATGACAAACTAACAGTAGGTTGCTTCCTAGATGACCACATAATAGGACAATTAACACGTTCACTGCGCCATTATTATCAAAGAACTTTCAGCTGGTGCTTTGGAGACCTAAAAGATCTCGAAACTTACCCACCCTTTGGTGCGTTTGAGACCTAATCATTCTCCTAAAGATACAGTTTTGAAAATAATTTATATCTTCCAAAAAAACAATGACATATACTTTGAAGTTTTTGTGGATGAAAGATAGCCTATTGATTTATATTTTGCTAGGTTCGCACGCAGTTATGACATTTGAATAAACTATAAATACCAAAAAAAAAATTGATATCGATTGTATCTCGTACCGCAACCGAAGATAGTTCAATATGTGTAGTAAGTAGTGATGGGAATAAAATAATATTTCAGTTGTCGATTGAAATAGTTTTATTAATTATGCAAAGTGTTTTTCATTAAAACATGCAAGCACATTGATTGCTTGCATTGCGCGCATATGGTAAGAATTCGTTTAGTTTTTTTAGAAGTGTCAGTGCTGTTTAATGTGCATCGTAATTTTTCGTAACAACCCACACAACGTCTTTTTTTGTCGCCACGTTGGAAAATATGATCAGTACATCTTCCTTCGGGGAATCCTGTAAATTTGAACATTTTCCAAAATTTTTATTTTACTGGACGATGCAGCAGTATAATCCGGCTTTGATTTTTTGTTAGAAATCTCACCAAAATAAATAGAATTTTTTACACTTTTTTCTTTTAAAAGAACTCATTGTTTATCAAAAATAATCAACACGTAGGTATATACGCGAGTGTTATTTCCAAAACGTGCGCGAAAGCTCCCACGTCGATGCTAGGACAACACTAAAACGAGTCACGCAGCGCCCGCGCCGCCCACCCTCGCTCTCTTGCGTCTACGAGGCCTACGATTCCACGAGTACCGACATATCTCCTAACGCAAGGAATGAATATAATTACAGTACTGTGCGTTAGGGACCTAATCCATCTCTAATTTCTTTTTTAATGTCCTTGAATTCAGCTTTAAGTAGGAAGCAAATATGTATATTTGTCGTACTCATACTTAAAGAACTTTACACGTTAGATCCTCCCGCAAGGAGTGAAACAACACGATTATATTCAACGCACAACACAAAAGTCCTGCAAGAGATCTGATAGATCTCGTAATGCAGCGAACGTGTTAAATAATTTAAACACATATCCTGATGTTGACTTTCTATCATTAATATCGCTTCCCCAGTCAGAATCAACATATCCAATCAAATCAGTACTTTCATTACTATTGAAAGTCAGCTTTAGGTCAAGTGTAGCATTTACATATCTGAGCACTCTCTTTAGAGCTTTTAACAGTGCTTCATTTGCACAATTTTGAAAACGACTTAAATATCCTACACTAGGACATAAATCAGGTCTAGTACATAAAACAGCATACATTAATAAAGATCCAAGAATTTGTCTACATTGATTTTCTAACTTAGGATCTAAGTTATTTGACTGAAACATCTGAAATCCACAGATTCGGTAGAATCTGGCGCCAAGCTCCGTTAAAAAATCCCGTTGTAAACGGAGCGCCAGACTACCCACTGTGTTTACTGTAAGCAGAACGGTTTTTTGAGGTTGCGAAATTTTATCCACAGATTCGGTAGAAACTGGCGCCAAGTTCCGTTAAAAAATCCCGTTGTAAACGGAGCGCTAGACTACCCACTGTGTTTACTGTAAGCAGAACGGTTTTTTGAGGTTGCGAAATTTTATTTAATTCTACGGTACTTCTGGTTCCTAAATTATATATGTCGGCGCAAATATGACTATTTACCTACTGATCATCAACTAATTACTCTGTGATAAGAAATTGATGTTAAACAGTTCCTTTTATTGTAATTTCAATACTTTACACAATACTTTAAAACGTGTTTGAAAAACGTGTAAACCCGCTCACGTGTTTGAAAAACGTGTAAACACGCTCACGTGTTTAAAACGTGTAAACACGCTCACGTGTTTAAAACGTGTCAACACGCTCACGGGTACGAAGCCCCATAAATACGGCCGTGCTGTCTAGCACTGACTGATTCATGTCCGAGCCGTTGTACTATACGGATATCTCTGTAACGTTGTTATGCTTCTCGTGCAATATACGAAGTTCTCGTGAAGTTCTCGTGAAGTTTTGTTTCGGAAACCCAAACATGAGTCATTCGTCAAGAAAGTAATGACCGCGACGTCAGCGGTGCTGACGTCACACTTTTTACAAACAATACAAACGTCCCTACTCCGTCATCAGAAGCGGGATCACACGCCGCCTCCGCTCAGCAACAACCTGGTGACCAGATAACCGTATCGGCGGATAATGACTACCCTCCAGCATCAGCCGATAAGCCTGTACCGTCTGCTTCACAAATCAGCATGGTCGAGCGACGGAATCAACAATCAACTGATCAATGAATACAAAAGATAAGTTTTTATTTTTGATTACTAAAATTTCACCACAAAATTCATCTGAAGACCATGATATCCTTACACAACGAACAACACCTTACACATTCTTATCCCACCTTCAATAAATCTACGAGAACCTCCGAGAAATCTACGAGAACCTCCGAGAAATCTACGAAAACCTCCGAGAACCCTACAATAAAATCGCATTAATAGTCTCAAACTTACATAGTTACAAGTAACGCAAGTATAACAGATGCGCTACTCAGAGAAACTTTTTATTCCTGCAGATTAATGGGAATCAAAGAAAACCTACGAGAATCAACGAGGCTGGTGCAGAGCGCGCACCGCCCAAGTGGGATCACATGCCGCCTCCGCTGAGCAACAACCTGGAGACCAGATAACCGTATCGGCGGAAGAAGACTACCCACCAGCATCAGCCGATGAACCTCTACCATCTACTTCACAAACCAGGATGGTCGAACAACAAAATCAACAATCGGCATAAGGATAAGTTTTTATTTTTGATTAATAAAATTACGCCACCACATGAGTACCACAGTGTACGCCACCACATGAGTACCATAGTGTACGCCACCACATGAGTACCACAGTGTACGCCACCACATGAGTACCACAGTGTACGCCCACTACATAAGTACCACAGTGTACGCCCACTGCATAAGTACCACAGTGTACGCCCACTACATAAGTACCACAGTGTACGCCCACTACATAAGTACCACAGTGTACGTCCACTACATAAGTACCACAGTGTACGTCCACTACATAAGTACCACAGTGTACGTCCACTACATAAGTACCACAGTGTACGTCCACTACATAAGTACCACAGTGTACGTCCACTACATAAGTACCACAGTGTACGTCCACTACATAAGTACTACAGTGTACGTCCACTACATAAGTACCACAGTGTACGTCCACTATATAAGTACCACAGTGTACGTCCACTACATAAGTACCACAGTGTGCGTCCACTACATAAGTACCACAGTGTACGTCCACTACATAAGTACCACAGTGTACGTCCACTACATAGTACCACAGTGTACGTTCACTACATAAGTACCACAGTGTACGTCACAATATAAAACTACACAAAATAAGTTACTTTCAAAGTAACATAAAAAGGTACACAGATACCAATCTCAGAAACAGACATTCCATTGTTTCAGATGGACTCCAAGAACTCTCTGGTGATACACCATACATGGGCGGCTGGTGCAGAGCGCGCACCGCCTGTCAGTATGGCCGTGTCGGCGCAAATATGACTATTTACCTACTGATCATCAACTAATTACTCTGTGATAAGAAATTGATGTTAAACAGTTCCTTTTATTGTAATTTCAATCCGAACAAAAACAGTTTCACTGTAAAAAATTGCGCCAAGTCCACGTTTATAAAACTCATCTCAATAACATTTGCACTTTACAAAAAAAAGAAGACTTCAATAGCTTTCATTCTCTACAAAAATATGTGAAATACAAAAAAATACCAAGAAACCGTCATAAAGATGAAAAAATTAAAAAAAAATTGTTGAAAATTTAAAAATAAAAAAATAAAAATTTTATCGTACTTGGCGCGCGTCATTGAGTACCCCAAAATTTTCAGGATAAATGAACATCCTTTCAATGTTTAGAAATTTATAAGTAGGTCAACCTATGAAATGCATAAATGTAATTAATGAATTATTATTTCATAATAAGTTTTACAAAAGTTAAGTAAAATCGACATCTCATACGTATGTTATTTGAATTTTTTTCATTTCCCACTCATCTTTTATGATTTGAACTAAACACCCTCTCGTGTTCGCTTATACAAATACAAGCTACTTACGAGTCGATACGTATGTATACGTTGGCTTCAAAACATTTGAAAAAATTCTCAAAGATGTTTTTCAAAGGGTAGAAAAGAATAATAAAGTTTCAGCTGAATCTAAAGGGGTCGAACGCAAAAGTGGTCGATTTGGCATATAATAGCCCATAGGTATATAGTGAGAGCTGTTGAAAATTACCGTAGTTCTGTCTCAATTTCTCATAAAACGCTAACAAGAGCGAAAAAGATAACCTGGGTAACTTTTTCAGCTTTCACTGTATATTAAAGCAAAATGGTTTTTTTCTCGGGTTGAAATTCTTCCGAAAAATTTTGGGGTACTCAATGACGCGCGCCAAGTACGATAAAATTTTTATTTTTTTATTTTTAAATTTTCAACATTTTTTTTTTAATTTTTTCATCTTTATGACGGTTTCTTGGTATTTTTTTGTATTTCACATATTTTTGTAGAGAATGAAAGCTATTGAAGTCTTCTTTTTTTTGTAAAGTGCAAATGTTATTGAGATGAGTTTTATAAACGTGGACTTGGCGCAATTTTTTACAGTGAAACTGTTTTTGTTCGGATTTCATATCTTTTTGTTAAGTATTATTTTTTGCTCATTTATTACTAATTAAAAATAAATTATAAATATGTAGTCACTCAGCTTAAAAGCTAATGAAACGCTCAATTAATTAGTGTTTTAATGTTAGGTGCCCGACTGGCATGAGACTCTCGGGTTGTCAGTTCCGGTATCGACCGGGGACGCGTGTATTCTGCTTCAAAGTCTGGCGCGCACTAATTGGGGGTGCGAATGATGCAACAGATGCGCGGGCGCGGGTAGCGCGGGGTGGGTCGTCGCGGCACGGACCTGAGTCACATTCTCTTTGGCTGCTGTTGCCCCGCGAAACGGAACGTTGCGTTACATACTCCCCCTCCAAGTTGGGAACGCGTCCCGAGTCCAACTTGGGACTGTTAGTCTGAAGACGCGGCGGCCTTCCTCTTTGCCTCTTTGGCATAATTGGATCCGTACTTGAATTTGACGGAGAGTGGGTTAAATCCGCGGTGTGATACTTGCCGATGACATTGTTTGACAAGTCTGCTATGAAGTACGTTGTAGGACTAACTATTTTTACTACGCGATACGGGCCATCCCGTCGTGGCATGAACTTACGTGTTACACCCCTAGACGCATAAGCAAGCCATAACGAAGGAAATACTCTTCCAGTAGGACTCGGGAGCAAGCCACGGCGGTGGCATCAACAAGTGCGTAGAGTTCTACCCATCTTGTAGCTACATCCTCTACCAGGAGTACCCATCGCTCCCCCTGCTCTCCTTCTGGCAGTGGCCCGAACAAATCGATTGCGAGAAGCTCTCCTCGCTGTTGAAGCACAGGAGTGAGCCTATACGGCGGTACCGATATAGGCGGATGATCACCGGTATCAATGTGGTGCTCGGCGTAAAGGGTTGGGGCTCCCCCCACCCTAAAGATGTCTCCATTCTGCTGCAATAAATGTGATAGCTGCTGCCGTTCATCGGAGCCAAGCATAGAACCCTTATCATCACGCAGGAAGTCAGCAGTAGAAGCAAACATGCATGGCTTAGGGCACTCATATTCAATTGGATAGGTAACCCGTTTTCCCGAAAAATGCCAAGTGGATGAAGCAAAGTCAAGCACAATACCTGCCGCCACCAAAAAATCCATGCCAAGCAAAGTTTCATTATTTTGAGCATCTGGAAAAACAGTAAATTCAAGGGTTTCTGACCTTTCGGGACTTATCCTTACTTCTAGAGTAGTGAGCAAAACTCGGCGGGTGCGCGCGGAACCGTCTGCAAGCCTCACCCGACGCCTGGTTTCCTCACACGGATGGTTATGCTTTAACAGCAATTCATAAAGCAACGCACCGGTAACGCTACTCTTAGCTCCCGTATCCAACAAAGCATTACCTCGTATACCTAAAATTTGAACACTTAAAATTGGTCTTAACCTAACCTGGTGCTCAGTAGAGTTACTCTGGGCAACACTTTTCACATTAGAATTAATCGTCGAAAAATGTCCGACGTTTTCCATGGTCACACTATTTTCGTTCATCATGGTCACCCACCCTATCGCGGCCACTTGGTACCTCGGAATAACTATGTTTTGGTTCGGTACCACTCGAGTAACGCATCAGGGGCCTATTCCTAGAACTAATATTATTGTTTATATTATGATTAAGTCTAGAATAATTTTGAAGTCTAACCTTGTTATCAGTACCGAAAAAGCGCGGAGGAAGAATCGCCTTAAAATCGGTAGGATAATAATTATTTTCATTATCAACAAAACATTGTTTACGATTATTAATATAAATGGACGACTTTACGGTGTTTGAAGTGCAAGCTGTATGCAACGAGCTGCCGCGATGAATAGAGTTCACTGAACTTGACAGCTGTGTATTTACTTTACCAATAGGTAAATCGGATGTGACTGATCGGGTCCGTGCAGCGTCGACGGCGTAATAACTTGCGTTACACTTTGTACACTGAGACCGAGTAACACCTTTGGTACCACACCCGTAACACGAGGATACAGCTTGCGTATTTTCGTTGTCGAATTTCGTTTTTGACGCTAATTTTAAACACTCATCACGAATATGTCCGTACTTTTTGCAATAAACACAGAACAGTCTTTTAACAATCGACGTAGATGATACATTATCAGTGTTCGTGTAGCGAGGCGCGGGGACTCGAACGGTGCTCGGCGCAGCGCTGTCGTCGCGTGGCGGGCCGCCAGCCGCGCCCGAGTTGAATATTTTCCGCGGCGTCATCCGCGCGTATGTATGCTGCGAAGTCGAAGCACCGGCGGGAACTTCGCCTACGGTACTACCCGATGAACGTGGCGTCGCTCGCTGAGGATGATGAATAAATTCAGGCGGACTGGTCTCGTAGATGGAGTCCTCGATATGGCGCGTTTTCTTTAATAACGTGTCGTATGAAGTTATTTCGTCTCTTCTTAATTTTTTACGAACACGACGGTGTAGAAGGCCGTAAAGCATATCAATTTGAACTTTCTCACTAAGGTCACCAGGTGGGAGTCGAGCTAGTAGGGCTCGTGCTCTGGCAACGAAGATCTCCGTCTTCTCTCTTTGTCCTTGCGACATTTTGAAGAGCTCTAAGTAGACTCGATGGGGCGGTCTGCAATCACCGAAAGCGCTTCGTAACGATGATAAAGCGTCGTCCCAGGAAGTGATGCTAGCTTTAACGCCTTGCCACCACACGGCTGCATTTCCGGTTAGTAACATCGATGGCGTGTCCTACGTCAGCACAATCTTTGTATGATTCGACCGCGTCAAGGAAACCGTCGAGTGAGTCGCCGGGCGCTCCGCTGAACCGCGCCGTGCATGACGCGAAGTTCCCAGAATGGTGAGCGGGCGTCGAGGAAGGCGGCGATGTCGGCTCCGACGTCGGTGTTGCTGATGATTCGAGTTGAGTTTTATGCTCAAAAACTCGGTCGAGTAGGCGTTCGAATGCTGCCATTTGACTTTCTTGTAATGACGCCATGTTGTTTGCGGTAAATGTTGGCGTCGGTCCCGCGGTTGAACCAATTTCTTCTTCAACGTCTTGAAAATCGGATTGACGCCGTGACTGACGACGAGTACGTGTCGTAATTACGTAGATTCACTCCGAAATACTAGTTAAAGGGCCCGCGCTTGGGCTGCCAGTTTAATGTTAGGTGCCCGACTGGCATGAGACTCTCGGGTTGTCAGTTCCGGTATCGACCGGGGACGCGTGTATTCCGCTTCAAAGTCTGGCGCGCACTAATTGGGGGTGCGAATGATGCAACAGATGCGCGGGCGCGGGTAGCGCGGGGTGGGTCTTCGCGGCACGGACCTGAGTCACATTCCCTTTGGCTGCTGTTGCCCCGCGAAACGGAACGCTGCGTTACAGTGTAATAATAATCAACATCAACTTTTACAAATTTAAACCGAATTAAATTTTGTTTCAAATGTGAAGGGTAGATGACGCTGTTCTTAATTATTTCAGAATTTAAAATTAAAATCTGAAAACCTTGAAACATCAATCCGCATAAATGTAATTTAAAAACTACAGTAAGAGGCTTAAATAAAAAGCTGAACTTAACTCAGCCTTAATTAGAATTTTCTTCGGAATTCAATAGTAAAGTTCAAGTTATTTTGATGAAATCAAAACCGAAATAATCATAGCATCTTAAACAATCACCTACGAATAAATATTAGTTATTATATTATTTATTATTCGTAGACAATCACAACGGTTTTATAGTTTTGGGAAGGGATTTTTTGTAACGCCATCTCGTAAAGTATTTCGGTATTACATTACAAAACAAAATTGTTTCTCCAACAGTAACAACAGTACTTGCTTCGGCAGTACTTAAACTAAAATACTAACAGTAACAACATTAACGTTATTTAATGTATAAACCGTTCAATAAGAACTGCAAACTATCCCCTTGAAGCTACAGTTTATGTAGGAATAATGACTTTTTGGCGGGAACGTGAGGTGTGAAGTTGTGTGATTTGTTTTAATTTGTCTATTTAGTGTTTCTTCGGGTTTAAATGTGTAATAATAGTGGTTTATTAACTGTTTAATATCTGTGAAAGTGCACAAATGTGGGAAAATTAAACAAAGTCGCTGTACGTAGCTTCTCGGTTTCCTCCAAAAAGTCCACTGAGATCTTAGTAAATGACCACCACCATTTTACTAAGATTATATTTCATTCCATATCATCTCATCTCATTTCATTTCATCCCATTTGATTAATGTCTCAAATTAATCATCTTCATTTCATTTCACTCCATAATATCACATTTCATTTCACTCCATAATATCATTTTTCATAAAAATATGAATATAAATTAAAATAAGACATAACCTAAAGGTCTCAGTTACCAGGTCATAAAATCCATTACAAATAGGAATAATTCCAGCGCACCCTGGCGGCCGTAGATTACCATTCTCGAATATTTATAGTCTGTGGCATGTCACTTTTTACATCGAAAAAAGTCAGGATCGAAATTTTTGAGCGAGCCATAGTTTGTGGTGATAAAATTAATAATTTCAAGTAGATTAATTGTTGTAATTGATATAACTAGTTAATATCAGTAAAATAAAGTTGTGAGTGATTGATATAATATACAATTTAGGAACCAGAAGTACCGTAGAATTAAATAAAATTTCGCAACCTCAAAAAACTGTTCTGCTCACAGTAAACACAGTCGGTAGTCTGGCGCTCCGTTTACAACGGGATTTTTTAACGGAACTTGGCGCCAGATTCTACCGAATCTGTGGATACTTTAAAACGTGTTTGAAAAACGTGTAAACCCGCTCACGTGTTTGAAAAACGTGTAAACACGCTCACGTGTTTAAAACGTGTAAACACGCTCACGTGTTTAAAACGTGTCAACACGCTCACGGGTACGAAGCCCCATAAATACGGCCGTGCTGTCTAGCACTGACTGATTCATGTCCGAGCCGTTGTACTATACGGATATCTCTGTAACGTTGTTATGCTTCTCGTGCAATATACGAAGTTCTCGTGAAGTTCTCGTGAAGTTTTGTTTCGGAAACCCAAACATGAGTCATTCGTCAAGAAAGTAATGACCGCGACGTCAGCGGTGCTGACGTCACACTTTTTACAAACAATACGGACGTCCCTACTCCGTCATATATTATATCAATCACTCACAACTTTATTTTACTGATATTAACTAGTTATATCAATTACAACAATTAATCTACTTGAAATTATTAATTTTATCACCACAAACTATAGCTCGCTCAAAAATTTCGATCCTGACTTTTTTTCGATGTTTTTTTTTTTTTAAGAAAAGAGATTTTTTTTAAGAGATTTTATGACCTGGTAACTAAGACCTTTAAGTCATGTCTTATTTTACTTTATTTTCTTAATTTTATGAAAAATGATAATATGGAGTGAAATGAAATGAAGATGATTAATTTGAGGCATTAATCAACTGGGATGAAATTTAATGAAATGAGATGATATGGGATGAAATATAATCGCAGTCAAATGGTGGTCATTTACTGAGATTTTTTCAGTGGACTTTTTGGAGGATTTTTTTTTTTGGTCAGGAGGAAATCTCCGGACTTCCGCCCTCCACTGGGGATGGAGGGCGGGGCATGTCAGAGTCGAACTGACTAAAACCTCCTGTCGCTCAACAACCAACGTCCAAACCTGGCATGAGACAGAACTCATGAAGAGGCAGAGGGGGGAAAGTGAAGCGTTTAGTGTGGAGCACATCTCTCCCATCACCCTCCTCCTCGGGACGCCGGACCGGCGGTCGTCGGCGCTACGACCACCAGCCCTCTCGGTCGGCAGGCTATCCGAAGCCTGCCTAGATGGCGCCGGTTAGAGTGAGCTATCCTACGGAATACCCCGCTGGACCAGAACCAGCGTGGGTCGAGGATAGCCGGTCTTCCATCACCCGGATGCTCTTGCGTAAAACGCGTGCAGAGCAGCTTGCACGTCGTCTTCTTAGGCCCCCCTCGCCGGTCCCCAGACCGACATGTGAGAGGGACCCGAAACAATTAGAGGGCCAGGACTTGGGCGAGATCGGCCTCCCTGGCCCCCGCTCGACGGCGGCGGGCTTGCGCGTCTCTCACGCGCCCCGCTGCCTCCTTCTGCGAGATGGTGCACACGCAGAAGTCGAACATCGCCTTCCACGACTCGTCGTCGCCGAACATCGATGCCACAACAATCGGCAACGACAAGTCGTTTCCTATTTTTGCGACGAGGACACGGCGCCACCCCTTCCATGCGGGGCAGGCAACGAGCGTGTGCTCCGCAGTGTCCAAGTCGCAACCACAATGGTGGCACTCTGCCGTCGGCTCGGCTCTGATCCGGTGCAGGAGCTCACCGAAGCAACCATGCTCAGTAAGCACCTGCGTGAGCCGGAAAGTGAGGCGTCCTCTGTCACGATTCACCCAATCCACAAGGACCGGGCGAATCGCCTCGACGGTCCTACGACCGGCCGAAGGATCAGCCAGCCGCCTGGACCATGACTCCAGCACGGACCGCCGAGATTGGGCCCTCCGCGCTCTGACCACACTGGGGCTGGGACGCGCCACGCCCCGGGCACGAAAGTCAGCCCGCCACTGATAGTCAGCGGCGAGCGCCTCCGCTTCCAGAACCCAAGGCGGCGTCCCAGCCAGTACACACGCCGCCTCAAAGGAGATGGTGCGATAACCACGGATGACCCTGACCGCCGATGTTGCGTTGCGGCCGTTGTAGCAACTTCGCCACCCCCGCGGCCAGGGACTGGGCCCACACCGGCGCCCCGTATAGGGCCATTGATCGCACCACCCCTTAAAGAGACGGCGCGTCACCTGGTCAGGGCCCCCCGACGTTGGGCAGAAGCCGGCTTAACGTACCGGCCACCCCCAACAAACGAGGGACCAGGTTCTGAAAGCGAGCACGGAAGGTCCAACGACTGTCCAGGATGAGGCCGAGGTACTTCAACTACACCCCGACCCCTATACGGACGCCTCCAACCACGATATGGGCATCGACAGGTGGGAGGATACCGAGAAGTTACGTACAGCGGCTTTGTTTCATTTTCCCACATTTGTGCACTTTCACAGATATTAAACAGTTAATAAACCACCATTATTACACATTTAAACCCGAAGAAACACTAAATAGACAAATTAAAACAAATCACACAACTTCACACCTCGCGTTCCCGCCAAAAAGACATTATTCCACATAAACTGTAGCTTCAAGGGGATAGTTTGCAGTTCTTCAATAAGAAGACCGTTCAATAACGGTTTATACATTATATAATGTTAATGTTGTTACTGTTAGTATTTTAGTATATGTACTGCCGAAGCAAGTACTGTTGTTACTGTTGGAGGGACAATTTTGTTTTGTAATGTATTACCGAAATACTTCACGAGATGGCGATACAAAAAATCCCTTCCCAAAACTATAAAACCGTTGTGATTGTCTACGAATAAATAATATTTATTCGTATAATAAATAATACTATAAATAATATTTATTCGTAGGTGATTGTTTAAGATGCTATGAATATTTCGGTTTTGATTTCATCAAAATAATTTGAACTTTACTACTGAATTCCGAAGAAAATTCTAATTAAGGCTGAGTTGAGGTCAGCTTTTGAAGTGAAAACTTCTTTAGAATCGTTGTGATTTCAAACCGGATGCAACGGAAAAAACGACAGCTATGAGACATAAATACAAAAATATGTAGGATGAAGCCAGCAAAGAATGAGACAGAAATATACATACTATTTAATACAGCGCCATCTATGAGATTTTTTAATACTAACGTGTGTATGAGAAAGCTCTTGTAGTGAATTTTAATGTAGGATTATACGTGAAATTAAAATATCAATTCACAGAGGGCGCTACCTTACAATTATTTACTAATGACAAAATTTTACATATACTTAAGACGTTTAGGATAATTGTATTTTAATTTTGGAAGGTTTCACTTCTACCACGTGTGAATTGCACACATGTAATTTTTTTTATTTAAGCCTCTTACTGTAGTTTTTAAATTACATTTATGCGGATTGATGTTTCAAGGCTTTCAGATTTTAATTTTAAAATCTGAAATCTGATTTTAATTTTAATTTTAATCTGAAATAATTAAGAACAGCGTCATCTACCGTTCACATTTGAAACAGAATTTAATTCGGTTTAAATTTGTAAAAGTTGATGTTGATTATTATTACACTAATTAATTGAGCGTTTCATTAGCTTTTAAGCTGAGTGACTATTTATAGTTTATTTTTATTCTATTGTCTATTTTTGTTAAGTAATAAATGAGCAAAAAATAATACTTAAGAAAAAGATATGAAATCCGAACAAAAACAGTTTCACTGTAAAAAATTGCGCCAAGTCCACGTTTATAAAACTCATCTCAATAACATTTGCACTTTACAAAAAAAAATAAGACTCATTTCAATAACTTTCATTCTCTACAAAAAGATGTGAAATACAAAAAAATACCAAGAAACCGCCATAAAGTTGAAAAAATTAAAAAAAAAAATTGTTGAAAATTAAATTAAAAAAAAAAAAAAAAAATTTCGTACTTGGCGCGCGTCATTGAGTACCCCAAAAATTTTCGGAAGAATTTCAACCCGAGAAAAAACCATTTTGCTTTAATATACAGTGAAAGCTGAAAAAGTTACCCAGGTTGTCTTTTTTGCTCTTGTTAGCGTTTTATAAGAAATTGAGACAGAGCTACGGTAATTTTCAACAGCTCTCACTATATACCTATGGGCTATTATATGCCAAATCGACCACTTTTGCGTTCGACCCCTTTAGATTCAGCTGAAACTTTATTATTCTTTTCTACCCTTTGAAAAACATTTTTGAGAATTTTTTCAAATGTTTTGAAGCCAACGTATACATACGTATCGACTCGTAAGTAGTTTGTGTTTGTATAAGCGAACACGAGAGGGTGTTTAGTTCAAATCGTAAAAGATGAGTGGGAAATAAAAAAAAATCAAATAGCATACGTATGAGATGTCGATTTTACCTAACTGTAAAACTTATTATGAAATAATAATTCATTAATTACATTTATGCATTTCATAGGGTGACCTACTTATAAATTTCTAAACATTAAAAGAGAAAAAAAAAAAAAAGAAAAAAAATAAAAAAAAAAAAAAAAAACAAAAAAAAAAAAAAAAAATAAAAAAAAAAAAAAAAAACATTAAAAGGATGTTCATTTATCCTAAAATAATTTGGGGTACTCAATGAAGCGCGCAAAGTACGATAAAAAAAAAATTTTTATTTTTAAATTTTCAACAATTTTTTTTTTTAATTTTTTCAACTTTATGGCGGTTTCTTGGTATTTTTTTGTATTTCACATCTTTTTGTAGAGAATGAAAGTTATTGAAATTTTTTTTTTTTTTTATGGCTTAGATAGGTGGACGAGCTCACAGCCCACCTGCTGTTAAGTGGTTACTGGAGCCCATAGACATCTACAACGTAAATGCGCCACCCACCTCGAGATATAAGTTCTACGGTCTCAGTATAGTTACAACGGCTACCCCACCCTTCGAACCGAAACGCATTACTGCTTCACGGCGGAAATAGGCGGGGTGGTGGTACCTACCCGTGTGGACTCCCAAGAGGTCCTACCACCAGTGATTACGCAAATTATAATTTTGCGGGTTTGATTTTTATTACACGATGTTATTCCTTCACCGTGGAAGTCAATCGTGAACATTTGTTGAGTACGTATTTCATTAGAAAAATTGGTACCCGCCTGCGGGATTCGAACACCGGTGCATCGCTACATACGAATGCACCGGACGTCTTATCCTTTAGGCCACGATGACTACTGAGTCTTATTTTTTTTTGTAAAGTGCAAATGTTATTGAGATGAGTTTTATGAACGTGGACTTGGCGCAATTTTTTACAGTGAAACTGTTTTTGTTCGGATTTAAATTCCATTGGGGTAGACATAGGTTTTGACTCGCACATATTGAATTTCTTTAAAATTTGTTTTAAGTAATGGTTTTGTGACATTTTAATAATACCATTTTGCAAATGGTATTAACATGAATACCTAAATAGTTAGTTACATGACCTAGGTTTTTCATAGAGAAAATATTACTCAAATAAAGTTTTAAATTATGTACCACCTTATCATTAGTCCCCATAATCAATATGTCAACGACAAACAATATGTGATGTATGAAACATTCTTTATAATCTATGTTAACCTACCTAATGTAATCGTAAGTGTAATCCTATATAAACTAAGTGTGTATCAAATAAATCAGAGTATTATTCGGACTCTCGTTGGTTTGATTACAAATAAATACCTCCGACGCAACACCTTATATGGCGACCCTGCCGACGGAGTCATCTTGCGCGCCGCGAATGTAAGACTATTAAAACTTTTGTTCAATGTTGTGACAATGAATGCAATGAAACTTTATTATTTTGTCATATCACGCGTTGTTCGATTCGAACCCAGCGACCTCGTGGCAGCCTAGGGCTACGGAAACCAGCACGAGGTGCGCGTCGAACATGTGCCGCGATTCGCGGCGCCGTATGTACTATTTTAACAAAATATCATGCAATCACTCACCGGAACCGATGCCTTCGTCTTCTCACGCCGTATCACTTAGGGAGAAGGGTATAGGGCAGGAATGGATAAGGATTAGCGATGATACACAACTTTAGCGTAGACCGTCAATATACAGGTACCGTCCCGTTCGAGAAGCAAGACAAAGTGACAGATGTCAAATTGCGACGGCACCGTCAAATCGCGACCCGTGTTGCCGTGGTAAGAATTCAAAAACTAACGGATTGGTTTCGAACAGTCACCCGCCCGGACAGGTCCCCTACCTGTCCTTAATCAACTGGCAGCCGGGACAACGTTGTGACCGCTCGTTTGAGAACCGAGTCCCCGACCAGAACCTCTGCAGACCGAGGGGTCCCATCCTTACCGGGAAACAGATTAACAATGCGCCCCCTACGCCAAAGCAGTGGCGGCAGGTTAGCATCCTTAACCAACACAAGGTCACCGACGTGAGGGGGACTGGTTCTATCCGTCCACTTAAAGCGCTGCTGGAGCAGATGTAAATACTCAAGGGACCAACGTTTCCAAAAATCTTGGGACATCTGCTGCAACATCTGGTATCGCCTCAACCGTCCAGGCTTGATATCCGAGAGGGGATACTCCGGCAACGCATTGAGTGGCTGTCCTATCAAGAAATGGCCTGGAGTTAACGACTCCAAGTCATTCGGGTCTGAACTGAGCGGGCACAACGGCCGTGAATTAAGTACCGCTTCAATTTTACAAAATACCGTGGTTAACTCCTCAAAGGTAAGCGAGGTTTGCCCTATCACGCGCATCAAGTGAGTCTTAGCCGATTTTACTACTGCCTCGAAAATTCCACCCCAGTGGGGGCATCCTGGAGGACTGAAGGTCCACCGAATACCGCGACGAGAGAGGGCCGTTTCAATATCCACCTGGTTATTGTTCAAGAAATTTACTACATCCCGCAAGTAACGGTCCGCACCTACAAAATTCGTTCCGTTATCGGAGCGTATCAATTCGGGTAAACCTCGACGGGACACAAATCTATCCAAGCTCGCAATAAAGGCTTCAGTTGTAAGGTCGGCAACAACTTCAAGATGTACAGCTTTGGTTGAAAGACAGACAAAGACGCACAGATAAGCCTTAATTAACCTAACATTCCGCAAACGTGAAGCCTTGATCATGAAGGGCCCAGCGAAGTCCGTACCAACTCCAGAAAATGGCCTGATCTTCTTCACTCTGTCTGGGGGCAGATCTCCCATCTGAGGCTGCATCGTAGAAGCCTTAAGCCGATAACAGGGTAAACACCGGAACAGGACGCTCCGAACCGTACGACGCCCCGACAGAATCCAAAATTCCCTCTGGAGGGATGCCAACAGCGCATTGCAACCGGAATGCGAATTTGCGATGTGGCGATCCATCACCAACAGGTCAACTAACTGGATCTTCTTGGGAAGTAAAAGAGGATGGCGCGCCGAATAAGGTAAATTGGAGTTACTTAATCTACCTCCCACTCGAATCAACCCCTGGCCGTCTACAAAGGGGCTAAGACGAGCGATAGCTCCACGAAGCTTAGGGCGCTCAGTCCTTAGCGCCTTCAATTCTGAATGAAAGCTGGTGGCTTGCACAACTTCAATTAATTTCAGCAGCGCCTTCTTCCGCTCGATGGGACACACAACAGGTGTCATATTGCGTTGAGACACCGACAAACGACAATTCCGAATAAACCTCAAAATCCAGGCGGTAACCTTAACCAGCTTGTCCAAGGAGCTATAACGGTTGATGAGCAGATCCAAATCCAACCCCTGAATCACTCCTCGATCCTCGAACTGCGCCGGTGCAGCCACGAGACCTGCAGGAACTCCTATGCGAGAGGGAGGCCACTGAGAAGCCTTCATGGTGAGCCGCTGGGGACCCCACCATAACTGATGATCAACTATTTCCGATGCTAAGCATCCCCGAGAAGCGCAGTCCGCCGGATTGAGCTCACCAGGCACGTGTCTCCATGTTAGAGGGACCTCAGAACCTTGAATCTGGGAGACACGGTTGGCCACGAAAACTTCAAGTGTATGAACCGAAGCCTTCAACCAGCACAACACTATCTGGCTGTCTGTCCAAGCATAGACAGTGTTTTCTAAATCAATAACCGACCGTAAACTAGTAGCTGTATGGTTTAACAACCTAGTCAACAGAGCGGCACCAGACAACTCGAGCTTCGGAATCGTCATGCGTGTCCGAAGCGGAGCGACCTTACTCTTCGCTAACACCAACCGTATATCAACCCTTCCAGTTGAAGAAACCGTTCGCAAGTATACCGCAGCTGCGAATCCACGTTCCGAGGCATCCGAAAACCCGTGGAGAGACGCCTTGTATTTGCCCGCAGGAACCAGCTTCCGAGGTATTGACACGTGGTTAATATCAGGAAGAGACGAGAAAAAGTTCAACCAATCCTTCAATAGGTCACCAGCAATCCCCTCGTCCCATGACAGGTTAGCAGACCACAGTCGCTGCATGAAGCATTTTAAGAGAAAAGTGACAGGAGCGATCCAACCGTTTGGATCAAAGGTTCGAGCAATTGTGGAAAGCACCGTTCGCTTAGACCATACCTTTGGATTTTCCAACTCCACCCGATAGGTAAATTCGTCTTGAATCGGACGATATTGAATCCCTAGGACCGACAGCATGTTAGGGTTATCGACATTCTCGAAAAGATGGGGATCCTGTTGATACTCCGTTGGCAAACCAGTCAGCAACTCAGGACAGTTAGACAGCCATTTTCTCAACTCGTACCCACCCCTGCTCAAAAGGCGGATCAGTTCATCCTTGCGTGATAAGGCCTCTTCGACACTGTCGGCGCCCGTACATACGTCATCGACATATAGGTCCCGTTCCAAAATGTCCGCAGCACGAGGGTAGTGCAACCGTTCCCTCACTGCCAACTCCCGCAAAGAACGAACCGCTAAATATGGACTCGACCGCAACCCGTAAGTGTTCGTGTTCAGTTCATAAATTTTTATGGGCTCATCTGAGCTTTCACGCCAGAGAATGAGTTGATACCGCCTATCCTCCGGATGAATCACCGTTTGCCTGAACATCATACGGATGTCTGCCACGAAAACGATTTGGTGCCTGCGGAAGCTCGTCAGTATGTCTGAAATGTCCCGGTTCAGCTTTGGACCCGAATGGAGACACTGATTTAACGAGACGCCGGAGGAGGTCGTGACCGAACCGTCAAACACGACCCTAATTTTACCGTTAGGAGTTTTCAAAACCGCATGATGAGGCAGGAAACAGTGCTCCGTAGCACTCCAATCTACCTTGGAAACCGACATGTGACCTAAGGATTCATACTCCCGCATAAACTCTACATATTTCTGCCGGAACACCGCGTCGCGCCTCATGCGTCTCTCCATTGACAAAAGTCTAGTCTCTGCTGCCTTCCTCGAACTGCCTAGCAGTGGGCGATTCGCCCGAAAAGGAAGTCTTAACAAGAACCGGCCCGAATAGAGACGACCCGTATTATTCTGGTAAAACAGCTCACATTCCTCCTCATCCGGGTTAACTCGATAAGCTGTAGGAGGTTCTTCTAGTTCCCAAAACCGTTGGACTACTTCCGAAAGCGTAGACCCGACCAGAAAATTGTCCGATTTCCTCGCAGCGACCGGCCGGAACGCAGGACCCAACAATACATGACCTAATTTTGTGTCCATTGCAACCAAACCCTCCGCATGAAGAGCGCGCTTCCCAGTCAGGAGCAGCTTCCCTAGTACATCCGCCCCAAGTAGTACGTCTACTGGCCCCGGTGTGTCAAACTTGGGGTCCGCTAGCCGTAAGTCTGATGTCAATGACCGTATGTAACTGTTTACCTTCACCGGAGGGTGACGACCTATCACCTCAGGCATCACCAAAGCTGAGACTCTAAACTGTAAGCGAGGGTTAGGATTCGATGAGAAAATAAATGAAGTGTGACCGATCACGTCCGAAATTCTAACATTGCCCACTCCACGAATAGAATAAGAAGACTTGTAAATAGGATTGCCCAACCGTACTGCAAGGTTGCTCGACATAATACTGCCCTGTGCGCCGGAATCCAACAGAGCTCGAGCAAACACAGTGTTGCCATCCGAATCCAACACCCGAACAGAAGCGGTAGGAAGTAAAACAGCTTCTGGGGCTGGGGCAACACTGCAGTGAGCGGCAATTTCCTAGCGGGGGCCCGGGTCCCCGCTATCCCGGTCGGCACGCGACGGAAGGTCGTAGCGTGCCAGCGGATCCCACGCTCCCACATAAGGCCCTCGTTTCCCGTCCCGCCTCATATACCTCCGCGTACGATGGCCAAACGGGCCAAACACTGGAGGGAGTCGCTCCAGCGTCGGCCGCTCCCTCAGCGGAGGGGAAAACCGTACTTCTGAGGGAGGGGGAGACGAGTGAGCAGGGCTACTCGATCCAGCAGGCGAACACGGCCCCGCACGGGGGGACAACGTGGCCACCCCGGCGTAGCTAGTGGGCATCCGCTGGCACCCGCCCGCAGTAGCCAACCCGGCGCCTCCCTGCGAAGCCTCTTTCCGAGGGTCCACGCCGCTGAATTGGCGAGGGCTACGACCGGTGCGCCCACCGGTCGGCGAGGCTGAATGACTGCGTCCGGATGACCTCGGAGTGGCGGCAGACTCCAGACACAGGAGGGCATGGTGCCGACCGTCGCAATTAGGGCACAATTGTGGCTGTGGACAGACGCTCGCCGTGTGCGGCCCAAAACAAAAAAAGCACCATCGCCGCTGGTCAACGATGTTGCGTCTACCCCTGATGCGCGTCGACCGGAACCTCGGACAGGCGGCTACGTCGTGCCCGCTCTCATGACAGAAGGCACACCGTGGGCCTCCCACCGCTGCCATGAGCGCAGTCAGTCGTTGAGACGGCCCCCTCTTATCCCCTCCCCCTCCCCTCTGAGCAACCGAAACGGCGTGGCCGGAAGCCGGCACACGCGACCCAGAGGAGGAGGGTGGTGGCATAATCTCGTGTCGGCGACTTTCGGCTTCTAAAAACGCCAGCAGACTGGCCAGGGTAGGCAGTTCGTCCCTACCTGCGTTGTCCTGCTGCTCGAATCGAGTGAGCACCTCAACCGGCAGCCTACCTGCAACAATATAAAAGAGCAGATATGACCATTGGTCTACTGGTAGACCCAAATTACCCAAGGCCTTAGTGGCCATCGTAACTGGATTCAGTACCTCGGCTCTGATATCGGAAGCCCGAGAAAGTTTGGGTATCGCAAACAGCCTGGCCAGCTGAGCGTCTGCCAACCGTCGTTGATTTTGATATCGGTCGAACAGGATCTGGCGTGCGACCGCATAATTGTCGTTGGTGATAGGCAAGTGTGCCACCAATTCACCAGGTTCACCTCGCAGCGCACCCCGAAGCTGAGCCATCTTATAAGAGGCAGTCAAGTCCGACCGACCATGGACCAGGCTGTCAAACAAATTGATAAAGCCGACCCACTCGTTCAGATCACCGTGGAAGATCGGCAGGTTGATGGAGGGGAGGCGTGATATGACGCCTGACGAAGTTCCCGAACCTCCATTACCACCGGATGACGACTGCTTCTTAATATCGGCCACCCGTTGCAGAATGGCATCAGCGTACTCCTGACACTGGTCCACGTCAAGACCGATGGCATGGATCACCTCCTTCTCCACTTCGGACCCCAAAGCAACGAGGTCAGACAACCGATCGTACACTACCTCCAACCGTTCGTGCACCTGAGACGCCCTATCGAGCAATGCCGCATCCCTATCCGTTCTGTCAACCAAAGCATGAGCTGATGCGAACCATCGGAGCTCACTAGTCACCTTCCCGCGAATTTAGGACACCGACATGTTACTTGCAGTTTACAACCAGACCAAAAAAAAAATTCAAAAAAAAATCAAAAAAAAAATCAAAAAAAATCAAAAAAAAAAAAAAAAAAAATTTCAAATAACAAAAAAAAATTACAAAGGAATTATTTAAAGGAGTGTACGAGTGAGCCCACCAAAATATTCCTACTCCTAAGTATTTAGGTAACCTAGACCTCACCACTGTACCAAGGACACCCCAACAAATAAGAACAAACTTAAAATTAAAAGTTATAAGATAGAAAATTGCTGATACCAGGTTTTGAGTTGCAAACTAAACTCAAGCACACCTGGCCTCTAGACTATAACTAGAAGCTAGTCACCAAGCAGGACCCAATCAACAATTTACTATCACAAAGTATTCACACCGTTCAACGGGTAAGTCAAATAACAAAATTAAAATTAAAAATTAATTATATGATAGCAAATTGCTGATAAAAATTTGTGAATTAATTTTCAAACACTGATGGCCTCAGGACTATACCAAAGCCAGTCACCAAGCAGGGCCCACAGTCAGCAATCCACTACCACAAATTCAAACAAGTAATTTAAATTTAGAACAAATTAAAACAAATAACAAAAAATATATATAATAGCAAATTGCTGGTATAAGTTTTGAAATGACACTCATACACCGTTGGCCTCTGGACTATAACTAAGCTAGTCTCCAAACAGGGCCCAACCAGCAATCTACTACTACAAGTTCAACAAGTACTCCAGTTATATTCAATTACAAATGTGTTGCAGCTCAATTATACTAAAATATAAGTAGGAAGTGAGCTACAATCATACACAAATTAATAATAAATTATAAACCCAAACTGTAATAACATTCAGATTGTTACACACAATTATGCTTAAATAGATGTGGTAATCTACTGCTATGATGAGCAGAATTAACATAAATCTGTAGTAATAGTATGAAAATAGCTGACCACTGTAGCAGCTGTGTGCTAGGTCATAAACTCAGCCAGCACAGCTGTCCAACTCACGTACAATTAGTCAGCTATGCGCAGTGGAAGCTAATAAATCAGTCTTACTATTACTAACTATTACTACTCACTAATTTTCATAACCAGGTGGATAGAAACACACTAAACGACCTGACCTAGGTCAGCAGAATGATAGTTTAAACAGAACCGAACCCTATGCCTACACTACTTCTGCTGACTAGTAACAAAATTAAGTGAGGTTAGACGTAAAAATTTTTACAATTCGTGGTAATTACTATCCGAACAAAAACAGTTTCACTGTAAAAAATTGCGCCAAGTCCACGTTTATAAAACTCATCTCAATAACATTTGCACTTTACAAAAAAAAGAAGACTTCAATAGCTTTCATTCTCTACAAAAATATGTGAAATACAAAAAAATACCAAGAAACCGTCATAAAGATGAAAAAATAAAAAATAAATTGTTGAAAATTTAAAAATAAAAAAATAAAAATTTTATCGTACTTGGCGCGCGTCATTGAGTACCCCAAATTTTTCAGGATAAATGAACATCCTTTCAATGTTTAGAAATTTATAAGTAGGTCAACCTATGAAATGCATAAATGTAATTAATGAATTATTATTTCATAATAAGTTTTACAAAAGTTAAGTAAAATCGACATCTCATACGTATGTTATTTGAATTTTTTTCATTTCCCACTCATCTTTTATGATTTGAACTAAACACCCTCTCGTGTTCGCTTATACAAATACAAACTACTTACGAGTCGATACGTATGTATACGTTGGCTTCAAAACATTTGAAAAAATTCTCAAAGATGTTTTTCAAAGGGTAGAAAAGAATAATAAAGTTTCAGCTGAATCTAAAGGGGTCGAACGCAAAAGTGGTCGATTTGGCATATAATAGCCCATAGGTATATAGTGAGAGCTGTTGAAAATTACCGTAGTTCTGTCTCAATTTCTCATAAAACGCTAACAAGAGCGAAAAAGACAACCTGGGTAACTTTTTCAACTTTCACTGTATATTAAAGCAAAACGGTTTTTTTCTCGGGTTGAAATTCTTCCGAAAAATTTTGGGGTACTCAATGACGCGCGCCAAGTACGATAAAATTTTAATTTTTTTATTTTTAAATTTTCAACAATTTTTTTTTTATTTTTTCATCTTTATGACGGTTTCTTGGTATTTTTTTGTATTTCACATATTTTTGTAGAGAATGAAAGCTATTGAAGTCTTCTTTTTTTTGTAAAGTGCAAATGTTATTGAGATGAGTTTTATAAACGTGGACTTGGCGCAATTTTTTACAGTGAAACTGTTTTTGTTCGGATTTCATATCTTTTTGTTAAGTATTATTTTTTGCTCATTTATTACTTAATAAAAATAAATTATAAATAGTCACTCAGCTTAAAAGCTAATGAAACGCTCAATTAATTAGTGTTTTAATGTTAGGTGCCCGACTGGCATGAGACTCTCGGGTTGTCAGTTCCGGTATCGACCGGGGACGCGTGTATTCCGCTTCAAAGTCTGGCGCGCACTAATTGGGGGTGCGAATGATGCAACAGATGCGCGGGCGCGGGTAGCGCGGGGTGGGTCGTCGCGGCACGGACCTGAGTCACATTCTCTTTGGCTGCTGTTGCCCCGCGAAACGGAACGCTGCGTTACATACTCCCCCTCCAAGTTGGGAACGCGTCCCGAGTCCAACTTGGGACTGTTAGTCTGAAGACGCGGCCTTCCTCTCTGCCTCTTTGGCATAATTGGATCCGTACTTGAATTTGACGGAGAGTGGGTTAAATCCGCGGTGTGATACTTGCCGATGACATTGTTTGACAAGTCTGCTATGAAGTACGTTGTAGGACTAACTATCTTTACTACGCGATACGGGCCATCCCGTCGTGGCATGAACTTACGTATTACACCCCTAGACGCATAAGCAAGCCATAACGAAGGAAATACTCTTCCAGTAGGACTCGGGAGCAAGCCACGGCGGTGGCATCAACAAGTGCGTAGAGTTCTACCCATCTTGTAGCTACATCCTCTACCAGGAGTACCCATCGCTCCCCCTGCTCTCCTTCTGGCAGTGGCCCGAACAAATCGATTGCGAGAACCTCTCCTCGCTGTTGAAGCACAGGAGTGAGCCTATACGGCGGTACCGATATAGGCGGATGATCACCGGTATCAATGTGGTGCTCGGCGTAAAGAGTTGGGGCTCCCCCACCCTAAAGATGTCTCCATTCTGCTGCAATAAATGTGATAGCTGCTGCCGTTCATCGGAGCCAAGCATAGAACCCTTATCATCACGCAGGAAGTCAGCAGTAGAAGCAAACATGCATGGCTTAGGGCACTCATATTCAATTGGATAGGTAACCCGTTTTCCCGAAAAATGCCAAGTGGATGAAGCAAAGTCAAGCACAATACCTGCCGCCACCAAAAAATCCATGCCAAGCAAAGTTTCATTATTTTGAGCATCTGGAAAAACAGTAAATTCAAGGGTTACTGACCTTTCGGGACTTATCCTTACTTCTAGAGTAGTGAGCAAAACTCGGCGGGTGCGCGCGGAACCGTCTGCAAGCCTCACCCGACGCCTGGTTTCCTCACACGGATGGTTATGCTTTAACAGCAATTCATAAAGCAACGCACCGGCAACGCTACTCTTAGCTCCCGTATCCAACAAAGCATTACCTCGTATACCTAAAATTTGAACACTTAAAATTGGTCTTAACCTAACCTGGTGCTCAGTAGAGTTACTCTGGGCAACACTTTTCACATTAGAATTAATCGTCGAAAAATGTCCGACGTTTTCCATGGTCACCCTATTTTCGTTCATCATGGTCACCCACCCTATCGCGGCCACTTGGTACCTCGGAATAACTATGTTTTGGTTCGGTACCACTCGAGTAACGCATCAGGGGCCTATTCCTAGAACTAATATTATTGTTTATATTATGAATTTTATATTTATAATATTAAATTATTATGAATTTCTAGAATAATTTTGAAGTTTTTTTTTTTTTTTTTATGATTGAAGGTTTACTGGTGGCCCGAAGGCCTTTCCAGTTTCACCAGGACAGGTGGGCGAGCAAAGGCTCAGCCAAGAGGGGTGGGATTTGCTAACAACTGCCCGAGCGCCTCCGAAGGAGACCTAACAACTCAAGAGCAATTGTTTCGCGAATGAATCTACTACCGGATCGGAATCGCGACCCGCTGAGAAGATCCGGCGAGAAACTCAGCGGGCTGATGCATGGGTTAGGTTGCACGTCGACCTCTTTGTCGAGTTCGACGAGTACGGTTACCGGGGTCCCTAAGCCTGCCCCTAGTATTAGAGCTGAAGGCATCTAATGCAAAGGTTATTGGATCTGATGGATCCGTAAGGACGTGTCTAGGGCGTCGACGGTGACTGGCTCCTGCATGATCAGGATTCGGGGAGTAGTCAGCGGCGGCAACGATAAGGCGATTATCATGACGCATAGCCTTATCGAAGTATCGTTCCGACGCTGACTTCATGTATTTCCGAATTGATTCGAGGCCCAGGTCGTCGTGTAGGTCAACGTTCCTCACGAACCACGGAGCCCCGACAGCTAACCTGCAAAAGAGGGATTGTAGGGATTGGAGGGTGTCTATGTGTGTGCGGGCCGCGTGAGCGAACACCACACTCGCGTAAGTCATGACGGGCCTTATGCAAGTTTTGTAAAGTGTCACCTTGTTCCGAAGGGACATTTTACTCCGCTTACATATCATGGGGTAGAGTCTACCGAGAATAAACGCGGCACGGTCACGGACTGATTTTATATGCGGGCGGAATGTCATCGATGCATCCAGGGTAACGCCCAGGTACTTGACCTTCCTGGCCCAGGGTATGGGTTGTCTAAAGAGAGTAATCGGGGGTGTGAGATTCCTCCTCCTAATCCGGGAGGAAATCCGTGTGGAGCTTCCCCTCTGAAATAGCACCGCAGTACTTTTCGCTGGGTTGATGTCTATGCGCCATTTTCGGAACCACTGTCCTAGGGCTAGGGCTACGCTCTGAAGCTTCTTCGCGATTAGGGACTTATTTCTACTAGAATAGTAAACAGTCGTGTCGTCGGCGAATAAAGCTAAATGGGTCGGCGGCGACCGGGGAATATCGTTGACGAATAAGCTAAATAGGAGGGGTGAGAGGACAGAGCCTTGCGGGACTCCAGCTGTGAGAGGTCGTGGGGAGGAGCGGGTTCCCTCGACTCGATATCGAAAAGAGCGGTTCGACAAGAAGTCCCGTATGATGAGCACGAGACTATCCGGCACGCCCATGTTGAATAGTTTGAAAATCAAACCATTGTGCCAGACTTTGTCGAACGCTTTTGCGACGTCGAAGAAGAGAGCTCCCGTGTATAACGGTTTTGGTCGATTAAGCCCCACAAGAATGTGCTCCGTGAGGCGGTGCACCTGTTGAACGCATGAATGATTTGTACGGAATCCGAATTGTTCATCGATGAGAATGCCCTTGGATGAGACGAAATCTCTGAGGCGCTTGTAGAGCAGACGCTCATACAGCTTGCCTAGAGACATGAGGAGGCTAATCGGGCGGTAGCTCGTCGGATGATTTTTTGGTTTACCGGGTTTATGTATGCCGATAACGTCCGCTTCTTTCCACACCGCGGGAAAGATACAGTTCGCCATAGCGGCATTGAAAATAGATGCCAACATCACGATGAGTTGGACGGGTAGAAGTTTAATAACGCGGTTAGATATACCGTCGGAACCGGGAGCCTTGCGAGGACGTAGGTCTTTGATCAAGTCTTTAACTTCCATCGGGGTGACGGGTGGTAACGCATCCGAGGGTGGCAAGGAGGCTCTGCGTTCTACCTCACTGTCTACTAATTCTACATGAACAGGGTCCACGGATTGAGTGCTGGGCGTGCACTGGGTTTGCAATGTATCGGCCAGCAGCTCGGCTTTTTCGTCATCATCAAAGGCCGCGAGTCGGCCTGAGGGGCCTACGAGGGGGGGCATAGTTACTACCGTATCCGATTTGAGAGTACGAGCTAAGCGGTAGTAAGACCTTTGGGAGGGCGCGAGTCCTTCTAAGAAATCAGACCATCTGGCATCTCGGACTTCGGCGATGCGAGACTTTACGTCGCGTTGTAGGGCACGCATTCGAATACGATTTTCCGCGGTAGGATACCTGTCGTAGGCGCGTATCGAGGCGTTCTTAGCTCTAAGGAGTTCCCTAATATCGTCGGACAATTTGAAGCGGTGAAGGAAGTCCTCCGCTACAACTTGTTTCGATGACCTATCTAATGTCGAGGTGATGTGTGATGTTAAGATGTCTATGGCTTCAGCGGTATCCTGAGGAGACGGGGTAGAGTCCGGGTTGAACGGGAGCGATGGTGGATCAGATTCAGCCAGGCTGATGCCCAGCGTGTGCCAATCCACCACAGTCCTCGTGACGGGAACGGAATCGGGAGCGCGACCGAGCTTCATAACGACGGGACGGTGGTCTGAATCTAACTCTGAAACTACTTCGATCGAGTGTAAGCGCAGAGTTACGTTTTTTAATAACGCTATGTCGAGTATATCCGGGCGATGCGCGATATTTAGCGGGTAGCGAGTCGGGGTTAACGGAGCGACGATATCGAAGGCGAGATCATCGACTAACGCGTCAAGCCGCCTGCCATTCGGGGTTGTGGTGTGTGAGTTCCACCTGATGTGTTTACAATTTACGTCGCCCGCCAGAATAACAGAGCTCCCCATACCGAGCAGCGCCTCGATATCACTGCTTAGAACGATCTTATCCGGTGGAAGATAAACGGACGCGATAACGATCGGCGCGTGTCCCGTCAGTGAGATTCGGCACACTGATGCTTCGATATTAGCGAGCGCGGGAGGATCGAGCGGGACGCAATGCAGGGCTCTTCTATAGTAAATGACGGTACCACCACCACGGGCAGAGAGCCTGTCGTTCCTGACCATGTTATAGTTCGCGATTTTAGGGTCACGGCGCGCGGGCTTAAGTAGGGTCTCCTGCACTAAAAAGATATCAATTTGATGGTCACGCAAAAAGTCAGAAACCTGATCACGTTGATTTGCGAGACCGTAAGCGTTAAAAAATCCTATCGTCACGGATAGGGGCTTTATTCTACTTATATACGCCATTGATTACCGGCGGAGTGAGGGGAGGACGTACGTATTTAATGACGCGTATACGTCGGCGTATTCTTGCAGAACGGCGATAAAGTGTTGTGCAGTGGATGCAGCGCGAATGGCGTCGCCCAAAGCGTTAACGCGCTGAAAGTTGATCGACTGAAAGAAGTCGATCGCTAAAGCGAGATTTTCGGACGCGGTCGGAGGGCAAGTCGCGGGAGAGGGACGAGTCGCGGGGGCGGGACGAATCGCGGAGGAGGGAGTTGTAGCCGTGTTCGTGTACGGCAGCGGTTTCGCCCAGGCCGAGACACTGGGCACCGCCGCCGGAACGAACGCTGGCTTAGCCTGCGACGCAGAGGGTGCCGAGGCTTTGATGTCTGGGCCGGAAGCTCGGAGGCGGTTTCGGCGGGCGACGCGGCGATTTATTTTCGGGGCTCGGGGGCATCCGCGGTAATTTGCGGGGTGACCCTGTGTTCGACACAGGACGCAGCTAGGCGGTTCCGTCGCGGTTTTTTGATCGCGAGTGCATAGGGCCGTGGCGTGATCGCCTAAACATTTGACGCATCGGGGGCGCGCGTGACAGTTACGGGAAGAGTGCCCATACAATTGACAGTTATGGCACTGGCTAGGAGTGCCTTTTTTATGGGGGGCGTCGACAGCGATACCAGAGAGCCTACAGACGGTCTGTGTGTTAAAGATTTTCTTACCCTCGGGGGTAGGCTGGAGAGCGACTAGAACCATATTATATGGCTCCCTACCGCGACCGGTGTGCATACGGTGCACAGAATTCACTGGTAGGCCTTGTTCTAACAGGTCGACTTTTACGAGCTCTACATCTAACTCTTTAGGGATTCCGCGTATTACAACGCGGAGTTCGCGCTCCTCCTGAAGCGTATAAGTGTGGAAGCTTATACGCTCCTTACGGAGGTAAGAGGTGAGGGCCCTATGGTCATCAGATGAATGCACCTTTATTTGGATGCCGTTCGCGAGGTTACGGGCATTCGTGAAATTGATATTTTTGGCCTTAAGGGCCAGGGAAACTCGATCCCAAGCTGCCTTCTCTTGAAGGATTACCGGAGGAGGGGACTGGGTTTTATTTTGTGCCACCGGACGCGGCGACGGACTGGCACGGGCTGGAGGCGCAACGGGAGTCTGGGAGCGGGGGCGCGACGCGTTCGCGGCTTTGCTAATTTTAGCGGCCGCGGGAGCTCGAGACTCCGCGGCACGCTTCTTACTCTTTTGTACCAGGGTAAATCCATCCGTCGTTGAGGCGGGGGCGAGGTCGACCTCCATCTCCGAGTCAGAGTCGGAGGACGAGGAGGCGGGCGCAGGTGACCTACGAGCAGGTGTTTTGGAGGGCGCGACGGAGGCCGCGGATGATCGCACAGCTGGAACGGTGGCCACGGCGAACGACGCAGCAGTTTTACTCGCCAGTATAGGCGACGCGGGAACGGCAGGCACGACGGAGGCTGCGGTGCTCGATGTAGAAGCTTTGCACGCAGGTACAGGCGACGCAGGAGCAGCGAGCACGGCGGAGTCTTCGAGAGAGCTCGCAGTGTGATTGGCCTTGAAAGCCAGAAACTCTGAGGCGAGCTGTGGATGACGAAGTCGGAGGAACTCCGCGAATACAGCGTCCATGATCGCTGAGTGCCCAGGTGGGGCGGCCCTGGGTCTTGACAACACTCGCCTTGCGGCGAGGCCCCAACTTCTCGGACCTGAGCGGTTCTATTGAACACAGGTGGCGATGCGGCGCGATTACTACAGGACAAAGAAAAAAACACAACAAAACCGAAATAAAAAAAAGAAACAAAACAATTAAACACTTCCAGGAAAGCAGTTTGTCGGCAGATGTACCACGAACACAGAAATAACGAAAGGAAACAAAACAAATAAAAACTTCCAGGAAAAACACTTGGTCGGCAGATGTACCACGAACACAGGCCGCGCGAACAATGGCCGGGCTAACAAAAGCCGGGCGAACAAAGGCCGGGCGATCGAGTGGTCGATGGGCACGTCCGCACGTGACGGGTGCCTCTATCGGAATCTAATTTTGAAGTCTAACCTTGTTATCAGTACCGAAAAAGCGCGGAGGAAGAATCGCCTTAAAATCGGTAGGATAATAATTATTTTCATTATCAACAAAACATTGTTTACGATTATTAATATAAATGGACGACTTTACGGTGTTTGAAGTGCAAGCTGTATGCAACGAGCTGTCGCGATGAATAGAGTTCACTGAACTTGACAGCTGTGTATTTACTTTACCAATAGGTAAATCGGATGTGACTGATCGGGTCCTTGCAGCGTCGACGGCGTAATAACTTGCGTTACACTTTGTACACTGAGACCGAGTAACACCTTTGGTACCACACCCGTAACACGAGGATACAGCTTGCGTATTTTCGTTGTCGAATTTAGTTTTTGACGCTAATTTTAAACACTCATCACGAATATGTCCGTACTTTTTGCAATAAACACAGAACAGTCTTTTAACAATCGACGTAGATGATACATTATCAGTGTTCGTGTAGCGAGGCGCGGGGACTCGAACGGTGCTCGGCGCAGCGCTGTCGTCGCGTGGCGGGCCGCCAGCGGCGCCCGAGTTGAATATTTTCCGCGGCGTCATCCGCGCGTATGTATGCTGCGAAGTCGAAGCACCGGTGGGAACTTCGCCTACGGTACTACCCGATGAACGTGGCGTCGCTCGCTGAGGATGATGAATAAATTCAGGCGGACTGGTCTCGTAGATGGAGTCCTCGATATGGCGCGTTTTCTTTAATAACGTGTCGTATGAAGTTATTTCGTCTCTTCTTAATCTTTTACGAACACGACGGTGTAGAAGGCCGTAAAGCATATCAATTTGAACTTTCTCACTAAGGTCACCAGGTGGGAGTCGAGCTAGTAGGGCTCGTGCTCTGGCAACGAAGATCTCCGTCTTCTCTCTTTGTCCTTGCGACATTTTGAAGAGCTCTAAGTAGACTCGATGGGGCGGTCTGCAATCACCGAAAGCGCTTCGTAACGATGATAAAGCGTCGTCCCAGGAAGTGATGCTAGCTTTAACGCCTTGCCACCACACGGCTGCATTTCCGGTTAGTAACATCGAGAGTCCTCGTAACGCGATGGCGTGTCCTACGTCAGCACAATCTTTGTATGATTCGACCGCGTCAAGGAAACCGTCGAGTGAGTCGCCGGGCGCTCCGCTGAACCGCGCCGTGCATGACGCGAAGTTCCCAGAATGGTGAGCGGGCGTCGAGGAAGGCGGCGATGTCGGCTCCGACGTCGGTGTTGCTGATGATTCGAGTTGAGTTTTATGCTCAAAAACTCGGTCGAGTAGGCGTTCGAATGCTGCCATTTGACTTTCTTGTAATGACGCCATGTTGTTTGCGGTAAATGTTGGCGTCGGTCCCGCGGTTGAACCAATTTCTTCTTCAACGTCTTGAAAATCGGATTGACGCCGTGACTGACGACGAGTACGTGTCGTAATTACGTAGATTCACTCCGAAATACTAGTTAAAGGGCCCGCGCTTGGGCTGCCAGTTTAATGTTAGGTGCCCGACTGGCATGAGACTCTCTGGTTGTCAGTTCCGGTATCGACCGGGGACGCGTGTATTCCGCTTCAAAGTCTGGCGCGCACTAATTGGGGGTACGAATGATGCAACAGATGCGCGGGCGCGGGTAGCGCGGGGTGGGTCGTCGCGGCACGGACCTGAGTCACATTCCCTTTGGCTGCTGTTGCCCCGCGAAACGGAACGCTGCGTTACAATGTAATAATAATCAACATCAACTTTTACAAATTTAAACCGAATTAAATTTTGTTTCAAATGTGAAGGGTAGATGACGCTGTTCTTAATTATTTCAGAATTTAAAATTAAAATCTGAAAGCCTTGAAACATCAATCCACATAAATGTAATTTAAAAACTACAGTAAGAGGCTTAAATAAAAAGCTGAACTTAACTCAGCCTTAACTAGAATTTTCTTCGGAATTCAATAGTAAAGTTCAAGTTATTTTGATGAAATCAAAACCGAAATATTCATAGCATCTTAAACAATCACCTACGAATAAATATTAGTTATTATATTATTTATTATTCGTAGACAATCACAACGGTTTTATAGTTTTGGGAAGGGATTTTTTGTAACGCCATCTCGTAAAGTATTTCGGTATTACATTACAAAACAAAATTGTTTCTCCAACAGTAACAACAGTACTTGCTTCGGCAGTACTTAAACTAAAATACTAACAGTAACAACATTAACGTTATTTAATGTATAAACCGTTCAATAAGAACTGCAAACTATCCCCTTGAAGCTACAGTTTATGTAGGAATAATGACTTTTTGGCGGGAACGTGAGGTGTGAAGTTGTGTGATTTGTTTTAATTTGTCTATTTAGTGTTTCTTCGGGTTTAAATGTGTAATAATAGTGGTTTATTAACTGTTTAATATCTGTGAAAGTGCACAAATGTGGGAAAATTAAACAAAGTCGCTGTACGTAGCTTCTCGGTTTCCTCCAAAAAGTCCACTGAGATCTTAGTAAATGACCACCACCATTTTACTAAGATTATATTTCATTCCATATCATCTCATCTCATTTCATTTCATCCCATTTGATTAATGTCTCAAATTAATCATCTTCATTTCATTTCACTCCATAATATCACATTTCATTTCACTCCATAATATCATTTTTCATAAAAATATGAATATAAATTAAAATAAGACATGACTTAAAGGTCTCAGTTACCAGGTCATAAAATCCATTACAAATAGGAATAATTCCAGCGCACCCTGGCGGCCGTAGATTACCATTCTCGAATATTTATAGTCTGTGGCATGTCACTTTTTACATCGAAAAAAGTCAGGATCGAAATTTTTGAGCGAGCCATAGTTTGTGGTGATAAAATTAATAATTTCAAGTAGATTAATTGTTGTAATTGATATAACTAGTTAATATGAGTAAAATAAAGTTGTGAGTGATTGATATAATATACAATTTAGGAACCAGAAGTACCGTAGAATTAAATAAAATTTCGCAACCTCAAACAACTGTTCTGCTCACAGTAAACACAGTCGGTAGTCTGGCGCTCCGTTTACAACGGGATTTTTGAACGGAACTTGGCGCCAGATTCTACCGAATCTGTGGATAGATTTCACAAATCTAACCACGCTCTGCTACCAGAAATTGTTCGATTCGAACCCAGCGACCTCGTGGCAGCCTAGGGCTACGGAAACCAGCACGAGGTGCGCGTCGAACATGTGCCGCGATTCGCGGCGCCGTATGTACTATTTTAACAAAATATCATGCAATCACTCACCGGAACCGATGCCTTCGTCTTCTCACGCCGTATCACTTAGGGAGAAGGGTATAGGGCAGGAATGGATAAGGATTAGCGATGATACACAACTTTAGCGTAGACCGTCAATATACAGGTACCGTCCTGTTCGAGAAGCAAGACAAAGTGACAGATGTCAAATCGCGACGGCACCGTCAAATCGCGACCCGTGTTGCCGTGGTAAGAATTCAAAAACTAACGGATTGGTTTCGAACACGCGTTATAATAAATAATTTTGACAATGGGTGCCCAAAACTCTAAAGAAGAGACACTGATCGTGCATTGTACTTTGTATACAAATTATACAAAAAATGGCATGTAAAATGGATAAACCGTTCAGCCACGAGAAGATCGATTTTTCGTCGTCAGTACTGTCCAGGAATTGAACAAAATCATATAATTATATTTTTATGCTTTTATTATGTACTTTGCTTTTTACAATTTTATATTATATATTCGATTGACATTAAGTCTGCGGCTTATTGCTTATGTTGGTGTTGCGCACGCGTCTGTGTCGCGTCTGTCCGTCTTCACGTTTTGTTCCGGGTCTCCCCGCGCTCCGCTTCCGCGTGCCCCGCACGTTTAGGTATCGTCGCCGACATCCTCCCCGCCTTTGGAAGGACAGCTGCATCTTCCAAAATTTCAGAATCTTCTGCAGTAGGTAGAAGGCAGATCTTATTTATGGCTCGTCGCTCGATGCCTCGATAAGTATTAAAATTAGCGACTCTGACTACTCCGTCATCTCCAGGATAAAGTCGCTGAACTCGACCAAGTCTCCACTTTAGTGGTGGTAAGTTGGGTTCTTTGAAGACTACCAGATCACCTTCTTTTAAGTTTGTCTGTAGAGTACGCCATTTTGTGCGCTGTTGCAATTCAGCCAGATATTCTTTCCTCCATCTCTCCCAGAAATGGCGTCGCAATTGTTCGACCAACTGGTATCTGGTACGAATTTTCATGTCAGTCCCTTGCGAACCAGGTAGCGACGTCAGTGGCCGCCCAATCAGGAAATGCCCTGGGGTTAAGGGAGAAAGATCATTTGGGTCGGCTGATAAAGGAGTTAAGGGGCGGGAGTTGAGGATCGCTTCAATTTGTGTAAAGAGAGTATTCAACTCCTCGTATGTGAGACTTATATTTCCCGCTATACGCTTAAGGTGAAATTTTGCGCTTTTCACGCCCGCTTCCCAAAGTCCACCGAACGTTGGAGAATAAGGAGGACTAAAAACAAATCTTATGCCCCTATCAGCCGCAAAATCGGTTATAGAATTTAAGTCTGATCGCAATACCCTGCTCAACTCATTGCTCGCTCCAACAAAGTTTTTGCCATTATCACAGTAAATATAATGTGGCCTACCTCGTCTGGAGATAAACCTCTTGAGGTAAGAAATAAAAGCTTGGGTCGTGAGGTCACTGACCGTTTCAAGGTGAACAGCTTTCGTAGCGAAACAAATGAAGATAGACAAATAGCATTTTATTGTTCTACTGCCACGGCCCTTTTTACTCGCGATCATGAAAGGACCAGCAAAATCAACTCCCGTGAACTGAAAAGTGAATGATTCAGTCACCCTTGCCTTAGGCAGATTACCCATCAACGGCTCCATGGTCTTACCCTTCATCCTAACACACGTAATACATTTTCGGACTATACTTCTAGCAAGCATTCTACCGCCAATGGGCCAGTACTGTTCTCTAAAAGAACTAAGAAGCAATTGAGGGCCCGCATGAAACAATCGTAGGTGCTCATTCAACATCATGATTTTGGTTAGATGATGATTGGACCTCAGCATAATTGGATGCTTTGTGTCATATTTAAGATTAGCATGTTTTAAGCGACCACCTACTCGTAGCAGCCCCGTAGCATCAATAAAGGGAGATAACTGCAAAATATCAGATTTAGATTTAAGCGATTTATTTTTGTTAAGTGCAGTTATCTCACAGCCAAAGGAGTCTTGCTGAGCGGTTTTAAGAAGGAATGTAAGAGATTGATGAAGTTCAGTTTCATTAAGAGAACCAGTTGTTCTATTAGTAGGGTTTTTACAATTGTTGATGAACCGGAATACGTATGCGAGCATTCGTTTAAGTCTTAAATAGTTTGAATAATTTTCAAATTTTATTAATCTGTGATCCTCTCTTTGGGTGTGAAGTGCCTTTATTTCAGGTAGGTCTTTAGGAGCATTCAGGTTCTGTGGCCATTCGGATTTAGGCTTCAAGAGAAACCCCGGGCCGTTCCACCACAATGCAGACTCGACTAACAAGTTGGGATCAATCCCTCTTGAGGCCATATCTGCTGGATTAACGTCGGTAGGCACATGCCTCCACGCTTCACGTTCCGTCAACTCATGGATTTCGCTAACCCGGTTGCAAACAAATGCTTTTAAAAGTTTTGGTTGAGTTTTAATCCACCCTAATGTTATTGTCGAATCAGACCAAAACGTTTTACCAATTACTTTACAACGCAGTGCCTCACTGACCTTGGTTGTAAGGCGTGCTCCTAGAAGAGCAGCACACAGTTCGAGTCTCGGGATAGTAGTAGGCTTCAAGGGAGCTACGCGTGTCTTTGCGCAAAGCAAATTGGTATTAATATTACCATCACTGTTTATAGAACGCAAATACACGCAAGCCGCGTAAGCATCCTGCGATGCATCCACGAAGCAATAAAGTTCTGTAGTTACTGGAGACGAGCACAATATACATCTGGGAATGGACAGTGAAAGCAAAATATTTAAGTTATTTATAATTTTTTCCCAACTTTTTTTTATGCGATTGGGGACAGCATCATCCCAGTCTAATTTGAGTTGCCATAGTTTTTGCAATAACATTTTTAGGGTAATCGTGCACGCACTCAACAAACCTAAAGGATCGAAGATCTTACATGTGTTTGATAGAATAATCCTTTTAGTTATTAGTTGCTCATGTTCATTAATATTTATATTGAATCTAAGAGTGTCAGATTTAGGTGACCATAGTACTCCTAACACACTGGACTCTTTTGAGAAATTAAGCGAGTCAGATTCGGTAGTTTCCTTGCATATCAGTGGACTATTTGTTCGGAATTTATGGAGTGGAAAACCAGCCGACTTAAGAACCTGTGTAACTGTTTTTTGAATATGAGCTAATTCACTTTCCGTTGAGGCACCAGTTAAAAGATCATCGACATAAAAGTCCCCTTTTATGATCTGAGATACCACAGGATCCGAGCATTTGTTTGCCAGTTCAAGGAGACATCTAGTACTCAAATATGGTGAGCTAGCCATCCCGTAACTTACAGTATTCAGCTGTAGCGTTTTAAGAGGCATGCTTTCATCATTTCTCCACAGAATAAGCTGGAGATGCCTTTGCGACTCGTCAACCATGATCTGCCTACATTTTTTTTATATCTCCAGACAAGACGTACTTATGCTGACGGAATCGAATCAGGATGTTAAATAGCTCATCCTGCACTACAGGACCAACGTGTTGGATATCATTAAGGGATTTATGAGATGAAGTCTTCGCGGAGCCATCAAAGACAACGCGAAGATTAGTTGTTTCGCTATTCTGGCGAATTACAGCATGATGAGGCACAAAATAACCAAATTGAGGTTTGCTTATTTCATTTAAGTGACCCAACTGTTCATATTCATTAATAAAGGCACAATACTCCTTCTTTAAATTAAGGTCTTTATTAAGTTTTCTCTCAAGGCTCAAGAAACGCTTTTTTGCAATAAAGAACGAATCACCTAGTGCTACTTCAGGGGATTCTTTGAATGGAATAAATACTGAAAATCTACCATCTTCAAGACGCTTGGTGGTTGCAGTAAAGTAGCGTTCACAAAATTCGTCGTCAGCAGACATAGGAGGTTTTGAGGATGGAACTTCTTCAAGACTCCAAAACCTTGTCAGCTGATCACTGATATCTTTAGTGAAGTTACAGTGCACCTGTCTGCTCTCGTTCAGATCACTACCGTAAAGAGGACCTGCTACAATCCAGCCTAATTTAGATTCCTGAAGAACCGGTTTTGCAGATCCTAATTTTATTTGATTAGGTAACATTAACTCGAAGAATATTTCGGCGCCTAATAATAAGTCAACATCTGATGGGCGGAAGAGCTTAGGATCCGCTAATTGGATATGCTGGGGCAAGTTAAGGTTCGTTACATCTACTGATGTATTCGGCAACAAGCCCGTTATTTTCGGAACAACTAAGCATTTAAGAGGTGCACTAAAATTATTAACACGTGATTTTATAGTCAAATTACAACTATTAGATATGGACGTTTTACAATTATTTATACCAGATACGCATAACGTATCCATGCTCCTACCAATAAGTCCCATTTGTTCTTTCAACTGTTCTGTGATAAATGATGATTGGCTACCCGCACGGAATAGATAAATAAGGTTGAAATGGTAATGTAGGCGGGGCAAGCGTGCCACGGTTATGATTGTACAAACGTAACTCGACCGACTCAGTCATTCACCGCGCTTAGTGTGTTTCGGACTACTTGGGCCAACAGATCTCTGCTTTATAATGCCGTGTTGTGCAATTATAACGTGTAAAACGAAAAGTGAGACCTCAAGTATAGAGCGAGGAGGTATATCTTTCCATCGGTAAGTCGAAATTACCATTTAATTACAATATTATTTGTCTAAAACATAAAAATATACTGATCATTATGAAATTCCAAACATTAACAACATTATTGCCTCAAGTTATAAATAACATACATTGCGCGATGTGTACTCGCCCAATCAACGCAATGACCAAGTCCGCTTGCAATGAATTACATGCATTGCGTTCTCTCACTTCAATATTTGAAATTTGGGCCTTTGCCCTGATTGGCCCGACGCTAGTTCGATAGTGAGGTGACCTGTTAATGTTATGTTATACGGTTAAATAAAATCATCGACAGATTTCTCGACTTTACATTTGACATGGATAATTTTAGTATTTTTATATTTAATTAATGATACCTAATATATTCTTAGTTAGACATATTTTGAGTAAATTAAATATTATTATTATTGAAATATTATCATTGAATTAATGTGAAGGTATAATATAAAGGGACATGTAGACCTCTGATTTACGGGTATTTACTATATTGTCTAAGACGTATTAAAACTTAAGTAAAATGCTATTTGACTTATGCAATAAATTATAAATTTTAGGTTTCCTAAAGAACCTAACGCCAGGGAACAATGGATTAATGTGACAGGTAGAGGAAACTGGATGCCGACAAAGACGAGTACTATTTGCTCTAAACATTTTACGGAAAATGATTTTATCATAAAAAAATTAGGCTATAGGTACTTAAAACCAGGGGCAATCCCAACACAAAAAATTGTTCAGATTTGTTCAAGTTCTTTGGTAAGTTCTTTGGTAATTGCGATAGTGCTCAGGTTACCTAATACGGTCAAACCTGGGTAAGTGAGAACTGGATAAGTGAGAAAACTCTATAAGTAAGAGTAATAGCCAGGACCAGTCATTTTAGGCTCCCAAAACCTCTATTAGCGAGAAACAGAAACCTTCGTAAGAGAGAGTCGTTTTTCCCTCATGGACCTCCGTAAGTGAAACTGCTACTTATCTATACCTCTATAAACGACAGTCGAGCTTTAATTATTTATATTATTTAGGAGGAACAAATAAAAAAACAAATTACAAATTTAACATCTGCTATTTTATGACTCATTCTTAACTTTCGTGGAACTTCTACCATTGGTTTTGTATTGTTTTCTCGTCAATATTGAACCTATTCTATTTCGTGGAACTAAATAACGTTGTTATTTTGTCGCATTCTTTTCGAATGGACACGTGTTTGTCGGACTAATTGATTGCAGAACAAAACTTTCCTCCGCAATTGATTACCGATAAACCGACAAACAGGACGGTACACAGGCACACGTATTCAGAAGTTCCACGAAAGTTAAGAATGAGTTCTATTCTCACTTACCCAAGTTTGACTGTATTATATCTTGTTATATTGTTTTGGCTTGCTCTTGTCAAGTCTGCATTTCAAAATATTTTATGCTATTTTTAATTTTAGGATTTGCAAGAACAGGCGTCAACGTCAGTTTTGTTAACACCAAAAAAAGATAAATCTTTAAAAAGAAAAGACACTGAAGTAAGTAAATACCAATAAAGAATGGTCAAGAATCGTTTCATAGTTGTTTTTTTAAAGATTGATGTCATGCATAAAGCTTCTATGTTCTTCTCCTAAATATAATTTTAATCAGTCTCACGTCCGTCATCATAACACTTTTTATGTACAGAGACTGAGTTATCCTTATATTTTATTAATTTGTAGGAAAACTTAATGTCATCTTCAAATGCAACCACTCCTAGGAAAAGAAAGCTACAAAATATAATTATTAACAAAGAATCTATAATAATGAAACAGAGATTGAAGATAAGAAATATACAAGCACAAAACCGAAGACTGAAAAAAAAAATTTATAAAATGCAAGATGTTTTAAGTGATCTTCAAGAAAAATTTTTTTTGCAGGACGAAGATATATCTGTTCTGAAAAATTTTAATGTTAAGGTATGTTATATATTAGACGTGGCCTTATAAAAATAGCAGAGATATAAAGATTATTATTATTATTATTATTTTATTCACAGGTACAAGAACTGACAAGTCGTATGATCGCAAAAAATACTGGTGGCGGGCCATCTAAGCAAAAATATAGTCCAGCTCTGCGTAGTTTTGCGCTAACACTTGACTATTATTCGCCAAAGGCTTATGAGTACATACGCAAAACATTTGATACCTGCCTTCCGTGTCGCCGTATGCTCCGAAAATGGTACCAAAATATGGGAGGCGATCCTGGTTTTACTTCAGAATCCATTGAGGCGTTAAAAATAAAAGTGAAAAGCACCAAATATCCCATTATTGCAGCCCTTTCCTTAGATGAAATGGCTATACGGCGTCGTATAGAATGGGATGGAAAAAAAAAACTTGGACATGTTGATATTGGCAGTGGCATTGAAGGAGATCATGTAGGAATAGCCAAAGAGGCTCTGGTGTTTCTAGTGACGGGCATAAATTGTAATTTTAAGGTTCCTGTTGGATATTTCTTAGTTGACGGAATAAACGGAAGACAGCGCGCTGACTTAATTATACAATGTTTGGAAAATATTGCAGAAACAGGCATAAAAATAATTTCCCTGAGTTTTGATGGATGCGCTGCAAACATGGCAATGATGAAATGCTTTAACTGTTCGATCAAAGACAAAAAAAAATCTTTTCCACACCCGTCAACGAATGATCCAGTATTTGTAGTTCTAGACCCTTCACATATGATAAAATTAATCCGTAATGCTTTTCAATGCTATAACACATTTTTAGATAAAGACGGCAATACTATAGAATGGCGATTTTTAGAGCAATTAAATAACCTTCAAATGAAAGAGAACTTTCATTTAGCGAACAAGCTTCGTTATGTTCATGTTAATTTTCAAAATAATAAAATGAAAGTTAAGCTTGCAACACAATTGTTCAGCCTAAGTGTAGCAGACGCTATAGACTTTTGTCGTGACCAATTAAATCTGCCTACATTCAAAAATAGTGAAAGCACCACATTTTTTTTGAGGATTATTAATAACATGTTTGACATTTTTAATTCCCGAAACACATATGAATATAACTTCAAAAAGGCTCTAACTGAAGCGAACGCTGCAATGCTGCTTAACTATCTAGACATGGCGACGACATACCTATCCGAGTTGAGAACACAAGAGGGAACTCTTTTGACAAATAGCTTACGTAAGACTGGGTTCATTGGTTTTATTGGATGTGCTGCAGCTGTTAAACATTTTTATGAAACATTAATATGTCCCGGCGCTCTGAATTTTATGCCATTTTACAAACTAAGTCAAGATCACCTTGAAATGCTTTTTGGTAACATAAGGTCACATGGCGGAGGCAACAATAACCCCACGGCCCGCCAGTTCAAAGCAGCATACAAAAAACTCTTAGTTCACATAGACTTAAAAGCTCTCGATAATGGAAATTGTACTGCGCTTGAACACATTTCAATTCTTGATTGTGCATCATCTCCTGTGGCACGGATTAATAGATCCATACGAAGGATTGCGGTTGAAGATGATGACGATGATAATGATAATAATAACGAAGAGGATATTAACGAATTTTTTAATACTATCTCAGATTTTAGCAATCAAATCATTAGTCATATTGCAGGATACATAGCGCATATTTTAATTAAAAAATTAGATTGCGATATATGCATTGGAGCACTATTGTCCAATAGCATAAACGAAGAACATAAATTTATAGTGGCTAAAGATAAGGGTGGCTTGTTATATCCGTCAAAAGATTTGATACAGATCTGTAAAATATCAGAATCTGTTATCAAAGTTTATACGGAAACCCTACGTAATATAAATAAAAAAATGTTAGTGACAAAAATTATGCGTAACTTTGTAGGTAGTGAAATATTTAAGAACATAATTTATCATCAAATTGGCCAATACCCTACAGCAGACCACGTCACAGACCTCACAAAGCAATAATTGAAAAATATATTAACGTGAGATTACACTTTATTTTGAAAAATTCATTCGCAGTTAATAGTAAGCGCCAACTGCTTAATAAATACATTTTATTTCAGGGACAGTGATTATTTGTATTTAATAAAAGTAAAATAGTTTAAATATTTATTTCATGTTTCATTTTTCCTCAAACATTCATCAGATAATTTATCGATAAAGAATATCGACTTTATCAAGCACTAGCGTGTACGAACATTTTTATTGCCTTTTTGCATGGGTGAGTGTGTATGCCTACGGAAGTTTAGTGCTAGTCTGCGAACGAATATCTGCACTGAGATTTATGTGTGGATGTTTTTGTTGTGTGCGAAATGATTGTAATCATAGTCTGCGTATGTGTTGAAATTAAAATAGTGGGGGTAAAGCGGCGACACTGGTCCTGATACAAATTTAGAGCAAAGGCCTTTCCAACCTTATTTATCTATTCCGTGGCTGCCCGCATCAAGTAAAGCACGAACAAGGTAAGTATTATTATTTTCAGGATTTATAACTTCTATTAAGGCGGTGCCAAGAAGAACTTGACCAGCAGATTTAGCAGGCAGAGATACAGGTACGTAACTGCAATGACTTAGTGAAGTATTTGTTTCAAGTGTGGGACTATCCACATGCAACAATGTATTATGTTTCTTTCTACAGATTTTACAGGTACCTAAAAGTCGACACTCATTTGATGCGTGTCCTCTTCGCAAGCAGTTAAGGCAGAGGTTTAATTTAGAGACCTCAACACATTTCTTTTCAGGTGATAATTGCTTAAATGAAGGGCAATCTATGATCCGATGTTGCTGATTACAAAATGAACACGACCTAGAAAAGTTGGTATTGGCAGAAGTCACAAAGCTTTTGGTTGTTTTATTATGGTAATATTCTTTAATTTTCGGCTCAGATTTTTTATAATTATTCTTATACAAATTGAATTTATTTTCGTGTTTCTCACTTCTGCTTACTGCCATTGTTTCAAGAATATCAGCGCGATTACGTAAAAATGTTATAAAGTCTGATAGCTCAGGTAAGTTGTTAAAGGTATTTTTATGTTCCTCCCATTTACTAAAAGTAATCGAATCTAGTTTAGTTGACACCAAGTATATAATGAAAATATCCCATTTGTCAGTAGGCTGTTCTAAAGTGTTAAGAGCCCTCAAGTTTTTTAAGACATGATCAATAAGAAATCGAATAGCTCTGTGAGACTCGTTTGTGATTGATTCTATTTCAAATAACGCCTTTAAGTGGTTATTAATAAGAATCTTTTTGTTATCATAACGTTCACATATTAAGTTCCAAGCTATAGTGTAATTTTTTGAGCTAAACTCAAGTGATTTTATGATAGATATAGTTTCATTCGAATGAATTAAAGAATCAAATGTATCCCTAAATTCTAGCCATTTTAGATAATTTCCATCAAATGTAGGTAATTTTATGGTAGGGAGTTTAATGTTGCTCAAATTATGATGACTACAACTATTTGAGCATGCCGAGCGAGCTGAGTGAAGGCTCCCCTCTTTTTCGTTTCGTGCGTTACGACGCGACTCAAGTATATGTTGAGCTAAAGATAATGTAGCATAGTATAAGTTTTCGAAACTATCTATATCATCTTCGGTACATGACAACATTTCAATCTGAGACTGAACTTCATCAAACTCAAACAATAAATTCTCAATTTTGTCTAAACGAAATTTCAATTCTCTAAACTTTAAATCACTAATGTCCTCATGATTAGTAACGTTAAAAGCTGAAACGTAATCCTTAAATCGTGTCAAACGACCTTTAATAGTCCCGCGTGATCTAATTAACTCTTTCATTTTCTTAACCTCAGAGCTACCACCAGACAACATATCTTGATCTTGAGGCATTTTATTGAAGCGTACTTAATGAGCTAAACAAAGTAAATGTGCATCAAACCGATTCAAATAGACTCGTCAGGCGCAAGGTGCGTAGACACTGCAAGACACGGCGCCGCGCAGTGCGGCAGACACAGTGCAGCACCGTGCGTATCACAGTGCACGACGACAATGCTCACTCGCAACACCGGAGCGCAGCGGCCGGTAAGCATTTCACTTGTAGCATTAAATATTGTTTGAAATTAAGAAAACAATTTATTTAATATTTAAGCAAAGTTAAAACGTACGCAATGAAGATAGTTAAACACATTAAACGTATAATTATAAGCACTCAGGTACTCATGTAAAAGAACGAATATTCGACACCAAAATGCACGCGAAACAAAAGTTGCACATACCCGCAGAGAAAAAAAAAAGAAAAGAAACTCTCAACACAAATTAAAGAGGGACATTTACGAATAAAAGGAAAGGACAGAGCTACTCCCCTGGTGTTGGAATCTCTCCATGATGGTCCACTGGTTTACTTAGGGTCCAGCTGGTTGCTTGAGATATTATATTAAATCCGTTGTTCACGTTCGTCCTGTCACGGTCGCCAATTTTTGTCCAGGAATTGAACAAAATCATATAATTATATTTTTATGCTTTTATTATGTACTTTGCTTTTTACAATTTTATATTATATATTCGATTTTTTTTTTTTTTTTTTTTTTTTTTTTTTTATTGCTTAGATGGGTGGACGAGCTCACAGCCCACCTGGTGTTAAGTGGTTACTGGAGCCCATAGACATCCACAACGTAAATGCGCCACCCACCTTGAGATACAAGTTCTAAGGTCTCAAGTATAGTTACAACGGCTGCCCCACCCTTCAAACCGAAACGCATTACTGCTTCACGGCAGAAATAGGCAGGGTGGTGGTACCCACCCGCGCGGACTCACAAGAGGTCCTACCACCAGTAATTACGCAAATTATAATTTTGCGGGTTTCATTTTTATTACACGATGTTATTCCTTCACCGTGGAAGTCAATCGTGAACATTTGTTGAGTACGTATTTTATTAGAAAAATTGGTACCCGCCTGCGGGATTCGAACACCGGTGCATCGCTTCAACACGAATGCACCGGACGTCTTATCCGTTAGGCCACGACGACTACAAATACTCGATTGACATTAAGTCTGCGGCTTATTGCTTATGTTGGTGTTGCGCACGCGTCTGTGTCGCGTCTGTCCGTCTTCACGTTTTGTTCCGGGTCTCCCCGCGCTCCGCTTCCGCGTGCCCCGCACGTTTAGGTATCGTCGCCGACAAGTACCAACCACGAATTCCGAGACCAGAGGAGAAGTTGAAAATTGATCAAGAAGTTTAAGCAACAATAAATGAAATGATTTAGAGCGAAAAAATACAATTGTGCGGTAAATAAAATGTGCGTAAAATTAATAAAAGTGTAAAGTGCGAAAAAAAAAAGAAAAGTGCAAGCTAAAAGTAAATGTGCAATAACAATATTTAAATAAATTAACTAAATCTGATATCGAAGTTGTAATAAAATATTGCATCGCGACCCGTGATTATAAACTTTGAAGAATGCAATAAGAGATCATTGCTTTGGAAACCAACTTAAAACAACCTTGGGACTATAAGTGATATTTCTGCGTATTATAATTTAAAACCGAAACTAGTGTTTAATATGTATTACGGATACTTAGTTATTTTTATTATTGGCGTTATGGTGGTAAGTTATGGATATTATTTTAACACTTTATGAAGACTTAAAGAAAATAAGAATTTACTTAATTAAATTGGGACCACAGAGAAGGACCGAAAAAGTTAATTTAATTAAAAATAAATTAAAAGACGTTGCTGTAATTTATAAGCAGTATGAAAATTGGTTAATTGATTTTAATAACGCAGTTAAACATCAATATTATAAGAAAGAAGATATATTATTAATAGAAAATTATTGTCATTTATTTTTAGAGCTGCGTAAGGATATTATTTTATTGTGTGATTGCGCTCAGTCCGAAGCTGTTTCCGAAATGTCTTCGTTTGATTTAAAGACCGCTCTTAACTTGTTACCAGCTATGACTAATGAGGTGGAGAACACTAAACAATTAATTGATAATATTGAATATTATGATTGTATATTAAAGGATAATGCATGCAAACAAAATTTAATAAAATTTGTGTTGAAAAGTAGACTGTCTCAGGAAGCAAAATTAATGTTGAAATTAAACTATGATTCAGTTAATGACTTAATTATTGACATGAAAAATGTTTTATTGTCAAAGAAATCTGCAACTGCGATACAAAATAAATTACAAACAATTAGACAAAATGAGGCGTCTATTGAAGATTATGGGAGAGAAATCACAAAATTATTTGTGGACCTTACAATTTCTCAAGCCGATGGCAATGAACAGTGTTATAATATTTTAAAACCACATAATGAAAAAATAGCAATAAAACGATTTGCCGATGGCTTAAGAAATCGTAGGCTGAGTACAATTATGTCAGCTAGGAATTATAGCTCGCTTAAAGAGAGAGAGAGAGAGAGAGAATACACTTTATTGCACACCAAAACACAATTTACATTCAAAAAAACAATCAAAAAACAGATAAATTTGTACAATAGGCGGTCTTATCGCTAAAAGCGATCTCTTCCAGACAACCGTATAATTTATAGAAATTCTGGAAAATATAAAAAAATATAGCAGGTATGTTGCGGTGTACTATAGATAATACATTATAGAAAATATATACATACAATAAACAAAATATATACCGTTTACATATAATATGAAATATATACTTATTATTATATACCAATATACATACTTACATACAATACATACTAATATACTTACATACACATAATACATCAACAGTATGGAAATAATAAATGATGATGCAAACAAACAGCACTAAGAAGATAAGTAGTGTTCCTTCACCATTCTTTTAAAACAGTTTAAAGTTTGAGCACTTCTCACTGCATCCGGCAGAGCATTCCACAATCGAACCGCCTGGACGGTGAATGAATGATCAAAGAATGATGATGAATGCGCCGGCATTTTCAGTCTCAGGCTATCTGATGATCTCAGGGAAAAATTATGCGTATCACGTAGGAACTCGAAACGTTCTTTGAGATATATGGGAGCATGGGGGTTAAAGAGAGTACAGTATAGTAATGAAAGGACATGAGTATTGCGGCGAAGGCGAATTGGTAACCACTTGAGTTTAGTGCGAAATTCAGATACATGATCATATTTCCGTAAACCAAATATGAATCTTATGCAGAAATTTTGTAGCCGCTCAAGTTTATCAAGTTGTGTTTCAGTTAAATCAGTATAGCTGGCATCGGCGTAGTCAAGAATTGGAAGAAGGAGAGATTGTGCAAGCGCAGTTTTAGTGGCAGTTGGAAGAAAATTTCGTAACCGTCTCAAAGATCCAGCTGTTGCAAACACCTTCCGGCTAACCTCTTTTATCTGAGCGTTCCATGAAAGGTTTTTATCAATTAAGATTCCTAAATTTTTCACAGTATCGCTGATAGGAATTGGTACGCCATCAAATAAAATAGCCGGAAGCTGCGACCATTTCACTTTCGAGCACAATCTTGAACTGCCGACAACAATGACCTGTGTCTTCGACGGGTTCACCCTCAATCCATGCGAATTACTCCAACGGGATAATATTGATAAGTCATTATTCAGCGTCTTCATCGCGTTGGTCAGTTCTGACAAAGAAGTTTGTGTATAGATCTGTAGATCATCTGCATACAGGTGGTAGGAAGAAGTAAGTTGTATAGAAATAGAATTTATAAAAATTGAAAAAAGTAAAGGGGATAAAACGCCACCCTGCGGTACACCTACGTGCGTTTCACACCATGAAGAATAGGCATTCTCACAGTGAATACGCTGTCGGCGACCAGACAGGTAACTTCGAAACCAATCAACCACGGTCGGAGATATGTTAATGGAGCTAAGGATGGCTAGAAGTATGTCGAACTCAACGGTGCCAAATGCATTACTGAAATCCAGCAATGCCAACACCGTCAGTTTCCCACTCTCCATGCCAAGTCTGATGGCATCCGTAATATTCACCAGGGCTGTGACTGTGCTATGACCAGGACGAAAGCCGGATTGGTAAGGGTTTAAAAGCTGATTCCTTGTAAGAAACTCATTGAGCTGGTTGTGAATCAAGCGTTCTAAAACCTTTGAAAGGAACGGTAAAATGGAAATTGGACGGTATTCTGAAAAGGATATAGGATTCGACTTTTTTGGCAGTGGTGTAATTTGTGCTTCTTTCCAAGCCTTTGGAAAGATGCCGCTAGATAATGAGTGATTGAGGATATGACAGATAACGGGAAGGATTTGGTCCAGGATAGGAAGGATCATATTACGGGCGACACAGTCACTTCCAACTGCATTGGAAGTTATAGATAATATGCTCCGCTTAACATCACAAGCCGTTAGGTGATTAAAAACAAATGGAGAGCAATTTGGGACTGGAAGAGATGAAATATGATTTAATGTTTTTGATTTAGTTGTCCCATCAAAATCGGACGACGCACAGAAATGTTGATTTAATAAATCAATACTCGAATGAGATAAATGAGTGTTATGTTGTGATTTTCCAATCCCCAGTGATCTAAGAAATTTCCAGACTTTAGCTGGATCTCCATTTTCGACAGCACTATGGATATGTTGGCGTTGTGCACCCCTACACACCCTGTTGCAGTGATTACGGATGCGGTGATAATTTGTGCCATTTTCGAGGGTAGGTTTTTTCTTATATTTTAATTTAGCAGCCGCCTTCTTGATTAAGATACTTTTAATTTCATTAGTAAGCCACGGCGCTGGCAAATGTTTTATTCTTACTGGTCGACATGGTGCGTGCTTGTCATATAGACCAGTTAATTTTGCATTGAACTGATCAACTTTCTCATTGATTGAGGTTTTTTTTTTTTTTTTTTTTTTATGATTGAAAGTTTACTGGTGGCCCGAAGGCCTTTCCAGTTTCACCAGGACAGGTGGGCGAGCAAAGGCTCAGCCAAGAGGGGTGGGATTTGCTAACAACTGCCCGAGCGCCTCCGAAGGAGACCTAACAACTCAAGAGCAATTGTTTCGCGAATGAATCTACTACCGGATCGGAATCGCGACCCGCTGAGAAGATCCGGCGAGAAACTCAGCGGGCTGATGCATGGGTTAGGTTGCACGTCGACCTCTTTGTCGAGTTCGACGAGTACGGTTACCGGGGTCCCTAAGCCTGCCCCTAGTATTAGAGCTGAAGGCATCTAATGCAAAGGTTATTGGATCTGATGGATCCGTAAGGACGTGTCTAGGGCGTCGACGGTGACTGGCTCCTGCATGATCAGGATTCGGAGAGTAGTCAGCGGCGGCAACGATAAGGCGATTATCATGACGCATAGCCTTATCGAAGTATCGTTCCGACGCTGACTTCATGTATTTCCGAATTGATTCGAGGCCCAGGTCGTCGTGTAGGTCAACGTTCCTCACGAACCACGGAGCGCCGACAGCTAACCTGCAAAAGCGGGATTGTAGGGATTGGAGGGTGTCTATGTGTGTGCGGGCCGCGTGAGCGAACACCACACTCGCGTAAGTCATGACGGGCCTTATGCAAGTTTTGTAAAGTGTCACCTTGTTCCGAAGGGACATTTTACTCCGCTTACAGATCATGGGGTAGAGTCTACCGAGAATAAACGCGGCACGGTCACGGACTGATTTTATATGCGGGCGGAATGTCATCGATGCATCCAGGGTAACGCCCAGGTACTTGACCTTCCTGGCCCAGGGTATGGGTTGTCTAAAGAGAGTAATCGGGGGTGTGAGATTCCTCCTCCTAATCCGGGAGGAAATCCGTGTGGAGCTTCCCCTCTGAAATAGCACCGCAGTACTTTTCGCTGGGTTGATGTCTATGCGCCATTTTCGGAACCACTGTCCTAGGGCTAGGGCTGCGCTCTGAAGCTTCTTCGCGATTAGGGACTTATTTCTACTAGAATAGTAAACAGTCGTGTCGTCGGCGAATAAAGCTAAATGGGTCGGCGGCGACCGGGGAATATCGTTGACGAATAAGCTAAATAGGAGGGGTGAGAGGACAGAGCCTTGCGGGACTCCAGCTGTGAGAGGTCGTGGGGAGGAGCGGGTTCCCTCGACTCGATATCGAAAAGAGCGGTTCGACAAGAAGTCCCGTATGATGAGCACGAGACTATCCGGCACGCCCATGTTGAATAGTTTGAAAATCAAACCATTGTGCCAGACTTTGTCGAACGCTTTTGCGACGTCGAAGAAGAGAGCTCCCGTGTATAACGGTTTTGGTCGATTAAGCCCCACAAGAATGTGCTCCGTGAGGCGGTGCACCTGTTGAACGCATGAGTGATTTGTACGGAATCCGAATTGTTCATCGATGAGAATGCCCTTGGATGAGACGAAATCTCTGAGGCGCTTGTAGAGCAGACGCTCATACAGTTTGCCTAGAGACATGAGGAGGCTAATCGGGCGGTAGCTCGTCGGATGATTTTTTGGTTTACCGGGTTTATGTATGCCGATAACGTCCGCTTCTTTCCACACCGCGGGAAAGATACAGTTCGCCATAGCGGCATTGAAAATAGATGCCAACATCACGATGAGTTGGACGGGTAGAAGTTTAATAACGCGGTTAGATATACCGTCGGAACCGGGAGCCTTGCGAGGACGTAGGTCTTTGATCAAGTCTTTAACTTCCATCGGGGTGACGGGTGGTAACGCATCCGAGGGTGGCAAGGAGGCTCTGCGTTCTACCTCACTGTCTACTAATTCTACATGAACAGGGTCCACGGATTGAGTGCTGGGCGTGCACTGGGTTTGCAATGTATCGGCCAGCAGCTCTGCTTTTTCGTCATCATCAAAGGCCGCGAGTCGGCCTGAGGGGCCTACGAGGGGGGGCATAGTTACTACCGTATCCGATTTGAGAGTACGAGCTAAGCGGTAGTAAGACCTTTGGGAGGGCGCGAGTCCTTCTAAGAAATCAGACCATCTGGCATCTCGGACTTCGGCGATGCGAGACTTTACGTCGCGTTGTAGGGCACGCATTCGAATACGATTTTCCGCGGTAGGATACCTGTCGTAGGCGCGTATCGAGGCGTTCTTAGCTCTAAGGAGTTCCCTAATATCGTCGGACAATTTGAAGCGGTGAAGGAAGTCCTCCGCTACAACTTGTTTCGATGACCTATCTAATGTCGAGGTGATGTGTGATGTTAAGATGTCTATGGCTTCAGCGGTATCCTGAGGAGACGGGGTAGAGTCCGGGTTAAACGGGAGCGATGGTGGATCAGATTCAGCCAGGCTGATGCCCAGCGTGTGCCAATCCACCACAGTCCTCGTGACGGGAACGGAATCGGGAGCGCGACCGAGCTTCATGACGACGGGACGGTGGTCTGAATCTAACTCTGAAACTACTTCGATCGAGTGTAAGCGCAGAGTTACGTTTTTTAATAACGCTATGTCGAGTATATCCGGGCGATGCGCGATATTTAGCGGGTAGTGAGTCGGGGTTAACGGAGCGACGATATCGAAGGCGAGATCATCGACTAACGCGTCAAGCCGCCTGCCATTCGGGGTTGTGGTGTGTGAGTTCCACCTGATGTGTTTACAATTTAGGTCGCCCGCCAGAATGACAGAGCTCCCCATACCGAGCAGCGCCTCAATATCACTGCTTAGAACGATCTTATCCGGTGGAAGATAAACGGACGCGATAACGATCGGCGCGTGTCCCGTCAGTGAGATTCGGCACACTGATGCTTCGATATTAGCGAGCGCGGGAGGATCGAGCGGGACGCAATGCAGGGCTCTTCTATAGTAAATAACGGTACCACCACCACGGGCAGAGAGCCTGTCGTTCCTGACCATGTTATAGTTCGCGATTTTAGGGTCACGGCGCGCGGGCTTAAGTAGGGTCTCCTGCACTAAGAAAATGTCAATTTGATGGTCACGCAAAAAATCACAAACCTGATCACGTTGATTTGCGAGACCGTAAGCGTTAAAAAATCCTATTGTTACGGATAAGGGTTTTATTCTACTAATGTACGCCATTGATTACCGGCGGAGTGAGGGGAGGACGTACGTATTTAACGACGCGTATACGTCAGCGTATTCTTGCACAACGGCGATAAAATGTTGTGCAGTGGAGGCGGCGCGAATGGCGTCACCCAAAGCGTTAACACGCTCAAAGTTGATCGACTGAAAAAAGTCGATCGCTAGAGCGAGATTTTCGGACGCGGTCGGAGGGCAGGTCGCGGGGGAGGGACGTATCGCGGGGGTGGGACGAGTCGCGGGGGAGAGAGTTGTAGCCGTGTTCGTGTACGGCAACGGTTTAGCCCAAGCCGAGACGCTGGGCACCGACGCCGGCACGAAAGCAGGCTTAGCCTTCGGCACAGAGGGTACCGTGGCTTTGATGTCTGGGCCGGAAGCTCGGAGGCGGTTTTGACGGGCGACGCGGCGATTTATTTTTGGAGCTCGGGGGCATCCACGGTAGTTCGCGGGGTGACCTTGTGTTCGGCACAGGACACAGCTAGGCGGTTCCGTCGCGGTTTTTTGGTCGCGAGCGCAGAGGGCCGTGGCGTGATCGCCCAAACACTTAACACATCGGGGGCGCGCGTGACAGTTACGGGAAGAGTGCCCGTACAGTTGGCAGTTATGGCACTGACTAGGAGTGCCTTTTTTATGGGGGACTTCGACGGCAATACCGGAGAGCCTACAGACGGTTCGAATGTTAAAAATTTGCTTACCCTCGGGGGTAGGCTGGAGGGCGACTAAAACCATATTGTATGGCTCCCTACCGCGGCCGGTGTGCATGCGGTGCACGGAATTTACTGGTAGGCCTTGTTCTATCAGATCTGCCTTGACGAGATCGGCATCTAGCTCCTTCGGGATTCCACGTATGACAACGCGGAGTTCGCGCTCCTCCTGGAGCGTATAAGTGTGGAAACTTATACGCTCCTTTCGGAGGTAACTTGAGAGGGCCCTATGGTCGTCGGGTGTCGTTACTTTTATTTGAATCCCGTTGGCGAGATTACGGGCGCTGGCAAAATTAATATTTTTGGCCTTAAGGGCCAGGGAAACTCGGTCCCAAGCTGCCTTCTCTTGAAGGATAACCGGGGGAGGGGTCTGAGTTTTAGATTGCGCCACCGGTCGCGGCGACGGAGTGGCACGGGCTGGAGGCGCAACGGGAGTCTGAGGGCGGGGGCGCGACGCGTTCGCGGCTTTGCTAATTTTAGCGGCCGCGAGAGCTCGAGACTCCGCGGCACGCTTCTTACCCTTTTGTACCAGGGTGAATCCATCCGTCGATGAGGCGGGGGCGAGGTCGACCTCCATCTCCGAGTCAGAGTCGGAAGACGAGGAGGCGGGCGCAGGTGACCTACAAGCAGGAGTTTTGGAGGGCGCGACGGAGGCCGCGGATGATCGCGCTGCTGGAACGGTGGCCACGGCGGACGACGCAGTAGTTTTACTCGCCAGTATAGGCGACGCGGGAACGGCAGGCACGACGGAGGCTGCGGTGCTCGATGTAGACGCTTTGCACGCAGGTACAGGCGACGCAGGAGCAGCGAGCACGGCGGAGTCTTCGAGAGAGCTCGCAGTGTGATTGGCCTTGAAAGCCAGAAACTCTGAGGCGAGCTGTGGGTGACGAAGTCGGAGGAATTCCACGAATACAGCGTCCATGATCGCTGAGTACCCAGGTGGGGCGGCCCCGGGTCTTGAAAACACTCGCCTTGCGGCGAGGCCCCAACTTCTCGGACCTGAGCGGTTCTATTGAACACAGGTGGCAATGCGGCGCGATTACTACAGGACAAAGAAAAAGCACAACAAAACAGAAATTACAAAAAGAAGCAAAACAAATAAATACTTGCAGGAAAACACTTTGTCGGCAAATGTTCCACGAACACAAAAATAACTAAAACAAAACAAATAAAAGCTTCCAGGAAACACACTTGGTCGGCAGATGTATCACAAACACAGGCCGCGCGAACAATGGCCGGGCTAACAAAAGCCGGGCGAACAAAGACCGGGCGATCGAGTGGACGATGAGCACGTCCGCACGTGACGGGTGCCTCTATCGGAATGATTGAGGTAGAACACGTCAAAGCAGTCCAGTCAATGCTGCCTGCATCTTCTCGAAGACTTTCAATATCCATACCGTTAAAACTGCGCAGCAGAAGAATTTTTGACTTAGCCTTAGGAGGTCGTACTTTGTATGAGACGAAAATGAGATCATGATATGAGAAAGCGTCAGCTGAACATTGTCCATGGTCAGCCACGTAATCAAGAGAAGTAACGAAAATAAGATCAAGAAGTGAAGGAGCACAGTTTGGAAAATGATGTGTCGAGTTCAACGGTAGAATAGTTAAATTTACCGATTCGATCATCGAGTGAAATAAAGTACTGCGAGAATTATTTTTAAGGAGGCATGTGTTAAAGTCACCCATGATAATGGTATGAGTATATGAAGGCATTATGTTTTCTAGCAAAGTTTCAAAAGAAGTAAAAAAATCTATACTTGACGAAGGACAATAATAAACACCAAGTAGCATCTTCGTGTGTTGAAGTTCTATTTCAAGAAATAAGTGCTCGCCCGCACATGGCGGTGTAGGCTGGGCCGATACATTAACAACTGTACAATTAAAATATGAACGGATATAAATGGCAACGCCACCACCGCCACCAGTAATACGGTCGTTCCTAAAAAGTTGAAAACCAGGAATGGTATAAGATGTAGACGGAAGACATGGCTTAAGCCAAGATTCTGACACAAGTATAGCATGGATATTCTTAGAATCAAAACTTGCCAGCATGTCAGGGAAATGAGCCGGAATACTCTGGGCATTGATATGAACGACATTAAAATTCCTGGGAACACCAGAGAACCGTGAAGACAATGTTTCTGCTAAAGAAGGCACACTAATATCGCTGTTGTCGCTGTTTGCTGAATAAAAAGTTTCAGATTCACTTGTATCTGTTGAGTTGAGCATATAAGTAGAGAAGATAAGTATATATATATATATATATATATATATATATATTATACACAATATCAAAATATCAATACGGTTATGAATATATATACAAATTAATAATACCCACCAACTGGGAAAGTGTCTATGAAAATTAATTTAACTATAATAGAGACAAAACAAGCCAAAAGACAAACAAAATAACAAAATAAAAGGAAATCAAAGTAGCAAAATAGAATACCTATATAAAATATACGTAGCAATTAGGTAGTATAATCTTATTAGAAAATGAAAACATTAAATAGTAAATACAAGGCAAAAGAAAAAGAAAAAAAGAAAACAAAATAAATAAATAAAAGAAACTAAAATTAAAGAAATACAAATCAGAAGCATGAGTAGCAGTGAAAAGATTACAGTATACTTAAATTCATCTCGACGTTTTCTTTATTAAGCTTCGCTTTAAACTTAATACGTGTAATTTAGCTGTATAGACGAAGATCCTTTTGCCACTTGAAAGTTGACAGTTAAAAAGTTTTCAATATCATGCACTGTCACTGTCACTCAAATATTTAAATTTAAAATTAAATGTACCTACCGACAAAAGGCTAGGTACTTATAAGCTAAAAAACAGGTAGTTTGAAATTAATACTACATTATTAATATTATAAATTATAAACAAAATTAACGATAAAATGTAAAAAAATCATAAAAAATAATAATTAAAATGTTTATAAGGAAAGTTAATTTCACTTTGTCACCTGTTAATCCTGTTATACACAAGAAAGGAAACAAACAAGAAGCAAGATTATCACTATCACTTTCTAGCAGCAGCGCGCTTTGCCTTTACCACAGCCGGTTTTGTAACAGCACGCTTATGAGCATCAACCTCAGGGACTGCCTCCGATGTGTTCTTTTGAAGATGATTAAGATCTCGATGTGTAACGACGCGATGTTTGATGCCATCCGCTCCCAAAATGTAGACACAGCCATCCTTGGTCCAGACCTTCTTCATGCCGAATCTACTCCGTGCAGCCATGAAAATGTCGTGCCGCGCTTTCGTCAGAAACTCCGAAATAGTAAAGCCGGTACCCTTTAGTTTTGTTTTAGAAAACCAAACTTGACTGCGCATTTCATACGTTTGGAATTTTATCAGTATGGGACGAGAGCCTTCGGATGTTGACAATCTATTCATACGGTGACATCTTCTAATATCAGCTGAGGAGAACTCGGCCAAAGCAAGATGACTGCCTATGAAATTAGACAATACCTGTTCAATTTGCTCACCCTTAGTCTCAGCTACTCCGTGAAAGATCAACATTTTTCTACGGCTGCGAGTCTCTGTATTATCCTGCATGCGCGCGAGCATCTCCACCTGCTGTTGCAAGTTATTAAGTGCCTCAGTAATGAATGCCCGAAATGACGAAAATTCCAATGCCAAACTTGATGATGTGGTTGATGGTTCTGGAGACTTGTTGAGCTGGGCTTCGAACTTCGCCATACGTGCATTAAACAGCTCTGACATCTCAGCCAGTGAAGATTCAAGTGGATTCATAGTAACAGAGCAGTGAAGTGTGTAGAAGTAATTAATTGTAAGGATAACACTTGTCCAGCTGGTAGGTACAATCAGTTGTTAGAATAAATCATATAAATAATGGTGCCGTAATTTTTTCTTATTTTACACAATTTCCACAAAAACACAGTATTTTCGTTTCAACACACAACTACCCACTCACACACAACTACCCACACTTAAAGATGCCGTTCAAGCTGCTCAAGACGAGGAGACTTCAACAGCTGCGACTACGGGAGAAATTTTGGGTATGTATAAAAAACCTTTTAATAATTTCAATCAGAGCAGAGGCCGTAGTTCTACCTACAGAGGACAACGTGGAGGTCGTGGCAGACCGTTCAGGGGACAGCCACGTAACCAAGGTTATACAAACTATTACAATACTCGAGGAACATGGTCTAGAGGCAGAGCTGATGGCTACAGACAACAAAGAGGTAATTTTCGTTTCAACAATACCAAATATCAAGGTCCGCGAAGTCACAACGTTAATATGATAAATGAGCCTGCGCAAAGTACTGAAACGGAACCCCAAGTATCATCATCTAATCAGTTTTTTCGTGACCAATAGAAATAATATGATTTTAGCTAGTGATAGTAACTGTTTCATTTCGTTAAATTCATCGTTAGGTCGTGGAAAAGTACATTATTTTCTAGTAGACTCGGGTGCGTCATTATCGGCGTACAATTACAGTGATGCGCTTGAATATAACATTCCAATCCATAAACAGAACATAAACATAAATGGATTAGGAGGCACAGTCCAAGCAATAGGATACGTTTATTTACCTTTGACTGTGGGTGATCGAAATATAAGCCACAAGTTTTATTTATTTAATAGCCTACCAATTAAGGCGAGTGGAATTTTAGGTCGTGAATTTTTAAACAAATACAAAGCTCAATTAGACTTCTACAAAAACATTTTAACACTTTTCATCGGTCAAATATCTATTTCTTTGCCATTATGTAAATTCATTATCATTATATTCATTATCATCATAAAATCATTATGTAAATGAATGTAAAGTTACTAGTTAAAGATATTACTGGTACCTAAAAAATCTAGTTCAATGCAAAATAGTGAATGGAGATTAGTAATTGACTATAGAAAACTGAATAATTGTATAGAAGATGATAAATTCCCATTACCTGATATTACAGACATTTTAGAATCCTTGTCTGGTAGTATATATTTCACTCATTTAGATTTACATCAAGGCTACTATAATGTTAAATTAGAAGAAAATAGTCGAAAATTCACTTCATTCTATTCTGGACAATACCAAATGACTCGAATGCCTATGGGATTAAAAACGAGTCCAAGTTCCTTTTCTCGCATGATGAATATAGCTCTAGCGGGTCTCACTTACGAGAAATGTTTAATTTATTGCGATGATTTAATTTGTTTTGGCAGAAATCTAGAAATACATAATAAAAATTTACAAGACGTTTTCGAAAGATTGCGGAACGTTAATTTGAAATTGAATCCTGCTAAATGTGATTTCTTAAGAAAACAGATTTTGTATCTAGGACACGTTATTTCAAGTGAAGGTATAAGGCCTGATCCTCAGAAAATAGAAACAGTAAAAAACTATCCATGTCCTAAAAGTACCGACGAAATAAAAAGATTCGTAGCTTTTACAAACTATTACAGAAAGTTTATTCCAAAATTTGCAGAAATTACATATCCTTTAAATATGTTAACAAGAAAAGGTGTGCCCTTTGAATGGAATAGTGAATGTCAGAAATCATTTGAAACATTAAAACAAAAATTAACATCCCCACCTGTTTTAGACTACCCTGATTTTTCTTTAAAAAATAAATTTATTGTACAAACTGATGCTTCAAAGAACGCATTGGGAATAATCTTATCAAATGAAAATGGTCGACCAATAGCTTATGCTAGTAGAAGTTTAAATAAAGGAGAAAGAAATTACCCAATTATTGAGAAAGAACTACTCGCGATAGTTTGGGCTCTAAAATATTTTCGACCGTACTTGTATAGCCGACCTTTTAAGGTACGCACGGATCATAAACCTTTAGTTTATTTATTTATTTATTTATTACACTTCATGTAAAATTTACATTGGCGGACTTAATGCCTAAGGCATTCTCTACCAGTCAACCAAAGGTAGTGCAGAGTAAATAGTGGTAGGTGCAATGATATTTATATTAGGTAACGAATACATACAAAAAAAGTATATCTACATATATACAAAATCACATATACATATACATACATACATATATACACACATACATACATATAATAGTTTATACAGTATTAAAAGGAATATATTAATAAATTTCCTTAACAAATAACTTCATCAAGTTCATGACGATTCCGCTAACTTTTCCAACAGCATTCGCCGAACCCTTAACTTGAACGTGCAGCGGTTAGTAATAGTCCTGATCTCGAGAGGAAGCGCATTCCATAGCAGAACAGATTGCACGACGAAAGAGTTACGAACATAACTAGAACTATGTGTGGGACAACGAATTAATAGGCTATTGAGAGAACGTAGGGCCCGCTCATGGCTGGAGTGAAGATATTGAAAATAGGAAGTTAGATAGGAAGGAGGTTCGGGAGACATAAGTAAGGAATGAAGAGTCGTCAGTGTCCGTAAATTACGACGCTGGCGAATCGGTAGAAGTTTGAGCTGAGCACGATAGGAAGATATATGATCATATTTACGAAGATTAAAAATAAATCGAATGCAGTTATTAAGAAGACGATCAAGTTTATTAAGAAGGTCTGCATTCAGGTCAAAATAACACACATCACCATAATCAATTATAGAGAAGATCAAGCCTTGTACTAGCATAGTCTTGGTCGCTGATGGTAAGAAATTCTTGAGGCGATACAGAGCACGAAGAATTCCAGAGGTTCTTTGTCCAACGTAAGATACTTGAGCTTTCCAGTCGAGTGTGGAGTCTATGTAAAGGCCTAGGTTCTTAACCACGGAACTTAGGGGAATTGCTGTACCATTATAGAATATAGGTGGGAGTGACATAGTAGTTAAGCGTTGGATCATACGAGGACTGCCCACAATAATGGCTTGGCATTTCGTTGGATTCACAGTTAAGCCAAACTTAGTTGACCAACTGCATATGTAGTCCAGATCCTTATTTAGCTGGTTTATTGCCTGAGAAATAGACTCCACAGTCGTCTGTCTATAAAGCTGCAAGTCATCAGCATACAGATGATACGCACACTGAAGATTATGTGTTAAGAAATTTATAAAAATAGAAAATAATAATGGAGACAAAATACCGCCCTGGGGCACGCCAGAGTTGACACTACACCAACTTGAAGAGGTGTCATCAATACGAGTACACTGCTGGCGTCCCCGAAGATATGATGAAAACCATTCCAGTGCTGTAGGAGAGATCATAATATAGGACAAAATAGATAGGAGGATATCGTGATTGACGGCATTGAACGCATTTGAAAAATCAATTAGTACCAGTACTGTGACTTTAGTGTCTTGCATACCTGTCCTAATGTCGCCAACCACTTTAAGGAGAGCGGAAACGGTGGAGTGACCTGGTCAGAAGCCAGACTGGTAAGGGCTCAATAGGTTGTTCCGGAAAATAAACTGCGACAATTGTTTGTGTACGCAGGCCTCGATCACCTTGGATAGAAAGGGAAGAATAGATATGGGCCTGAAGTGATTTGGAAGGGAAGGGTTAGGAATTTTAGGTAAAGGAAGAACATAAGCCTTACGCCACAATGAAGGAAAAGAGCCTGATGATAGGGAAAAATTTGTGATGTGCCATATAGCTGGCAGAAGATGATCCAGGATTGTGACGATCATACGGCGACTTATATTGTCACAACCCACTGCGTTCGATTTTATGGACAGGATAATATTTTTGATCTCATCCACAGCAACCGAAGAAAATTCAAAGAAGTCAACATTAAGTCGAGACAAACCATTCAGGTAGTTCAAGGTGCGACATTTCGTTTGATTATTTAGTGGTGTAGCAGAGGAGAAATGAAAGTTGATGTCATTCAAACTTATCGTCGCCTGAAAATCAGAGTGACGCTGTCTGCCAATACCCAGAGTTCCAAGGAATTTCCAAATATCGGCAGGCGAAGCGGAATTTATGTTTTCTAGAATGTGGCGTCGTTTAGCGTTACGTATCATCTGATTGCACCGGTTCCTCGACACTTTAAATTTAGTCCAGTTATCATTACACCGATTCCTCCTAAATTTTCGAAAAGCCCGATCCCGGCGCCTCATAGCCATCCGAATACCTTCAGTCATCCAAGGAGCTGGTGGGCGTTTCAGTTTAATTTTTCTGATAGGCGCATGAGTGTTGTAAAACCCAAGGACAACCTCATTGAATATGTGAACCTTTTCATCTACCGAGGGTGAAGATATTAGTTGGTCCCAGTCCACTTTAGAAGCGTCTTTGCATAGATTTTCCTTATTCATACGACCAAAACTACGCATGGACAAAACCCTGGGCTGTGGTTTAGGAGGTTTAATCGTATAGGATAAAAAGATGAGGTCGTGATGGGAAAAACCAGGAGCAGGATATTGACCGTGAGTGGGTACAGAGGTAGGAGTGGAGGTCAGCATTAGGTCTAGCCAAGTATCATCGCCATTAATGTTGTGGTGAGTAGCCTGTAGAGGCAAGACATGAAGACCAGTAGACCCAATGATTTCCTGAAGTTTACGGGAACGAGAGGACAAAGGAGCTATGAAGTTGGTGTTGAAATCACCCATGAAAATGTGATGTGAATAATCTGACCCTAAAGATTCCAGAATCGGCTCGAGACTGGAGAAGTAGTCGACGTTGGGGGGACAGTATACGACACCGAGAACAATTTTTGCTCCCTTCATAGAAATTTCAAGAAAGAGATATTCCACAGGTGTAGAAGAATCAGCAGACGAGCAAGCTATTGTTTTATAAGAAATGTTACTGCGGAGATATATAGCAACGCCGCCCCCTCGGGCATCGATACGATCATTCCGTATTAAAGTAAAGCCATCGAGAGGGTAGATAGCAGAAGGTAAATGAGGCTTAAGCCAACTCTCAGAAATCAAGACAGCATGAACGTTAGTGTTAGTGAAAGTAATGAATAAGTCATTGTAGTGACTTGGTATACTTTGAGCATTAATGTGACATACATTTAAAAGGCAGTCAGATGATTTATCAAACGTCTGCCGTATACAGTCTCCAAGGGAATCGGGAAGTGAACAATAACTATCGTTATCAGATGACAGCATAGAATCATTAGCAGAAAGAAACGAATCATCAATACATTCCATTGTATATGACGGCGTTAACGATATTTATGTTATATAGCACGTGCAATAGGAGTGACTCACACAAGCCAGGTGCGCCGGCCGTGTCGTTCCACTCGTAAACAACAGCTGCAACAGAAGTGACTCATAAGCCAGCTGCGCCGGCTAGTATAAAAAGGCGGAACGTGCCTTGAAATGAACATTCGTTGGACTGCGTTTGCCTGGTGCACTTACTATATCCGTGTTACGTTGTGTGATTCAGTGACTGTTGTACGTACTGGTTAAAGTTGGACAAGTGTTAAAGTGAATTGTTAAGATAACATATTGTTGATTAAATCAGAAACCAAAGGTGACATCGTTTTACTTGGTGTTCAACAAGATAATATCTACCCTCAAGCTTACATATACAAATTAAATATAACAGAATAATATAACTATAACTATATGTCGGCGCAAATATGACTATTTACCTACTGATCATCAACTAATTACTCTGTGATAAGAAATTGATGTTAAACAGTTCCTTTTATTGTAATTTCAATACTTTAAAACGTGTTTGAAAAACGTGTAAACCCGCTCACGTGTTTGAAAAACGTGTAAACACGCTCACGTGTTTAAAACGTGTCAACACGCTCACGGGTACGAAGCCCCATAAATACGGCCGTGCTGTCTAGCACTGATTGATTCGTGTCCGAGCCGTTGTACTGTACGGATATCTCTGTAACGTTGTTATGCTTCTCGTGCAATATACGAAGTTTTCGTGAAGTTCTCGTGAAGTTTTGTTTCGGAAACCCAAACATGAGTCATTCGTCAACAAATTAATGACCGTGACGTCAGTAATGCTGACGTCACACTTTTTAAAAACATCACGGCGGTCCCTTCTCCGTCATCAGAAGCGGGATCACACGCCGCCTCCGCTCAGCAACAACCTTGTGACCAGATAACCGTATCGGCGGATAATGACTACCCTCCAGCATCAGCCGATAAGCCTGTACCGTCTGCTTCACAAATCAGCATGGTCGAGCGACGGAATCAACAATCAACTGATTAATGAATACAAAAGATAAGTTTTTATTTTTGATTACTAAAATTTCACCACAAAATTCATCTGAAGACCATGATATCCTTACACAACGAACAACACCTTACACATTCTTATCCCACCTTCAATAAATTATGAGAACCTCCGAGAAATCTACGAGAACCTCCGAGAAATCTACGAGAACCTCCGAGAAATCTACGAAAACCTCCGAGAACCCTACAATAAAATCGCATTAATAGTCTCAAACTTACATAGTTACAAGTAACGCAAGTATAACAGATGCGCTACTCAGAGAAACTTTTTATTCCTGCAGATCAATGGGAATCAAAGAAAACCTACGAGAATCAACGAGGCTGGTGCAGAGCGCGCACCGCCCAAGTGGGATCACATGCCGCCTCCGCTGAGCAACAACCTGGAGACCAGATAACCGTATCGGCGGAAGAAGACTACCCACCAGCATCAGCCGATGAACCTCTACCATCTACTTCACAAACCAGGATGGTCGAACAACAAAATCAACAATCGGCATAAGGATAAGTTTTTATTTTTGATTAATAAAATTACGCCACCACATGAGTACCACAGTGTACGCCACCACATGAGTACCACAGTGTACGCCACCACATGAGTACCACAGTGTACGCCACCACATGAGTACCACAGTGTACGCCCACTACATAAGTACCACAGTGTACGCCCACTACATAAGTACCACAGTGTACGCCCACTGCATAAGTACCACAGTGTACGTCCACTACATAAGTACCACAGTGTACGTCCACTACATAAGTACCACAGTGTACGTCCACTACATAAGTACCACAGTGTACGTCCACTATATAAGTACCACAGTGTACGTCCACTACATAAGTACCACAGTGTGCGTCCACTACATAAGTACCACAGTGTGCGTCCACTACATAAGTACCACAGTGTACGTCCACTACATAAGTACCACAGTGTACGTCCACTACATAAGTACCACAGTGTACGCCCACTACATAAGTACCACAGTGTACGCCCACTGCATAAGTACCACAGTGTACGTCCACTACATAAGTACCACAGTGTACGTCCACTACATAAGTACCACAGTGTACGCCCACTACATAAGTACCACAGTGTACGTCCACTACATAAGTACCACAGTGTACGTCCACTACATAAGTACCACAGTGTACGTCCACTATATAAGTACCACAGTGTACGTCCACTACATAAGTACCACAGTGTGCGTCCACTACATAAGTACCACAGTGTGCGTCCACTACATAAGTACCACAGTGTACGTCCACTACATAAGTACCACAGTGTACGTCCACTACATAAGTACCACAGTGTACGTCCACTACATAGTACCACAGTGTACGTCACAATATAAAACTACACAAAATAAGTTACTTTCAAAGTAACATAAAAAGGTACACAGATACCAATCTCAGAAACAGACATTCCATTGTTTCAGATGGACTCCAAGAACTCTCTGGTGATACACCATACATGGGCGGCTGGTGCAGAGCGCGCACCGCCTGTCAGTATGGCCGTGTCGGCGCAAATATGACTATTTACCTACTGATCATCAACTAATTACTCTGTGATAAGAAATTGATGTTAAACAGTTCCTTTTATTGTAATTTCAATACTTTAAAACGTGTTTGAAAAACGTGTAAACCCGCTCACGTGTTTGAAAAACGTGTAAACACGCTCACGTGTTTAAAACGTGTCAACACGCTCACGGGTACGAAGCCCCATAAATACGGCCGTGCTGTCTAGCACTGATTGATTCGTGTCCGAGCCGTTGTACTGTACGGATATCTCTGTAACGTTGTTATGCTTCTCGTGCAATATACGAAGTTTTCGTGAAGTTCTCGTGAAGTTTTGTTTCGGAAACCCAAACATGAGTCATTCGTCAAGAAAGTGATGACCGCGACGTCAGCGGTGCTGACGTCACACTTTTTACAAACAATACGGACGTCCCTACTCCGTCATATACTATTATAATAAAATAAATAAATAAATATATAAAATAAACTAAAATAAATATAACTATACTACCATAAAATAAAAATAAGGATTAAGTTTAAAAGTAATGCACGCGCAATGTCTCTGCACCACCCGCCAGCTGATATACACAGGATGATGAAACAAAACAAAAAAAAAATTACAATACCTTATAAAACAGAAACAGAAAATAAAGAATATTAATAACGAAAAACATAATAAAGGCCATAATTTACAATAAAAAAAAACAATTAATTAGAATAATAAAGAACAAATCTCCACAACAATATTCTGATTAAAACTTCAAAAAAACAAGGCAAATTTTATCTGTGAACGCAGTCAATTAAAACAGTCTGTCAAGTGTCAAATTTACAGAATTAATTATTTTAACAAGACTACCCACAAACACATTAACATTTGCCAATGACAATATTATACTCCGTGATGCCACTAATCTACCCACGAAACATATCAACATCAACAATACGTGAATAAAAGTAAAAGTGAAAAATAATAAATCCAATGGTAAACATTTAAATCATCAAATCATAAATTGTGAAATGAAAATAATGATATATGACGGCGTTAACGATATTTATGTTATATAGCACGTGCAATAGGAGTGACTCACACAAGCCAGGTGCGCCGGCCGTGTCGTTCCACTCGTAAACAACAGCTGCAACAGAAGTGACTCATAAGCCAGCTGCGCCGGCTAGTATAAAAAGGCGGAACGTGCCTTGAAATGAACATTCGTTGGACTGCGTTTGCCTGGTGCACTTACTATATCCTTGTTACGTTGTGTGATTCAGTGACTGTTGTACGTACTGGTTAAAGTTGGACAAGTGTTAAAGTGAATTGTTACGATAACATATTGTTGATTAAATCAGGAATCAAAAAGTGACATCGTTTTACTTGGTGTTCAACAAGATAATATCTACCCTCAAGCTAACATCAGAAGTGGGATCAGGACTCTACTCTCACTGGCATGACGTGTTTGAACATGTTCGAAGTACAGCAAAAAAAACATGATGCAGATCAGAATACTAGTAGTGGTACGCCACAAGAGCGTGAATGCAGCATACGTAAGTCGTGTAATAACGTCTCTGTTACCTCGATGGAAGATCTGAGCCACGAAGAAATCGTCACATCTTACGTTCTGGCTCATGTTGCCCAGTTTGACTGTCGACTTCATCACATGGCATTTACTAACGGAAATACAACACGTAACAAGCTATTGCAAGAAATTAAGGCAAGTGCAAATCTCAAGTGAAACTTCGATCGCAATAATGGATCTGTCATGACGAGTGGGTAGTTCCGACACGAATCGTTTTTAAGCCAATGACTACTGCTAGAGTTACATGGCACTAGTACAGTAAACCAGGACATGAGACTGTGAATTGTCGCTGAAATTTTAGAATCTACTCGATTCAATACCAATAACACTACACGCTCGATGACTTCGGGCTCCAGCAAGCAAGCAAACAAGAAAGCAAGCAAGTTTCCGTGGGGAAGAAAAATTGACACATCTGAAGTCGTCGTGACCTGTAAGATAAGACGTCCGGTGCGTTCGTGTCTGGCGATGCGGCGGTGTTCGGGTTCCGCTGGCGGATGCAGGTTTTTTCGGTGAAGTGCGTGCTTGTGCGTGCTTGACATGTGTTCGCGGTTGGCTTCCTCAGTGTGGGAGTAACATCTTGTAAGAGAGGTGGAACCCGTAAAATTGTAGTTTGCGTGGTGGCTGGTAAGATTTGTTGCGGTAAGAAGTTTGCATGGTGGTAAAATGTCTTGTGAGTCTGCACAGGTAGCCGGAGGTGAGACTTCCGCGGTCGCGGCGCACCCAGTCCGCGAGAACCGGGCAGATCGCCTCGACGGTACGGAGGCCGGCCGACGGGTCCGCCAAACGACGAGACCACGCCTCCAGCACGAACTGCCGATATTGGAGCCCCCGCGCTCCGGCTGCACTTGCGCTAGGGCGCGCCGCCTCGTAGGAGACTGTGAGGTATCATTGAATAACTCTGACTGCGATCGCGCGCTGCCGGCGTCGCAGCGCGGCGACGTTCTCGTGGGTAAGGACGTGGCACCAGACGGGTGCTCCGTATAGTGCCATCGACCGCACGGGTACCATCACCCTGCCTATTTCTGCCGTGAAGCAGTGGTGTATTTCGGTTTGAAGGGTGGGGCAGCGGTTGTAACTATACTGAGACCTTAGAACTTCTATCTCAAGGTGTTTGGTGCGTTTACGCTGTGGATGTCTATGGTAACCACTTAACACAAGGTGGGCTGTGAGCTCGTCCACACATTAATACGAAGAGCATAATCAAACGAAATTAGATACGAAGTTTAAAGGGCCGTTTAAAGTAGTTGAAGTATTGGATGGTGTCGATTTAACTTTGACTCTCACACATTCGCTTAAGGCTCGAGCTGCTACTTGCCTCGCAAAAATACAGCCTGGTAAGATATCCTGGCCTACTATTAAAGAGATGCTGACAAAATTATCTAATGATGCAAGACCACTTCGACCTGGTTATTAAATTTGAAATGGAAAGCAAAAAGGGACCAGCTGAAGCCGGTATCCGGCTATGGCAACTTATAAAGAAGATTCCCGACGCTAATGTGCCAGAACAAATAGCCACCGGATTTGTTATATCAATACTGTCGCAGTGTGATGAAAGAATCCGTCGGGAATTGAACTCTGTCGTTATTACCACAAAAAATCGTCTATTTCACACATTACGTGGCTTTACCCTCAAAAGAAAAAACGAAGATCCTGATAAAGAACCAAAACGCTCTCGAAGTTTTTTTCCGTGGAAGCCGCCATTTCTGCGGAAAACCTGGGCATCGTGCCGAAGGGTGTTGCGACAGATACTGCTCTCAAACTTTTTTCGATATTCTAGCAAAACCTGAACAACCTCCTCATCCGTGGGCGCCCGGCTCTCGCCTGCAAGTCAGCTGTTACGTGTGCGGTGATGCGAGTCATGTAGCTTCTGGGTGTTCCATGCGCTACAAGAAGAAAAACGACACTGCTCCAGGTGCTGTGGCAGGTGCAACCAGAGACGTCAACGTGTGTTCCAGAGCTTTAGTGTGTTACAGATAAGTGGTTTTGGCTTCCCCTTTATGTTCCATTCAGGGTCAGAATGTAGTCTTATAAAACTTTATTCAATGGTAAGCGGTTTCATGAACAAGTCACTCTTTGATCTGAAAGTAACTTAGACCAATGATGATGGCAAGAGCACTTAGGGGATATTCAACTCGCCCTTAATAGTGCACGTTGTCGAGTAACAGGGTTTACTCCAATAGAATAGACGTTTGCCGTTCAGGGTAGTTCACTTGAAATATCTTAAAGTTTCAACAGAGTGATAATTCCTCTAGATTAGATCTTGATTTAGCACGGTCGAAGACCGGCGAAAACATAAAGAAGCTTGGTTTAGTCGAGGCAAAGCTAAAGTCAAACTCTTTTCCGCTGGGGATTTTTTTTTTCGTAAGTTGACCGAAAATGTAAAGGTCCCTTCAACATTACTGCAGTTTTGGAAAACGATAGGTATAAATTGAGACATGTAAATAGTTCTAATAGAGTGTACAAATTTCCCCATGAAAACTTACGTGAAATACCTCGAGGCCCGTCAGGCCTACTAGAAATTTCTGAAAATTATAGTGACGATGACGTGACGGCGTACACAGATGGGTTAATTAATCTTGTTCATGAAACTGATCTTAATTATGACGACTCTATCACTGACAATAGAAGCGACATTTTTGTCCGCAAATAGCGATACAGCAAACATAGTGTGTGGGTAGTGATACAATGTCTGTAAGCTCAGGCCCCTCAGGTGCAGGTGTTGGAAATGTAGAAAACGATGGTCGGTCTCGCACTATTTCTGAAGAAATTCCGTATAAATGTTCTGGTTTAAGAAATGTTTTAACAAACGCTACCGTACACGCAGATTAAAAAAAAAAAAAAAAAAAAGAGAATTGTATGTGGCTAGAGAGATGTTAATCCGGACTAGCAAAGAAAAAAGAGGAAAAAAAAAAGAGTGTGAAGTCATTGAAGGGTCTGTCCGGTCCAATGGCTTGGCTATAGGGATTTTCATCCAGATTAGCCACAACAATTAGCTACAGGGATTGCGATTCGGTCTAGCATTATCCGGTCCAGTTCGAAAAACTGAAGGGATAACAATTCCGGTCTAAGTTAAAAGGGACATACTTACATACCTGAAGAGTTTTAAATGAACTGGCCCAGGTATGTAAGCAGTCTGAAGGTTATTTATAGCCAGTATAGGATTTTCTGAAGAATTATGCGAACCGAACCGTACTAGATTGTTAATATCATAGACCACGTTTTAAGTTGCATCCGTTAATGTCAGGATGAACGAACACGTTTGTTGTTCACAGACATACCATAAGAATGCGCGCACGAGGACGAGCGCACGTCAGTATGGCCGTGACGGCGTTAACGATATTTATGTTATATAGCACGTGCAATAGGAGTGACTCACACAAGCCAGGTGCGCCGGCCGTGTCGTTCCACTCGTAAACAACAGCTGCAACAGAAGTGACTCATAAGCCAGCTGCGCCGGCTAGTATAAAAAGGCGGAACGTGCCTTGAAATGAACATTCGTTGGACTGCGTTTGCCTGGTGCACTTACTATATCCTTGTTACGTTGTGTGATTCAGTGACTGTTGTACGTACTGGTTAAAGTTGGACAAGTGTTAAAGTGAATTGTTACGATAACATATTGTTGATTAAATCAGGAATCAAAAAGTGACATCGTTTTACTTGGTGTTCAACAAGATAATATCTACCCTCAAGCTAACATATACATACGTTGTGAAGTCATAAGACTAAATATATTAGTGAAAGTCGAATAATCTTAAGTAATTAAAGTGAAAAAAAAAAACAAAAACACAAACACAGGCCACTAGGTCTTCCGCAATTTCGAGTTCACAGTGATAGCCGGTGCCGCCTTACAGACGCTGCCCTTAGCTGATGTTGGCTTACCATCCACAATAGGATATTTAACTGCGAGGTCGCTAAACTCATCCATAGTGGTCAATCTGTGACGATTTCCATCCGCAGCCTTGATAATAATGACCCCGTCTTGCGTCCAACATTGACGCACACCAAAATACTGACGGCTCTTGCCGAACACCGCCTGTCGAGATTTTGTAAGGAATTCCTTGATGGTCACAGGAGAACCTTTAAGTTTGGACTTCGTCCTCCAAATCGACATTCGTGTATCTAAGCATTTCAATCTGACCAGGATTGGGCGGTGATGATCCTTATTAGAAGCTCCTATACGATGACACACATTGAAGTCAGCAGCAGAGGTATTCAGAAGCATTTTTTTATGCAAAATATCCAAGATGGCAGCGGTGCAGTCTTCGTTTTGAACTTCAGGAACTCCCAGAAAGATGAGGTTTTTTCGACGATGTCTGGTCTCGATCGCATCAACCAGTCGAGTGCACTCACCAATCTGCTGTCGAAGAAGTTTCAACATAGAGAATATAAGTTCCCGGAATGTTCGGAATTCCTCCGCAACCTTGGAGACTGTATCCTTCGCAGGCCCTCCAGCATGAAGCTGTGCCTCAAGATCGGCCATTCTTTTCGTGAAGCACTCTTCCAAGTTTCTTTGAGCAACCTCAATCGCAGATAATTGCGACATAGCTATGTTTCTGTTTCAAGGGGTGCTGGCAGGTGGTATTTTTATTGGCTTAAATCATGTAAATATTGCCAAAATGCATATATACCTAGTGTTCGAAACCAATCCGTTAGTTTTTTAATTCTTACCACGGCAACACGGGTCGCGATTTGACGGTGCCGTCGCGATTTGACATCTGTCACTTTGTCTTTCTTCTCGAACGGGACGGTACCTGTATATTGACGGTCTACGCTAAAGTATTGTATCATCGCTAATCCTTATCCATTCCTGCCCTATACCCTTCTCCCTAAGTGATACGGCGTGAGAAGACGAAGGCATCGGTTCCGGTGAGTGATTGCATGATATTTTGTTAAAATAGTACATACGGCGCCGCGAATCGCGGCACATGTTCGACGCGCACCTCGTGCTGGTTTCCGTAGCCCTAGGCTGCCACGAGGTCGCTGGGTTCGAATCGAACAATTTCTGGTAGCAGAGCGTGGTTAGAATTGTGAAATCTATAGTAATTACCACGAATTGTAAAAATTTTTACGTCTAACTTATACCAACTTATACCAGCAATTTGCTATTATATATATTTTTTGTTATTTGTTTTAATTTGTTCTAAATTTAAATTACTTGTTTGAATTTGTGGTAGTGGATTGCTGACTGTGGGCCCTGCTTGGTGACTGGCTTTGGTATAGTCCTGAGGTCATCAGTGTTTGAAAATTAATTCACAAATTTTTATCAGCAATTTGCTATCATATAATTAATTTTTAATTTTAATTTGTTATTTGACTTACCCGTTAAACGGTGTGAATACTTTGTGATAGTAAATTGTTGATTGGGTCCTGCTTGGTGACTAGCTTCTAGTTATAGTCTAGAGGCCAGGTGTGCTTGAGTTTAGTTTGCAACTCAAAATCTGGTATCAGCAATTTTCTATCTTATAACTTTTAATTTTAAGTTTGTTCTTATTTGTTGGGGTGTCCTTGGTACAGTGGTGAGGTCTAGGTTACCTAAATACTTAGGAGTAGGAATATTTTGGTGGGCTCACTCATACACTCCTTTAAATAATTCCTTTGTAATTTTTTTTTGTTATTTGAATTTTAATTTTTTTTTGATTTTTTTTTGAATTTTTTTTTGAATTTTTTTTTGATTTTTTTTTTGGTCTGGTTGTAAACTGCAAGTAACATGTCGGTGTCCTACATTCGCGAGAAGGTGACTAGTGAGCTCCGATGGTTCGCATCAGCTCATGCTTTGGTTGACAGAACAGATAGGGATGCGGCATTGCTCGATAGGGCGTCTCAGGTGCACGAACGGTTGGAGGTAGTGTACGATCGGTTGTCTGACCTCGTTGCTTTGGGGTCCGAAGTGGAGAAGGAGGTGATCCATGCCATCGGTCTTGACGGGGACCAGTGTCAGGAGTACGCTGATGCCATTCTGCAACGGGTGGCCGATGTTAAGAAGCAGTCGTCATCCGGTGGTAATGGAGGTTCGGGAACTTCGTCAGGCGTCATATCACGCCTCCCCTCCATCGACCTGCCGATCTTCTACGGTGATCTGAACGAGTGGGTCGGCTTTATAAATTTGTTTGACAGCCTGGTCCATGGTCGGTCGGACTTGACTGCCTCTTATAAGATGGCTCAGCTTCGGGGTGCTCTGCGAGGTGAACCTGGTGAATTGGTGGCACACTTGCCTATCACCAACGACAATTATGCGGTCGCACGCCAGATCCTGTTCGACCGATATCAAAATCAACGACGGTTGGTAGACGCTCAGCTGGCCAGGCTGTTTGCGATACCCAAACTTTCTCGGGCTTCCGATATCAGAGCCGAGGTACTGAATCCAGTTACGGTGGCCACTAAGGCCTTGGGCAATTTGGGTCTACCAGTAGACCAATGGTCATATCTGCTCTTTTATATTGTTGCAGGTAGGCTGCCGGTTGAGGTGCTCACTCGATTCGAGCAGCAGGACAACGCAGGTAGGGACGAACTGCCTACCCTGGCCAGTCTGCTGGCGTTTTTAGAAGCCGAAAGTCGCCGACACGAGATTATGCCATCGCCCTCCTCCTCTGGGTCGCGTGTGCCGGCTTCCGGCCACGCCGTTTCGGTTGCTCAGAGGGGAGGGAGAGGGGATAAGAGGGGGCCGTCTCAACGACTGACTGCGCTCATGGCAGCGGTGGGAGGCCCACGGTGTGCCTTCTGTCATGAGAGCGGGCACGACGTAGCCGCCTGTCCGAGGTTCCGGTCGACGCGCATCAGGGGTAGACGCAACATCGTTGCCCAGCGGCGATGGTGCTTTTTTTGTTTTGGGCCGCACACGGCGAGCGTCTGTCCACAGCCACAATTGTGCCCTAATTGCGACGGTCGGCACCATGCCCTCCTGTGTCTGGGGTCTGCCGCCACTCCGAGGTCATCCGGACGCAGTCATCCAGTCTCGCCGACCGGTGAGCGCACCGGTCGTAGCCCTCGCCAATTCGGCGGCGTGGACCCTCGGAAAGAGGCTTCGCAGGGAGGCGCCGGGTTAGGTACTGCGGGCGGGTGCCAGCGGATGCCCACTAGCTACGCCGGGGTGGCCACGTTGTCCCCCCGTGCGGGGCCGTGTTCGCCTGCTGGATCGAGTAGCCCTGCTCACTCGTCTCCCCCTCCCTCAGAAGTACGGTTTTCCCCTCCGCTGAGGGAGCGGCCGACGCTGGAGCGACTCCCTCCAGTGTTTGGCCCGTTTGGCCATCGTACGCGGAGGTATATGAGGCGGGACGGGAAACGAGAGCCTTATGTGGGAGCGTGGGATCCGCTGGCACGCTACGACCTTCCGTCGCGTGCCGACTGGGATAGCGGGGACCCGGGCCCCCGCTAGGAAATTGCCGCTCACTGCAGTGTTGCCCCAGCCCCAGAAGCTGTTTTACTTCCTAGCGCTTCTGTTCGGGTGTTGGATTCGGATGGCAACACTGTGTTTGCTCGAGCTCTGTTGGATTCCGGCGCACAGGGCAGTATTATGTCGAGCAACCTTGCAGTACGGTTGGGCAATCCTATTTACAAGTCTTCTTATTCTATTCGTGGAGTGGGCAATGTTAGAGTTTCGGACGTGATCGGTCACACTTCATTTATTTTCTCATCGAATCCTAGCCCTCGCTTACAGTTTAGAGTCTCAGCTTTGGTGATGCCTGAGGTGATAGGTCGTCACCCTCCGGTGAAGGTAAACAGTTACATACGGTCATTGACTTCAGACTTACGGCTAGCGGACCCCAAGTTTGACACACCGGGGCCAGTAGACGTACTACTTGGGGCGGATGTACTAGGGAAGCTGCTCCTGACTGGGAAGCGCGTTCTTCATGCGGAGGGTTTGGTTGCAATGGACACAAAATTAGGGCATGTATTGTTGGGTCCTGCGTTCCGGCCGGTCGCTGCGAGGAAATCGGACAATTTTCTGGTCGGGTCTACACTTTCGGAAGTAGTCCAACGGTTTTGGGAACTAGAAGAACCTCCTACAGCTTATCGAGTTAACCCGGATGAGGAGGAATGTGAGCTGTTTTACCAGAATAATACGGGTCGTCTCTATTCGGGCCGGTTCTTGTTAAGACTTCCTTTTCGGGCGAATCGCCCACTGCTAGGCAGTTCGAGGAAGGCAGCAGAGACTAGACTTTTGTCAATGGAGAGACGCATGAGGCGCGACGCGGTGTTCCGGCAGAAATATGTAGAGTTTATGCGGGAGTATGAATCCTTAGGTCACATGTCGGTTTCCAAGGTAGATTGGAGTGCTACGGAGCACTGTTTCCTGCCTCATCATGCGGTTTTGAAAACTCCTAACGGTAAAATTAGGGTCGTGTTTGACGGTTCGGTCACGACCTCCTCCGGCGTCTCGTTAAATCAGTGTCTCCATTCGGGTCCAAAGCTGAACCGGGACATTTCAGACATACTGACGAGCTTCCGCAGGCACCAAATCGTTTTCGTGGCAGACATCCGTATGATGTTCAGGCAAACGGTGATTCATCCGGAGGATAGGCGGTATCAACTCATTCTCTGGCGTGAAAGCTCAGATGAGCCCATAAAAATTTATGAACTGAACACGAACACTTACGGGTTGCGGTCGAGTCCATATTTAGCGGTTCGTTCTTTGCGGGAGCTGGCAGTGAGGGAACGGTTGCACTACCCTCGTGCTGCGGACATTTTGGAACGGGACCTATATGTCGATGACGTATGTACGGGCGCCGACAGTGTCGAAGAGGCCTTATCACGCAAGGATGAACTGATCCGCCTTTTGAGCAGGGGCGGGTACGAGTTGAGAAAATGGCTGTCTAACTGTCCTGAGTTGTTGACTGGTTTGCCAACGGAGTTTCAACAGGATCCCCATCTTTTCGAGAATGTCGATAACCCTAACATGCTGTCGGTCCTAGGGATTCAATATCGTCCGATTCAAGACGAATTTACCTATCGGGTGGAGTTGGACACTCCAAAGGTATGGTCTAAGCGAACGGTGCTTTCCACAATTGCTCGAACCTTCGATCCAAACGGTTGGATCGCTCCTGTCACTTTTCTCTTAAAGTGCTTCATGCAGCGACTGTGGTCTGCTAACCTGTCATGGGACGAGGGGATTGCTGGTGACCTATTGAAGGATTGGTTGAACTTTTGCTCGTCTCTTCCTGATATTAACCACGTGTCAATACCTCGGAAGCTGGTTCCTGCGGGCAAATACAAGGCGTCTCTCCACGGGTTTTCGGATGCCTCGGAACGTGGATTCGCAGCTGCGGTATACTTGCGAACGGTTTCTTCAACTGGAAGGGTTGATATACGGTTGGTGTTAGCGAAGAGTAAGGTCGCTCCGCTTCGGACACGCATGACGATTCCGAAGCTCGAGTTGTCTGGTGCCGCTCTGTTGACTAGGTTGTTAAACCATACAGCTACTAGTTTACGGTCGGTTATTGATTTAGAAAACACTGTCTATGCTTGGACAGACAGCCAGATAGTGTTGTGCTGGTTGAAGGCTTCGGTTCATACACTTGAAGTTTTCGTGGCCAACCGTGTCTCCCAGATTCAAGGTTCTGAGGTCCCTCTAACATGGAGACACGTGCCTGGTGAGCTCAATCCGGCGGACTGCGCTTCTCGGGGATGCTTAGCATCGGAAATAGTTGATCATCAGTTATGGTGGGGTCCCCAGTGGCTCACCATGAAGGCTTCTCAGTGGCCTCCCTCTCGCATAGGAGTTCCTGCAGGTCTCGTGGCTGCACCGGCGCAGTTCGAGGATCGAGGAGTGATTCAGGGGTTGGATTTGGATCTGTTCATCAACCGTTATAGCTCCTTGGACAAGCTGGTTAAGGTTACCGCCTGGATTTTGAGGTTTATTCGGAATTGTCGTTTGTCGGTGTCTCAACGCAATATGACACCTGTTGTGTGTCCCATCGAGCGGAAGAAGGCGCTGCTGAAATTAATTGAAGTTGTGCAAGCCACCAGCTTTCATTCAGAATTGAAGGCGCTAAGGACTGAGCGCCCTAAGCTTCGTGGAGCTATCGCTCGTCTTAGCCCCTTTGTAGACGGCCAGGGGTTGATTCGAGTGGGAGGTAGATTAAGTAACTCCAATTTACCTTATTCGGCGCGCCATCCTCTTTTACTTCCCAAGAAGAGCCAGTTAGTTGACCTGTTGGTGATGGATCGCCACATCGCAAATTCGCATTCCGGTTGCAATGCGCTGTTGGCATCCCTCCAGAGGGAATTTTGGATTCTGTCGGGGCGTCGTACGGTTCGGAGCGTCCTGTTCCGGTGTTTACCCTGTTATCGGCTTAAGGCTTCTACGATGCAGCCTCAGATGGGAGATCTGCCCCCAGACAGAGTGAAGAAGATCAGGCCATTTTCTGGAGTTGGTACGGACTTCGCTGGGCCCTTCATGATCAAGGCTTCACATTTGCGGAATGTTCACCGCTTCAAATTGTCCGATGATATTAGGGAACTCCTTGAACCTCTGAAGTACACAGAAGTATACACATACCTTGGCAAACAAATAGGGTTCAACGGAAATCACAATGACCTAGAAGTAAACCGTAGAGTACAACTGACATGGAACAAATATTGGAGTCTAAGAGAAATATTCAAGAGTAACCTGCCTACTAATCTCAAAACTAAAGTTCTAAATTCTTGCCTTCTGCCTTGCTTATTATACGGATGTCAAACATGGACGTTTAGTAACAATATAAAAAACAAAATAGTCACATGCCAAAGAGGAATGGAGCGTAGTATGCTAAATTTAAAGAAAATACAGAAAATCCGTCACTCAAAAATCAGAAAAATTAGCAAAGCAACTGATGTACTAGTTCAAGCTTTAACTTTAAAATGGCAATGGGCTGGACATGTTGCACGCCTTCAGGACCAGAGATGGACAAAAAAGGTAACAACATGGACGGGTCCACTAGGAAAAAGAAAGAGGGGAAGACCATATACTAGATGGGAAGATGATATAAAGAAAGTAGCAACTACAAATTGGATTAAAATTGCGCAATCCAGAGAAGATTGGCTATCCTTGGAGGAGGCCTTTACCCGAGGAGGGGTTCTTGCAAGTGGGAAATAATACCTAATATTATACAACAGATACAGTATTTAATTTTATTAGTTAGGAATTGCATTAATTTTTTGTTTTTGTCACTTTTTATGTCACTTGTACGAAATAAAAGGCTTTTTATTTTATTTTATTTTATTATTATTATTAGGGAACTCCTTAGAGCTAAGAACGCCTCGATACGCGCCTACGACAGGTATCCTACCGCGGAAAATCGTATTCGAATGCGTGCCTTACAACGCGACGTAAAGTCTCGCATCGCCGAAGTCCGAGATGCCAGATGGTCTGATTTCTTAGAAGGACTCGCGCCCTCCCAAAGGTCTTACTACCGCTTAGCTCGTACTCTCAAATCGGATACGGTAGTAACTATGCCCCCCCTCGTAGGCCCCTCAGGCCGACTCGCGGCGTTCGATGATGACGAAAAAGCAGAGCTGCTGGCCGATACATTGCAAACCCAGTGCACGCCCAGCACTCAATCCGTGGACCCTGTTCATGTAGAATTAGTAGACAGTGAGGTAGAACGCAGAGTCTCCTTGCCACCCTTGGATGCGTTACCACCCGTCACCCCGATGGAAGTTAAAGACTTGATCAAAGACCTACGTCCTCGCAAGGCTCCCGGTTCCGACGGTATATCCAACCGCGTTATTAAACTTCTACCCGTCCAACTCATCGTGATGTTGGCATCTATTTTCAATGCCGCTATGGCGAACTGTATCTTTCCCGCGGTGTGGAAAGAAGCGGACGTTATCGGCATACATAAACCCGGTAAACCAAAAAATCATCCGACGAGCTACCGCCCGATTAGCCTCCTCATGTCTCTAGGCAAACTGTATGAGCGTCTGCTCTACAAACGCCTCAGAGACTTCGTCTCATCCAAGGGCATTCTCATCGATGAACAATTCGGATTCCGTACAAATCACTCATGCGTTCAACAGGTGCACCGCCTCACGGAGCACATTCTTGTGGGGCTTAATAGACCAAAACCGTTATACACGGGAGCTCTCTTCTTCGACGTCGCAAAAGCGTTCGACAAAGTCTGGCACAATGGTTTGATTTTCAAACTATTCAACATGGGCGTGCCGGATAGTCTCGTGCTCATCATACGGGACTTCTTGTCGAACCGCTCTTTTCGATATCGAGTCGAGGGAACCCGCTCCTCCCCACGATCTCTCACAGCTGGAGTCCCGCAAGGCTCTGTCCTCTCACCCCTCCTATTTAACTTATTCGTTAACGATATTCCCCGGTCGCCGCCGATTATTCGCCGACGATACGACTGTTTACTATTCCAGTAGAAACAAGTCCCTAATCGCGAAGAAGCTTCAGAGCGCAGCCCTAGCCCTAGGACAGTGGTTCCGAAAATGGCGCATAGACATCAACCCAGCGAAAAGTACTGCGGTGCTATTTCAGAGGGGAAGCTCCACACGGATTTCCTCCCGGATTAGGAGGAGGAATCTCACACCCCCGATTACTCTCTTTAGACAACCCATACCCTGGGCCAGGAAGGTCAAGTACCTGGGCGTTACCCTGGATGCATCGATGACATTCCGCCCGCATATAAAATCAGTCCGTGACCGTGCCGCGTTTATTCTCGGTAGACTCTACCCCATGATCTGTAAGCGGAGTAAAATGTCCCTTCGGAACAAGGTGACACTTTACAAAACTTGCATTAGGCCCGTCATGACTTACGCGAGTGTGGTGTTCGCTCACGCGGCCCGCACACACATAGACACCCTCCAATCTTTACAATCCCGCTTTTGCAGGTTAGCCGTCGGAGCTCCGTGGTTCGTGAGGAACGTTGACCTACACGACGACCTGGGCCTCGAATCTATCCAGAAATACATGAAGTCAGCGTCGGAACGGTACTTCGATAAGGCTATGCGTCATGATAATCGCCTTATCGTTGCCGCCGCTGACTACTCCCCGAATCCTGATCACGCAGGAGCCAGTCACCGTCGACGCCCTAGACACGTCCTTACGGATCCATCAGATCCAATAACCTTTGCATTAGACGCCTTCAGCTCTAACACTAGGAGCAGGCTTAGGGACCTCGGTAACCGTACTCGTCGAACTCGACAAAGAGTTCGCCGTGCAACCTAACCCATGAATCAGCTCGCTGAGTTTCTCGCCGGATCTTCTCAGCGGGTCGCGATTCCGATCCGGTAGTAGATTCATTCGCGAAGCAGCTACTCTTGAGCTGTTAGGTCTCCTTCGGAGGCGCTCGGGTAGCTGTTAGCAAATCCCACCTCTCCTGGCTGAGCCTTTGCTCGCCCACGTGTCCTGGTGAAACTGGAAAGGCCTCCGGGCCACCAGTAATCTTTCAATCATAAAAAAAAAAAAAAAAAAAGTATTGTCAAACAGTAATAACTTTTCTTTTAGAATGCTGGCCACAAAAAAGTTTATTGAATTCGAATTTCGAATTGTTCATGAAAATAAAAATGTATACTTTTAAAATTTTACTCAATTTTTAAATATGGAGTGGACGCTTAAAGAAGACCGTGTTGCAGTTATTGCGTTGCATCGTTGCGGTTACGCGCCAATTAAAATTTTTAACATACTGAAAAATTTGAATATAACCAAAAGATTCGTTTATCGTACCATCAATCGATACAATGAAGACTCTAGTGTAGATGACAGGTCAAGAAGTGGTCGCCCTCGGTCTGTTAGGACTCCAGCAGTGATAAAATCTGTGAAGGCGCGAATTCAAAGAAATCCCAAACGTAAGCAGAAACTGTTGGCCCTTCAGATGGGGTTATGCAGAACCACGGTGAAAAGGGTGTTAAATGAAGACTTAGGGCTTCGGGCATATCGAAGAAAAACAGGACATCGTTTGAATGCTCGTCTAATGGCCCTTTGACTGAAGAGATGCCGCGCTTTGTTGAAGCGGTACGCGGGAAAAAAATATCGGGAAATTCTTTTTTCGGATGAAAAATTTTTTACCGTAGAAGAGAGCTACAAGAAACAAAATGATAAGGTGTACGCACACAGTAGTGAAGAAGCGAGCAACCGTATTCCGCGTGTCCAACGAGGTCATTTTCCATCCTCGCTCATGGTATGGTTGGAAGTTTCTTATTGGGGCTTAACAGAGGTACATTTTTGTGAGAAAGGTGTAAAAACGAATGCAGTTGTGTATCAAAATACAGTCCTGACGAACCTTGTGGAACCTGTTTCTCATACCATGTTCAATAACAGGCACTGGGTATTCCAACAAGATTCGGCGCCAGCTCATAGAGCGAAGAGCACACAAGACTGGCTGGCGGCGCGTGAAATCGACTTCATCCGGCACGAAGACTGGCCCTCCTCCAGTCCAGATTTGAATCCGTTAGATTACAAGATATGGCAACACTTGGAGGAAAAGGCGTGCTCAAAGCCTCATCCCAATTTGGAGTCACTCAAGACATCCTTGATTAAGGCAGCCGCCGATATTGACATGGACCTCGTTCGTGCTGCGATAGACGACTGGCCGCGCAGATTGAAGGCCTGTATTCAAAATCAGGGAGGTCATTTTGAATAAACTTTAGTGTCATAAGAATCTATGTTTTGTTAAGTTCATTTTGGTATATGAATGGTTACATAATGAATAAACTTGTTTCAATTATTTCAAATTAAACATGTGACAGAATTTATGACCTGACTAGGTATACTTAATGACACACAAAAGGATCACAAAATCTTTATAATGTAAATAAAATGAATTAATTTTAATTTTCAAACTTAAAGCACTTGTTTCACTTTTGACACCTACCCCCAAAATTAATCTATTATTATCTATTCAATATGAAAGATCCTTCAAGTAGGCTCATGAAATTTAGATTAACATTAGAAGAATATAATTTTGAGGTAGAATATGTTAAGGGATCTGACAATGTAGCTGCAGATGCGCTGTCAAGGATCACTATAGACGATTTAAAAGAAGTGCATGAGAGTGTAGTAAACGTAATGACTAGAGCACAAGCGAAAAAACTAAATAAACCTGATTCTGCGGTAGATATAGTAAACACAGACTCGAGGCCTGATCAACCGAGAGCCGTGAATACTCATATTAAGCCAAAGGAATCAGTTGAATTAAGATTTATTAATGCAAGTAAATTAGATAAATTAAGGAAAATGGGAAAGACATCAAATGAAAATAAGATATTTTGTTATGTGGATAATGAGAAAACTATTTATGTAAAATTTCTAAACTCTCAATCGCAAATGACGCGAGACGCATTTGTGAGAGAATTAGATGCATTTTGCAATTCGTTAAAGTTAGAAGAGATATACATATTGAAAAATAAAGATAATAATATTTTTGTTAAGAAACTATTAGAAGAGATAAAAGAGAATAATAAAAGAGTAGGACCGCGGTTATGCATATTAAGTGATGTAGAACGAGTTGATATTTACAAATTTTATATTCACAATTTACTTTACAATAAAGACAAAAATCATTTTCAGATCTACTAAACCCTTTCTTAGTACTTGGGTGATTTCTTTAGTCCATATATACTTTTGTTTAATTTCACAACACTTACATTGTCATCACATCCAAGTGGTAGTCTCATATAAACATCTTCCTGTATATCTCCATACAGGAAAGCACTCCTTACATCCATGTGATGGACTGGTAATTTCATTTTACTAGCCAAAGCCATTAAAATCTTGAAAGTAGAAATTTTAGCTACTGGTGCATACAAATCATAGGCTTCAAATATGTCTTCCTGTTGAAAACCTCTGGCAACTAAACGAGCCTTGTACTGGGTTATGTTACCTTCATTGTCTTGTTTTATTTTATAGACTCATTTGCTATCTATTACTCTCTTGTCTTCAGGTACTTTTATTTCTCTATTCCAGGTATCATTTTCTTTTCCCGAGGGACCTGGGCGGGTGCGGGCGGTCCGGCGCGCACTCTGCGTGGCCGGGGGCTCCGTCTGTGGGGGAGTTTTGCTGGACTTCCAACGGGCGCGTCCGTAGGTGGCGGATAACGGGATCCTCTGGGAACAGTCCCACTCCCAGGGGTATCGTCCGATCTTTTTCGTTGCAAGGATTCTTAGGTGTTAGGGAGGTAGGTTAGGTGTAGGAGTAGGGTAGCCTAGTTAGGCCTTGCAACGAAAGAGATCGGATGACGCGGACCAAAACCAGCAGGGGGAGTTGCGGGCTCTCCACGCCCTTCACTCGCTGAAGGGTGTTCCTCCTGGAGACGCTCGGGCTCCCTCTCTTTTCCCCTTTCTTCCCCCTTTTTGTTTTTCTTCGGGTCACGTCCGACCCGTTTCGGCCGTAACCCATGGGAACGGTGGGCCACTTTTGGTCTGCCCTTTTATGATGGAGTAGTGAGCCGGCGTTGCTTATGCATCTTCCGGCCGCTGATCGCCATGTCCCCGGCTTCGGCTACAGGGGCACGCCCTCCAGAGGGGGGTACCGGTATACCGGCGTGGCTTCGTCGTTGTTGCTCTTTTGAGCGTCGGGCGGTGGTCTGTCGTGTTGCTCGTTGCACTCGGCGGGCCGCCGGCCAACCCGTAATCCCCACCGCGTGGGGGACGGGGGCCGCTGCCGCAAGGCACGGGGCCGCGAGGACGTAAACCTCTTTAAAAAATGCCCCAATCCTAAGCTCTGGTGCCCGGCGATGGGATGAATGGCTGGAGGGAGTCCAGTCCCGAGGGTACCAACCAGACCCCAGGGGACCGACCCCTGGTTAATAAAAAAGGACAAAATGAAATATGGCACATGTACAAAAGTTATTACCCCAGGAGGGTACCTCCCGCTCCGCGGGGGGAGAATCCCTCCGTGCGGTCGAGCGATCGGCCGCACGCTGCCCCACCGTTTCTGGGGGGGGGCAAACAATGCCAAGACGTAGGGGGCGACAGCACGGGTCGCGTAGGGGACAGAGTCCCCACCGTGCGCCTCGAGCGCTGTGAGAGCTTGATCTCGCTCTACTCGGCGCGGAGCTCCGCAAGGGGCGACGCGTCTCGTGGGCGGGAGACGCCAGCTCTGTTTGCTGACTGTGTTCGGCAGCGGACTCGGCGGAAGCGGAAGTCGGCTCGTCGGCCGGCGTCCTCCGCTCCGTCCGACTCCTCGGAGGGTGAGCCTGCCAGCGCCAAATACATGGCGTTGGCGGAAGGGCCGGCGGCTGCTGCGGCGCCGCCCGCCACCGATTGCGACACAATTTCTTCTCGCGGACTGGCTGCTGCCTCCTCGGCGCAGTCCAGGGCTGCCTGCCGCGAGGCAAGAGCCGCAACCGCAAGAGCAAAAACCGGAGAGGTCGCGCGTTTGGAACGCTACCTAACCGAGGTGGGTCCCTCTGACCCCCTCCGAGCATTCGAGGTGGTCGGGAAACTAGTTTCCGCAGTCGTCACGACATCCGGCGGTGGACTCAAGGGTGACTATGTGCGGGCCCTAAAATCCGGAGCGGCCACCCTAGAAGAAAGAATGAAGGAAGTGGTAGACCGCACCACAACAACGGAGACGGCGGGCTTGCGGCAGGAAGTGGCCCTGCAGCACGCCCGCCTCGAACAACTGGCGGATGAGAATGGCCAACTTCGGGCGGAGAACGGACAGCTCCGCGTCGACATGGCCGAGCTGCGAACAATGGTTGCCGATCTCATCGAACGGCAACGCAGCTCGGTCCCTGTCCCTCCTCCGCCCGAAGCAGAAGGCCTCACTGAGGTCGAGGAGCTGAGGCGGCAGCTCCTCATACAGGAAGCACGCAGCTCCAGGGTGGAGCGTGCGAGGCCGCCCCTCGCCCATGAGGCGAAAGGCGAAAGGAAAGTGCGCCCGTGCCAGCACCCTGGAAAACAGTGGCCGTCAGAACTTATGGCGGCCCTACAAAGGGGGAAGGGGAGGACCAATACCGCCAAACCGGCACCGACCCCCCAGCTCCGCCCACTGCCCCCGGCCCCGGCCACATGAACGAGGCCTGGACGACGGTGGTGCGGCGCGGGCCCAAAAAGGTGGCGGCGCCTCCTGCGCCGCGCCCCAAGCCCGCCCCTGCGGCCGCCGCTCCCCGCCAAGAGGGTCGAGCGGATCCGAGGGGCCGAGCTGGACGAAGGAGGCCGCGCGCCCCGCGGTCGGCTGCAGTGGTAGTGGAGCTGCTGCCGGCCGCCAAAGAAAAGGGCATCACGTACCACGACGTGATGACCCAGGCGCGCGGTGGCTTAAATGTGGACGCCCTCGGCGTGGAGGGTGGCGTCAAGGTCCGGCAGACGGCCAACGGGGCTCGTCTTTTGGAGTGCCCCGGCGAAAACACGAACGCCGCGGCCGAAAAACTGGCGGCCCGGCTTCGAGAAATTCTGCCGGACCCCGAGATGGTGCGCATCGCGCGGCCCGTGAAGATGGGTGAAGTCAAAATCACGGGCCTCGACGAGTGCGCCACGAAGGAGGAGGTCGCCGCGGCCATCGCGTCGCAGGGCAACTGCGTCCTCGCCGACGTCACAGTCGGGGAGCTCCGGGAAACATATTCCGGTACCCGGACGGCGTGGGCGCGTTGCCCGGTAGCAACGGCGAACCTCCTGGCCACCCCTCCACAGGGTCGGCCGGCTGATAATCCAGGGAGACTGCGCGTGGGCTGGGTGATGGCCCACGTGCAACTGCAGGAGAGCAGGCCGTGGCCGTTGTCTTCGGTGCTTCGGCACCGGCCACGGCCTCGCCAAGTGCCCCTCGACCGTGGACCGCAGCGACCTGTGTTTCCGCTGCGGCCAACCGGGGCACAAGGCAGCCTCCTGCACCACAGCCGCGCCGCACTGCGTCTTGTGCGACGCGGCTAAAAGGAAGGCCGACTACCGGGCCGGGGGCCCGGCGTGTAAGTCCGCCCCCTCCTCTACCAAAACGAGGAGGGGCGGAAAGAAAAATAAAAATAAAAGGAAGGAGAGGCCGGCTGCAACAAGGGCAGCCGGCGAGTCAGTTCCCGCCGCGGCACCAGACGAGCCGCAAGGCGGGACAGACGAGGGAGCGATGGACGTAGCCCCGTAATGGGTTGCGTCTATCGCTTCCTCCAAAGTAATTTGAACCACTCCGCCAGGGCACAGGATCTCCTCGTCCACACCATGGCGGAGTGGTCAATCGACGTCGCTGTCGCCGCGGAGCCGTACTTCGTCCCCACTGACCAGGACTGCTGGATCGGGGACGTCGACGGCTCCGTGGCCATCGTACTAAGACAGTCCGCGGCGTTACCCCCCCTGGATATGGTGGCCAGGGGACCCGGGTACGTCGCGGCTAGGATCGACGGGACCGTCGTGATCGGGGCGTACTTTTCGCCGAACAGGAGCCTCGCCGAATTCGAACGGTTTCTGGGCGGGCTCGAGGCGCTTTTACACCGCCTCGGGTCCCGCCCTGTCATCGTCACGGGGGACCTCAATGCCAAGTGCACGGCTTTGGGTTCCCCCCGCACGGATGCGCGAGGCGAAGCCCTTTCGGAGTGGGCGATCGCGACCAGCCTCTTTCTCATAAACAGAGGTTCGGTCGCGACTTGCGTGCGGTGGAACGCGCAGTCTCATGTGGACGTGACGTTCGCGTCCCCGTCCGTCGCATGCCGAACCCGCGGCTGGCGCGTACTCCAGGGGGCGGAGACGCTCTCGGACCACAGATACGTCCGATTCGAGCTCTCCGCCTCCTCCTTGTCGTTGTCGTCGTCGCCGTCTTCGGCGTCAGCCGCGGGCGCCCGCGGTGAGGAGGAGCTCCCGCAAGGTGCGCCCCGTTCGTTCCCCAGGTGGGCCTTGAAACGGATGGATAAGGAGTTGCTAATGGAGGCGGCCGCTGTTGCTGCGTGGGCGCCACAACCCGCGCGGCTCGCGGACGTGGATGCGGAGGTCGACTGGTTCCGGGGCACCATGGCAAACATTTGTGATGCCGCCATGCCCCGGGTCGGCCCCCGAGCACCACGTGGGGGTGCGTTCTGGTGGTCGCCCGAGATCGCGAGACTCCGTGAGGAGTGCGTGAGGGCGCGCCGCCGGAGCGCACGCCACCGCCGCCGCCGTCGTCGCGACGCTGCGTTCGCAGAGACGGCGGCCCAGCTGCACGCTGACTGTCGTCAAAAGCAGACGGCGTTGCAGCTGGCCATTGGCGAGGCCAAGAAGCAGAGCATGAAGACTCTCCTGGAGTCGCTCGACGAAGATCCCTGGGGGCGCCCATACAAGATGGTTCGCAGGAAACTGCAACCGTGGGCGCTCCCGATGACCGAGCGGCTCCAGCCTCGGCAGCTGCGGGAAATTGATGCAGCCCTCTTCCCGCCGGCAGCGGGGGGGGGGGACTTGGAGCCCGCCCAGATGGACGCCACAGGGGGCACGCCGCCGCGTTGCCCGAGCGTTCCCGCTGCCGAGGTGCCCCCTCCCCCTATCACGGGGGCGGAGATCCATGCGGCCGTGTCCAAAATGAGAGCGAAGGACGCGGCCCCCGGCCCTGACGGCGTTCACGGCCGGGTCTGGAACTTGGCCTTCGAGGCCCTAGGGGACCGGCTCGGGGGGCTTTTTGAAGCGTGCCTCGAGTCGGGACGGTTCCCGTCGAAATGGAAGACGGGCAGACTGGTCCTGTTGAGGAAGGACGGGCGCCCCGCGGACTCACCCGCGGGCTATCGCCCCATCGTGTTGCTGGACGAGGCGGGCAAAATGTTGGAAAGGATCGTGGCTGCCCGCATCGTCCGGCACCTGACCGGGATGGGTCCCGATCTTTCGGCGGAGCAGTACGGCTTCAGAGAGGGCCGCTCAACGATCGATGCGATTTTCTAATAAAACTAGCACGTTGAGATTCAAATGAGAACTGGTTTTTATTCATTCAAAAAATATACACAGATAAAACACACAAATACCAATATAGGTTAGTTTCACATTAGTGACAACAGATGTCGGTACTTAGCAGTATTTAATGTTGATTATTTAGATATAAATTTCAACACTCCCACTATATCTAATAATCATAACCATAAGCATTTATAAAAAATATTAGGTAACATTTTACACAATCACCAATCCTAACAACTCCATAAAGGCATAATGTTTCTTAGCACACAAACTTTTAGTAAACAAGTCAGCGGGCATGTCAGCAGTCGACAAATAGTATAATTTTATTATATTATTTGAAACACACTCTCTGGCAAAATGATATTTCACATCTATGTGCTTAGATTGTTTGTGAAATACTGGATTCATCGACAACTTCTGTGCACTCTGATTGTCATTAAACAAACTTAAAGTATACATTTTATTTGTGATTTCTTTACATGCTTCTGAAATACTCATGTATTCAGCTTCACAGCTTGAAAGAGCTACTGTTTTTTGTTTCTTACATTCCCAGGATATTACTCCATTGGATAACAAAAAACAATAACCAGTATATGACCGTCTATCATATGTATTGTTTGCCCAATCAGCATCAGCAAAACCTTTAATTTCTTTATTTCCATTCTTACAATATTTAATACCAAATGATTTAGTCCTTTTTAAATATTTTAAAATCCTCTTAGCATAATGCCAATGCTCATCAGTATGATTAATATTAAACTGGCTTAAATAGCTTACAGAGTAAGTTATATCTGGTCTGGTTAAGACCGACAGGTACATTAGGCTACCTATAAGCTGCTGATAGGGCACTTGTTTAGTCACATTTTGACCAGTGTTTACATTTAACTTAGTCTCCATTGGAGTTTCAACAGTCTTACAGTCTGCCATTTGAAATTTTTCTAATAAACTCTCAATATAACTTTCTTGATTTAAAGTAACAGACCCTTCCTTTTTATCAAATTTAACATTCATCCCAAGACACTGTTTTACTTGCCCTAAGTCCTTAATTTTAAATTTATTTGACAATATTTCCTTCAGTCTATTAGTATCCTTTTTATTATTTGAAAAAATAAAAAAATCATCGACATAAAGGGCCACTATAGTTACCATATTTCCAATTTTCTTTGTATACATACAATGTTCTAATTTAGATTTCTTATAACCATTTTCAATTAAACAACTATCTACCTTTTTGTTCCAGGCCCTGGACGCCTGTTCTAAGCCATAGATGGCTTTATTAAGTTTTAACACTTTCTTAGAGTTATCTGGGGAATTAAAACCTACAGGTTTTTGCATGTATATAGTCTCCTCTAAGTTACCATTTAAAAAAGCAGTTTTTACGTCTAAATGTGTAACATCAAGATCTAATTGGACTGATAGTGAAAACAAAAGTCGTAATGTTGTATGTCTAACAACAGGCGAGAAGGTTTCCTTATAATCTACTCCTTGTTTCTGGGAAAAACCTTTAGCTACAAGTCTGGTACGGAACCTAACCTTACTTTCACTATCATATTTCTTACACAAAACCCATCTACATTTAACTATAGTACTGTCTTTAGGTGCATCAGTAAGTTCCCAAGCATCATTATCTTCAAAACACTGTAATTCGTCCCTTATTGCCTCTAACCACTGTTCCCTATCTGGTCCTTTTAGAGCCTCATCAAGTGAAAGTTCACAAACATTTTGAATAACACTACTTTCTAAACACATATTAGAATAACTATACCTATCCGGCTTCTTTCTTTGCCTAGAGGAATAACTTCTTTTAAGACTCACAACACTTTCCACACTGTCATCAGAAGAATCATCTGGTACATAAGTCTCATCATTATCATCATGAAAAATTTCACTTCCTGTTTCATACGATGTGTCTCCCACTGAATCCTCACTGGATTGTGATTGTTCAGTTTCCTCAATCTGGACTACACTTTCTGTTTGTTTGGCATTTTCTATAATGATCACATCACTCCTTGTTGTGATATCCTTAGTGCTTGGATTGTAGACTCGATAACCTTTTACATCCTCTGGGAAACCAACTAGAATCCCTTTTACAGCCTTTTTATTCCATTTGAGGCGCTTCTCTTTTGGAATGTGCATCATCACTATACTTCCAAATACCCTTAAGTGGCCAATATCTGGCTTTACTCCATTCCACATCTCAAAAGGTGTTTCATTCAAATTTTCCACCACTATCCTATTTTGTAAGTATACAGCAGTATTGGCTGCTTCAGCCCAAAAGCTTTCGTCCATTTTAGCATCAAAGAGCAGACACCTTGCCTTTTCCACCACAGTACGATTAAATCTCTCTGCCAAGCCGTTCTGTTCTGGTGTGTATGGATTGCTTTTCTGATGAACTATTCCTGCTTTACTTAAATAATTATCAAACTCTTTATTCACAAATTCTTTCCCATTGTCGCTTCTAAGAATCTTAATTTTTCTGTTTAATTTATTCTCCACCTCAGCTTTGTATCTTTGAAAACATTCAA